>NW_024498329.1:1058492-1678108 GCF_017590055.1 Onychostruthus taczanowskii | reverse complement strand
TCATGTGTTTGAGACAAAGTTAAGTAGTGTGCCCCAGCAGTGTGCAGGAGTTGGCTTCTGTGGCTTCTGCCTCTGGTCCCCAGCCCAGAGGGGATGGGGGTGGTGCCGAGGGGCAGAAAGCAGGAGCAGTGGCATTTGCCTTGCAGGAGCAAAAGAACCAGTGCAAAGCAAGCATTGCTTGCTTGCTCTGGGGACAAGAGCCCCCAGATCTGGGATGAATATTCCTGAGAATGCTTCTCTTCCCCAGCTGCCGGTGTGCACTGGTGCTTCTGCGGGGAGGAAGCATTGCGTCATTTCTGCTCTGAAGGCACTGGCAGCATGGTCCTGCTAGATTGTGAGCACACAGAGCCCACCTCACGGGCTGGTTCTGGGCCGTTTGTCTCATTTCCTGGGCTGGGGCCAGTGCCCCATCCAGCGCTGGGTTTGGGAGCTTTGAGCTCCCTGCCTGGACCTGGGCCACTGTTCTGTGGGCCAGGTCTGGGTTTCCTGGTCCGCCCACCAGGACCAGGGCCAATGAAGGGTCCTAGGGCCCTCTGCTGCTGCTGCTCTTCTTTTGAAAAAAAAAAAAAAAAATTAATACATAAAAGTGGAAAGAGGTAGTAGCTCAAAAGCACTGAAAAGCCAAAAATTAGCCTCAGCCCAAGTGGTTCAATGAAGGGATGCGGCCAGGGTATTCCAGAAATTTTCTCTGAATTGTTTCATGACTGTCAATAGATTTTTTGATGATTCTTGATTATTGTCTTTAGCAGTTCTTTGTTTCAGAATTCTACAAGCTTGTTTCCAGACCAAAAGGGACTTCCAGAGATGTCAAGGACGAACATCTTCAGTTCATGGACTGTGTCCTGAAATTCAGCTGTTTGGACTTGAAACAATGAACATTCTTTGCATGAGTGTTTTGCATTTTCTTATATTGTAAGATTGCTTTAGTGATATGATAGAACTTGATGTTCTACAGGTGAAGAATTTCCCTGAATGTTCTGCAGGTGAAGAGTTTCCCTGACCATTCCACATCAGCAGTTAATTGAGGTTTTGATTGGCAACAGATGAACCTCAAGAAGTGTTTATTCTGTCTTCTGCAAGGGCCCAGAAGAGATTACAAACATTCTTTTTTCTATTTGATTTAATAAGTTTAAAATTTAATAAGTTTAAAATGCAGCTATGATATTTTATGAAAAATCCTTTGCTAGGATTTTTCCCTCCTGAGGAGCTGGGAGCTCCAGGAAAGGAATGTAAACAATAACTATCTGCTGCTGTGGAATGCAACAGGTGCATCTGTGATTGGTGCATGTTGGTTGTTTCTAATTAAGAGCCAATCACAGATGCAGCTGCATCGGACTCTGAGAGTCACAAGATTTTGTTATTCTATTCTATTCTTTTTCTTTCAAGCCTTCTGATGATCTTTTCTCTCTGTTCTTTTAGTATAGTTCTAATGTAGTATTTTAATATAATACATATCATAAGATAATAAACCAGCCTTCTGAGAAACATGGAGTCAAGCCTTGCATCTCCACACATGGGGAGTCCTCAACACATTTCCTTTTTATATATTCTAAAGCTATAGTTTCAAAGATCCTTACTACAAGCAATACTCCAAAATTATACTTCAAATGGTTATTATTGCAAAACTCTTTAAGGCTTAACTACAAACAGAAAGTTCCTGTCAAACAGCAACATCCTTAATGCTTTAATTCAAATGCTCCTAAATCAACTTAAGACTTATAAAGGTTAATTGCGAACAAAGGATAGGTTCAAAGGCCTTCTTCCATGCTTCACTTCCTCAGTTATTTATTAGAATTCGTCTTTATAACTGTCCCATGGTCAGTTTCCACACATACCACAATCACAAATACACACGTTGCCTGTATGCACCTGACACGAAACACAGTTTTGTATTTCACAAGGGGCAGATATTTGAATTTATCAGTGAAAAATGAGATGTACCTTAAGTGACTCCATTTTTATTCCTAAGTGTTGACAGCTGTGTGTAATACTAATTGATAGAAGCCTCTTTAGTAAGCTATTGTTGTCATTGCTTAAAAATTATGTGTTGTTCCTGGGAAGATACTTGGGTCAATAGCATGTAACTATTAAATTTATATTGTATATGCCTCCAAAAATATTTTAATATACTGCAGACCATAGATACCTGGTTTGGTAGGGAGTTAATCCTTGAATATAACACTTGACTTTCAATTCCTTGCTCCATAGTAAGTGTTCTGGCATTCATGTTTATTATGTTTATTTTTACATTTCCTTTTGCTATTGTTTCCAAACTTGACTGCATGGTGTTGAGAGGAAGTAAAAGAAGTGACAACTTTTCTGATTTTCTCATGTGTGAGTCACTAGATGGTGCCATTTCACTTCTCTGGAATCAGAAACTCTTACATATTTTTAGTCACAGTTGTTGATTGTGTTTTTAAGACAAAACAATTGATCAACTGAGTTGTTTGGGTTTTTTTTAATTGATTGCATTCTTTTTTTTTTTCCTGAGACTGCAATATAGATGTCTTGATTGAATCAAACTAATGTATTAATGAACATGTGCAAATTTTTAAAGTTCTGTTCTTTTAAATTTTAATAAACTTTCAGTTTTATATGTGTTTACTTGTTTTACTAATGTAACGAGACCAGTCTTGACAAAAATACACATTTTAAATGTATAATTGTTTGAGGGTCTGTAAGTATCTGCTGCTTATGTGAATTATGATTCACCTACAACTTCAGTTGAGGCATAGTGATTTTGATCCACTCACAGCTGCTCTGCATTTCTCTGTGTACTGATAATTGAAAAAAACAGAGTTAACAGTGGCCCATTTATATCTCTTTCTGTATTCCTGGGATATCACAGAAACCACCTAGCGCAGTTTCACATAACACCCTAAAAGTTGTTTGGGCAACTGTTATTTCATAATTTCACATAGAAAATGTATGTCATACAATTCATGTGCTGACTGCCAGTTGGGTACAAGTGATGGATATTATTTCCATGTTTAACTACTACATTTTCTGTTTAGCAGATCAGAAATGGAGAGGCTTCCAAAACCGTTTTTGCAAAATGGCTTAGACAGCTTTTTTGTGAGAATGGCAAAGTAAATTTTACATTCACAGGAATGCTCATTATTAGTAAAATTACTTATTTTGAGAGATCCTAATACTGGGTTTGACTTGCTGGCCATCAGTTTTTTCTCAGTGAAAATGATGTTATGAAACTGTAGCTGCCATATTGTGGTCAAAAGTGTTTTACAACTGGACAAGTGCAGTAAGTTAGGTTTGCTATGAAAGAACTTTATCAGTTTGAGAAGCAGTATTCACTACTGTATTCACATACATTTTGTAAAGCTGTGCAGTCAGTGGGTTATGGTTCTGAGTTGGAACGTGGGCGGAGCTTCTGGAACTCTTACCATAACCACGCAATCTGAAACCACCAAAAATTCTGACTGGTTGTGTGAGCTGTTTGGCTTCTAAGTCACAGTCTCTTCGTTACCTCCTACATATTTTGTGAAGAGTCAATTACATCCTAAACATGCACAGTAAAAAAATGGAGACTTCAGCATATTCTGGTGCTGGATCCCTTGGTTGAGTCAGCCTGCACATACTTGGCAGTTAGATACCTCCCCCACCAAGGGTTGCACAGCCCTGTAGGGTCATCCAGAAAATGATTCATGGTTTTCATCTACTCTGAAAGATGGACATGGTGGCAAATTTTGTGTGTATGTTACAAAGTCTCCTTTTGCTTTTGTTGGGCTTAATTAGAGTACAGGGAATTTTAAATCTGTCTGTAAACATTTCCTGCTGAATATGTGACCAAAACTGAAACAAGGTGTCAGATTTTACTTTTTTGTAATGTTTCTGATTATCTGACATTTTTGAAGCGTAGAACATCTAAACGTTGTCTGCTTTTAGAAGTTGGTGCGATAGGTTAAGCTCCAATCTATGTTTTCTAGTGATTAAGGAAAATGCCTTTTAAATAGTAGGAAAAACCAAGAAAAATAAAATAAAGTGAAAGTCTTAATAAGATTTAAATATTCCTTGAAGCTAATAATAAAAAGTTCACAGTGGTGTCTTGTTGAAATCTTATGTCCTACACTGTATTTGTGGTTGAAAAAAGCCCACATCACAATTAAGTTATAAACTGATTTCTCAAAATATACTCAATGTGTAAAAAAACCCCTATTTATAGTTTTCTTTCAGAATTTCAGAAAATTTGATTACTTGCAAATAATATAAAAGCCTTGCCAGCAGTGCTGGTTGTTCAGAGCCACTTAATGGCACCTGCCTTGTGAATTCACCAGTTCTGTTTCCTTAAGGTCTTGACAGAAGGCAAGTGAAAAGTGGGGCAGGGTCATCGAGCCGCTATAAAATGCACAGAGCTACAACCTGGTGATCTCCTTGTAGTGTGAAAGTTCAAGGGAATATCCCTCCCAGCATCTGGCCAGTTCTGCGTATCCAGCTGCCCAGCCATGAGCTACAAGTATTTTCTCTCTGTTGCTGTGTTACTGGGTCTGCCGATCCTCTGCACTGAAGTGCCTGAAATGGGGGCACACAGCTGCAGCCAACACACACATTATTACAGAATCCCTGCTTTTTTAAAACCTCTGACTTCTTTAAAATGATGCCTTTTCATTTCACCTCTCCAGCTCTTTGACACCAGCCATCTCTTCTTTTGTGAAGAGCTTTGGATGTCACTTACATTCCTAGTACTTGGTTGAGCTATCTTTAATTTTTAAATATCAATATTTTTTTACTTTTTAACTTGGCTTTTGTCAGGCAGCAGTTTGAAATGCACAGTTCAAACCTTCTCATGGGTAACACACACCTGGGCATCTTAATAGTTCAGTTATAGCTTTCTCCAATAATAAGACAAATGATCAATACGTTTATGTGTTTGATTAAGGGTAACATTTAAAAATGAGGACTAGGTCTTAAACTCAGATAAGAATTAGTGTATTCATCTTGCTACAGAATTAATGAAAATAACATTTTACTTTAACACATTAAGCTTTGCAATAGCAAAGCTACTACTGTTTTCTTTCCACCATTTTAGCTGAAGTCCAGAAGGCCTTTTGTCCCCTAAAACTTCTCTATGTAATATGTTTTTTCAAAATTTGCTTTGGTTGGGCATTAACTTTTCGGTGAATATGTTAAAAGTAATTCTTTGGGGTTTGTTTTCATACATTAGAAATTATATGTGAGGAACTTTTTGTGACTCAGTATTTCCTTGGCATATTTTGAAACACATTTAGTCATCCAAGATGTGTTGTATCCTTATCCTCTTCATAGTGAAGAAGGTGTGAAAATAAATTATTTATCATAATCCGATTGCACACTTTTATCAGAGTAGTCTTTTGATTGGTCAGCCAGTTCTGACAAAGTACTAGCAATTTTGTGGCAGCAGCTCTCTGGCCACAGAGAGAAAGCACAACTTTCCCAGGCCTTCCTGGGGAATGCTGTGAGAAGATCAGAGAAGAGAATGATAAATAATTCTTATCTTCACTTGCTGCACCTGTTGTTGCGAACATGTGGAATGTCTTATGGAGATTTTTTTACCAAAGGGTGGTTTCTTAATTAGCCAATGGTGATGGTGTTTGGATTGGAGGACCAATTAGGTACAGGTGTATCGTAACTGTCTATAAAAGCAATGGGTTTCTTAATAACAATATAATATAATAAAGAGATTGATCAGCCTTCTGAGAATCATGGAGTCAATGCTAATTATTACCCGGCTGGAGGCCTGCGGCAACACCAAGTTGACTTCAGACTTTGTTAGCTTATATAAACTATGACAGGATGTCCTGGACTAAACTGTCCTTTCTGAACTGAAGAATAAAACCTGGTAGCTGCAGTTTTGATAACCTCTTCCTGAGAAGAAGAATTCTTGCCTGAACGAGGAAGTGGAACAGTCAGTAAAGCATCTCTGTGAGGATATTGGTATTTGCTGACAGGAAGTGAATATTCTGAGATTACACGGTCATGCTGTGAGGGTGTTGTCACACACAGGAAATGGAAGGAGACCTTTACACCCCTTGTGGCATCTTATTCTTCCACTTCACTGTCTCAAGTTATTTAGGCTTCATTTCTCTATTAGAATCTCAGAAATGGGTCATTCCATTTAAGAAAGAAGGAAATTGATATTTTTGAACTTGGTTTAATTTATTATGGTACCATGTTAGCTACATCTGTCTTTCTGATCACGCCTGGTTTTTTAGCAGGACATATTATGCGTGTAAGAGTGATGAAAGAAATCTGCTGGAAACTATTTTTAAAAAATACAATCCTTCAATAGGTTTATTAAATGACAGTGGCTGCAGAGACCAAAAACATATGGGTTTAGATTCTTTTAGTTTAGGGACCACTGGCAGTGCAAACATAGTACAAATATTAAAGAAAAACAATATTTCCCATATGATTGCATTTTCAAAGGCAGCATGGATTTTGCATGAGGCCTCTGTTATAGATGAGTAATGAGATGATTGGCTCACAATTAAGGGATGAATATTGTGTGCATTGTAAGTGAAGCTTTATTGATGTATAGTTATGTTATTTTGGTTTGTTGCTTAGGTGTCCTCTGTTCTGCCCATAGTCCCCTTTCCTCCCCCTCTGTATTGTTGCTGCCAGACAGCCTGGGTTGTCGGACATGTGGAGGGAAGACGTGCACATGGGCCCTTTGCATGGGGCAGCTGAGAATGGGAAAAGCTTGTTGATGGAGGGGTGCAGCATGACAACACTTGACTGCCAATCAAGTTGCAAGAAAGCAGTCTCCACCGATGGACGGAGAAGAAGAGTTAACTGACAGACTTTGGCAGGGGCCAGGGTTGCCTGATGCAACCTGCCAGGGCATAAAAAGCGGAGCAGCCATTTTGTGGAGGAGCACGTAGTGGGTGGTCATGCGCTGTCAGTGTGCTGTATTTTTCCTTATTCAGTCTTTCGTTGTAGTTTGTCAAGATTTGATAAACCTTTGAAATTTGACAGTGAGAGGTTGTTTCTCACGCCTCTATGCAATTAGAGAGTGTTATAAGCAGGAGTAGCAGGAATATGATTTATGTGAATTCCTCTTCAGTTTGTTCTTTTGCTTAGGAAACAATTCTGGAGGAGATATTTTCTGCCCAATGTGTAATATGTTTAATATGTTTGCTGGTACTCTGAGATTTTCCTTACAGTAAGCATGTAGTGTTTGGCTGAGGGTTTTTATGCTTCTTTTTACAGGTATCAAGGATGCTACATGCAAAAGAAAGTGATTGATAGATGTTTCTAATCAGCTGAGGTAAAGGTCAAAATACACAATAAAATGTTACTGTTCTAGAAGAACAAGAAAAGCATAGCCAAAGACATAGCAGAAAATTTATTATGTAATTTTGTCTTTAAACACCTTTATTCAAAGAGTAAGTTATGTTCCCTGTAGCACACAAATGCTGCTTTTTAAGTAATTTCAAACATTTCAGCAAGATTATCTTTATGTGCTTGTTTATGTGGGATAAAAATGCTGGCATATGCAGTGTACTCTGTTGTAAGATTGTGCTCCTAAATTTCATGTACAGTTAGTATTAATAAGTTATTTCTCCTTGCACAGAAAAACCTGCTTATGACATCACACGGTTTACTTGGGGATGGAAGAGGAAGAATCTAAAACACTCTATGCTGAAACAGTCCGAATCTGCCATCTTGAAAGGAGAAAACATGTATGATAATAGTTTATTTCTTTAAAGTCACAGATGTGGTGGTGCTGCAATGGAATACAAAAGGTATCTAAGTATGAAGTTCAGATTGAAATTTACCTGGTAGTGTTTAGCAGCATTCACACCTAAAGTTATTTTAGGTATAATCCTGTGTCTGTTACTTCCTGAGTGCATACTGAAGCACAGGCATTTCAGGTCTGCACTGTAGATGCCAGATTGAAGAGTAATTCTGTATGCATCAGGGTAGGCTGGATACCCCCTATTCTTCCTGAAGTCAATGACTTTCCACATTGTCTGCAGTGGAATCAGGTTTATGCTTCTCACTTCCAAAAATGCATAATCAAAATCTGAGTATCTAGCTTATGAGGTTTGAAAAGATAATTTAGATTTCTTTCTAAGAATTAGATTACTAAGATAACTAAATTGTGAAACAAGTATACTGTGTAATTGCAGCTGTAATATATACTGTAATCTATCAGGATTTTGTGGTTAAATGAAAAGTCTGCTTAAAAGCAGCAACAACTACATTATCTTCACATCATTCATACACTATAAATAAGAGCAGAATAATAAGACAATCTTCTTCTCTAATTCCTGTGACAGTGAGGGACTGACTGCCTTAACAGATTTGTGGGGCTGTGTAATAGCTAGAAAGTGAGCTGTCCCCCTAGCAGTGTTTTTCTCAGCACTGAGGTCCTGGGCTTGAACCCCATTAATAATCCTTGTGGTTTTCATTGTGTTTACACTTGTCTTTTCCTCTAATATTACAATTCCATTGGTAAATACACTGGCATCATATCCTCTACTTTTCCAAACTGTATTTGCTGAACAACCCAGTTCAAATACTGGTGTCAAATACAGTTTGCCCTTTATCTTGTTTATATTCATGCTGCTAAAATCAATGTCCTGTTTTAGCAGGGAAGAGATCTTGTAGTTTGATGAGTGTCTTCAGATTTGAATACCTATGAGAGAACCTGTGCTAAACAAACCATAAAACTGGAGTTTAGGATTAACTGTAAAATCAAATAAAACACCCAGACTCAGTAAGCAGCAGACATGAAAAGAATGTGGTGAGGAATTCAGCTCAGGCGAATTCACTGATCATATCTCTCTGGAAAACAAGAGAACAAGGGCTACAGAAAACTTGGCTGGTGTGTGTTTTTAGAACTCTCTTGAGGGTTATCATTAGCCAAGAACAAGTGATGTGTTTCACTAATTCAAAATTCAGTGCTGTGAATGAAAAGGGGCTTTTGTGACAGAGCAGGGCATCAAATTTTGGAAATGTCTTCTTTCTCCTTGCACATGCCTGGTTTGTAGATGACTCCTCTGTTGTCTCCACCTCCCTTTTTGCAGCTAAAATAAAACAAATTTATTAAATAACTGTAATGCCAACGAAGGAAAAGCACAATTAGTTACTAAAAGTTGTCCATTATGCATGTATGAGATTATTTTTCTCTGTACTAGTGCAAATGTCACGTAGCTTATTGTTTCAAATATTTCAGGAGACCACATTTTGTATGCAAGGTCAATGCTGAATGCAAAGAGAATCAGGCTGTAGGAAAATCTGTAATCTTAGATTTTTTTTTCCCAGATTTGGCTTTGTCAGCAAACAGTGGCTTAATGATCTTTTGGCAGAACAAATTTCTTCATCTAAAATGTTGTGACCTTTGGGAGAGGTTTTCCTAAAATCCCATTCTCCTTGTTTCACATACTGATCCAGGGAAGGATCCAAGAAGCAATTAGGAGCAGCAGTGGTAGCAAAAAGAACAAGAGAACAAATGGCATTTGAGAAACAGAAAAACTGGGTAAGTCTTTTATTGACCCAGCCTCATATCACACAAGGAAATAATGTCTACAGTAATAAAAACAAATCATAGTTTGTAGGAAGAGATCATGTCTTCTAAAAGATCAAACTTTATCACTATAAAAAAGGCGCAAAGTTTTGGACACGCAGCACTTCTATGTGTCAGAGGAAAAATATGCTTTGAATTTTTTTGTGATATGATAGCCAGACATCTTACCTTTTCTTCTTCAGTAGCCAGAACGCTACTGCAAGAATGATGAGAACTCCCAGAATGCAGGCTATCACAACAGATACCACAAAACCTAAGAAATAGAGGGCAAACATGCACAAGTGTTAATACCATTGCCTTGAGTGGAGAAGGTGAGTCTCTGGTCTGTCACAATGTTTGCATTCTGCATCTGCAACCTTTCTACAGCCTTGTCACACCACTTTGTGACTATGAATGGGCAACTTTGCACCAATGTCCTCTGGAATGTCTCAATCCCACAGCTGGCTCCACAGTTCACAGTGCCGTGACATGAGACACATGTTGAAGTCACAATGCCAATGTGGAGGACCTGGTACAGCAGGTCATAGCAGGAGTATGAATTTTATGCTATAGTAAATTAGAGCTCATAAACAAACCCAAAGAATTAAACCCAGGCAATCAAGGACATTAAACTCAATGCCTTTTGTTCTCTCACAGAGAACACTACTGACTGTGGACAGCTGAAGAATTATATTCTTTGCTGTTGAGAACATTGCTTAAAGGCATCAAAGAAGGTAAAAACAGGATATTGGTATGAAAAACTGAGTGATCTCTTGTTTGCATAAAGATTTAAGGATTATCATAATGCTGTATTTCTTAGTTAGCTTCATGTACACTTTTGGCAACTAAGGTATTTTTTATTTATTTTAGCTTCCACAAAGATCCTGGAGGTGAGCTTCCTTTTCTTAACTGCATTTTCTTAATTTATTTACACATTTTTTAAAATATTTTTTCAAATTATTAGTTCTCACACTAAGAAACATCAGAGCACTTTCAGAGTGAAACTGACAGGTTTCATGCACTCCGTCTAAATATTTTCTCCTATTAAATCAGCTGTTGATGAAACACAAATGTAAAATGTGGAGTTCAATTGCATTTGACCCATTAATTTGAAGTCCAGCTGAATGGAAGAAGCTTGCAATCCATGGAACTGAAGAGGAGCTGTTTAACAAAAGGTGAGTTTTATCATAGTAAGGGTGTCAAATGGACACAAAAATACAACACCAAAGAGATAACTGTAGAAAAAGAGCTTTTAGTTTGAAGGGAAAGGGTAGGGAGCATTTCTGTGTGATGAGAGGATCTTCTTATATAATTTAGTTAGATAGTATTTCAGCCTGGTACCCTAATCAAAACTAGACACGAGTTCCTGTTTAACTCAGGTGGTTTAAACATCGTAATTTCCAGCTGCATTTCTATGAAGGGGATTTTATTGGAATAAATTGCTGATAGACAAAATAGATTACAAACACACATGAGTTTTGCTGTGTAATCCTTAAAGATTAGAGGCTTTTTGAAATGTGGTTCTTATAAATAGTTAGCATGAATTTAGATGCTCATTACTGGCACCAAAAATGTGGATGACTGAACACCTCAGTCATTTTCAATTTTGCTACAAAACACAGGCCAGTGGCCCCATCTTGTATCTGTGCTCAGGGGAAGCTGGCAGTTCACGTTTGTCAATGATAAGGCAGAAAAGCTGCTCTGAAAACCTGCTTGGTAGGGGCTTAGGTGTGCACAACAGGATTTCTTATGCAAATTACAGTGGTTGCCTGGCTCAGTCCTTGACTCTCTGCATAGCCTCTCCTTCCCTTTTTAATAGGTGTGCTCTGTTCCTATTTGAGGTGCAGCTGACTGCATCAGGCTGGGCACTTGCAGCAGCCAGGTGTACTTCACTGAGCTTTGACAGCAGCCGTTTTTCCTTATTTTGCTGGTTTTTTTTCCTGTCTTTCCTTGTTTTTCCCTTTAGGTGAGGGGCTGCACCTGTGAGGGAGCTTTTGGGGCTGCAGTAAGTGGAATGTGAGATTACAGGGGCAATGAATACTCTTTTTGAAATGGGTTGAACATTTTTTCTATGGTTCACTGATAGAGTCAATGAGCTTTTGTAACTTAATGTACTTAGACTGAATGGGGTTTCTATTAAAGTAGCACTGAGCAATGTCTTTCATAGCCACAGAGACCAATTCTGGGGCATGAATAGCCGGATGGGCAATAACCCCTACAGTTTAACTCTGCTAAGTCATGCCAGCTTTAAAGATACATTGAAAATGCTTTTATGTCTGGTGTCATCTCTGCATGGGAACTGATATTGTGGCTTAGCAGAGGGAGAACCAAATGTTATTATTTGGTTTGGCTCTGGTTCACAGCAACAATTTTGAGAGTCACGTCTAGGTCAGATTTACCCCCATAAATGGAAATAATAATGCTTACACTATTTCTGTGAAATGTTTGGAGATTCCTAGATGAAAAGCATAGTGTCAGGTAACTCTCTACCTTCTACTATTAAGTACTGAATATGATTTATAGAGGGAATATAGTCAGATGCTGAGAGGTCAGTTTAAAAAGCAGATGGAAAACTGCATTTCTCATTTCTCACCAACCATTCAGACTCAGCAGATCAATGGCTTATAGGTGTTGTTAGGAATTGATGACATACCCTTGCCAAGCCCACTAGGTAGTGAGTTGTGATAAATAGATGATGAGGGTAGAAAATGTAAAAGTTGGATTGCTGAGGATTCCATGGTGAACCTCTTGTAATCACAAGGGTGGTGCTCACCCTGGAACTTCTGGTACTTCAGGAAGCATTTCTGCAGTGGCATTGCTATTGCAGATTGTTTGTGCAGGGATTTAAGACCTGCAGAGGAAGCCTTACTCTCAGAAATATGGAGGCTGCATTGCAAATTCTGCTGGTCGAAATCATTGCACATAATCTGGCTTAAGCAGTGATTTGAAGAAGATGATTAAAATAACCATTCTGAACCCAAGCAGCTCTCTAGTCAGCAGCCAGTGTTTGAGACTGGAGGTTGGAGAAGAAAGTTTTAACCTCTTTGCGGTCATTTAAGAATGCCATGCGGGGCGTTTTTCTGGTTGGCCAATCCATAAAAGCAGAATAAAGGCTGACGTAATCTCTCTTTCACTATTCAGTCATCTTTTCATTTACTCAAAATAATGTTTGTGCAACTAGTATCACTTTGTATATTAATCACAGAGATGTTAGGAACTGTTGATAATTTGGTAAACTTGTAATCTTCTTAGGTATTATGTTTATAATGCAGCAACAAGAGAACTTCTAGTGTAATTCTCGTTTTAAGAGATCAGACAACTTTTGGTGACAAATTCAAATCATCTCTGATTTCAGAGAAATGTTTTGCCCAGGATTTGTTTTGGCTGATGTCTAATTTTCACTCTTCTTCTTTATAGCTTTCTATTAGAAGAGATACTTTATGAAAGGGTCTGTCTGCAGAGGGGAATGGCAAGAACAGCTACTGCAGTGTGCATGCAGGGAGCTGTTTCTTTTGTGTCCAAAACAGACAACTCGTGTTTTCTGTTTTTTCATCTAAACAGTGAAGAAAATGGGAGGCAAAGTTGAAATTATGTGCTAACACATTTTATTAATTTGAAAGTTTACTTCTTGGCTAATCTTTTTTGTGAAGTCTGCTTTTTCTTTTATAAATCTTTTAATTTCAAATAGTGCAGTGGCTTGCCTAAAATCATCTGCCTTGAGTGTACATGCCAGCTTCACAGATCCTTAAGAGTATATGTTTGCAGGACAACAAAGAAGTTGGAACAATACATTTTGCACAATATACTGAAAGGCCTTTCTGTGGGGTACAGCTTAGCTTCTCATCACAGATGCAGACTTTTGTGCAAAGCCCCCCACCAAACTAACGTGTTGTCGTTGCGTAACACTGCAGAATTAAGCTTTTGAATAAGTTCTTCCCCATAAAATGGTGTTTTGTTTTGTTTTTTTTTTTAAATTTGTAACACTGAATCATACAATCCAGTGTTATGAATTATATTTATTCGCCAAGTTTGAATTCCTCAAGGACCTCTTCTGATTCTGTGTAATTTCCCCAAAACAGTGTCCCTGAAGTTGGGACTTCCAACTTCAAATGTGTGGTCTGCATAAGATCAAGCCTGATCTTGCTGAGAACCAGCAAATGTCACTGGTGAGATAAGGCCATCTTAAGCACTTCCACTGGCTGAAACAGCTCAGCTGTGGAGCTGTTTAGTATTTAGAGTGACAGCAAATACTTCTGCAAAGCATGGCAAGGCCAATCATGTCTTCCCTTTTTTATCTCCTTGCCTTTGATCAGAAGGGTTGCAGGGCTTTCCTGATACCCACTGTGGAAAAAAATTCTTGCCTACCCTGGGAATACCTCATTCTTGTACAGTTGCCCATTCACCAATGCAATATGAGAAGAAAAGGCAACAAAGTAACTGCAGGGAGATAGCTGTGTTTTGTGGTACAGTCGAACAGGACTGCCATTCCAGTACTTCACATTTACAGAGATCATTGTGCACCGTTTCTTTGTACATACAACTCACCTTCATGGAAGGAGATAAAAACCAGTCTTTCATGGAAGTCCTGAACATTTCTGAAGTTATCAACCATTTCCAGGGGTTCTGGGTCATCACTCTCTGTGCAGTACATGGCTGTTTCCAGTGCCAGTAACTACAAAGGGAAGCACCTGTTCAGCTCACAGAATACAGAGAAAGCAGTGCCAGTATGTGATCACTGCTGAGTGTTTGGAAAAAAACAAAAAGGTGTAGTCAAAGGGAAGGGGATACATTAATACATTAAGTTTCATGTGGCCTGTGAACCCAAATACAGAATAATGTTTAAACAGTGTGACATCTCCAAGTCTATACCTGTATTTTGTTTACATCCTAACAAAACTACTGCTTACTATCAGATTGTCTGCCAGGAAAACTCGATGGGAGGAAACACGGTAGACTTTTCCAGCATGCTCCCTCCCCCTGGCACAGTCTAACTCCTAAGTAGTATTAAAGGCTACTTTTTGAAAAAAGCTCTTCATTTTGGTAGAGACATGGTCTGACAGAATCTGAGAATGTATTGTCAAAACAAGGAGCTTGCAGTAATTTGATCTGAGATTTTGTTAATAATATTTTCCCCTGTCTCTATAATTAGGTGAATCAGAAGATAGTGATTGTGAGTTTATAGTCTAGGTAAGTGGCCACCTAAGAGCAAAAGAAATTAATTATAAGCAATATATAAATTATTAAAGATAAGCACAAAAAAAATATAAGCTGGGAGAAAAGTTAGGGAAGTCAAGATGGATAAATAACACAACACAAGCTTTTTAGAAACTTTCCAACCCACCCAAGTCCATCAGGATCAAAGTAGCACCAAAATACTTGGTGAATAATGTTCAGACATGGAGCCCAAACAATAATCTGCAGGTAACTCATGGAAAGACTTAGAGCAGGGACTAAGTACATAATGAAAATCAAAATTCATCTCACTTGACTGGGATTTTTTCAAGCTGATACTGTACCAATTGCTGTGCAGCTGTCTGTCCTTTGTTCTGGCCAACTGAGAATGTGCTAACAACAAACAGAATGGGATATTGACTTATGTCAGTTCTGTACTGTTCTTTCCACTTAAAGGATTTTAGCAAAGGTCACTGTACAGTTTTACAGGAACACAAGAGAAATCCAGGAAATGAGAATATGTATTTACTGTTGTTCAGCAGACACTAGTCAGGGAAATGTGCTCTGCTGGAACTCGCCTGCTCTTGAGAAATTTTAACAGGGTGTCGGAAAACTGTCCAGAGAACGCTTGGGTAGCAGGGAGGAGTTGTCAGGGATCCTTTGTAGCGATAATACTCATCCAGTCTGTCAGGAAGCAGTTCTTGAATATTGAAACCAGGGACCAGGACCTTCTGATCTAAAAAAGGGGGTTTGTGTTAAATATTGCATCATGACCACACAGGTGAAGTGAATTTGTTTTTCAGTAAAGTAGGATATTTTCAATGTCATATCACTAGGAAAAGAAAAATACCTTTTAGCAGAGGCGATCCCAGTTTAATAAGGACCACAGCTTTTTAAGTTTCCTATCTACAAATCTTGTCTGAGACACCAAATCAGAGTCCTCTAAGATAAACTGTGGCAATATTAATTAAAAACCACCATATGGACCAAATAAGGCCCAGTCAGAATCACAGGGGGCATGCTACCCATACGCTCTTCCCAGGGATGCACTGCATTTGGAAGCCTTTCACAGTCTGTTACAGATTTGCATGGGATCTCTGGACTGTTTCTTCAGCCAGTTCAAACCCACTCAGGGTGACACCTGATACTCTCAGCCATTCTCAATCTGACTTAGCCACTCACCCTTGTATTTCACATTCCGGAAGTGCCTGAAGATCTTTTCATAGGATGGGCTGAAGGGTCCAATCTGCAATGATCATATTATCAACAGCTGCAAATCACTAGTCTGAATATGAGTCTGTGTTTCTGGCCTGTCCTAAGGCAAGGGCTTCCACTGTCCAGATATTAATGTCCTAGAATGGCATAAGTATTTTATAACTCAAAACATTCCCTCTGTCCTCAAGCCATGATAATATTCCTGCTCCAGGGCTATAATAGCTTCTGTATTGTATTGCTGCCTTTACAACTGCAGTGCAGACCTTTTGTGTGTACTGACCCTTTAGCCCTTGCCTGCTCAGTGCTGTGCAAATGATGAGAAGCCCTTTCCTCTGAGAGTGTTGCAGGCAGAAGTTCTCAGATGCTGAGAAGCTCAGGCTTCTCAGATCATCTCCTGGTTTCCAATCAAAGCCACATTTTTCCACCCACAAACATTTTTATTCTGCTGTTTCTCACAGTCCAGGGAGGTAAAGAATGAGACTCTTGGGTACCACAGGGCCACAGGCCTACAACTCTACTGACAAGACTCATCTATCACACAAGACTGTTTTTCAACTGCTACCGGTAGCTTTTCAGTCTAATAATCAATGCCTTTTTTATTAATTCTTCAGAGCTGGTGCTGAGCAACTCCTCTGACAACCAGACATAGTAAACTGGTGTCCTTACATTAACTGTAATACCCACCAGCTGTCTGAAAGGATTTCCAAGACCTAATCTCTGTTGTTCACTAACTTGATTTTCAAATACAATTGCTTAGAAATAACCAGAATCCTAGTGTAACAACACTCTGACACTTTTCACAACTACAACTTCCAAATGAACTAAAAGTTAACACAATTACTGTCAGAATCTTAGAAGTGCTAGGAAGTAAGCTTGGGTAATATCAATGCGAGCCTTTTTTGCTAACTGGAACATTTTAATTTTTGATGGAAATGTGGAAGCTTGTGCGTTTGCTTTGTTATACTGCAGAAAATCCACACATTTAAAAATTATCTTTACAGTCATCTTACTGAGAATTATATACGTACAAGCTATTGATTTTTTTTTTCTTTTTGTTTAAGACCATTATTATCTTCATATGTGGGACTTAAGAGAGAAAAATTGGAAAGCTGTCCTGACATCTTAAAATGTCACTGAACGTACTCATTTTCTGTAATCTTCTCAAAGAATCTGGGAAGTTAGCAGGGAGAAGACTGTGGTTAAATCCTAATTACATACAGTGGTCAAAGGCAGGCTTGTGCCTGCCTGTGCCTCTCTGCTGTGTTCAAACTGCTTCATGCTGCAGTAGGCAGCTTTGAGTGAATGAGCTTGAAATTCACTGTTGCCTCATGTCTGATAAACACTAGCAGTCATTAGTTTGTAAATGAATACAAAAATGGATTTAACATAGCTGAAGTTAATTTACTAAAAAACATGAGGAAATACTCAGAATTCCTCATTTTGTGGCATTTGCTCCTGGTTTGATATGTGCTGCTAGAATCTGACTCTTTTTATTTTTTTTTTTTTTTTGTGAAAGAGGAAAGAAAAATCCTTTATTCAGCCACTGCATATAATAATAATAATAATAATAATAATAATAATAATAATAATAATAATAACAACAACAATAATAAAGTAGGTAGTTTGGTACATTAAAGGTCTCTCATAACTGAATGATTGAAACCATATTCTAAACAAACAGAAAATAAAGATCCTGCATCCTACCTCAAGGAGAACAGCCAAAACAGCCAGTCCATCTGCTTTGTCCATTGCTGTTGTTATATCTGGGTATTTCTGAGAGTTGTAATGCACAATATGCAGCTACAAAGGAGGAGATACTTTGTTACAATAGCAGCTGGGTCACACTCCCATTTATGTTTCACAGTTAGAAAGGACCATGCAGCCACCTCAAGATAAGACAATGCAGGAGGGTTCTTCAGTGATTTCTGGATGCAGTGGTAAGATCTTTTTAGAGAAAGGCAGAAGGTCCTGGGACTCGCAGCCCTGCTGTAGCTGAGTTACACACAGCCCACACCCCGCACCATGATAAGGGGAGAAAGAGGATTCATGACTTCAGCTTCGAGGCATCTTGACTGGGGTGCTAGTAAATTTTTCTGAAAAAATAGTACCTTAGCATTCCAATATTTGGAATGCAAACCCCAGTGTTAAATATAACTAGAGAAGAAGTGGATGCCTAAAGTGCTGTTATGCAAACAAATGATTCTGGCTAATTTCTTTTTCTTAATAATTTTGAGGTAAATATCTGATTGGTGCTGTTTATCAAAATCTATTCCCAAACCCAAATAATTTAGAAATTAGAAAAGAGAAACAGTTTGTCACTTGTAAGTG
Source organism: Onychostruthus taczanowskii (assembly GCF_017590055.1). Classification (NCBI taxonomy): domain Eukaryota; kingdom Metazoa; phylum Chordata; class Aves; order Passeriformes; family Passeridae; genus Onychostruthus; species Onychostruthus taczanowskii. The sequence goes on along the minus strand of NW_024498329.1, from coordinate 1,659,888 downwards.
CGGGCTGCGGCCACAGGGAGTATGTTCTCCGGCCAGCTCACTGCCTGAGACCGATGGGCAGTCACAGGAGAGGCTGCCCCTGGATCTCTGCGGAGACCTTCCCGGGTGGTGCTGCGTACAGGGGCCCGCAGCTCCCTGCAGCACATGGCTGTGGCGTGGGTGACACAGCAGCAATCCAATACGAGGGACCGAGGCTAAGGAACAGAGAGGAATCACTTAGAGTTCCAAGAAAGGTTTATTTCCCCAGAGGAGTCAGGGACAAGTGACAATAACTGAGGGCAAAAAACTGCTTTTAGGGAGGGGAGGGAATAAGGGGAGGAGACAACCTTTTACCAATAGGAAGGCATTAGGGAGGAGTGCAGGGTGAGGGCTGTCCAATAGAGGCCAACAAGGGGAAGGAGCAAACCTTGCAATCCAATCTTGCTTCAGGGAACGGATGAGGGACAGGGAACGTTCCAGAATAAAAAGGGTGTGCTATCTTTGATAGATGGTGGATTAACATACACTTGGGAAAATCTTGGGGTGGACAACTCACGACTGAACCATCAGGGACGCCAAATAGGGTACATGGAATGAACCATTAACTTATAACAAGGAATATTTAAAACCTACTACAGAAGAACAGCCTGTGAAATAACAGACTACCACAGTCACTGTATAGAAGAAGGTGAGAAAAGGTAAACAGAGCAGCACTGTTGTACAGCTAAAAGTTACCTCAGGTGACCTGGTGCCAGTTCTGAGTTTAGAATCTAAACTCCAGCTCCCTGACTTAGTACATCCGAATCCTTTTGTTGTTCTTGTTGTTGTGCACAACCCTTTTTTTTTTTTTTAATATCCCCAGATCATAAATACTTGGCTTAGAACCTCACAACCTTTTACCGTCATTTACCCAAGACAGAGATTCCACTTTGAAACAATAGAACCTACCCAATCTTCTTTGCTTCCCCCGATCTGAGCTGGCCTGCATTACCTCTGCTGCAAAATGCTTCCCACTGATGGTATGCTCGGAGCCTTCGGACTTGTTTTGGTTTCCCCAGTGCAGGTGAAGCTGAGATGCAGTGTATTCAAATGGGAGGTTTCTGAGGGACATAGCAGGTGACAGATACATTTTCACTGTAAGCAGATCAAAACCAGATGGGAACAAATGATACCACAGCTCTCAGGAACAGGACAAATAAAAATGCCAAGTCTAAGTATATTATATATGGAGCATGAAAAAAGCAGATTCTTGACTCAAATCCATCTCAGTCCATGGTAGGAAATAAACACTTCTGTTCTCTTTAAGTCTTTCTTGGTAGATCAGGATTTAGAACATTTAGAACATACCCGTTTCTATTTTCCTAAATACATTAATTTAATGTGACAGTTGTTGCTAGTGGAAATCTCTGAAGAATGTGAATTTGTCTCAGACATTGAAGAGACAATTATTGATATGTCAAAGCAAAATTTAGGCTCATGTATCTTCTTTCAATCCCCTTATAATGGTTGAAAATGGTTTAATAAATTACTGTTTCTCATGGTACTCCATATCTCCTGTTATATTGAACTCTGCTGCCTCATAATCTTCTTTTAGGGACACAGGATAAAACCAAATTAATTCCTTGCTGCTCCCAAAATCCAGAAAATTGATGTTGAGCAGCAAGATAACCCTAGGCCTTAAGATCAAGCATCTCCTCTCTTGACCTGCTGGAAGGAGACTTTTGTATGCATGACCCTCCCTTCTCCTCACTAAGGTTCTTGGGTGGGGAAGGCTTTCTCATCTGATTAGCAGCTTAATTTAATCTAATAATCAAAGGAGTCCACCCATGAAGTAAAAAAAAAAAAAAAAAAAAAAAAAAAAAAGTGAGTTCCTGCAGCTCTTTCTTTTACCATTCCTTGCTGTCTGTGAGCTCCCTTACCTGAATGTCCATTATTGATCAATGTAAACTGGTCAGTGGAGGGCACATTGTAGCCTATGAATTCTAAAGGCAAGAGATTAGAATCATACTGGAGAATAGCTTTGTGGAAATCAATTGGTGATTGGAATACTCCTCCACAAAATGGGTATTTCTTTGGCCAGGCCTTCTCTCCATCAGGACCTGTGTGAATTAACAGAGACACATTTGTCAAACCTTCACTGTGCAGTTAACACAGAAATTCTCCTGTGTCAGCCTTCACAAAAAATTTGGAAAAGAAGCCTTTTTAAAAAAGGACCTCATTAAAATGGAGGTAATGAAGGATGTGATCTTTTTTTCTGAGGGTGTTGTGACCTAGAGACAGGTCTGATTATATCAGACCCTCAGACTTTTCCTTACTACACAAACTGTATGGCACTATCTAACGGGATTTCATAACCTACAGTGAAAAGCTGACTTGCAAAAATCAAAGGTGTTATGGTAATTTGACCTGCAATAACTTGCTGAAACTCTGGTGAAACTTTTCTTCATCACAGCCTTTTGCCCAAGGTAAGATCTACAAAGAATAGATAATATCAAGAGAATTTTAATGGTGTCTTTGCTTTAATTGCGTGTTAACAGCTAGCAGCTGTTTACAGACAGTAAGATGAGATGATTTGGATTTAAATACCAGAAGAGGTACTTGCAACTTTTGTTTCTCCTTGTCTCTGAACATTCATGATTCTTTCCAAGGCAGGAAGGTCCTTGGGGATCACCCATCACCCAGTCTGATCTGTGTAACACAGGACACTGGGTCTCCCTGGATAAATTTCTACTTCCATGAGGTCTTTTTTTTCAGAAGGGAATAAACATCTACTCTTCCTTTAAGCATTGCAGATAAAAGATACTTCATTAGTGCCCAATGGATAATTACTCTCCTTGTCAGCTTGCTTTTCACTGTGAGCCTGCTGTTCCCATACTTTTTTTTCCTCATTGAAGTACTTATAATATAGAGGATATAATTTCTCACTTCTCTTAAACTATTGACTCCCTTGAGTCTTTGATTAGAAGGCTTCTTTTCCAAAACTATAATATTCCCAGTGGCTTCTTTGAGGATCAGGTCATCAGTGGCAAAGCCAGTTAGGTATTTTCTGAAGGAAAAATTTAGCAGGTTCACCTTATTTACATGAAAGACAATTGCCAAGTAAATGGATAGTGGTGGTGAATCTTTCTTAAACATAGTACATACGACAGAATCAACAAGATCAGTTCTGGTGCTTAAAGACAGACTTACTGTCTTGGTAAAGCTGTTTAAGAGTATTCAAGACATAGGGTTAGCAGGTAACATTGTTTGCCGTTTGGATACTCAGACTCAATCAGTGCTTTTCAGTATAAATAGGTTTTGCTGTTGCTGTAACTTAAATTTTTTACTCCAGTTCACTGACAATCACATCAATTTCTTTCTTCTTACATCCTTGTGATACTATCTTAAAATTGCTGAAATGATTTTAAAAAGCTAATAAGTGTTATGCTGACATTATAGAAGCCTCTCCTCTACCTATTTTTTGCAAATAACAAATACATCCAGAAGAGCATAAATTCCATACTGTGGAATACATACTGAAAAATATTTCCCAGGAAAATACTCATTAGGATATATCAAGAAATGACAGTTTCTTAGGTTCAAGCTTACTGTGCAAAACAATGAGACTGAAATTTAACACTTTTCAAGGAACTAAGATTACAGCAATGTCAGAAAATTGGTGAGAAGCCTTTGTTGTAAAAAGACTTCAATAATTTTAAAAGGTTTGATAAAGTAATGAGTTTGCAAGAAGATTTTAATATGTTACATATCACAGCTTTGGAGACTTGATAATTAAGTAGGTGATTGATGTATAAAACAGAAGTCTAGTCCCAGCCAGGGAGTCATGAAGTACCAATCATTTTTCAGTACTGTGTTTGGGTTACTTAAATGTCTAGGAGAGCTGGCAAGAGAATATGGGAACTTAACACCTATGTTGCCAGTTCAGAAGGAAAGCTTTTGTCTTTTCTATAAAATGATGCAGCTATCCCAGTTTTTATAGAAGTTCTGTCTTTTGTCACATGGTCTTTCTAATTTCAGTGCCTCAAAACTCCTGTCTCAAAGAGCTGAGCTCACTGCAGCTTAGTTTTGCATATGTAAAATTGAGATTTTACAAGGTAGATAAACCACACAGCTGGAAGGCATTTCTCAGTTAGGTCTGCTGAAAATGTATGATTGATTGTGAACCAGATTTTCCTTTTTCTGTGCCAGTACACTCAGAAAATTCAGTGGAAAATCACATTGTGTTTATAAAGGCTTTGTCTGATCACTACTGAATAAAGAACAGCTTGTGCATGTAAGATTGGCCTGTGCTACAAGTCCCAAAAGATATTAACAGAAGAAGTATTGCAAAATTATCTTCAAAGTTAATTTCCTTTTTGTGTGACACATTTGTGACCCAGGCATTTCAGAAGTGGTTGCTTCTATGAGGATCCCACCAGGACTGTGTCAGCAGAGCACTAACAGTGCCATGGGCCTGTTCTACCCCCTCAATACTCTAATTCAGCTGTTGGAGTGGGCATATTAAGGTAAGGAGCTGCTGGTGCCAGTGGAAGTCAGATCCTTCCTGCTACCACTGCTCCCAGTGCTGCCAAGGGCACTCCCTGCCCTAGGGGGTGCAAACTCAGGCTGCTCAAATCCAGCTTGTGGACTGCTTTGGAGCCTGACTGTGCCCTCACAGCTATTTAATAAAAGATGTCTGTAAATAAAGCAAGAATAATTTTCTGCATTGTCTGGCTGCCCACTACCCAGTGAGCTGAGCAAAACACCCTCAGCACCAAGACTGCCTGTGTCCATCGTAACATTTCCTTTGACAGTTTTGTGCTTTCCAGCCAGCCCCAACAACACTGGTGCTGCTGGGCAATGCAGGACAGATGTTCCTTCATGAACAGTGGTGTCTCCTCCCAGGATATGTACATTGGCCCATTTAAGATAAGGAGAAAACAGCTCTATGAGGCACCAGTGGTACCAATAGACTGTTGCTCTAATGACCAATTAATATTCATGTTGCTCCAGCTTCTCACAGTCTATGCAAGTTCTCTTGATCTGAAGTCATGTAGTAAAATACATTGTGTCAGTAACACGGCAGGGAATGCCTGTGGTATTTTTGCAGCCAAGCAGAGCACTTTTCCCTGTTTTCTGCCAGCTGGAAGCTGTAAAGCTACTGTTTGCCCAGGGCTGAGGTGGTGGTGAAGGCTGAGCCCAGGCTCCCTGCCATGGTGACACGACCATGTGGTTTCCATTTTGCTCAATGCTCAGTAAATACCATTCTGTGCACAGAGCCAATATGTGTGTATCTTCCACACGTGTGTCCAGAGGGAAGCTTGTGAGACAGAGGAATTGCCAAGGGCTGTAGCTGTCGCTGTTACTGCATTGAGAAATCTGGGGCATGTTCTAGCGTGTTCACTAAAGCTGGCATTTCTGAAGGGGAAGTGGAAGTGTCTTAGCACAGGTTCTCAGCACCCCACTGAATTGGAGTATTTGGTAGCAGCAGAATAAAAGAGTTTTCAAGTACAATTAGCCTGATGTCTATCACCAATAGTTCTTGTGCCTGCATTACGGCATGAAGTTGTCTCTTCACATGCTAAAGTACATTAATAATTCTGTTGGCACTATTACTGCTAAAGCGTGTTAATAATTCTGTTGGCACTATTACCTTAAATTTGTCTGCAAAGCTAGTTTTCTCCATTGTAGCTGCTTGTCCACTCTGAAGGGATGATTCTGGTTCTCTGAATTCATTCCAGTCCACTTACAGTACAGAAAAAGAGCCAGAATCCAAAGAACTGAAGCCTAACATCCACTTCTACTGGCTTTTTTCTGGGGTAGAAGACTTCAGCCTGCACTTCACAGCCAAACAGCAGGATTGCCAAAATCTGCGTGCATATGCTGTGTCCTGAGCTGTGGGGTGTTGGAACCACTCTTTCAGCTCTTTAACTGAAAATGCTTTCCTTACGATACACTTGATCTACTTTGTCCATCTTACAGAAGGTGGAGCTACATTTCAGAGAGCACAAAGCAAGCCTGTCACCAGAGGTGGAGAGCTCAGGCCTCACTGCTCTGTGGTGTTTCCTCCAGGCACTTTTTCTTGGTCTACATACAAGGGTAGTGAAAACAGGAAGAAATAGCATTGCTGTAGTTTGGCTAAGGAAGAAGCAAACAGGAGAGGTTTAGCCTTTATATTTGATGTATCTAATGCAGTAGTTTCTGTTATAGACAAGGTGAACTCTCATGTCTTTGGAAAGCCTGTGCTGAATAGATAAGGCCTGATCACATGCGGTGTCATCTTGCTTTGTCACTATGGCCTGAGATACTAACACTGCGTCAACGTTCAGTTTTACATATTATAAAATATGTAAAATACTCAACAAATAGAAATCTCTGACAATGAGCACTCAGATTTCTTCTCCACCCTTAATCTTGAACCTTGACCCTCATCTGGACATCAGTCTGCGCTGTGGTTATAATGGCTTGATTTCCTTTCCATTCCTATTGACTGAATTTCAGTGAGAGGCACTGCAGAGTGTTTCAGGAGCAAAGGTAAACAAACAGTGGAAGATTTAGAATGCATAAGGATCAGTAGAAGAGTATGGAGGGACTCTTTCCTGGCTTAGCACAGTGTCTCTAATAGCTGTTTTTCTCTGTAGGGATCAGTGCTCTACCTCTGCTTTTCTGTATATTCTGTACAAATTCAGTTGCTACATCAGTTTTTTGGAGTTACTTTTATATATTTGCTTTTATATGTTTTTCTAGATATGTTTCAAAATCTATAGCTGAAAGAAAAAGATAATGTTTTCTGAACCTTCTCTTTATCCTCCTTACTTTTAGAATGTCAAAATCAGACTGCAGTGTGGAAGAGCTTAACAGGAATTGATGAAGTTGAACACTGAGAATAACATACTTTGAAATCAACACTGGTACCCAAATTCCTAGGAAGGGAGAAGTAACTAATTTAAACAATAAAGGAGGGCAAAACTTCTGCTTTCGTAGCAGTAAAAAAAGTCTTGTTTTCTTTACTACCCAGCAGGGTTAGATTTATCTGATGGCTGCTGTCAAAATGGTCAACCCAGGCTTTCGTTAAAGCCGTGTCAAGCTTTTTCACTACTGGGAATGTGAGGTCTGTGCGTGGACACTGGCAGATAGACATGCAGCTGGCAGTTCTCCTGCTTACATGGAGCCAGTCAGGTAAAACGGAGCACAGCCAAAAGGAGGAGTTCCTAGCAGCAAGTTCAGTCTCAGAGGTTCTTTGTGTTGACTTGGAGCAGCACCAAAAGCTTAAGAACAAGCATTTTTTTCTGAGATTCTCCATGCTGCCTACTTCTGTGTGGGTATTTGGCATGTAAAATGTTACTCTGAATGAGGAAATACCTGGCTAGAGGATTTGATCTATTAAAAGAAAAACGCTAGATAATTCTTTCCTGAGCAGCCACCAGGTCCTTCTCAGTTAGTAGATGACTAAAAGGATTAGTTACAAATTAACACTGCTTTCCTAAATGTGATTTATTCCGCTTTGTCGTTGCTGGGATCTTTGGGGACCTGAGCCTCCAGTAACAGAATACAGGTGACTTACTGAACTCTGATTCTACTTGAAAAAGAAGACTTGTGTGGGTAGGGAGAGAGTTCTCTTTGCAGTATAGGCTGGAATGTGACAGCTGAGGAAACAGAGGGCTTCGGGGACCATCTGCAGTTGTAGGGCCAGCTTTAGTCTGCTGAAATTCTTGTCATTCCACAAGGAAATTTAGAATTCAGTAACTGATTCTCAGTCACCTAGATATGAAACCTGGTGGAAGAATAACAGATTTCAAGAAAATTGACCAGATTCAAACCTGGGTAAAGATTGTGACCCCAGTAAGTACTCACTAGAATACATTTGGCCAGCTGTCTTTAAAGCACGGAAGAAAGCCATAACTTTGTATGTTTGAATTAGTACTTACCAATATAAGACCATTTTGACGCTGTTTAAAGAAAAAGGAAATATTACTGTGAGTATTTGAAATTGATCTTACTCTGTAAAGAAACAAATTGCTACTTAAACCCATGTATTGAATGTTGCAATACTTTTGTCTATCATTCTAGTCACAGCTGTTGAGCAAAACATAGAAAAGCAGAGATACTTTCAAACTTTCTGATATTTTATGAACCTTTCTCACTCAAATTGTAACTATAATTATCCATGTGATCCTGCCCATAGGGGTGAATTTCTTGTGGTCAATTAAGTCTTGGAGCAAGACTGCTCTCAGTACTTTTTTATAAAATTGGAATATCCACAGACTGTAGGTACACCCCTAGGATTTTTCTCTAGTTAGAAAGCTAAGGAATATAAGTGAAGTGTAACTACAATGAGTCCCCCTATGCCTTTTTCAAACATCAGTGCTACACTGAGAAGTGATGGACAGAAATTAACAGATGGACTTTGTAAAAAGGGAGTATGACACACGAACCCATATAACTCAGAGAATCCCAAAGAGGGTGAGTGAGTGTTAAAATGAACAATACTCATCCACTGCTTAAGGAACTGAATTTGAGATGGTATCTCTTCGTGTTTTTGGAAATGTCTTGACTTACAAATTGCTCTTTTTAATTTTTTTTCCTGGTCCTGAAACCTACTTAAAATCACTCAGCTTGCTGCCTAGTTAGATGTACTCATCTTGACAGACCTGAACAGTTTGGGTTATCAGGCTAATGCTGATATTTACTCTCTGAAAATTTAATTTTATTCCTGCTTAGAAAACAGTCCTGAAATACAAATCTTGCAAATATTCAGTGTGCCTGTGAGGGTGTCTGTATGCATGCAGGCAAATATTTATCATTACATGCATTTGTCTGCTCAATACATGGTTCTTGGCAGCATTTATTGTGCTCTCAAGTGTGGTCACAGATGCAGCTCTTCCCTAAGAATGTTGTGTGAAATGTTTGGGATTAATTTGATGGGTTATGCAAACCAACTGCATGTAGCTATTTGTATTGATATGTGGTGGGAACAGGAAACTCTCTGCTTTCACTTTGTTAGGGCCAGTGTGCCTTGTTCTTTTACATTGGAATTTTCAGAACAAGGTCTGTGTAATCATCCTGACTCAAGTCCTCAGGTTCCTCTCATAGAAGAATTCATGTTTAAGATTTCAGGATGAGAAACCTCATTCTCTTCTTGCCTTTCTTGCCTTCTCTCTGCAGGGGATTATCTTCTCTCTTACTGGGGTTTTTGGGGGTTGCTTGTATCCTTTGGTCATTCTGTAGACAAAACTTACATAAAGATAGAAACGACTGGCAGTAGGTTTTAGAAATGTCCTTATTTGATCAGGATTTGAAGAAATACTACAGAAATACAATATCTACTGTGTTCCTGCTCTTATTGACCATTAAAATGTGTATGAGATGTCAAAGTGATGATTTTTATAATCTACGGCATCCTTAAAACAATCACTTTTAAGCATTTACAATATTTTGGTCAGTTATGCCACTTGACACAAAAGTAAATGAAAGCTTCAAGTCTTTTGCCAAGTGAAGTATTCCTAAACCTGTGAGCATTTTGATGGTCTGCAGTTTGCTACCCTTATGACTTTATGGTGAGCATAGCCATAGAGCTGCTGTAGGTAGGGCTGAGGCACATTTATAGTAATTTCATCTTGGATCAGGAGATGAATCAATGACCAGATGGCAGAAACTTCTTGATTTTGTCTGAATGAACACAGAGATCTGCCAACCTCAGACCCTGAGCAAGGTTTTTATTGCCAGCCAGGGGTCTGTGTACGACCCCTGAAAGGGGCGGGACTGCTGGGGAAGGAGTCTCAAGCTGTTTTATTTTCCAGCATCAGTCTCATTACATGGTTATGACAATGGGAAGATGCCAGCAGCTCACATCCCCGGCAGCAGACAAAGAACTTAATGTTACAACTTATTTTTTTAACCAATCACACAAAGCAAAAGCACATTGACAGTAGTTCTAACCAATCACTGTAAGCACACATACCTTTGGTTAAAACAATGCTTGCTTATTTTGATGCTTATTTACAATACCTGCTTGTAAGCCTTAAGGTACAATGCACAGAGCTCCATTATTAAGCTTAGAACTTCCTAATATCTCACTAGATATATTTTTCTGTAGCTTAGGGAGTTATTCTATCCAAGTGTTAATACACAAACCATTGTTCTATTTGTCCTTACTTTCTACTTCTTATATAACTTTTCTGCTGACAAATCTTATTTGCTCTAATCGCAGTTCTGCTGTCTCTGAGGCCTGCCTTTTGCAGCTTTCCCAAAACCCTCTGATTTTAAGGATTCCCACAGTTGCTTTTATTCTGCCTGGTAATGAAATGAGAGTCAGGCAGACTGTCACATGGTGTCAAATTGGAGGATTCACATCTAGAAGTGCATATTCAATGGCTTTATGTCTGTGAACACTCTCCTGGCTCTTTGATCGTGTTGGGATGAGTATTGATTAGTTACACAGTTACGTGCCCATGCATGGCAGAGGAGGTTCCTAGAGCCAGTGTACCTGAATTTGACTGATCAACAGCCAGGGAAAAAATACATTTCCAGTGTCACTTGAGAGCTAGGAAAGTGTGAATGGTTGTAGGTATGATAATCTACTTGGAAAGGTGTCTGAGATAGGCAGATACTGTAGCTCTTGCCATTTCTTGGGACCAGGTTCCAGTTAAGTCTGAGACAGGCACTCTCCAGAATTCCCTTCAGGATGTATCATAAAATGTGTCTTTTCAACAAATCCTTTCAATTCCAAACCTTCTGTATGGTCACAGAAACCGCATGTAAAGCATCAAGCTTTATTTATTCTGTTGTTCTGTGGTTTCTAGGAACCTCTCTCCTTCAAGTGGGAGATTCTGCTATAGACGATAGGTATTTTTTCGGAGGACATATGCACAAAATAAGAAGATGACCTTAAAAGTTTGAATTCCATACCTTTTGTTGCTTATGCAAAAAAACTGGTAAAATGCTTGTCCTGACAGAGCTCTCCGTGAACCAACAGCTCTGGATTATATTTGAACCTCCTGGATTTTTGTCCCTTTAATATATGTGCTGAATAACACAAAACTTCAGAACAATTCCCCTCATATCCTATAATAATACCAGGTAGATTATAATTAGTTTGAAAAAATGAAAATTTATTATAATCAGCTTGAATAGATTAACACTCACTCCTAAAAAGAGAGAGAGGAGTGCCAACCTCCTGAAACTAATCTTGTTTCCAATATATGAGAATGACCTCTGGTGTGTAGGGTGCTTTACAGAGATTGATTTTTTTCTCTCTGGTTTAAAAATAAACAGGCAGAGGGAAAGGTGTGATGCTTACACTAGCTCTGAAAGGGCCAGTCTCCGCTTCATTTTATGAGAAATAAAAATCACAAAGCAAAGCATACTGAGCATGCAAGAAGTCTGCAATGCCACTAAATCAGAGGACAAATTTCTCTTCCCTGTGTAAGTCAGAATACTTATTCTGAGAAATTGAAATAAGGATACTAACTGCAAACAATGGCAGACTGCGACAATATACAGCTTTGAGCATGATGGAATAGTAATAATGAAAGGATGCCATTTTTCTACATAAATGGCTGCCTTAAGGTACAAGAGACAATAAAATAGAAAGCTGAAAGACTTTACCATTCAACGCCGCTTGCATTGAGGTCTGTATCTTTAGGAAGAAAATAAGCACAGTAGCCACTGTGACTATACTGAAGCTCTTGGCTGACATCTCAAGGAAAGACTTATAATATTCCAGCAGGTCACGGCTTTCTTTGCACTCTGAAGAAATTCCCTTGTAGACATGTGGCAAATAGCAGAATGCACATATACAGAGCTTCTGCTAATGAGTTATTGCCCTCCTCTCCCCTTTTCTCTCTCCTTGCCTTTAGGACTGCTTTTTATAAAGCTCCTGAGACTCAACCCAAAACAAATGATGTAATCAGACCTGCCTGTATGTCAGAACACCCTCAGAAGACTGATCATATCCTTCATTACCTCAGTTTTAGTGAGGTCCTCACAGGGAAGATTCCAGCACTTAGGGAATTTAAACATGGAACTTGAGAAGTTATTTGGCAGAGACAAAAATGCTTTAAAAATCTGTGCTCCTATAGGCTGTACCACAGTAGAGTTTCTAGCCTGTTTCAGAGTCTCCCTCAGCTCCCATTTTTGGATCAGTCCGATCTAGTATAATGGCCCACTGTGAGGACTGGAGGGAAGGGAGGAGAAGTGAGGCTCTGTGTGGAACTGGTAATAACTCAAAGGGACCACGGACACTTCCCACAAAAACCGTCCAGCTTGTCAGGAACAGATTTTTTTTTTTTTTTTTTTTTAGCTGAATGCTCTTGGAACCAGGAGGACACATGAAGTAGGGAGGACTGAAAATTCATGAAGCAATAGTCCCAGAACCTGGTATTATTCAGGACATGTATGGAGAGGGATAAAGAGGAGCACAGGGTATAAGTTATAGTCCTTTTCTGTCAGTGATTGAGGAATAAGCTCTTAAAGTGAGGACAGTGGAGAAGCACAAGGTGGGATTGAAGAGAGCATTAGTTTTATTTGAGTACATTATTTATAATTGTTATTAACTGCTCTATATCAGTAACAGCTTTATCATGTATTAGTACTGATTGGTCAAACTTTATTTTCAACATCTTCATTTATCAGCTACTGTGTAATTGCTCAATGTTATTAGACGTGCTTATTTTTCCCTGCCATTTATGAAGTTGACAAGGGAAAGTTAACTGTAGCATGGCTCACTTCTGCCTAGGTCCCAGGCCGGGCCCTGCTGTAAAGCATGGTTCTGGTCTACTGCTGCTCTTCATCCACAGCCCAGTCCTCCCAGTCTGGGTAGAGGGAGTCTGCAAGGAGGAGCACCAACTAATTAATGTCCTGTAGCCTTTTAGAAAGCAGCTGTGGTTGAGAACACTTCCTCTTATACTTCTTGTTAGCATTTTGTAAACCTAGATTGTAATTCTGCCTGTTTTGGTTCAGACAGATGTAATCAAGAGTTAGAGAGTGTAAGCTATAGTGAAAATGTTTTTAACATTACTTCACTAGTGCCATGGCCTAAAGCAGAGGGACACTGTCTACCAAATGGGTACAAAAGGCATAATGAGTGTGTTCAGCATGAGGGCTGTCAGCACACAGCTGTTGCTGCATGCAGGACCTTCCTAACCTGGTGGAAATTTGGAAACACCATTTTGTAGGTTTCTGTAGAATAAGTGGTTTTGTAATCAGCGTTCACATAGCTGGCAGCCTGTCTGACAAGCTGCTAAGGCTGGTATCAAGAGCTGAAAATTACCTGCTCTACAAAAAGACCATGTTGTGTAGGAGTGTACGGACTGAGCTGTCTGCCAAACTGTGTTTTCTTATCTCCTTCCTTCATCTTTTCTGCCAGTGTTCTTGAAACATTCACCATGGTGAAGTATGCTCTGATTCTTAACATCCCCCTCAGACCATTTTTGCATTTTCATAATCTGTACCTCTCCTCCCTTAGCTCCTGCTATAGCAGAAGGCATTTTGGCTTCACACTTATGGGAGGAATTCCAGGCAGGGCTTGTGCTTTCAAGACTGGTTGGAGCAAAAGCTCTTTGCTTGCAAAATATAAGCCATGGAAAAAGAGAAAAAAAGTTCCCTGAGAGAGAGGAAAAAAACTGCATAGGAATTGCATTTTATTCTGGCTTTAAGAAATTTTAGGTTGCTAGCAGTCGGTTTTCATTTCCACACCAGGCAAGGCAAAGGCAGAGCAGCATTTTCATGGATGATGTTGGCTTATGAGAAGTAGTAGATTTGCACCATGAGTGTGAAAGGTCAGGCTGAAATTCTGCAGTGTGGGTTTATCAGTCTTTAACTTGCACTGTTCTGTAACCTTCGTGGTGTTTTGCCAAGGCAGAAGTAACACAAAGACTGATGTGATAATGGAAAACGTACAGGACAAGTTCAAGGCAAACGGGTGAGACAAGGCATTCTCATTAGAAAGTACATTTGGAGTTTTCACTTGCAAATTCTGTGAGCATTTGACTGACCACAATCACTCCCTCTTCCTGATGTGTTTAACCTCAGAAATGAAGCTGTAATAAAACAGAAAGCAAGGTCCTCTCACCAGCCATTCAGGTGCTAGGTGGAGCTTCTTGCAGCCCTTGGGGTTTTGATTCAAAGGCAACTCTAGGGAGTGTTGTGACCCAGGGCATGGCACATCTTTGAGGGTGTAGCATGTCTTTGAGGGCATGGCACATCTTTGAGAGCATGGCATGGCAGCTTGCACTGCAGTTCACGCAGGCAGGGTTGCAGTCATCCTTCTAGTAGGAGGCTTTTAATAAAAAGATAGTAGGCTTTTTATTTTGGTTTGGTTGGTTGCTTGGTTGGTTGCTTGGTTTGTTTGTTGGTTTTGGTTTTTTTTCAGCAATGGTCTCCATACAATCAAAAGCTATGGCTAGTAAAAGTGTACCAACCCAAACAGAAGCCCCCAAGAAGAACCCCCATCTGTCCAGACCCCTTCCTGCAAGGAGTGTTTGAGCTTGTCACTAGCACCATGGGAAGTTGCAAAAGACTCCTTCCTGTGATCAGGCGAATGATCTCCTCTGTCTGGTGGCTGAACTTATGGAGGAAGTAGAAAGCCTGAGAAACATTCGAGAAAGTGAAAGGGAAATAGACTGGTGGAGTTTCACCCTTCCATCCTTGAGAGAAGCCTACCAGGAATCAGAGGACTTCCATGCCTCCCACCATCAGGCAGGAGGAGGACACCTGATGGATGAAGGAGAGTGGAAATGGGTTCCTCCTTGGGGAGGTTATGAAAATTCCTCCCAACCCCCATCACCTACCCGGGTGCCACTTCAGAATAGGTATGAACCCCTGGATCCAGAGGGCCAGATGACACAGAAGAAAATAATCTGCCTGGAGAGCCTTCTAATTACACTTCATCCGTCAGAGAGATTACTACTTCTAGCATTAAAAACAAAAGAAGGGGAGTGGTAGTAGGTGACTTCCTTCTCAGTGTAACACAGAGCCCCGTATGTCGACCGGACCCATCCCACAGGGAGGTCTGCTGCCTCCCTGAGGCCTGGGGACAGGGTATTACTGAGAGACTCTGTGGGCTGATTCAGCCCTCTGATTTCTATCCCCTGCTAATGCTCCAGGCTGGCAGTGACAAGATTGAGAAGAAGAGGACCAGGGTAATTAAAAGGGACTTCAGGGCTCTGGGTCGGTTGGTCAGTGGGGCAGGAGCACAGGTGGTGTTCTGCTCAGTGCCTTCAGCTGCAGGGACAAATGATGAAAGGAACAGGAGAACCTGCATTATCAACAAGTGGCTTAAGGTCGGATGCCATCACCAGACTTTTGGATTCTTTGATCATGGGGAAACTTTTATGACACCTGGTCTGCTGGAGCTAGATGGGCTCCATCTCTGTCAAGGGCAAAAGGTTTCTAGCCCACGAATTGGCCCAACTCATTGAGAGGGCTTTAAACTAGGTTTGAAGTGGGAAGGGGATGCAACTGGGCTCTCCAGAAACAAGCCCAAGGGTGGTAAGCCAGAGTCAGGGATTAAATCAGCATCCCAGCTGAAATGCATGTACACTGACTGTCAGCATGGGTAACAAAAGCTTGAGTGCCGTGTCCAGGCCTGGGCCCCTCAGTTTAGGAAGGATGTTGAGATGCTTGAGCATGTCCAGAGGAGGGCAACAAGGCTGGTGAGGGACTTGGAACACAAGTCCTGTGAGGAATGACTTAGGGAACTGGGATTGTTTAGCCTGGAAAAAATGAGGCTCAGGGGTGACCTTATCACTCTCTATAGCTACCTGAAAGGTGGTTGTAGTCAGGTGGGGGTCAAACTCTTCTCCTAGGCAACCACTGACAGGACAAGAGGACACAGTCTTAAGCTGCACCAAGAGAAGTTTAGGCTAGATGTTAGAGGAAAATTCTTCACTGAAAGAGTGACTGGGCAATGAAACCATCTCCCCATCCATCCCTGGATGTGTTTAAAAAAAGAATGGACGTGGCAATCAGTGCCGTGGTTTAGTTGATGAGGAGGCATTAGGTCATAGGTTGGACTTGATGAAGACTCAAAGGTCTTTTCCAGCCTACTTCATTCTGTGATTCTCTTCTGATGTGTCAAAGGTTGGAGGAGATGCTGATACTGCATTTCTTTAAAAAACCTTTTAGTAAACATACAGATAAATGGCCATAACAAAGAGACTATGGAGCCCCTTGCATACTGTAAACAGAAAGCAAAGAGCGTCAGTTGGATCCAAAAGAAGCAATTACCTCACTATCTGCAGTAACTAAAATCAGTCTGGGTTATAAGGCCATCTTGTGGGGTCTCACCAACTCCCCAGTTTGGTAGGCTGTAGGTGTTGGGGGCTCTGCTGGCAGTGGGGCCCAGTGAGAGGACCTGAATCTAAGGCTCAAATAATACAAACCCATGTAACTGCTGTCTGTAAGCAAAATGTTTAACCCCAGAGCTGTCTGAGGAAGGGCATAGCATTGACAGACAGACAGTTAGCTGTCTCAGAAACCCTAATAGTGCTTGAGGAGTGTTGGGTGACAGGCAGATTGCATGAGGGACACCAGACAGTCTTGACGTTGAGCCCTGCTTTCACATTTGAACTGTGCTGGAATATAAACCTTGATGTCTATGTTTGAAATGTCAGTGCATGCTGCCATTTAGTCCATTCTCTTGGAATCTGTAATTGTATAGATAAAATATATTGTTCAGAGTTGCAGTATTTGTTGTCTTCTTTTTGACATTAATTCACTTAGAAAGGACACTATTGTTAAACTGGCCATTTCCAAATGATGGGATTTTATGATTTATACCTCAAGCAAGTTCCTTGTTTCCTTGACATGACCTTTCTTCAAGCCTTTCAGTCTTTCAAAACAACATTTCTAAGTACCTGTGAAATTTTGGAAATTGTCCAGTATCTTTGCTTATATCACCTCTAAATGTGGATATGTGCATCCTGAGGTGCAGTGCATAATGGTAGATATTTTTCTGCTGTGTTTTCATTTTGGTTTTGCCTTGTTTTCATTACATCTGCAAGTTTTCAAGATAAGAACTGCTTTTTTTAAAAAAATCATATTGCAGATGATGTGCAAAATCAAGATACTGATCCCTGGTCATTGCAAGCTATGGAGTTAGAGCAGGAATTCATAAATCCAGTCCTCTGCCCTCTAAATTATTCTACCTCTTGAAATTCCCTATATGTTAGCAATTTCCCATCTGCCCTCCCTAAAATATTATGCCCTTATGAAAGAAGTTTCTGCTGTGGCAGAGTAGCCCAGTGAAGCTATATTTAAGAGTTCTTGCATGTTCTGAAGTAGATGCTAAATAGGCTGGGAACTGGCAGACTGAGCAGCACTCCAGGATTTCCTGTAAGAGAAGCTCAGGCACTGTTATGTGTGACCACTCATACAAATTAAAATCAATTTCCCCAACATTTTTTTTTCTGTTCAAACTGATATTCAGATTTAGTGCTTGTCTTCCCTGAAGTCTGCTTTCAAACAGATTTACAGGAGCATGTAAGATCACATCAGGCACAGACCTAAAGTTCTCTCTGAGTGCATATATTGTTTTTGTTCAGTGTATGTCTTCAGAAGGATGAATTTCTCTTGCATTTCTGGACTGAAGTTAACCTGTTACAGTAAAACGTGACCATAAAGCAACTTGACTTCAGGTCCCAGCTGTTGGGAAAACCCAACTTTCATTTAAACAGTAGACTAAACTATGATGCTTAGAATAGGTTAAACAGCACCCACAAAAGAAGCAGATTGAATGCTGTATTTACAGTGTCTGTGACTGTAACCAGTTAGAAATACTGCTAATCTTGGCATGCAGGTGAGTCCAAAGTACAAATATATTGCCAGTTAATTTCAAGGCACTACATTCAGTTTCTGAGAAAAAGATCTGTTAAGTATCTGCTTAGATGCATGTAAGGAATGTATGTAGTGAATAACAAACTGATTATATACAAAGGTAATAAAGCTTTTTGGTGCTAATAGAAATATGACTTAACAGAGGTTCTCAGTCACAGGGTTGAGGTAGATATGTTGCTTTGGCCTGTAGGGCATGGTTACTGCCTGCTCTGCAAGGGCATGGCTCATTCTGTTGATGAGGGCAGGAGGGTCACTTCAGATGTGTGTTCCTGGGGGCCAAGCAGGCTAGTGGGCTGTGTTGTTCATAGGGATGGCTATGAATGATGTGCAAGAAGATCTGCTATCTAAAACAGGCTCCAAGGAATTTCTTTGTCACTTACCAGGATGGTGACTCTGCCACCACATGACAAGCACAAATGGTATCCTATGTTAGGAAAGGTTACCTAAGAAAGTTGCATGAAATAAGGATTTCAAAGCCAAAATGTTTTTTGTGGTCACTGCTGTGACTAACAGGGCTTCTATATAATAATTTAAAAACAAGCTGAGGATTTGCCTGGGGCGGAGGGATGAGAAAGGATCCTTGCAAGGTGGCAACAGCCCAGAACAAATTTCCAAAAGAAGTTTCCAGCAAACCTAAAATGTGAATTCATGGTGTACTCAGGTGCACTTTATATAACAACTAAATACCAGGTGTATGCTTGTTAGTCACTATATTTGTCCTGTCTGCACACAGTGAAAAGCCCAAAAGTATGGTTAAAAAAAGGCTCAAGCAAACAAGTCACAAAACACAGTACAGCAAAGTGAGGCAGTCTGCTAAAAATGCTAAAACCAGCTTTCTCCTCACTGCTTTGCACCCCTGGATTATGCCCGAAATACTCCTCAAAATAACTGGATGATTTTTTTTGCTGGCCTCTGCTGTCTGCTTCATTCAACACACATGGTCATGGTGTTGGCTTGAGCAAGGAGTAGCCAGAGTAAAGCCTTGCTATAGAGAAGACAGAGGTATTACACTGTCAGTTCTGGCCTTGTCTAGGTTCTAAGCTGGCAGGCTAGAAGAAAGTGAGCTGGGCAGGGTACTGGGAGTCCCCATGCTGATTGTCAGTTTCTGACTCTGGGAATGACTTGCTTCTGCTTAATTTCTGACCCTATACCTTTCTAAATATCTGTAGGTGCTGCATACTTTCCACACTGTGGCCAGCCAAACACATAAGGCAATATGAACTGGGGAAGCATGGAAAAATGGCCAGTTTCCTCCTTCCAGTTTGCCCTTTGCTCTGAGCATTTAGGTTCACAGCAGTTGCTGCTGCACGGGATGCAGAGGCCCCTTGTCACTACTCCACCAGTTCCATCAACACAGGATGGCTGGCTAGAGTCCAACCAGAAGTCATTCCATTTCTCTTGGAATGTCTGTGTCACTGAGGGAGATTATGTGCTCATTAACAGCTATTCAACTCTAGTTTTTCTATTACAAAAAAAAAAAAAACCCAAATAACGAAGCCAAGTATGCTTGTGACTGGAAAAGAAAAAAGAAAAGGAAAAAAAAAAAAAAAGGAAAAAAAGGAAGACAGAAAAACAAACCCAAAAATTCACTTTACAGCTTTTTCCAAAATATCTTTAAATTGTCTGGAGTGACTCACTGACTCTGCTACACATTGAGAGATCCAAAGGTATGTTTTAAAATAAAACTAGCGAGATGAATATTAATTCTGCTTCAGCCTCAGCTCCAAATGTATTTATGGCTTAGTGTTCTGAATTGAGCCTGTTCTAAACCAGCAGGAGAACCTATGTTTAAGAAACTACAGGATGATTAAAATAGCCATCTCCTTCTGTGGAGCTTCATGCAGAAACTCAAGGCAGGCTGTGGTCCAAGCACTATTTTATTTATCTTTGGAGACATAAAAAGCTTGCTTGGTTGGTCTGGCCAGTAAACACTTTGGCAGTCATATGTTGGCTTTAAAAACCAGTGTGAAAAAAGTCAGTGTTGTAGGTTTCCAGAAATGTCAATCCTTCATAGTGACTGTACAACCCAGGGAGTTACAAGTGGAGAGAGAGAGAAATGGGGGCCAGGGTTTTTTTGCATGAAGGCATGAAAAAGTTTTAAATTTAAATGTATTCTGCTTACATTTTAATAATATGTCCCCAAAATCTTTCAAAATATTAATTGTCTCCAGGAATGCAGGGAGTCCCCATCTGCTGGCCTGGGTTCCTTTCAGGAAGGCAGTGCACCAGTGGTGCAGCTGCTGGCTTGAAACCTCCCCACAAGGGGCTCTTTGAGGCAGCCTTGGAACATGGAGCTGTTGCAGTTGTCCCACCAGCTTGTTTGCTGCAGCAGTCTTGTGTTCAGAGCTGCAATGTGGTATTTCATGCACACTGATAACCACATTATCATAGCAAATAGAGTCAAAAGGACCAGCATAGCCCAGCACTGTAGAGTGGGAACATTGCTGAATAGCCTCTCTTATTACACAGCCAAGAAATGCTGCAGCTGTTTGCTTGCAGAGGTGAATGGGAATTGCTTCTTCATTGACAGGCAATACATGAAAAGTTTTTCCACATTATCTGCATTTCCACATTTTCCAGAAATGTGTCCAGATGATGGCAAGTCAGATGGATTCTTTAATTTCACTTTTCATTTCAGCCCTTAATGATGCATCTGCACACCCCCTGACAACTTGTAGTCAGCTGAGTAAATATAATCTCAAACTTCTGAAATGTTTGTAGGTGTCTCTGAGAACAGAAGAATTTGTAAACACTGTAAGCAGCATGTGCCAACAACAGAGACAAAAGGTACACAGTGCACATTCTTGCAGGAAGAAGCTTGCAGGTAGTCCTAAGTCTTATGTTTCTTGTACACAGATACCTTGTGGTTTCATATTGATAATGCTCATACAGCACTATCAACAATATCTGCTCCTTTTCTCATGGCAAGGTGATGGACAATCCTCTCTGTAGGAACAGCCAGGGGTGACTGGGCATTGGCTGAAGAAATGACTGGAACAGCAGCCTGCTGGCAGCATAAGTAAGTGCCAGTGCCCCAACCCCAGCCAGCAGGCAGGCTGGTTCTGGCTTTGGGTGGTCTTCAGGACGAATGAGGGAGGTATGGCAGGATGAGTATGGCAAAGTTTGTGGTCAGCCTGATCAGCGGCCCCGTAACTTGGAGTGTTTGGGGCTTGGCAAGACTGCTTTCAAAGGTTTCGTTCTGCTCACAGGATGTCCCAGCAGCTTATTTCAGAACAAGCTGAACATCTCCCTCTCCCTTGAGATTTTGCCATCTCAAGTTTCAAGTTCCAGCTAGAGCAGGAACATTTCAGAAGGCCTTGTTCAGTCCTTGAATTCACAGATGTTAAGCGAAGGGAGTAAAGAAAGGAAATCTGGGCCGATGGCCTCCTGTTTCACGATTCAGAGTGCTACTCGACAATGTGAATAATTGGGCCTGAAAAGTAACATAATAACAATATTAGTAACATAATAATGTAATCCTAGTGACATGGCAATAAAATTCCTGTTTCCCTGGTAATAAGCTGATCTCCAAACAGGATAAAATGTGCCATTTTGCTAACACAAGTCTCATTCAAGCTAGTTATCAATGAAGTGTGTATACTGTCTTTGTGTATAACGGCAAGTTTCTCCAGAGATACTTTGCTTTGGAGTCAAAACACTTCAGAACCAAAATGCTATGAGATGCTGGCACCTTTTGTGTTAGCATTTACAGTTATTTGTGGACAGTAAAGTAGAACCAAGATCTAATATGCATGCAGTACAGTTCAAAATTTGTTGTACAAAACTGGAGGCAAGTACGCGCAGAAGAGAGACAGGTGGGATGCCTTCGTAGCTTACTGCAAACAAAGAAGCAGAAATAGCTTGTACAGTCTTTTGATTATCAACAATCTTCTTTAATATAGCAGAAAAGTGATATAATTTGTGTAGAATTACAGTTCAGAGATATATATGATACTTTTACTGTAGTAATATTCAACAGCTATAATTAGTATATACAATTAGATATTGTAACAGATGTTAGAGGTGAAAAAATTCATTTTAGATCATCCAGTTCATCTTGGGACTTTCCATTTGTAAGTGTTTGAGATGGGAGTTCAGAAATTAATTTCAATATTTCTTTTACAATAGTTTCATTACATGTTATTTTTTCACTGGCAAGTAGGTTCTGCATTCTGATTCCTAAGTTTTATCTAAAATAGTATAATTCTATACCATTTAATTATCTTTCTAATCCTCCCAGATTATTACCAGTGTAATATTTCTTACATTTTTTGCATCTGGATTATTGTCTGTTGTCCCTAGATTTGTTAATTAACTAATCATAGCAGTGAAATTGAAAACCTGAATGTCATTTAAACATGCAGTACTTGTAGCTTAGAAATAGCTATGGGTTTGCTACTTGTGACACAAGAAATAGTACCAGTGAGTTTTAGGTTCTAGAGTTACTGAAGTGCTTTTGAACAGTTTTCCCTTCCTTGATCAAATGGATGAGCTGGTCTCAACTATGATGTTTTCCAGGCAAATAGATACCACTAGGCTTTCTTTCAACAGGATGCTTGGAAGTTCTTTTCCATGCTCTGATACAGTATGTAAACTAAGCTAGCTTTTTTTTTTTTTTTTTTAATATACCTGTACTTCCCTCATTTGCCAAAAATTAATGAGTAAGCCATGTTCAGTTGTGATGAGGAGAAATTAGTTATCTTGGTTATAAAATATTCTATTCTGATGGGATGAAATAAAGTCTGCTGATCTTTAAGTAAGCTTAAGCAGAAGTACAGAATCATTATTTTCAAGACTGCCTTTGGGAATAATGTAATATAAAGTTTACATAACAAATACAGTAAAAACTAAATGCCAGTGACATGAATTAATACTGCGGGATGTCACCCTGATGCACTTGCATTATTGAGCAGTCTCTGGAGCACAATAAACAATTGATGAAGCTGGTGTTGGTAACTGCCAGACATATGAGAACTTTCAGGCATTTTTTTAAAGCATGAGTTTAAAATAACTCTTTGTCTGTACAAATACCTTCTGTGAAAACCACTGAGTTTATCTGTACCATTTGTTCATCACATCTTCATTGTCTTGTTCAAAAAAACCCACCACAGAGATTACTCACATTCACCTTTACACCCTTACATTGTGCCCAAGCTGGGATAGTGCAGAACAAAGTTTGGGGCAGAATTAAAGCACTGCCTTTTTCTTTTTTTCCAATGAGATGCTTCTGGAATCCTTGGAAAAGTGATGTAAAATTAGTATAGGCTCTTAGAAATTAAAGAAATTAGATCTCAGATACATATTTGAATTATATTTAAAAAAATAAACACAATCTTCTGATGGAATCTGTATCAGCCCAATGCCATTTGTGCTGCCAAAGTCAACCTTATTTCCCACAGTAAATAGCTCATTAAGAAATGAGGGATGCTTCCATAGTACTGAAGAGAACCATAAATCCCGTGGCAGTAACGTCCCGTGAATTTTTTGCAGTGCCGGTGTGAGCAGGGAGAGTGCAGAAATCGTCCTTCGGCCCTGGAACCTTTGCTCCATGCCTTGTATCACACCGCCCTCAAGGGGTGTGTTGGGCAGTATCCTGGGCGTGCTGGGATGCAAGTCCTGCCCGTTTGTACGCTCCAGTCTCAGGCTCCGAACTGTCACAGGTGCTTGCTCTGGGCATTTGCCTCCTTTTAAATTCTTTGTCCTTCACCTCGGAGATCTTGCACTTTAGAGAAGAATCTTGAACCTTTTAAAGGAAGGTGCTGGTGTTCTTAGAATCAAACACTGAAAAAGTGTGAGCTTTATTTTCAGAGGCCATACAGGAAATGGAAATAGATTTATTAATGAGACATGTCAGCAGAAATGTGCTTGTCGTATTTAATGTGCTCTAGTGCAGTTTCATACACAGCTGCCCGCAGCTAAGCTTCTGTCCTCTGCAGATGGCATTAAAGTCACAGAAGTGCTTGGCCAACTTCAGTAGAGGTTTTATTACGCTGAAACCTTGTGTTACAACTTACCTATATTCTGATGCCTTCTTTTGATATTTTGCGTGCCAGCATCCGCCTCAGAGTTGCACCTGCACCAAGTAAAGTGCTTGGTAAAGTAAAGTAAAGAAGTGATTCTTTGTTCTGGGCTTCTGTGGTCTCCATTACTATTGCCATCATACATGAAAGTTTCAGTGCCATACCTTTGGGAAATTAGAGGTGAAAGCCCAATCTATCAAGTGGCTACTAGGTCTGGATTGGCATGTAGTGTGTTCAGAGTGGTCACTGTGAGAGGCTGTGTGGAGCTTAGTTGCCACTCGGGGTTAAACCCAATGCTCAGAGCAAAAGGTTTGCTAATACTCATTTCACCTGAGTGTTCCGCGCATCGGCCAATGTCCCTCATTCTGAATGAGAAGAAACATGCAATGGGAGATGATATTCTTTCTATCTTTATGCATTTAATCTAGAAGTGGAGGATGGATGTGTATCCATAGAGATAGGAAAAGTCCAATGTGTGTGCTCTGAACAGAGCTGGACTCTTTTCACACCTGTAGTTGAGAAAGACATTAGTCTTCAAACAAGCAAACAGACCTACTTTGTAAAGAAATTGGTTTAAATAATCTGCCAGGTCATACACTAGAACTATCTGGCAAAGACTGAACTACAGTTCTTCAGGTCAGCATTCATTCCACTTCTACAGCATCATTCCTTCTTCACTCCATGCTCTCCAATTTCCACAGCAAATGTGGAAGTCAGCTAAGGCAACAATCTGCTTCACTTGATCCACTGAGCGATGTTCATCTAGTGGCTTTTAAGGAAGCCAAGAGCACAAGGAAAAATGCTGCTACTGCATCATTAGATCATGTGATAATACATACTCATGGCAAGTAATGTTTCCAATGTTTTCAAATACTTAACACCACCAATTTTATTTCTGAGGAATACAGCAGAACAAAAGAACTCTCCATGCAAACTTCCCCACTCCCACTGTAAATTCTTAGTAGATATGCAAGATACCAATTCAGGACCAAATTCTAAGCTCAAATGCTCTCAGGTGAAGCCTATAGCATAGATAGATTACTACATATATCCCAGAATAGGATGTTGAGTGAAATATCTCTGTTGTAGTAGAGATGATGATATGCTGTATTAAATAGAAATTTCTAATATACAGTGCTAAATCACAAGCTCCTGTTCTGCACTGATTGAACCCATTATAAGCATACCTGTAGGATTTATATTAGCTACCATCTAAATTACTCTGATCTGAGGAAGGGTGGGAGCAAGAGGCTCTGGTTCCAAATCAAGTGATTTGTACTGAAGGAATCTTACTGAAAAGCTAACCAAAAAGGAAAATCATTCCCAGAGCTCCTACTTCAGTTTTCCTCTGTCCTCAACATGTACACCTCACTGCAAGCCACTGAAAACTACACTTGTTTACTGTAAGCAAAGCTTTTGAGATCTGAGTGCTGAGAGTTGCATTAGTGATCAATTATTTTTCAACAGGCAAAGAGGCTGCATTACAAACATGCTTATACTGGTCCTTATGCATCATCACATATGTGATAACTGCTATGCATCATGACTCCCTAACAGATAAAATCATCCTTACTTAAGTACTTACCTTGGCAGCTAGAGATAAAAACACTTAAAGGCTACCACATTTTCCGTGGGCATGGCAACTAAAACAAAGAAATGAGCACATTTTTGCACAGAATTACACTGTTCAAAGATGCAATGAATGGCTGTCAACCCACAAATGAAAAAAGAAAGAAAACTCCATTATTGCAAAGGAACAAGGTGTAAAGTCAGTAATAGCAGTGCTAAAGTGAAAGTAGACAACCAAAAGCATATAAACATGTTTATTTTACCATATTTAAATTTAATCTTGTTAATATATTGTTTCCTTACTTTGAAAGACTAAATATACTGCTAACATAATCAACACAGAGGTAGGAGCTGACTGTTTTGGTTAAACTGTGGTGTATACTGCTTGGAGAAGGCCAAGTGATGCAAGTACAAGGGGAAAGTGAGAAGAGCAGATCTAATCGAGGTTTCTTACTATTTGTGTGTAAGGATGGGTAGGGCACAACACAAGGATTAAATGTATGCATTGGTTAGAAAAGACAGCAACTGCAGTCAAACTGCTGCTTTAATGTATTGTCTTCATTATACATTGTAGCAGAGGGTGCAGAGTAAACAAAGGACCCTTTGACTAATGTAAAGCACGCTAACATGACCAGCTTTTTAAAAGCTCCTTAAATTAGCAATTCGTAGACGTATATCAAGATTTGTATGTTGTATGAAGCAAATTTAAATAGTTTTCCCAATTTGATTTTTTCTCTATTTGTATTTGCTTGTTCAAAACATTATATAAATTTCTAAATATAAATTTTATATAAAATATTATATAAATATAATAATACATTTAAAATTTATAAAAAATAAATTTATATAAATATTATATAGATTTTTATACTGGTTATATATAATATAACCTGTAAAGTATATGAAGGGAATGTAACTTACCTAACAGATCAAATATTACAAGTTTGTAGGATGGGGGTGTGTGAGGAAGATCTGTAGTTTTGTGTCAAGGTAACATTTGCAGCCATTTAATTCACAGTTTGGTATCAATGACCTGATGTTGCTTCTAGCTACACAGCTAGAAATGCAAACTAATTCCATGGAGTGTAGTCCAAGTAGTTTCTGATGCTGTGAAGAATTGAGTCTTTCATGCTCTGAATTTCCCCCCATTGTGTAAACAGGGTGAAAAAGAACAAAGGTTAAAGAATGACGTTTTGCCAAGGAGATTAGTGACCACCAAGACATCTTTAATATGAATATATAAAGTATCTCATCTGAAAATCCATACAGAACTGTCGGTTTCTAAAGTATTACTCCATGAAATAGAGTACCACATATAATAGACTGAGGTGGATGCTTTCCGTGTCTACACGAAGGTTACACAACAGGCAAAACCAGCGGCAAAATTGCGTTTCTCACATTAAGGTAAGAGAAAGGGTCTAAAACTTTTAATATTCAATGGTTGACACTGTTCCTTAGAATAAAATATCCCCACTTTTATGCTGGTGGACTTTATTGGCTTTATTTGAAAAGGAACTGTATAATGGTATTGCAAATTGCTGAGTGTGAGAACTGTTATTCTGCTTTGTCTGGTAAAGCTGTTACACAACATCAGTACTTTTATTGCCACTAAAATATTACAGTCATGGAGTAGGCAATTCAGTAGCAAGCTAAATTTGAGGCCATGTAGCTCTTTAAAAAATGCTGGCACAAGCCTCAGGCTGTACATCTTACAGAACGCTGGATGACAGGCTGAACATGAGCTGGCAATCAGTGCATGCAGCCCAAAAGCCAGACGTGTCCTTGGGCTGCAGGGAAAGGGGGGATGCTGCCCCACTCAGGTGAGACCCCACCTGAAGAGGTGCCCAGCACAGGAAGGACGTGGAGCTAGCTGCAGGAGTCTGGAGGAGGCCACCAAGGTGACCGGAGGGGTGGAGCAGCTGTGCTGTGTGGAAAGGCTGAGAGAATTTTGGGGATTGTTCAGCCAGAAGACAAGCTTCAGGGCGACCTAACTCTGGTCTTCCGGTACCTTAAGGGAACCTAGAGGAAAGATGATGACTAGGAAAGATGGGGCATGACTATATGGCAGAGCATGAAGTGATAGAGGACAAGCGGGAACGGGGTCAGATTGAAAGACAGCAGGTTTAGATTAGCTATTAGAATATTCTTTACTGTGAGGGTGGTGAAGCACTGTCACAGGTTGCCCGGAGAAACTGTGGATGCCCCATCCCTCGAAGCGTTCAAGGCCAGGTTCGATGGGGCCTGGAACAACCAGTTCCAGTGGAAGGGGTTGGAAGCGGATGACTCTTCAAGGTCCTTCCACCCCACAGCGCTCCCCGTGCTCCGGTGGTCGCTGTCTACCAGGCCAGGCCAGGCCAGACCGGGCCGCGCCGCTCGCCGCTGTCCTGGGGCGGCCGGCTGCCCGCAAAGCCCGGCTGCTGAGGAGTGGCGCGCGGAGCGGACGGGAGAGAGGGCGGCTACCCGCAAAGCCCGGCCCGGCCGCGGGCGGCGCGGAGCGGAGCGGAGCGGGAGGCCGTCCTTAAGATGGCTGTTGTGCGCCGGACGCCGCCGCTGTAGCGCCGCGAGGAGCCGCCCGCCCGCCCCGCTCCGCCGCGCCCGCCATGGAGTGCCCGCACCTTGGCTCCAGCGTCTGCATCGCGCCCGACTCGGCCAAGTTCCCGCAGGGCTCGCCCTCCTCCTGGTGCTGCAGCGGTGAGTGCGGCCTGCGCTGCGCGGCCCACCCGGCCGAGGTGGCCCGGCCGTTCCTTTGTCCTCGCTGCCCGGCGGCGGGAGGGCGCCCAGCGGGCGGGGGAGGGCTCGGGGGCGCGGGGGAGGGCGGCTGCCCCAGCCCCCACCCGCCGGGGCCGCCCCGCGGGACCCTCCGAAGGGGGTTGCGCCTTCCAGCCGCCGCGGCACCCGCGGGGGAGCCGTGTGTCGAGGCAGGAGCGGGGGCTGCTCTCCGAC
Organism: Onychostruthus taczanowskii; assembly: GCF_017590055.1. Classification (NCBI taxonomy): domain Eukaryota; kingdom Metazoa; phylum Chordata; class Aves; order Passeriformes; family Passeridae; genus Onychostruthus; species Onychostruthus taczanowskii. Next base: position 1,631,563 of record NW_024498329.1, on the reverse strand, counting down.
CCCCCGGCCCTGCCCCGCGCTACCAGCGCTGTCCGGCCCGGGGTGGGCAGCGGACTTTGTCCCGGCGGGGCCGACGTCCGACGCCGCGGAGCTCTGCGGGGTCGCGCTCCGCGCTCCTTTTGTCTGCCGGAGGAGCTGCGTGCTCAGTTCTGTCCCAGGACCGCTGCTGAGGGGAGAGGAGCCGCTGGCAATTGCAGGGTCAGTGTGTTCTTCAAATTGGTATGAGATTATTTCCTTTTTTTATTTTTTTTAATACACGTTTTTGGAAGGACTTTAGAGAGTAGTTTTAATAAGACTGTTGCGGCTTAAGGCGTGGCTTGGGACCCCCCTTCAGGCCAAGGAGCATCTCAGTGAAGGTGGTCTGTGGTGGTTTGGGAGTCACGGTCACCTGCCTGTGAGTCGGTAGGAGTGAAGAGGTCATCTTTTTTTTAGTATTTTGCTCATTGATTTAAGAATGCAAATACCTTGTCATCACTGCTGTCCCTTACATTATCGTTGTTTGTTCAGGGGCATTCCTTTTAAACGTGCCGTGCGCCGGGTGTTTTAAATGTAGCTTTCTACACAGATAACCCCCGATGTTTGCTGTCGTTGTTTGTTTGCTGTAGTTGTGTTCAGTTGTGCTCCGTACGAGAGCGGACACAACTATCTCGGTTTCACGTGGGAAGTAGGCCCTGCTTAGAGTAGTAGCGGGAGTCACTGTGCCTGTAGTCACTGGAGAGAAAGTCTCCTTTGGGAATGACCGACCGGGGACCACTGAAGGGCTGGATGTATTTTAAGGTGTTCCTTTTTTTTTTTAAGGAAAGATGGTTCTCCTTTGTCTCGTAGTGTCAGTGCCTTGGTGTGGGAAGGCTGCTGCTTACTTAACTTGTTCCCTGATTGCAGTTTCCGGGAGCCAAGGTGTGGTAGTATTTCTGCTTCCTTTTGCAAAACCAGTTATTTTTCTCTGTAATGCTTTTGATTTAGAGGCGCTTTACAGTGGAGTCATGTGGAAAAATGATTAGAAGGTAAGGAGAAGTACAGGAAAAATTGTTGTCCCGAATGGTTTTTTACAAAAACAAATTATTGACAAGAAGTTTAACTCTGTAAGTCCATCTGTTATCTTCAGAATATCAAGGGTAAGCAAAGTTGTCAACAAGAAGCATATGGCAGTAGGGAACCACCCTTCAGAGAACTTAGATAAAAGTATCAAAACTTAGAAGATATTCTGAGGTATTAATATAACTTCATAGCTTAAAATAATAGCCAGTTTATGGCTACCCTCCTATGCATTCTGCTTCTCAACAAAGAAGTTCAGCACTTAGAACAAATTTTTCTTTGTTGTTCAGAGTTTCTCCCGAACCAGCACTTACAGGGAGAGCCAACTGCAGGGCAATCACCAGCATTATTTTACAGCACTGAGGCAGGAGGAAGGTATGAGGGCTTTTTGGGAACTGTATAATGATGGCACTATATCTAAGGGAGTTTTTTGTTTGTAATGCTTTTTAAGAAAATAAAGATAAGTCACACAGTACTCGCATAGATAACTGTAGAAGTCTTAACAAGTGGCTAGAGAAAAAAGCTACGTACATTGAATTTAAAGCAGTCCAGTGAAAAAACAGCAGGCTCTTGTTAACTTAAACCAAATGAAATTGTGGGGTTTTTAAAAATACCTGTTGCATTTCTACTAGTATAGTAAAGCTGTAGTGCCTCAGTTCTCACTTCCAGCTAGTAGATTCTAGCTGGATGTGATTCTTGATACATTAACTGCCTAGTAGTCTGTAGAGTACTGTCGTCTTCTTGTTTGTACTCGTTTTGACTTATTTTTTTTAAAGATATGTAATGCTGGTTTATGTCAAGTCACACTAGATACTATGTCTTATTTGCTGGGTTTGATGTAACTTTGTAATCTAAAATTAAACAGACAATGCTGCGTGTAAATTAATACCTTGTCAAAATTTAATGCATTTTCTATTACTTTTGATGCTGTTTTCTAAGATTGTGTGGTTTTAGTTCTGTTGGGTGGTGCTGGCGTCCCAGTTGTAGAAAAATATTTGGAAGGCAGTTTTTCTGCAGCCTGTAATTACAGGGCATCTCTCATCAAGTATGTTGTCTTAAACTGCCTCAGAACTTGTCAGTCCTGTTTGTAATTGTTGCTGACCTTTCCAGAAAAGGATAGTGATCCAGGAAACTTTCTGGCAGCCACCTGATGTGCCAGTGATAGCAAAATGTTGCAGAATAGGTTGGAGAGTGAGTTTTAGTTCAGTCTGTCAGTGGCTATTTTTGTCATTGTCTGAGGTTCTAGAGATTTGTGGAGCTGTAGTTGCCATGCTGAGCAATGTACACTGGTTAAGTAGCTTTTCCTCGTCTCTCCACGAAAACTCTTGATTGCAATAATAACTTCACAAGGTAATATGGAGGCACTTTTAAATATTGTTACTTGATCTTGAATATTGTGTCACTGTGTACTGGAGGAGTGTTGCATTTGGTGCTGGCATTTGGAAGCCAGCCTTACTGAAGGTTGCAAGTCGGTTAGAGGAGTGTATGCAGCCTGAGCTGCTCTCCAATGGCCTAAATAAGTTTCCCTTGAAAGCTTCCTGCCAGAGTTGCTTTGGAGGTCTTGTGATGAAGGAAGATTCTTAAAAAAGCACTGGGAGGAAGCATTGCCAGTAAGGCTGTGATCCAAATATCAACGGGTTTGCTCTCAGTTAATAAGTAATGCAGTATGTTCATTTTTAAGTGTCTCTACGTCTTCTGTTCCTGTTAGGGAGCTTGGAAGTCAGAGAGTTTAAGGCCCCCGCATCCATAAACTGGTGTGCTTTCCCCTGGGTATTTAATCCAGTCAGGCCTGCTGTGTACAGTAAGCAGTACAGAAATCGGCATGTATTTGCTTTGAGAAGCTTCAAAATTATCAAAAGAGAGTTCCTAATGTTTTTTGGTTTTGTTTTGTTTTGTTTTGTTTTTTTTTCAGATCTATAGGTAGGTTATTATTGTAATTGGGCATTTAGGAGGAGATATATTTGAAAGTAGAAATGGTATAGAAATTGAAAATGGATTTTAATCAGTGCTGTCACGTGAAATAATGTGGGCAGATATCTGCTAATTCCAATTGGAGTGCAGTCTTTCCACGCATTTTAATTTCTGAAATTTGTGCTGAAGTTGGAAGCAGAATTGCTGGAGGCACTGGCAGTACTGTGTCACAGACTGAAGCTGTTGCATTTGTATGATGTGCCACACCTTCAGCACTGTTGTGCAAATCATGTAATTATGAAAAGTACTCTGGCACAGCTCAGATGTGGTATTTCTCAACAGCTTTTCATAGACTCATCAAACCACAGGGAGCCCTGCCGCACCTAAGTAAGATTGCAATCTTCTAAGCACACCTGTGGAAGTCTGGAGCAGTTTTCCAACTTTTTTTTCCTGTGTGGTTGAGGATTCATTTATTGTTCTCACTGGGCTCATTGGTTGTTCAGTGCAGAATTTGAAGTTCTGTCTTTAGAAGAACAACTGTGGACTGATAGGATTGCATCTGCTGAAGTAGAGATTCTCTGATTTTGGGGTTTTTTTAAGGGGAATTGCACTTGTAAAGGATGCTTAAAATTTGCTTTTCAGATCACTGTCAGTTGAATACTTTTTTCCTCCTTAAAGAACATAATTTTGTTAAGTATTGAAGAGCAGTTCTGGCTGTAGACTGGTGTTTCCTGCAAAAGCTGAATATATGTGCATCAATTTTTTGCATTCTGATTTCTGTTGCATAAGAGTTGTAATTGCACCAATGGTCAGCAACATACATTGTGGGATTTGGAAGTGACACTGGGAATATGAAAGTCAGGAGGGCCAGCATGAGCAAACTTTTTGAGGCCTCATGTACAGTGATTATGCTGAGTTAACAACTTTCGTTTTTTGTGTAGTAAGTTACTAAAATATTTGGTGAATTCCGTTTGTTCAGAATAACCCCAGATATCCCTGAGTGCTTATTTAGATTTGAGATCAAATGTTTTAGGCTGAGTAGAGCTTTCAAGAATATGACTGCACTGGATCAGGCTGCTTTTGATGGGGTTTTTTTACATGCTGCTTCTCTGCCCACCCCCCATCAGATTTGGTTTTCTCAGTTAAATTAGTCTCAGTGTTCTGCTTTCACTAGGGTGGGTAATGCCATTCTGCCACACTGTCATTTCTGGCGTTGGACCGCTGCAGTCAGTGCCAAAACAAGTATAGTGTAAAAGCACAGGTACAGACTTTGCCCTCTTGGCTTTCCTTTTCATCCCAGCTGCTTCTTAGTGTTGCTTCTCCATTTCCATAAGTATTTCTGTCTCTGTCTGTGTTTCCAGTTTTATTACTAGGGGTCCTGATTTCTTCTGTCTTTTCATTATTACTGTACTGTAGGAGGAGGGAAAACTTGCTGAAACTGGAGAGGGGTAGGTAGGACCTTATTCCTAAGACAACTTCAGTTCTCTGTGTGTAAACTCAGGGTGAGATCATGGACAATGTGTGGACCTAATGGTCTGTATTGTGTGTGTGAGGATTATTTGTCACCCTCTGTCTGGAAAATTAATTTGGCCTGGAAGTTGTCAGATTTATTCTGAGATTTAAATGATAAAGTAAATATATTTTTAAAATTACTCCTTTTTATTTAGTAACTTTAATTTCAAAGTTGGGTACTCTTTCACCTTTTCATTTTTCTGGGTTGCTGCTATGCAGGAATGCTTGTTAGTAACTCTATAGGTTGTAATATCTCCTTAGATTCATTCCCTGGCTGTTGTTTTAAGTTAGCTTGTTAGATTTATGTTCTTTCAGATTCAGTCTAATTTTCCTTGAAATTGGGTTGGTTTTTTTTTCCTGTTTGAATTGGTTACTGATGTGTGAACTGACCATGGGGTCAGCAGCTTCCCTGGCCTGTGAGGTAGAGCACCCTGCTTTGGAACCAGTTCTGTTAGAAGATACACATTTTTTGAGATAGGATAAAAGTCTTAATTTTGGCTTCGTAAGTTAGATGGAAATTTTCTTTTAATTGCAAAAAAGAAGCGAGTCTTTCAGATGCTTAGTATCTTTTACAAGTCAGTAAATTTAAATTGCTGATTAATATTTCCTAGATTTTCTTTTGAAAATTTTGTTTCTGCACAACAATCATAATCTATCACAAAATTTGAACATTAGATTGGGGAAGAGGTGCTTCAGAGGAAAGAAGTAGACATTTAATACATTGCCTTTGAGAAACTAGGTCTAATGTTCATGACGATCTTGAAGATCAACTTTGAAGGACAAATTTTACTACTGATAGTTGTAAGTATCCAGTGCTTTGAAATGACTCTTCAAAGTGTGGCAGGTAAGGAGACCAGGATCGTCTGATATTGTGGAAGCAGGATGAGACACTCATGTGTACATGACAGACTCTTGATTTACCTCAGATTAGGGTAAATCTCATTACGGCTGGTTTCAATGTAAGCAGGATGATTTTCACTTGCCTTTCCCAAGCTCTTCAGGGTATGCAGGTGTTAAACAATATCAGTGCATTATGCTTCGTTTGTCTGATCACGTCAAGGTGCTGAGGCTGGCACACTTAAACTCGCTAAGTTTGGGGTTTTATGTCATGTGTATCTGAGGTTGACAGAGTGAAAGTTTCAGACCCAGTATTTGGAATTATATTAAGCTTTGAGCCATTTCTTATTTGATCAGTAACACTCACTTCATTTAGTACCCCGTTCATGCTTTGCTTTCTGTTTTAACTAACATTCCTTACCTAGGTAAAAAGTGATTAAAAGCCATTAATTAAAATATTCCATGAAGATTAGAAAGTGCAATTTAATAAAAAATTTGGATCTGAAAACTAGTTAAGGCTGTTCTGATTTATACTTCAGTATTGTTAGAGGAAACAGATTTTATTGTAGAGTGAATTGGAATATCTTTATGGTGCCCTTGATATGGGAGTAGTGTAAGATTTTGTCCTTAAAAATTATTTTCCTCGATTATAAGAGGATGTGTTAAATGGTGCTTGACATGATGAGTACACTTGGCAGTGTACTCATCTCACTTAGCAGTCTTATCTGGTATGTGAAAGCAATCCTCTGGGGTTACCCTCTTTGGAATATCTTGCATAACTTTGGATCTTGTAAAGGTAGTTTGAGATTTCTGTGGCAGATTTAATTACCCAGGTGAATCTAATCCCAATACCCCCCCAGGCAGTCTGGCAGAAAAAGGTGGTGGTTCTGGAAGTTGGCCTGCCCCTGTGGTGCAAGAAGACAGCTTTTTGCCTGGGAAGCAAGGTGATAACCCTCAGGTTTGGGATGGAGGTTGAAGGTCCTTATCAGTATCAAATAGGGAAATACTGATTTTTCAAGGAAATTCATAGATGGGAATATGAGCATCTGCTTATCTGTGTCAAAATAGATGTATTTTCTGTGAGAAACAAAGGTAAGTCTTTAAAATTTTTTAAAGTTTAATAAGGGATATATGGGATAGTACCCAGTGCTGGGGTGTGTGGCGAACTGCTAGAAGCACACCGTTAACTATAACAATTCTTCCTATGTACTTTCTCATTGCATTGGTCAAATACATATAAATGAATATTACATATATACAAACATTCCTTTGAGTTTACATGTTCCAGGAATTCCTTATCGTAGTTTGACCCTTGACCTCATCTTCTTCGTGTACATGCCAAGTGCAGATGGGATTTTGAGTGTCTTCTATTTTGTTTCTTCATGAGTCCCCCTGGTCTGTGGTTTGACAGTTATTGTTAGCCAAAGGGTCTGTGTATATTCTTCCTTGTGCTTTTGGTGTTATGTGTCTGGCTTTTTCCAGTGTTATCATACAGATGTTATAGCTATTTTTACAAGTATTTTCAGTCAACCTTAGCCATTTCACTGTTGTCAGTCAGCTACAAAAATAAAGGCATTAGTTACTATTTCACAACTACAATTACTCCTGCAAAAGTTAGTTATAACACACAGTACATAGCCTCTATTTTAATATTTTGCAAAAGCCCAAACTGTAATGTATATATTTATTACACTAAGATACACAGTTTACACAGAGATTAGGGTATTAACCATAAAAGGCTGACAAATTATACTGTATCAAAAGAGATTACAATATACTATATTGAAATAATTTACAAAAGCTAATAATAGTGAAAGACAATAACTACATGGTTATTTATAACACTTTCTCACAATAACCTTGACCTTTTTAGTTTTTTGGAGGTTTTACCCTTCAGTTCGTGTTTTGATTTGGTAATGTTTTCATCCACCATACATTTCTTTCTCCTTTTTTTTGGGGGGGGATGATTTAATGTGTCTTTTGCTGGTATTGGGGAAGTAGGAATGTAATAGTGGCAACTACAAACAAGCAGATTATTACTAGATTATATAAAGAAAGTAAGAAGATTTCTTTCTGTCTTTCTCTTGTTTTCCCTTCTATTCCCAGCTTGCATATTTTGACCTGCTATTAATTGCCGACTTACTCAAAATGACGTTACACTGTTGGCTTTGCTGTGTTTTTTTCTGGCTGCTGTCTGAAAATGAGCATTTATGTGTCTTGCTCTAACATAAAGATTTGCTGACTTTGGGTTTGTTTGGGTTTTTTTGGTGGAGGCTACTGCTACACTGAGAAATGATATCTGTTTTTCTGTGAAGGCTAAAAGCATTCAGTTTTAAAATATATGTATTTAAATTTGTATGCTAATTAATTATCAAAGTAGCCAAACAACTCTTAAAATGTTTTTAGAGTGTGAAGGAGAAATAGAGGCAGTAATTTTTTAAAAAATGCTTTTGGCTGTGCCTGTTCATTAATATCAGACTGCCTCTATTGTTTTCTTTCTGTCAGTTGTCCTTCCATACTTTTCCCTGTGCTTTCAGGTAGGATGTGATTTCTGTGGTATATGCAGGAAGAAACTGCTGACACGTCTGCGTTCTCCTGGACATGTAGAAAGATGAAATTCTCAGAAGTGGCGGTGGTGTAGCCTGGGAGCCGAATGTCTGTGTGTGACCGGCAGCCCTGATCCTGTCTCTTCCTGCCTTACCCAGAGCAGTGGCACAGTGAACTCGGGGTGTTTCCGTAGCTCTGCTGGGAGTGACCTGACTTTGGTTTGGCACCTCCTGCCCCCATTTCAGCCACTTCCTGGGGGCCTATTTACACTGCTTAGAAGTAGTTTTCCTTCCTGTATACTTTTCCATCACTGCACTGAGAATACAGGCAAACAAAAACGCCTGCATTTTTCTAACATCCCCGTTTCTCAGTGTGGAATTCTGATTGCATAATCTGAATGCCGAACTGAAGCCAGTGTGGTTGAGTGTGGGGAAGGGAATTTCAGGCCTATGAAGCTGATCACCTTGTTCTCTGACATTCTTCAGCGTTAGGAATGTGTTGGGCGCTTCAGTGACCTAACTATTCTGTGAAAATTGAATAGTAGTTGCGCACCTACCCCTGCTTTATATTCTCACACAAGTGTTGTTTAGTATAGCTAAATTATGTGTGGTTTTCCACTGTAAATGGGAATGGTTCACTGGAACCATGTGAAATTTCTTCTATGAGACTGAGCAATGCTTTTATTTAGCACAAGGAGGTGGAAACTACCTGTACAGGTATGCATGAGCACAAATAGTAGTTCACTAAATGACTTCTTACTAGAAACCCAATCTTTTGGATTTTGGCTGAAAGACAAAGATGGGGAAGTAACTTGGGTTTTTTCCCATAGCTGCAAGTGAGGGTTGTTTCTTTCTTTCTTTAAATGTTCTTTGGAGTTTTATTTGAATTCTCTTATATTTGAATGTGATTTGAGTCAGGCTAGGACTTGATACTGTTGAGACTTTTCTTCATTGTGAAAGAAGGTTTTAACCTTTTTATATGTTTAGTAATGCTTACTAGGAGACTTGCTTCCGTATGCGTTCTTTTGCTTTGATAAAAATGTAATTGAAATTTCCTTAATATTTTCTTAACTTTTAGTTTAGTTAAGTGTGTGTTAGCTCATTTTAAAACAAAGCATTTTAAATAGTATAATTGAAAACCTGTCTGATTTCATTTTGGCTAGAATGCTGTTTTTCTAAAATATGTAGTAAAGATGTCATACAAATGAAAGTTATGCAACATATTGTTAAATAGAAATTTTTTTTGTAACAGTTAAGAGTTTAGAGCAAATTTAGTGCATGCATGAACTTCTTTTAATAGGGCAGAGGGAAGGAAAGAAAGAAAACCTTTTTGAAATTAATTTTGAAAACAGATGGAGTATTCTTTAAAACCTGGACAGTAAAACCAGCTGGCTTCTAAGTGTCACTAGTTTTCAAAGCCTGTAATGTTCCTTTTTCCTGCATTCTTTGTTTAGAATGGGGCTTTCATCTGCTCAGGGGTTAAAAAATACTCTTGCAACATTTACTTCCTTTTTCAGTCACCTGACTTTCATTACAGTTATTCGCCCGGAATTCACTGGCCTTCTTAAATATGGAGCAGATGCTTTTCCCAAATGCATATGCGCTTTAAACATTCCCCACCCAAACAAAAAAAAGCCCACAGTGAACAGCCATGCACATTGAACTCTGTATTTAACTTTGAGGAACCTGTTCCTAGATTATAAGATAGCATTAGTATTCTTACTGCACTTCTGGGTACGTTAAGGCCTACCCTGTCTTTTCAGTACTTTTGATTCCTCCTGAATGTAAACATACAGTAAGGTCAGATAATAATAAAGTGTGTGTGTACACTTGAAGGAACTGCCTTTTTGAATACACAAATGATTGTTGGAAGCTGGGAACCTGATCAGTTGTGTTGGTGTATGTGTACTTAGTAGTAAGGAACTTATATTGTCTGCTAGGCATTTTTATATGCTGCTGGTAAAAATATTAATGTACCTTGGAGGATACCTGTATTCTTTAAGGCTTCTTTGTTTCTGGCAATAAGGTGTTTTTTTCAATGCCAGAATGTCTGATTCTGGACTTATCCACATACCCTGCAGTCTTGACTGATGCTCTGTGATGAGGAAGACTTGTCATTTTTGTCTTGAGATGCTGTTTATTGTATATGCTGGTTTATAAGTGAGTTTGTGGGCCAGGAGGAAAGAGTGCACGTGGCTCTCAAATGTTGTGAATTGATCCATTCATCTTGGAGGACAATCCTTGGTTCCAGTCTCAGTTTTAACAACTGAGTGTTTCGTGTGGTGGATTTTGAATGTAGAGCGCATAGATATTCCTCACTGTGGGGCCTGCAGCCTGGGTGAAAGCTGTAACTGCTCGGCTGGGTGAAAGTTTCACTCGATCTCTTCCTTTATCTCACTGTTCCCCAAAAGAAGTACTTACTCATGGGAAGGAATTGGCAGTGCTACCTCAGCATTTAGAAGTTGTCTGTAAATAAGGTCTTTCAAGAGTGGGAGGTACGTGCATTAAACGTGGGATGTTCACATCTTGAATGAAAGGGCATTTTGTGGAGAAAGCTCCTCTGCTGATTTATTCAGTCTTTGAAAAATCTTGTGCTTGCATCCAGAGAGAGTTCCAGAGTTGTGAATTCCAGCAGTGGGCAGAACCATTTTGCAGCTCTAGGATGTAAGTCCAGAGGAGGGACCAGATCCAACGCATTTGTCTCCTTGATGTTTCTCATAGGTTAATAACTCAAGGATTCCCTACTTAGAAACACCAGCTTTCGTGGATGATTCTGAAACACCTGATGCCTGTTGTATACTCCGTATGGGAAGTTCTGTGTGTTCAATTCAGAGCTGTTTTGGCAAATCACCTTACAAATTTTACGTAGAGTGATAGTTTTTAGGATATGTTACCCTTAGCTGCAGTTAAAATTATTTAAAAGACTAAGGTGTATGGGCTGGTATCACGGCAGTTTCCAGCCGGGCTGTGCCCGGTGGACTGCCGTGGCCAGGATATCTCAGGTAGGCTCAGCACAGCGTCCGAACTCCCAAGCAGGTCCCAGCTGCAGGCAGCCTAAGCAAGTTTAAGTGATTTCAGCTCTCAGTGACTATCATCTCTTTGTGATTTCAGCTCTTTAGCTTGCTGGTGCCACAGCAGCAGATGCAGGGAGAGAGAGGAGAAAAAGCTGTATAAGGTTCCGCAGGATTCTTTATTGGTGTCCCCCATGAAGGTTCTCAGTGACAGCTCTTCTGCTGAACCAGGCAGAATTAATTAGGGGTTTTTATACCCTACAGAGGTTTTGAAAACTGTCCAATAGTAAGGGTCAGGGGAAAGTGACCTATAGGCTTACAGAGAGATAAGCAGGGTCTGAAAGGCGGAAGAGAGGGGCTTCTAAGGCCCAGTCATCGTGACTTGGCATTTCCTAGCTCAGCCTTCTGACCTCCAAGGAGGCCTTGCAGGCCCTGGGCCGGCTACAGGCTAGTAGGCTCAGTTCTGATCTGTGCTGGTAAAACTATTTTGGGAAATGATTCAGTCTCTTGTTCTTATCTGTAAAATAGAAATGGGTTTTCTGAAAAATGCTTTGAATCCTTTGACTGAAAAATCTTTGCATTTGAAATGCTATTACTAAAGAGGTTTTAGTAAATTTGATAAATACTTGTACAGAATTTTTTGTCACCAGGATTTTTGGTTGCAAATTTCTTGCACCTTTACTTCCAGATTCTTGGAAAATGTAGCTTTCAGTCTGATTCCTTAGGCCTGATGTGTCACAGCAGAAAGTCCATGTTTTACAAGGGTGGGGTTTCTCATTTTGGTGTGTGGATTGTTGCTGCTTTTTTCTTCGCATGCTGCTAGTGGAGACTGCCTGGCTCTCTTTTGCTGCAATTGTCAGGTTCTTTAAGGAGCAAAATGGGAGTCCCATTACTAAATCATAATTAAACAGGACACTTGAGAGATTTTTAAGGCAAAAGTAAGGTAAAGGTATGGGAAAGGAAAAGTAGTCCATTTCTTGTAACAGTATTATTGTGGTGTTTTTGCATAGGCACATGTGTGTCACATGATACAGCATGCTGTACTTATGTAGCATAGATAAGTGTTTGTCACCAAGTGCTTGTGTTTGTGGGATTATTTCCTCAGCACAGTGTCACTGTACCACTGATACTGCAAGTTTGTAAATACTGTTCCTTCTTCCTGAGTAGAGCAACAGTGGGGTTTTTTTAATTCAGTTTAGCTTGTTTTGGTATAGCTGACCCGTTGTGTGAACATAAAGTGAACTGACCAGAGGTCAGTTAGTCTGGAGATGTTTCTGTGCAGGTCAGTGTGTTATTGAGGTCTATAACTGGGCCAGTAACATGCAAGTGCTGCTACAGCTCCTTTTGAGAGCTGAGCCCAGGCTGGTAAAGGCTGTCTGGTAAACGCTGTGGAGACTATTGGAAATAGTTTAGTGACCCTAATCTTGTTTCTAGTCAACGTGCTTTTAACAGAAGAACTAAAGTATTTCTCTTAATGTGCTGATATTTGGTGACCTTTTCTTTAGTGTAGCAATGAAGGGCTATTTTAAACCGTGGCTGTAAGCCAGTTCTGTAGCAGCTCTGGCTCAGCATCACTCACGCTGTGTCGATCGCATAGCTGTGCTGCTGCCAGATCTCTGGCGGACACTGCATCTTGCAGGTTTCTGAACATGGCTGCTTTACAAAAACTGCTTCCTGTGTGTCTCTTCCTGCTGCTTTTTTTCTATTACCAGTTTTACAGCTATGCAGTGTGCTGTTTAAACAAACCCATTCATTCCACAGGTCTGTTGTATACTTTTACATAGCTGTAACTTTCCTTCAGTGACAGTTTGCATCTTTGCTGTGTAAGAAATGCAGTGTTTGCCAAGAGCACTCATGCTTCATACGAGTGCATTTGGAGTCAGTTTTCAATAAGACAAAAAAGTCAAGCACGAAAAGTACATATTTGCATGATCATGGGGGTAGGATGGGGTGGGGACCCTGTGGTGAGAGAACACCAAATTGATTAGCTGTATCTTGCTCATTCTGTTTGGCATAACACAGTGACCTTATAAGGTACCTTCAGGAGAAGATAACCTTATCCGGGTGATTTGCAAAAAGTGGAAGCTGCGTGGACATCTCTGAGTGTTCCCAAAGTTATGTATGAGTCTTTACTCTCCTGGGGATGAATTGATAATTCCTCTTCATTGAGGGAGGACTTTGCAGACTGTGTAACACATCAGTATTCAGGTTTTACTTAGAGAAATAATTCTGCAAAAGAGTTCTTCCTATTACATGATGAAAAAAATGTGTTTCTAAGTTTCTGAACTAAGATGATTTTGATGTAAGGTGGCAAATGGCCTCAGATAAGATTGTGGCATTGCAGCTTTGCTTTCCCTTTTCTTTTGACACATTAGTGTTGTCTGTGCCTGACCACTTGAATCTATTCTAAGAACACAGCAAATTGAGGCAGTTGGTAACTGTTTCAGTAGCCAAACTTTTGTCCAAGCGGAGAAAGCAATGTTCCTTGGTCTGTATACCAATAAATAAAACAGATAATTTTTTTAATGGGGTTGCAGTGTGTGAACATAACTTTAATCCAAAGTAAGGGATGCTAATGTAATGTTCCCCTCTCTTTTTTTTAAGTAGTGCTTAAAGAAAAACAAACCAAACCTCCAAATCCCAATTGGAAAACTGATTATGGAGTCAATCTATCGGTACCAATACAAGTGAAAATCATTCCTCATTATTTAGTGTGTGTGACCTGAAAGTCCAGAACACCCAAATCTATTGTAGGGGTCAACTTCCAGGGCTGTGTAATGTTCTTCAAATTGAAAAGGGATTTGCTATGGATCACTCTCTCTCACTTCTGGCCCACTTTGAAGCTTACTGTATTCATGTCTGTACCCCATCTGAAAGGAATAATGTGCAGTGTTTTTATACATGAAGCCAAAGTGTCTACCTCTAGTTTAGATTATAACTAGTTCTGGACAGTGACTGTGATTTTGCTGTGCATTCCATGATGCCTGTCTGTCTTGAGTCCTAAGTAATGGCTGAAACTTCCAGTCTAATTTAATTTATAAAGTAGCAAGATGATAACTGCTTCAGGATCTGAACTAAGGAATGCCTGGAGAGCCAGGCTTTAATGCAGTTTTCTGCTGAGCCAGTCTCAAAGAAATACAGAATGCAATCTCCAGCCATGTCTTAAAAAAATCAGTTGTGTAATTCTCTGAGAACAGAGCAATTGGAGGTCACAGATTTAACACTGGATTCTGTGTTTAATCTTAGTGGGAGTCACTTCCATGTGGGTGGAGATGTTTGTGCAGAAGATAAACTACACATTTCTGATGTGATGCAATTGGGGCAAAGTTCTTCCTAAAAGTTAAAGTAAACAAATGAGCCATCTTTTCCTATTCTCTGATAGGAAAGATGGAAAATTTTACTGTATGCAATTTTTTTTGGTATTGTGCAGAGGTTGGACTTGTTTGCTGGCTTTGTGCAGAATGCGTAAACCTGCAGAATGAGCACTCCTTCAGTACAATTTAACACTTGACAAACAAGCAGTACAGGTATTTAAAGTACCTGAATGTGAAATTATAATTGTCTGGTAGGGGTGGAAAGTAGGAGTAATAGTTTCCATCATAATGCTTTGACCTACTGGTTGAGAACCAATTCCATGTGCAGATGATAACATAGTGAAAGCAAACATGTTATTTCACAGTGGGAAATTTCTGCTAGGATTTTAATCCTAGGAAGACCTTTTTATGTTCCTGGCATGGAAAGTGTCCTGGCTGTTCTTCACACAGCACTTAAACACAGATTAAGTGCATGAATGGCTTTCCTTTCTTTCCTTCTGGTTAATATTTTACATTGCTGTTGGTAAATTCAAGCAAATAATACTGTATCAGGGTAGACCAGTGGTTCCTTTAGCCCATTTTTAATTGATAATAGCTGTTTGTAAGATCTTCCCTTTGTCTTCTGTTTGCCAGTGTTAAATTTTGGGTTTCTTGGTAATGTTTTGGTCAAATTAGACAAACTTCTTCCATGTTCCTGAGTTGAAATGCAAACCAAAACAGCTCTACCTGGCTGCCCTCTATCTATTGCAAGATGACCATCACAGCTGTGGGAATAAGTAGCTTTAGAAATAGAAAAATTGGGTTTTGCAGAACCAATGCCAGATAACTGAGACCTGTGAGACGTTTTGTTTCTCCAGTAAAGTAGCTGAAGGAAGCAGTTCTGGAGTCTTGACTAAAGAGTTTGAAGAAGTTACTTCATAAATTATTTCTGGAGGATGTGCCTTTTTCCCCCATGTAGCACAGTAACATTCTCGTTTTAAAATGCCTTGGTTTTTTAGCTTTTGAATTGAAATACAGCAGCTATTTGTAATAATAAATTCAAATGCAGAAAACAATTGTTTAAAAAGCAGTGTATTCTTTTTTCCCCACCTGATTTAAGTCAAAAAGGTAAAATCTGGTAGTGGAAAAATGTAGCAGCTCTTCTAAATAGCTAAGCTTGTCAGTTCTCTGTTGAATCAAAATTGACACCTTCCTTTTTAATGAACATTTAATTTGATAAAGAAACTGCTTTTCTTAGCTTAGTTTTCTCTGATAGTCTTGGATCTTAACAGTTTACTATGTACCATGGTTTGTAGCTTGGTGAGCTGTATTTTGAGTTTTGCTACAAGTCCTGAATTAGCCTGCTCAGATGATCCTATCCTGGAGCAACTTCTCTGCTGCTTCAGTTCTTGTTTTAAGGTGTGACTCCAGAAATGGAGGGCTGTTCTCAAGCTTTCCCACAAGGAATAACAATATAAGTAATTTACATGTACAACCAGGGTCAGTTCTCTTTGTCTTTATACCCCCTGGCCTCACAGACCCTCAAGTTCCCAATGCCTTTTCTTTCCTCTGTGACTCTTTTCACTGGCTGTTCCAAGCAGCAGAAATTTATGGTGTGTAAAATTTATGGGTCTGGTATCATGCTCTTTTGTATTTTGGGGATAATCGAAGTTGTATTTTATTTTTGTTTTCTGCCCTTGTAGCAGTGCACTTAGCATTTTGTTTTAATTTTCTCATCATACTAGTTGGGTATTTGGAAGTGTATTATTATTTTTGTAAATTCTGTGGTAATGGATAGTTGTTAACAATTTTATTTCATTCAAATCTAAGTGTTGTATTTCATAGCTTCCCTCTTTCAGTGACCTGCTGGGTTGAAATTACAGTTGGAATGTCCCATTTCTGTGGCCCTACCCTGGGATGGTGTTTCATCTTTTTTTAGTGTTTGCCCCTTTTTTTTGTTTAAGACCTTTAGATTAAAACATCCATATTTTAAATTTTCTAGACTTAAAATATGACAGCCAAAAACTTAGGTAACATCTTCTGATGTCTTAAGTAGATTGTGAAGCACAGCACTGGTGTTACATTTTAACCTTTCAGCCGCTTGTGCGGGACTGAGGATGAAATCATTATGGATAAATTCTATATCAGCACTGCAGTGTAGGAATACACATTGTATAAATGGTGTGTATTAGCATGCATTGCACAGTAATTTATTCTTTATCAGATTGCCACGCTTCTTGCAATATCATCTTTAAAGTGGTTCCTTGTATAACAAGTTCTATGAAACAGAAGAGCCATAGCTTTTTATCCTGTGTTCACTGGACTGTTATTAAAAGCCAAAAGAAAAAATTGGAACGTTTGCCACTGGTTTTGTCATTCTGATATTCTTGTATTGTATTTTAAATTCAAGTAGACTTCATTCATTTGACACTTTTTTTAAAAATCTTTTATAGTGTGCCGGTCAAATAAAAGTCCCTGGGTCTGTCTGACGTGTTCAAGTGTCCATTGTGGAAGGTGGGTACAGTGTTGGTGTGCAAATCTTAATCACACCTTTATCTTTCTCCTGTGTTGCTTGACTCTGAGGCAGTTCGTTCAAAATTTCCCTGAAATAAACCTTTCATTGTCTCATTTAACATTGTATGTTTATGCTTAACATGGTTCTTCTTACTTTATGAGAAGTCCAGAGATTATATTCAAGATATGGGGGTTTTATTTCATTGGTTTTTTTAGGTAAAATGGACAGTAAATTTGATTGCTCAGTCCAAAAAGTGTGTGGAGAACTGATAGTTTAGTAGGTTATTTTAACATTCCGTTCTGTGGAAGGTGTTTCTTTTATGATAAGATAAACACAATAAGAATTGTTGCAAAGCCACAAGTTAGCACAGCTTATTTTGAGAGAAACAGCAACTATTCAGCTGAGGCTGAAAATAGCTTAAATGTACCGTAGTGTAGTTTTGGACCTAAAGTCATTGCCATAGAATGTAAGAAGTAGCTGCCATCAGAATTCCTTCTGACTTCACCTTGATGTCTGTATTAGTTGAAGTACCAAAAAAATTGTGCAGGAATTATACAGTCAATGCTGTTATTTATGTTTCAGGATAACTGGAGAAAATGTGCTGCTACATAAATGTTTGAGATGCACATATTAGTGGAATGCAGTTAGTATTGACATTTAGACAGTATCTGAGATGTGAGCATGTTTTCTTCTGTTGGGTAACATCTGTGCTGGTATTCTGGGAAGGCTTTATTAAACATAGTGATTTTGTCTTTTAAAGTGGTTTGAATGAACTCCAGGTTTTGGTTGTTTGATCTGGCTGTCACTAAGTGCTACAGTTTTAATAATGTGTTCTATAAGAGTTTTTGATGCTGACCCTTTTTTCCCCTCTATTTATCTATTTAATAAATTTATACTTGGTGGGAGCTAAGAGAGAGGGAGATACTTCATGGTATGCAATGGAATATTTTAATTGTTACTAATCTTTAAAAAATTACTACTGTCTCCAAATAGCCTTTCTTATGTGCAGTTGGTAGATATTGAGTCAGTTATTTTTGCAGGTTTTTTTTGTTTTTCCAAACAGCTCCCCTCCTTAGAATGGAAAATAATTGAATGAGAAGATAAAACATACCTTAGGGCTCTTTTTTTTTTTTTTTTTTAATTAAAGGTGCTTAATTTCCTATATATCAAACTTTGAGCAAGAAAATGCTCATTGTGTCAGCAAAAGAGCTGCAGGATTTTCGATTTCTTATTCCCTTATGTAACCACAAGCTCCAGAGCCCAAGTTCATGAACTCGATATCTGTAACATGAAATCATGCTGCAGAATGGGAAAGCTGAACATGGGAGTCAGCACTCTGTTAAAGGGATCCCAAACACAAGTGCTGGGGGAGAAAAGATAGAGCTGTAAGAAGAGTATATGTGAAGGCAGTACAGAGAACTGAGTGCACTACAGGTGTGGGAAAATGGAGTTCAGGATTTTCTCAGTTGTGGAAGTGCATTAGTCTGTTAGGAGCACAGATCTTGGGATTTGGTCAAGGAGATGGAGGGGCCAGTTTGGACCACAGGAGAGAGTAAAGGGGGAAAACATTAGAAAATTTGGCCAGTGTTTTCACACAAATGAATTGTCTTTTTTAATGCTGTTGTAAATATTGGATGCCTTTTTTTATTCCTATTTTTTTAATGAATGTTGACTAGCTGTTTAGAAGTATAAACTTCTTTCTTTTACATTTATTTTAGATATGTGAATGGCCATGCAAAAAAGCATTATGAAGATGCACAGATTCCTATGACCAATCATAAGAAAACAGAAAAACAGGAGAAAGTTCAGCATACTGTGTGTATGGATTGCAGTAGTTACAGTACATACTGGTAAGGGTTTAAACACTGTAATTTGACAACTTTTTATCTACTAGAAGGCGAAAACATCAGACTCTTGTGCAGCATTATATTATACACATTTTTGAGCATTTCATCTTTTGCTTTCCAGACCTTTGTCTCTTTGGAACCCTCTGCTTTTCCATGTGTATTGCAGCACTGTACAGTTACTGGCTGTAACTAAACTCTCACATGTCAAATGTCTTAAACAGAGAAGAAACCTTTTGAAATAAGTGCTATGCGGTTTGGAGTTCCTTCTGTTTGCTTTTGGGGTATGTGGAGACCCAAACCTCTTAATTGCAAAAGCTGTTTCATTGGTGTTCCTCCTTCCATCAAGCTGGTGAGCCTTTCACATGTGCTTTATTTGTCAGGATTCAGAAGGTAAACTATGACACTGTAGTTCCTGCCCAAGAGATCCGAACTCGAGTTGTGTTTGTGCATGTACTTTCTATGAGTCTGGGAAAGTGGCTGATCCTGTTGGGAAGCAGTATCAAGTCTCTGGCAAGAGTAAGGAAAACAATCAGAAGTGTTTCTTTAAACAGCGCAGTGGCTTGGGCTTATTCCTTCTGTGGTGTTCTTGCAGTATGATATTCACTGTTTAGGGAAACTTAATATTGATGCTGCTAATGTTGGATTCCCCATGGTCCTTATTAACCAGAGGGCAAAGACTGGGAGTTAGTGGAAAGCACTGCTTTTTGCCTCAGCATCCTCCGTCCTCTTGTAAAATTACTGGATATGTGGCTGCTCTAATAGGTATTTTATTCAAATAGTTGGGTGTCTTTTGGGTAGTTCATTAGGGAAAAAAGTCTGATGCAGTAGTTTTATGAGGAATGCTTCTGTAACACATATTTTTATCCCCTGCGAGTAAAACCCCGGTTACCTGATTTCACCTGAAGAACTGTTGCTCATAGCAACTCAAAAATTGCTTAGATGGTGGAAGCAGCTCTAGGTATTTAAGCATAGACTAAAGGTTTGAGTAGCTTTGTGATGTAGGGGAGTTTTGCTTTTATTTGCATTTTATTTTAATGACTGGTATTTTTATCTGCTCCTATGTGACTACATGTGAAACAGTCGAGTTTTCCAAGGAGTAAATATGCACAGGTTACCAGCATTGCAACAGCTGTGAGAAGCTAGTTTCACTTTCCCAATCAGTACTGGTAGCAGCTGAGTTCTACGTTGTGGCTTTTTGTTTTGTTTGAATTATGCCCCATCTTCCAGTCATTCTGAAGGTAATAATCTGTGGGGGAATTTTGGCAGGATATTTGAAGTCTTTGATTGTATCTCCATTATGACAAATAGTGTTCCAAACTTGCTGAGGCTTGATGAGTTACAGCAGCAAGTCTGAGCACCCTGCTGACCTTATCCCAAACCCTGTGTGGGCATTGCAAAATACCAGCAGCCAGACTGGAGGCTGCAGGATCTATGACTGACCCCAGCTGTGCTGGGCAGGGCAGGCAGACCTGCACCTGGGGAGGTGTGTGTTTGTGGGAGCACAGAAGGGAAGCAGTTCAGCATGTGATGTCTTTTCTGCTGTAGTCGATGGCTGAGTCATGTGTGGATGAACTGGAACTAATTGTAGCCAGCTTTGCCTTGGGGAGTTCCTGTTGTGTGGGTAATTCACCAGCAAATTATAACTCCTGTGCTAATGTGAAGGTGAACAAGTTTCAAAAGCAGTTTATCTTTGCTTTCATTTAGGATATTTCAGGTTTTTCCCACATGATAATCAGGGAAAGATACTTGAACTTTGTTACTGCGCCCTGTTGAAATGAGCACAGAAGTTTAAAGATGAAACAGAAGGCATCCAGATCAACTTTTCCCCCTTTATTTTGGACAGTACTGTGGAGACTGCTGCCAGCTAAAGCTAATAGTTGGGTAAATTTGAGACATAATTAGGTATTGTGGAGAGTGAATGGGCTTTCAATAGCTTTGAAATGCCTGTTTGTGAACTGCAGTGTAGATGTGAATCCTGTAGACTGTCCTGAGTTTATGCCATGGTGGTTCTTTTAAGTGAACTTTTATGTAAAGATGAGTATTTTATGCTACCAGGATGGGCTGCCTCAATAATTTGAAAGTCAATAAAATAACATCATAAGACTTAATTGAATTTTATTTCTACTGTAAAATTAATACAGATATTTTGATGCAGTGCCGGTTTTTATATTTTTATGTGCAGTTCTGTTTACTGCACAAAGTTGAGTACGATGCTCTTATTCCAGTTGTATCCCGTGGATCCCAATTTTCTGTGTTCCTTGGCTTGCATAATAGTGTCAGTGGGCAGGGCTGTATGGGCTTTCTAAGAAGGCAGCATTTGATCCTTTGCCTTCCTTTGGCCATGCCATAACCTGTAATGCAGTCTTTCCAGAGGGTTTTGTTCTTTGCTTACGCAGATCTCCTATTCAACTGCTCAGTTAACCAGTGGAAAAGTTGAGAGAATTTGTCAATATTTTGTTATGAGAGTACAACTCTTCTTGATTCTTTGGTCACTTTTGAGACAATAGATGCAATACTCAGACTAAATTATGTTTGAGACCTTAACTGCTGAGAGAGTCCTGAATCTTACTTTTTGGAGGTAATCAGCCTTTCAGTTAGTTCTAAAGTACTACACACAAAGAGTTTGTAAGAAGTACGGATCTTTTTTGTCTTCAAACTGTCATAGGGTGCTTTCTCATTCTGTTAGGGATTTTTTTTTTGTGCACAAGAAGTAAAATGATACGTGTAAGAACCCAACTTTCCTGAAAGAGGACTCTTGTAAATTGGTTTTCTCTGTGCTAGTGCACAGACAGTTGGCACTGAAGAAGAAAGGCTCCCCTGTTGATATATTTGCGTAATATGTTTCCTGTGTTCATTTAATCCCAGACACAGTTTGCAGGTCAGATTTCTCATCCATTACCCTCCTTGTTATCCCTTAAAGGGACACGGTTGTATCAGGGGTGTGTGTGTTCCTGGCTGGTGTAAAAATAACCCAACTGTCAAGGACATAGAAAAATTCTTTTTTAGTCTCTGTGAAGAGGGTTCTCTTTAAAAAAAAAACCAGACTTAATGTGCTGGTGCATTGGAAAATGAGATTGCTTAGTCCTATTATTTTGCATTCTACAATCAGTGAAAATAAGAAGAGTAAAAAGCCTTTTATCCAGACAGTAAAACTTGAGCTCTTTGTTTATCCATATAAGGTGTTGGCATAACTAAGGAAACCTGGCTTTTCTTAATTTTTCTCTCCTTCAAATTCTTCAAATCAGGGCTTTTAAACACAGCATGAAGTTCTGTCCCTCCTAAGCACTGTAACAGCAGTAAGCGCTCATGTTCCCAGAGCTCTGGCTTAATGCCATTTTAGAAGCAGAGGAGGCTAGGTCTTGGAGGTAGCAGAGGTACTAAAAGTAGCATGTACAGAGGAGAATACGATGCTAAGCCATATAAGGGACCCTCTGCAAGGTATAGAATTTGTTCTGTGTCGTTGCTGTTAAAGCATGTTTTCGAGCTACTGTATCCAAAAAAGGTTTTTTGTTAATTTGCGATAATCCTGAGGATCATAAATTAAGCAGCTGTTTTGAATGGCAGCCTCACATATAGGATGTAATTTCTCAGCAGTTTACCCTTAAGGTGTGTGGGCTTAGCAAATTTAAGTTACTAAAACATAAACTACTTCTAAATCTATTTACTTGGTTTATCCAAAATAGTTTGGAGGTAATGCTGTTATTTCTAATGGTAGTGCTGAATCCTCAGTGTTGCAAGAGAGGTTTTTTAAAAAACCTACCTATTAAAAAGAGAAACAGAGGATTGTCTTGATTCTAAGGGAAACTTACAATTACTTTTCCAGTGTTGGAAAGACCCTGACATTTACTAATGTGTTTGGTTTTATTCTTCCATCTTGGGGCAAGTGCTAAACTGGTGTGTAAAAATAAGGTTAATGTGATCTTCTGGGCATGGGAGCAATGAAATAACCTTTCAGCAATAAGTTCTCACTGAGGGTTTCGGTGAGCTTGTATCTGCTTCCATCCCTGCTTTCTCAACAGTAGCTACTCCAGCATCAGTAGCTGTGTGATTGTGCTGGTGCAGCCGAGGTGCCCCTGCTCAGGAGTCCCACGCTGTGTATTAGCTGACTGGGCCTGTGTGCTCTGAGTGTTGGCCTGAGAGCTGGGTCCTGTGAGAGTGCCAAATGCAGGAGAACCTCATTAGGTCTTTGTAGGTAGCTGAAAAAGCTGACAAGGACTACCTAAGATGTGGCTGAAAAGTAAGCACATTAATGGACTTCTTTCCCCTCCCAAGCTAACTTGGTCTCTGGCCATCTTTAAAAATGTAAAAGAAAAAATACTGGTAATCTTACTAATTTCTAGATCTTGTGTACGTACCCATAATGTTGTCGCAGGCCCCCAGCTGGGTAATAATTAGCATTGACTCCATGATTCCAGAAGGCTGATTAGTCACTTTATTATACTATAATTATTAAGAAACCCATTGCCCTTACAGGAAGTCATGATACAGGTGGACCCAGTTGGTCCTTCAATCTAAACACCATCACCATTGGCCAATTAAGAAACCACCCTTTGGTAAACAAATCTCCATAACACATTCCTCATGTTCCCAACAACAGGCGCAGCAAGTGAAGATAAGAATTGTTTATCATTCTTTTCTCTGATCTTTTCACAGCCTTTGCCCAGGACAATGCCTGGGAAGGTTGTGCATTACTCTCTGTGGCCAGAGCTGCTGCCGCACCATAACTGCTGTGTGCAATGTTTTGATGTCTTGAGAGGCGTCTTGTTAATTTCTCTTCTTAGAAGGAAAACTCAGAGGTACTGAACACTCTGATCTTAGATGCTCCATTCACTGGCAAGGACCTTTACTTTCTCAACTCTGTAGCCTTTTCAAGAATGTAGAGTTCGAAGTAACGCTGGCAATACCTGCAGATTTATGCAACAAAGAGTGTTGTGAATTCCAGTTGTGCCTGAAGTCAGTATCTTCATTAAATCAGGAAGGAAATGTGGATCTGCTCCAGCAGAGGAATAGCCTGAGGTGGTGATGATGTATTTTGCATTTGAGTCACTTTTGTGCCAAAGGGAAAGGAGAGACATAGCTACAGTTCTGATACTAAACATATCCAAAGTTAGTTTTCCTCACTTGTTCACTTGCCTGCCAAAATTTGAAGCCGTAATTTGACACTTCACAGTATGTACAGAAACTGATGAGTGATTGAATGATATTTGTGGTTAAGCATGAGGTGCAAGTTGCCGCAGACTTTTGGCCTGACTTTGGAAAACTCGAGAGATCTCTTAGTCCATCCTCTTCCCTAGTGTTTTTTCAGTAGCACAGACTTTTATGTTTTGTATATATCTGTTCAGCACTTCAGGTTTCAGTGATAACTTACAATGTTAAAATAGTTTAAAAAATTAATAAAAGCTTTGTATTCTGTTTACCAGGGGTCAGTTAGTCTTTTCTGATGAATCTGATGGACTACTGAGTCTGCTTTTCGTTACACTGTTTCAGTTTTTGTTGAACTAGAATTCTGCCTTGGGCCAGGCAGTATATCATGCTTTTGATTTCTAACAGAGAACTAAACTAGCAGAAAACCCGGGTGGTTCCTGTACCCTCTTCTGCTGGAGGGGGTTTCTCAGAGGGAACCAAGTTCAGTGTGGGGTGTTGTGCTCCCCAATTCTCATCTTTCACTGGATCTCTTTGGTGCTTTCCACACATAGGCTTGTGTGGTTTGATCTGCTTCACTGAGGTGCTTTGCATATTCTGAAAAATGTTTTTCTTGCAGTTATCGCTGTGATGATTTTGTAGTCAATGATACCAAGCTGGGCCTGGTACAGAAGGTCAGAGAGCACCTACAGAACTTGGAAAAGTAAGTAGTTTGTTTGCACCCAGACTTTCTTGGGCAGACTTGTAATAGTGCATCATTGAAGTCGTATTTGTTTCATATGTGTATATGTATCTAATTATGTGTGTCTTGATCCTTCTATGTATC
This sequence comes from Onychostruthus taczanowskii, assembly GCF_017590055.1. Classification (NCBI taxonomy): domain Eukaryota; kingdom Metazoa; phylum Chordata; class Aves; order Passeriformes; family Passeridae; genus Onychostruthus; species Onychostruthus taczanowskii. The sequence continues at coordinate 1,607,088 of NW_024498329.1, read as the reverse complement.
TGACACTCTGTTTAAAAACCTTTTCATTGCTGAGAAGCAGAGGTGCGGAACAAACGGATTTGATTGGTCGTGATCATATGTCTTGTTCTGTTGTCAGAGTTTTGTCAAAAAACCAGAATAAGCTTTTTTTTTTCAGAGAAATTCAAGAAGAAGTGCAGGTGGCAGTAGTCTTCACATTAATTGTACAGTTTGATTTGCTGGCAAAAATATTAAGACCTACGAACTTGGAACTGCACAGAAGAGACATCTTTTCCTTTGCCTCTGTCTGGTGCTGTTCCACTGGAAAGCAGATAATCTGATCCTGGGTGATGTTTGCACTGTGGCCAGTCCTAGAGAGCCAAGAGTGCTTGCACAGTTGTCCTGAATTTTACCTAATGCCAAGCAGAAATATGCCTTTTGATGGTCTTGTCAGGTACATTATGAGATGTAAAGATGTTTAAGTATAATGAGAAGTGAATTAGAAACATCCAAATGATCTTACTTCTTAGAGGGGTAAATGATACAGTACAGGCTTCCATTCTGTTTAATAGTAGTTTTTGAATGCTTGGGGGGCATTTTAATAAAAAAGAAAGAAAAAGGAAAAAAGCCTTCCAACCAAATCCTAAAACAAGCTTATGATTTCAGGATCAAATTAAAGAGAAATCATCAACTGGTTTAATTGAGGGGCCAATAATTTCCATTGATGTGCAAAAGACTAAGCAATTATTTTTGTAACTTAGTATTACACAAATGTTAGAGCTACTTGTATTTTGCTTTAAGTAAGAGAAGTCAGCTATAATACAAAAGTACTAACATTCCACATTTTCTTGATTTTTGGTAACTTAATTTCATCTGGATTTTTTTAAGTTGTATTTTTAAAGGCTTAGATTATTTTCCTGACAGAAGAACTTAATTTCTTTGACCTAGGAGAAGGATGAGTATTTTAGATGACAAGTAGCTACTACTAAGGCCACTCTTGAAGGAAAATATCCCTGAGCAGAACACCTTGCATAAACTTACTGGTGGGCCATGGGGCTGTGCCCTGAGGGAGGTGCAGCCAATTTCATACTGCAGCAATGGGGAGCCTGTTTCCTGTCAGTGACAACTGGTGACAGATGGATTCACTTTTTTAAACATGAGTTGATTTTCTCTGGTCCATTCCACACAATATGTTGGGGTTTTTTTGGTAAATAACCACTTTTAATTGCTTTCCAACAGTTCAGCCTTTACATCAGACAGACATAGGAAAAGAAAACTATTGGAAAACTCATCTCTGAACAGCAAGTTATTGAAAGTAAATGTAAGTACAACAGATCTGATACAGTAAGTTTAAAGGGTTTTTGTAGACCTGCTGAGATTTATAGTTGGCCTAGACCCAAATTTTGCTTGGTGCACTTTAGCATCTTCTGGCCACACACCTGAAAATTCCTCTTCACACACAAATATGGCTGATGCTGTGCTGCATTTCTGTTGATGTAGACTGAGCTTTCCTGGGCTTTAGAAGGGTTTCATGTCAAGATGGAGCTTTGCTTTTCTGAGCAGGCAAGGAGCTTTTGTCATCTTTTGGTTTTTTGGGTTTTTATTGTCCCAGGTGCAGAAGGCAAAGGAGGACATACATTCCTGAGGGAGGCTAAGAGTAATTGTTAGGAAAAAGTAAAAACTGTTACCAGTTTTTTAAAAGAGCTCAGTAAAACTTGCTTTCAAGAGGAACTATGGACTGTTTTTAAGCTTTTCTTCTCTTCCTTTCATCTTCCACTATTTTAACTTCAGATCTGCAGGATAGCACCCAGGAGAGGAGGATCCAGCCCTGGCTAGATGGCTGAAGGGCTGCATCATTTCTTCCAAACAAAGAATGTCACAAGTCAGATGTCTCTTTTGCACAGATTGGATTACGGGAGTTTCTTTTTTCATAATTTCTCCCAGAATTTGAGGATTGAGAGGGGAGATACTGATCCAGCTGTATTCAACTGGTCCATTTTCCCCCTTGGGAAAATGGGGGAGAGATGGAGCAGAGCTTTTGGGCTGTGGGACAGCAGTGTCACCAAAGGGAGCTGGAGCAGCAGATCCTTCAGCCATAGGAACAACTGCCTGAGGGGATATGAATGGGAATAAGAGCCTGGGGTGGAGCAAAGCCAAGTTTAGTTACTAAACTAAGTAGAAGGGATTTAGTTACTTTTAAAAATGCACTACTACAGTCAGTTCAGGCTTGTCTGAATGTGCTGTCTGCACTTCCTGCACTGTCCCAGTCTTGCAGAGATTGAGGAAGCCTGGGAGAAATAGTGGGGCTTTCTTGCTATGGCAGTACCCAGCATCATTGTCTGGAAAACTGAAAGCCAGTTAAAACCAAAATAAAAATTCCAGGCAATGTTTAGATAAGAACAAGACAGACTTAGAAAGCTTGAACTAAATGCTTATTTTATTCTTCCTACTCTGTGCTGTTTTGTCAGTTTTACTGATACTTCAATATTGCCTCTAACAACAGATTATTTTTATTTGTTAGCATATTGAATCTTATCTTGAACTCCAGGGGCAATGCTGCATTAGTGCTGTGCTGTGGCACTTGGGGCAAGACTGAGAAAATAATGTGCTCAGGACACGGTGGTATTTGCACTTTGAGACACTAAAAGATTTAAAATCCCAGCTTTTAAATTCTGTTAGAACAATGAAGAATGCCCAGAAATTTGATGAACTTCCAGTGTGGTATTTTGTGGACAGTGAAATGTGTCCAAATGTTGCAGATTCTAGAATCATAAATGCAGTGTTGTCCACATTTTTTTTCCCTTTCCTCCCCACCCACCCTGGAGATATTTTGACAAAAAGCAAGCACATCTGTGGGTTCATTGTTCTAGGCTGTAAATGGTGTGTATTTTGCTTCTCTTTTTTCAACTCTTTGCCTCTTCTTTGCACAGTCTAACTTGACTGTTTTGTTTCCCAAATAAGTGCTGTTTTCTTGTCTTTTAAAATCCCTTCTGGCCATCCAGAATCCCACTGAGACTGAGACTCAGACTAGTGCTGGTGACTTGAAAACAACCTGCAGGTTGCCACACTGTGCATATTAGACATGGGAAAAGATGGATGAGGATTGGTACTTTAATTTTTCAAAGGCACTGTAGGGAAATTGCTGCCCAATTCTCACTGAACACTATTGGAGTGTGAATATTTAACATGCACACACACAAATCCTTGGCAATAAGAGCCTGTGATTAACTCTGTTGTCCTATTCTAGATTTATTTGCACAGGAAAGGACGTAGTATAGTTTTCTCTTGACAGGAATGAGTAAGAGAGTTTTCATGTCAAGATGGAGCTTCAGGGCAGTTTGAGCTGCTGAGGTGGTTGCTTTACCTTTGCAGCTGCACTTGGTGTAGTTGGTTGTTCAGATCTGTGCTTGATCCAGCAGTGATGGCTCTGGAGGGGGAGAAGTGGTGAAGCAGTGATAAATCTTTCTGTAACCTAACTGTTCTCATTCTAGGGAAGCACCACTGCCCTTTGTGCCACAGGCCTTCGGAACCTGGGGAACACTTGTTTCATGAATGCAATCCTTCAGTCACTCAGGTACCTTCCCCAGCTCTCCCATCACTCTCAGGGGGCTTGTGTGCTGTAGCATTGGGCAGGTGAATTTGGCATGTTCCCACTGGACAGAAGCGTATCTGAATTTGCAGGAGTGGGTGTGTGTGGGTTGATAAAGTTGTGTTTCATGGTGTGAGGCACATCCTGTGGTATAGCATTCCAGGGGAAACGTGCCGTGTCCTTGGCACAACAGGAGAGTGCCCGTTCACTGTCGAGGCCAGTAAAATAAGTAAACTTCCTCAGCAAATGCAAGTCTGGGTTGTTAGGAAATGATAGCTCAGCCTGGTAGGGTATCCATTAGTCAAAGCAGAGCCAAAATGTAATTATTTTAGGAAGCTGGGATGACAGTGATATTTGTGGATCTGCGTGGTTACTGACGGATGGTATTTGCTACAGTGTTTCTTGTCTCTTGAACTGTTTGTGATTGCTGTCCTGTATCACTGCATGAGGTGGTGTTTATGCATTTCAAAGAACAAGCTCCAGAATACATAATATTATCCTTTTTCTCTGCCCTTTGAGGATTTCATTCTTATTTCATTTTTCCTAGTAACATTCAGCAGTTTTGCTGTTACTTCAAAGAGTTGCCTGCAGTGGAGCTGAGGAATGGGAAAACGGCAGGGCGGCGAACTTACCACACCAGGAGCCAGGGGGATAACAATGTGTAAGCTGTGTGTGCCTTGTGAGCTCTTAGCTATGTGGGAAACAGCAAGTTTTGGCTGCTGGGGCCACTGGACACTTTTGATCTTGCACAGTTCACAGGGGACAGAGACACAGAAGAATAGTTGTCTACAAATGAAGAAACTCGTATCACTTGCAGCTTGCTGTTACAGATGTGATGCTGCAGGGAGAGGCAGTCAGATACATCAGGTAGTGCTGGAGTGTGACATGTTAGATCATGTTAAGAAGTCCTCTTGATATGTGCTGCAGACATTATGCTACTGACTTCCAGCTAAAATAGGGTCATGAGGATGTGACTGCAAGTCAACCTACTGCAACTACTACTACAGAAAGTTCAGGAGTGATTGATGAGCTGTAGGTTGCTTGACCAAGCGTTAAAAGGATGGTGTTAGCAGAGTCCGCACTAAAATGGCAAACAGTGCATAGGTGATCACATGAGTCCATCCGGAACATCTGAAATACTATTTCCAAATCTGTCTTCAACAATTGTGGTTAGGATTTTGGACATAAAATCTTTGAAGCTACTGGAAAGGATATTTACCCATTGTTACAGTCTTAACCCAGCTAATGTCTGATACTTGTACCATTGAACAAGTAAACCTCTACGGGTTGTGAGCAAACATACATTAAACATCAGCTCTTACTTTCTTTACAGTTCACTTGTGGAAGAATTCAGAAAGACACTCTGTGCTTTATGGCAAGGAAGCCAAACTGCATTTAGTCCAGAGTCTTTATTTTACGTTGTTTGGAAAATAATGCCAAATTTTAGGTAAGTTTTTTTAAACATAACAGTATTCTTGATTGCAACCACATATTGCTGATGTCCTACTCTAAAATGGGCTGCATCCACAGGATGCACTCTGTGCAGCTTTCCATATGCCTACAGATGTGCTTTGAAGAGGATCTTTGCTTTGATCAACAGCTTTCTGTTCATCAGTAGTGCTTGCTTTTTCCTTCTGCCCTTCTACCACATGTAGCAGTTTCAGAGAGGATAGAGATCTCACATGAGAAACAGTGGTAGTTGTACCTTTGAGCTAGTGCTCCGAAGGAATCAAGCTGTTGACTGGTTGGTAAGTGCCAAGTGCAGGGTGTTGACAGAACCCAGGCTTGGCTGCAATAAGAAAATTATGTAGTCAGATTAAAAAAGATACAGCTGTACTACCTACAGGTCTAAATGCAAACATACTGGCTGAAACTTCCTTGATCCTCTCAAAATACAGTAGTCACCAGCTGGACATGATACAAGGGCTATAAGAGAAAAATCCTGTTCATAATAAGCATTTTGGGCCCATACTTAACAAAACAGACGATAAAGAGAAAGTGGAAAAGGTTACCCAAGTAAACCCAAGTATCATTCCTCTCAAAGGTCTCCCCGTCCTGACCCCCGAACCTCTTTCAAAGGAGCACTGAAACCTGTTAGGATACATTGTGAAGAAAGTAAGTTGCTGTTGTAGTTTATCATAGTTTGGGTTTTAGTTGAGGAAAAAACCCACCAACTACAGAAGTAATTCCCTATAAAAACTGTAACAGCTTCCTTTGGACCTGACAAAACCAATCAGCTAGCTAACTTTAAATACTGACGCCCTGTTAAACCACTTTAAAAAGCGAAATACTCCTCTGTGAAATCACCATTAACAACATAATCCCATTCAGAAGAACAGAAACAGCTGAAAGCAATGCTGCGAGCTTCCGCAGCCACTGCCTGGCAGAAATCATGTAACCAGCAACAAAAAGCCATTTCCTAATGTAAAGCCCAAATAAAATTAACTCATTCAGTGCTATAAAATTCCATTTAAAAACAAAGAAATCTGCCAGTGCCACTTCTCCCAAGTTAAAAAAAAAAAAAAAAATTAAAAGTACATAAAAAGAACAATATAAAGAAACCAACATCGATAAGCAAAAAGAGCCAAAGCCCAAATGAGGAAACAAAAAGCCTTAGTCTTAAGCCAAAATTCTCTTTTAAAGCTATGATGAAGATACAATTAATACATCAGACTCTTTTTCCCTGTAACTCATAAAATGCCTTGGAGAGATGTAGTGTTCTAACCACAGCCATGAGCAGAAGCACCAATACTAAAGCAAGCAGATGTTGAAGCTGTAATTTGATGAAAAGCTTAGAGAGAAATGAAAGAGATGAAAAACTTTGCCCCAGGGATAGAAGAACTCTGTTTCCCAAAAACAGATAAAGAAAACTTTTGTCTCTGTACTAGAACAGCTCATCCTTAAAATTTCACCCCAATAAACAGAAATGACCCATGGTAGTAGTTGTGAAAAAACTGCCAAACGTAGGAGAGACTTCACAATTGTAAATTTCCAGGTGGCTGCTATTAGTGGAAAATGAAAACCACGAAAGAACTGTTTCTTGTGAAAAAATCTCTATGACCTGTCAAGAAAGACTTCTCTTTTTTTTTTCAGTTTACTTCCCAAGTAAACTGAAAAAAGATTATTTTAAAAGTAATAAACTGACTGAAAATACCAAATTTTGTCTCTTTACATTGTCAGAGAGAAATGAAAGAAGAGTTGGAGGGAGAAGTGTTCTGAAGGTTTATTCTGATTTCTTATTATTTTTCTTTTAGTTTGGTTAATAAAGATTTCTTTATACCCTTTAAAGTTTTGAGCCTGCTTTGGTCTCCTCCTAATCCTTATCCTGCAGCAAAAAATGAATAAATAATTCTAACGAGTACAAGCAAAAAATGAACAAATAATTCCATTGAGTACACTGGCATTTGGCCAGTGCTAAACCCACTACATTAATTGATGTGTCAACTGAAAAACTCAGATTAGCGAACCAAAACCACTGCAGTTGCTCCATGTTCTCACATAATAAAGGTGTCCTCTTACCTGTTATATCTCTAGCACTGCTGAAAAGATGCTGTGAATACATCTGCTCAATGAATTAACCCAAACAACACAACTCTGTTCATTCTGTTATTCACACAGCTAGTTATGTTTCATTTAGCTTACGAGAATCAAGGAAGTTTAATACCAGTAGTTGCCAGCAGTGACCAAAACATTACAGTCAAAGAAATATCATCCTTTATGTCTGTGGCCAGTTTCCCTATTACAGGCTTCTCTATAATTCTTGTTAGACCAAGTGAGGAACCTGTTCCTTGAAGTTCCTCGAGCAAATTTTCAGCACTGTGGATTCTGTCACAGCTTTTAAAAGAAAAAGTGCTCTTTTTGGGGGGTTCTCCCTCTTCCCTTTTTATTCCGAGTTTTCTGGGAGCATGTCCACGATTAATGGGTAAGGCAACTCACAAAATCAAATGGAGAATAGTCAGCTGCTTTTAGCAGGTCCCTAGTCCCACATGATGCAGGGAGAAAATTTGAATTTTTTCAGTGCTTAGTTGAATCTTCTAAAAGCTAACAATGCTGGAATATACTGGAATATACAATCCAGTATATTCCAGTTGTGTCTTGTGTGGTCCCTGCAAGATGGGGAGGAGAAGGCAGATGCACAGATGTGTGGAAGAAGATGGAGCCAGCAGCCTGCTAGCAGCACACCAGACAATTTGGTGTGTGCTTATGAGCCTGAAGTGGTGGGGCAAGGGAGGAGCAGCTGGAAATGGGTTCAGCTGTTTTAGTCCAATGAGATTTTGGTTGTTAAAGTGAAGGACTGTGAGTGCAGCTCTCCCTGAGGAGGGTTATAGAAGAAGTTGCTGTTTCTGCTGCCCTCTGTGCCCTTCACCTCACACTGCAGCAGGGAGTAGAGAATGCCATTTGTAATTGCTACAGGCACAACTGCAGGGCCTCTGGGCTCTCCTGCTCCCTGGCTGCTCTTGTGCTGCATGCCAGGGCAGTTCTGCAGCCTCATGCTGAGTTGCAAGATGTGTGTTTTGCTGATTTACTGCTGTGGAAGTAGTGTACTCTATTTTCCTGGTAACGGATCCTCTTAATATCCTATCCTCTTGCCACTGGGAAAAAGTGTTGGGAGTGGGCTTGAATTTTTCATGTGGATGGGCATCAGTTTTGTTGCACAAGCAGACTGTCAGAGTAACTCTGCTTTTTGCTGAAGGGTTTTAACATAATTTATTTTAAAGAGTGCATTGTCCATATCATTGTGTCCTTTTAAAGATCTGTATCTATAATTACGTATCTTAACAAATCCAAAAAATTTTCCACTATAATTAGTATACTTCTATGCAAGTATTAGTACATGCACCAGGAGCACAGCCAACAATGTGGAACAATTCCTGAGATTTATTTGTTGCAGACCAAGTGTGCATGCTCTTTTATATTAAGTTGTTTGTCCTAGGGCCAGTTCTCATAAGCCCTAGAAAAACACTTAATACACCCAAGGATAGCTCAGCTATACTTTGGGGGCATAAAATAAGCAGGATGGCTTCTGCTGTGGTGTTAGAAACAAAAAAGGTTTAATAAAGGCAAAATAACAAACAGAAAAACTCGAGCCAGGTACACAGGTCTGCCCCTGGTAGAAACACTTCACACAAAAGCCCCTCTTCTCTTTTGTTCTGTTCTTTTCTACTTGATTGATCAGGCGGGACTTTTTGGCTTCTATCCAGTTAGGTGTTCTCTGGTGTTTGGTGAAGTCCCTGAGGCTCTATGAGGTGGCTTTCCACCTAACAGTTGAGAGAAGCTTCTGGGCTTCTTTCCTTTTTTGGGGGACAAAGGTTAGTTTTTGCCACTCTGTCATTAGGGGGCGCATTCCTACACTTTTAGAGGAATTTCATGTCAAAAAGGTGTCTGAAGCAAAGACTTTCCATACATTTAATCTGTGGCTGTTCAGTGTGGTTGCTTATGTGATTATTGAAGAAATCTGTATTCAGTAAACTAAGCAAATCCTGTGGTACTGTAGCAACTTTAAAGCCCTGCACAATTAACATGCGGCTTTGAAACAGAGTTTGGTTTTACTACTTTGTTTTAACAAACATAAAATTACTTTGCAACTTTGGGACAATAAGCCCTATCTTGGCTGTACAGGACTGTGGCCTGCTGAAGCACAGCAGTGTTTCTGAGTGCTGGGTTTTCTGTTGTAAAAGGTAGGCAGTGCTGCCCATGTGTCTATATACAGACTCCTTGATTTATTTTAAAGCTGCTGGTTTGGAAGAAGGCATTACTGTAATCCTACAAGGTGAAAACCATTTCTTTTTATTCTGTTATCTCTCAGCAATACTCTCCTTGGACGCATCTGTGTTCCTCACTAAGCACATCAGCCTCACATTGCGCATTTCTGTTGCATTGAGTCCGTTAGCATTTCTCTCCCCTTCTGGGTACTCTGCCATGAATCTTACAGGATTTTTCCCTCCCCTGAGCACTCGCATTTATATATCCATTTGTATTTCTCTCCCAGACATTCCTACCTGACAGTTATTGTCAGCCACTTAGGCAGGGTAGTGAGGTGGAAAAGGGGAGGCCAGATAAGGCAGCTTATGAGAACAGACAGGAGGTGGAGCAAATCTCTTGCCATGCAGAGATTTCTGTAGCTTAGGCCTACAATGACCTGCACGTTCTTAGGTCAGTGTTGCACAAAGCTTTCAGTGTTTCACTATGTATCTTGTCATCTTTGTCTCAGTATGTAGCTTAATGGCAAATGAACAGCAGCTGTTTGTTGAATTTGATGCATGATTCAGTTTAAATAACTTAAAAGGCATGTTTTATCCTGATGGCTTCTCTGTTCTTTTCAGTAAGGTTTCTTAGTGGTGAAATAATAATGGTGATTGAGCAGCATTGCTGCTGATGGCACAGCACATGTGAGACTGGAGCCCTGTCCTACCAAATCCAAATGCTCAAAAGATGCTCTGAATACACCCACCATTACCTCCCTCTCCCAGAAAATGAGCTATGCAGGGGAAGTGTGCAACTCCAAGCATGGCTGTAGATCTCATCTTATAAGAAATGGTGCTCTCATCCTAATTATTTCAGACTTCATATTGATGCTGAAAGATGCATGTGGAAAACAAACCTAGAGACTAAATTCCTGCCTTTGGTGAGGAGGGGACTAAACAGACAAACACACACTTGTACTTGCCAAAGTGAGTGGGAGCAGTGACTGAATGAGAACCAGTCAGAAATAATTTCTCTGCATCCCACATGAACAATACATTTTGTGGTGTCTTTCTTTTGAATCTTACCAGGTTTGAGATTACAATATATTGACCTTCATCTGTGGCTGATTCAAAGTAGGTTCAAATAGTCTCCTGTCTGAATGAGATTCAAAGCACTTCTGCTGAGGCACAAATCAAACATAGTACCAAAGGAGACAGAGGAGAAGCCACTGCTGCCATCCATTGTGTATTTCAGTTAACAGGGACACAATCCTGAGATGCCCCTGGCACAGGCAGGGCTGGTGAGGCCAGATAACAATGTGGCAGCTCCACCAGGCCCAGTGTGTTGTATGGGTACATGGCCGGTGTCTGCTGCTCCCTGCTGCTTTCTCTTCCTGTATATTCTTAAAGGTTTCTCCATTCTCACAAGAGGCGTGCAAAGAGTGCAAGCTGCAAAGGACCAAAATCACTTAATTTGTTGGGACATTACCGTGTCTTTCCAGAGGCTACTTGGAAAACTTTCTTGGTACCAGGCACATATGGAAAGTGTGCTCAGTAGGATTAAAGAAGCAAAGATTTTTTTTCCTGTGACCCTGGTGCTTGCTGTGTGTGGCCTCTAAAGCAATTTTGTTATTGTTTTCTTTTCTGTTAAGGGGATACCAGCAACAGGATGCCCACGAGTTCATGCGTTATCTTTTGGACCATCTACACCTGGAACTCCAGGGTGGCTTCAACGGTGTTTCACGTTCCGTAATCTTGCAAGAAAATTCTAACCTGTCTGCAAGCAACAAATGTTGCATGTAAGAAGTGGTTTGTAATTTCTTAAAGCCTTCATGCCTTTGCATGGGTCTGCATGTGGTGGCTCTGGAATTTCAGATTCAGTGTTCCTTGTTTTAAGTTTTCTTCAGTGCTTCTAACTTTAGGCAGTGCAAAACTGTAGGTTATGAACTTGAGCAATCTGTTTGATCTGTGTCCCTTCAAAAGGAAATGTCTTAGATCAGCAGTTTTCATAGGTGTGAGTGAGCATACAGGCTAAGTTGTAAAGATATTTTAATTCACTACTCTTTCAGAAATAAGAAACTGTATTTTCTATACCCTATTCTTCCTATTCCTGGGGAGGAATTCTTTCTTCTCCCCAGACAATATAATTGTCTTAGGGTGATAGATAGCCTGAATGCTGCAGATAGCCTGAAAACGATGGCCAGCGATTTTGACGTTCAAATTGTGAGCAGACCTCCTGGATAAATGACTGCATAGTGCAGTTAGCACTTGAAGTCAGTTTTCCAGCAGATGATCTTGTGTATCACTTGACAGTTACAGTTGGTACTTTTTTTTGTGCATAATTTTGGTTTTCATGCTGCTGTGTACCTTGAAACAGGTGTAATTTGGGTGTTTGACTCCTCTTTCTTTATTTCTCAAAATACTGGTTTTTTCTGACCTCTGTCCTAGCTGTGTTTTCTCTCACAAGAGAGAAAACCTTTTATTTTCTTCTGGAAGGAAAGTTGTCCGATCAGCCTGCACATTTGGTCCCTATGTCCTTAATTCCCTACAGAAAACTAGAGTTTGAGTTTTTCTTTCTATATTGATTAGGACAGAGTAAGCAGGCCTGAGATGCATTGTTTTATACATGCTTTGTTAGGAAAACCTTAACAAAGTTCAGACTGTGCTCTTTACTGCAATTACGTCATGTTGCTGATGCTTAAAATCCCCCAGAAGAATCTTAAAATGTTTGTAGAATTGACATATATTTGAAATCTAAACTGATTTTATTTTGTCAGTATTTTGGATGTCAAAATCCCAGACATTAGAATTTAACCTTTGTTCACCTATCTGCTGTAAATTTATCTTGTGAAGGGCTGTTCAACTGCGCAGTGATGTGTGATAAGCTGCCCTTCTTGTGAGAGCACTTTAATGCTTCTAGTAAAATAACAAATAGGCTGGTGAATGCTGTCTTCTTGTGCACCAGTCCATTTGAGCAGCTATTTCCTCTTGCTCAGGAAGAGTTGAGATGAGCTATAAAGATGCAGGTGGAGTGCAGGCAAGGAACACAGGTTTCTGCAAGCCTTAGTAGTGTATAATAATATAACTTAAAATTTGTGTGTTTTTTTAATTGGACTGTGAGAAGCAGGCTCATTACATAATCTGCAAAAAAAATTCAATAGGAGAGTAATGAAAGCTTAGGGAACAATGCTGATCTTGCACATTGTTTATCATGTCTTAATGCAACTTAAGCTGCCGTTGGCAGTGAAGTGCAGAAATGTGCTCAAAGAAGTCAAAAGCACATGTAAGAAGGGGTGTAGAGTTAAAACAAAAATATGCTTGACCTACCAAAGAAGAAAGAATTTTTGTTTCAGATGAAGTCTTAACTACAGGGTTAAAATCCTGGACTTGTGTGAGCATCCAGTACAGCTCCACTACAGAAATGCACCACAACACCTTCATTTTGAGCATCTGCTTAGAGCCCCCCAGTTCACCCTTTCTTTAGGTCCAAGATAGAGCAGTGTAGGCACCACACTAATGTGATGTGCCCCCAGGCAGCAGCAGCCCGTTCTGCCTGGAGCATGCAGTCCCTGTTTCACTGGCTCGGCCGACAACAGGAGGTGTGAGCACCAAACGCTGGGCAGGTGTTGGGAGTTCAGCTCAGGCTTTCTGGCTGACTGTACTTCTCTGATGTGGAAGGAAACAAAACAAAATAAATTTAAAAAAACAAACAAAAAAAAAAATTACAAAACCCAAAAAAGCCCGAACAAAACCAACACAGCAATAGTGGCAAATCCCTATAAAATATAGCTTCATAGCTTCATACATTTAAACTTACTCTCACTCTTGCTTGTATGAATCATTGCTTTTTTGTATATATGATGTGGTTTGTCTAGAAATGGAGCGTCTACTGTTGTCACTGCCATTTTCGGAGGCATTCTTCAAAATGAAGTCAACTGCCTAATATGTGGGACTGAATCTAGAAAGTTTGACCCATTCCTAGGTAAGGAAATGCTGCCTCTTGTGTTCCAAATACTGTGTGACTTGGAGCAGAAAATTAAATCTGAAGCTTGATATATTTAGATGTCACATGACAGACCCAGCATGTCAGCCTGAAAAGACTAGGCATTGCTCTATTCAGCCCTAATTTTGTTTTTCAAATCATTGCTTTTCTAGACCTTTCGCTAGATATTCCAAGTCAGTTCAGAAATAAACGTACTAAAAACCAAGAGAGTGGACCAATGTGCACACTACGAGGTAAGAGTGCCTGGCTCATGGAATTACACCAGTCCTAAGAGGATTTTCTTTCTAATCAGAGCATTTCTAGTGTAGTTCACTCTTCCCAGACAGTGATCTGTAGTGTTCCCTATGGGTGTTCACTGGGGCTCTGTCCTCGGACACGTGTCTATGCCCACAGTGAGAGTGGCTCCTGGGGCTTCTGCATTTAAACCTCATCAATGCAGTCCAGCAGGTTGGGCAGCAGTACTGTTACTGACTTTGGTTTTTACAGGATGTTAGTTTTTACAGATTTGTGAATAGACTTGCTGAAAATCATGAAATATTCAACAAAACCCTGTTGTTGTGTCTGTTCACTTTGTATCTAAAGCCAAACAGGCTTTAAAAGTTGAATTTTCTATGTTAGAGAATAATTAATCTTCGTTTGAAAGCAGTTTTGCTGAATGTTAGATGGAATCTTGTTTGGAAAATGGAAATTTTGGACATGCCTGTTTGTTTCTTTCAAACTACTTCTAGCTGCTTTCAGGAACAGGGAAGTTTGCATGTTACAAGACGTTATTGTATTAAAACATTATACAGCTTTTTTGCTGCTCAGATGTATATAGCTAGAATGACAGCAGCAGATGAGCACACCTATATTGCTGTATTTGTTTTATTTCCTGTTACAAAAACCACTTGATGTATCTGCTTTTTCTAGATTGTCTTCGCAGTTTTACAGACCTGGAAGAACTTGATGAGACAGAGCTGTACATGTGTCACAAATGCAAAAAGAAACAGAAGTCCACCAAAAAATTCTGGATTCAGAAACTACCAAAGGTATAAGCATGAGAAATAACAGTGTGACAAAATGTCAACAGAAATAATGGTTCAACCAAGACCTCTTCCTCCCCGTGGCTATTGCAGTGTCCAGCATGGAGTTGAGCCCCCTCCTCTAACACACCTTTTATAACTGTCCCCCTGTAGGTGCTATGCTTACACTTGAAACGCTTTCACTGGACAGCATATCTGAGAAACAAAGTTGATACATACGTTGAGTTTCCCTTGCGAGGCCTAGACATGAAATGCTACTTGTTAGAGGTAAGAAGACCTACTGATGCCTCCTGCAACAAATTTGTTCCATGGCATACATCTTTATTACAAATTACAGGGTGCTACTGACATTTGAAGAGTTTCTGTTTTTTCCTATCACAGCCTGAAAACAGTGGCCCAGAGAGCTGCCTGTATGACCTCGTGGCTGTGGTTGTGCATCACGGCTCAGGGTGAGTACATGGAGCCAGCCTGTCCTCCTGGCACAGACCTTCTCCCACTCAGGTACATGCAGAGATAATGAAGGGGTTTCTGTCCCGAGGGCATGTATTTTAATTGGGGGAAATAAGCCGTAGTTTATAAGCTGGCAGGGAGCTTAAGCTGAATTAATTTCAATAGATCCAGTAGAGTCAGGCGTGTGAATGCCCCTGGCAGCCTGTGGGGTTAATGACTGTGTGAGATTAAATGAAAATAGTCTAGTGCCTCTACAAATAAAAAAGCCCTAAACCAAGAGGAGGAGTCAGGGGACCTTCCAGGAATTAATGTCTCATTTTGAAATTCTTACTACAAAACAGGACTATTTTTTCCTCTTCTTATTCATGTTGGATGGTACATGTGCATTTATGTTAAAGAAGTGATGAACATGCTTGGAACAACTGCCGCCCAAAGATGCATAGGTGAAAGTGATCATCACCATGACCTTTCCTGCAGCAGCAGTGAAGGCTCAGGCACACCCAGGGAAGGCGCTGGGTGTATTTTGAAGTAAAGTTACTGGGAGTCTTTTTAACTTTTCCCAGCCCTGGACAGATCTGTTGATAGTAACAGTAGAAGGGATAAGACAATGTGTTCTTGTAGAAGTTTAATTTGAAGAATTTGAGCCCCACAGCTCAAAAAGAGAAGCATCTGCTGTGCAGGGCTGTGGGTACCTTCCTTCCTCAGGCTTCTGGCAGTCCCTTAGCCCCAGGAGAAGGTGCCTCAGTGAGGAGTGTCCCTGACTGCTGTCCCTCTGCCTGCTCCACAGCGTTGGTTCCGGCCACTACACGGCGTATGCAGCGCACGAGGGCCGCTGGTTCCACTTCAATGACAGTACTGTAACCCTGACTGACGAGGAGACCGTGGGCAAGGCCAAGGCCTACATCCTCTTCTACGTGGAGCGCCAAGCCAAGCCTGGAGCAGAGAAACTTTAATACCTCCTTTGCATTCTTACCAAGTCCACCGGACAAACATTTCCATTTTTCCATAAATACTTGATCCAAGACTTATTAATTTCATTGTGCACTTTGCAATTTCCTCTTGTGGGTTTTTGTTTTGTTGTGTCAATGGTAGCATTTGACTTACTGAACTTGGACACAAACTAACTTTTTTTTTAGTTATACCAGAAAACCTCAGCAGATTTTGATTTGCTGCTTTAGTTGTGATAACTCAATTTTTATATATATAGTTTCATTAAATAGTTATTTGACTTTTTTATATTAATGTTTTCAGTTCTCACTTTCTAAAGGCACATTTACATCAAAAAAAAAAATTGTCCTCCTTACAAGCAAGATAAATGTGCTTTTAATCATGAAAAGCAATACAACTTCATGCTGTTCTCAGTCCTATTATATACGTATGACTTAATCTCTTTAAATCAAGGAATTGTTTGCACATACTATTTTCCCTTGTGCAAGAAACTTAAACAGTGACCTCTGATCAATCATCCTTTGTCTGCAGAAGAGAGGCAATATAACATCATTAAATAGACCAGGTAATTGCTGCTATATTGGTGTGTATTCAGGCTGGTGACTTTCAGGAATCATTGTAAATAAACAAAGTTGGTCCAATTGTATCAATACTGCAATTTAATTACAGTACTGGTCAGATATGCTGCCCCCTACCCCCTGCAAATTTAAAACAATTATCTTTACCTGTCTAAATTACGTTGCCCTTTATGGTTTTATAACAACCTGAATTGCATTAGACATCACTTGGTTTAGACTCTCATCCTGAAATTGGATCATGAACACTTATGTGCTTGAAAACTGGGGAGACTTCCTGGCAGTAGGATCCCAAGTAGAACCCCTTAGTTCCTAGTGGCAATTGGAAGTACAGCCCCCAGGGCTGGGGTTTGTGAAAACAGGCATAGGTCTAAATGCAGCTCTGCATGCAGCTCTGCTCCATGGCTACAGTTCACTTGGAAGCAGGAGGAGACAGATGCTGTTGCAGGTGCTTTGCATGAAATTGTTCTATCAGTTCAAACGCAAACTCAAGGAAGGATGCTCAGTCTCTCACAGCAGTGCACTCATAGGGGAAGTGCTAAGCCAAGCGTGCTTGTGACTGGAACAGGCTCAGAGAGCTCCTGTGGCATTTTTGTTCAGTCTCTAGGTGAACACTGGAATCATGGTGCAGTTTCTAAAATCTAGCTACGTAATAGAGAAAGACTACGCTAAAAAAACCCAAACCAGTTTTAGCTCTACTGCTGATGAGTGGAAATGAGCTGCTGTGATGGGAAAGGCAGACAGGAAAACCACTACTGCCAAAGCCAGGAATCTGACAGAAAACATGAGATTTGAGAACTGCTGCATTTCAGATCTGCTCCCTCAGTCTCTCCTTTCTAGCTGGCTCTCTTGTACCAAGGAGCTGGACGCTCCTGAAAGCTCAGTAAGAGGAGAATACAGTTCATGGAGAGTCCCACCACCAAAGAGCGGCTCTCAGTTACGTTAACTAAAACTCCACTTGGGAGTCCTGTTTTAATTGATGCCCCTGAAGGACATGGCGGGGGGGCAGGGGGGTGCTAGAGTGGAGCCCAGAGGAGCCTGGGGCACAGGGAGTGCACAGCAGTGCCTTGCCCTGGGGTCCTGCTGGCTGTTCACAGGCCAGGGTAAGGACAACTTGGAGTCAGGCAGTTGGTACAGGGCCATTCTTGGGAGCTTCGTTCCAGCATCTTAAACCAGGAGAGGGACAAATTGGAGAAATCTAAAACTGTAGAAATCGTTCAGCATATTTTGAAGTATGCATGCAGGTTAAGACTGTAGAGTTCTTTGATACAGTGACATATTTATAAGGATGTTGTCTTTTACTTAAATTGAACAGTAACTAGAACGTGTCATTTCTTTAAGCTGTAGATAGTTTGTCACCTTCCCTTCCCTACAGGCAGTCTTTCTTCTAATCAACGAGAATAGTTTGCTGATACTTAGACAAGCAGAAAACGCAGCAGGTAAAGCACTGTTCCACATTCCTGCCGTTCCTGCTGCTCACAGGGAGCTGTGCAGATGCCACCTCTAGCTGTGTTTTCTCTGCATGCTGCTTGGACCGGATTTCTTTAGAATTTATCTTTGAGACTGCCAAGCTTAAAATACACAATTATCTCTGGGCCAGCAGCAGTTTAACTCACAGTAGTCAGCTGTATGCAGTGTTCTTGCAAAACAGTGATGTAAATGTGCCTTTCTATATTTTTAGAAATTTAATTTGTAATGTTCAGCAACATTCACTTCTTTTAATCAACTTTTACTTGTCAGCAATTGTTTGGGTCAGAGTTATGTTCTGACTTGAGCGTTTTCTTTCAGTCCCATTGCTGTGTCCCACGCAGGTCCTGGGCAGTGGTGTCTCCAGCAGGGCCGTGTGGGGCCGGTCTGGGAAACCGATGCAATCACAGCAGGCTGCCCTTGCAGCAGGTGCTGCTCAGGACTCAGCCATATGCTTTGCTGGAACAAGTACATTGTAAATCCTTTCCTAATTTAACTTTCTCCCACTGCAAACTCAGATGGGCAGTATGAACAGTTTGTTGTGGCAACACAAGTATTTCTCTTCCTGGTGGAGAACTTCGCTTATCCACTGTATTCTATTCAGTGTGGTGTCAAAAAAAAAAGTAACTGAGCACTGAACCAGTAACATAATACTGCACCTGGCCTAGTATTACCTTTTTAACCTAGCTTGTATATCCTATATTTATCTACTCGCTTCTCGGGGGGAATATCTCTTTCATTTAAGCCAAATGGTTTTTTTCTACTTACTGCTCATCGTAGTACACACTAGCTGGCAAGAAGTTTTTTCTTGCTTGAGACTGCTCTGCAAGCAGCAACTGCTCTCTACAGTTCAAAGACTTGCATCTTTTTCACCAAAATGTGTCCAATCAAAGGTTGTCCTTTTGTTACTGATTGTTTAGCCACATATACAACTGGAGCCAATATTTATGTCAATCAAAACTGCAAAATGTTCAGCTCCTAAATGTCATCAAGAGAGTTTAAAAGTTTAAGATAGGAAGGGGTAGTGGACTTGTATCAAAAACAGGAGGCCATTTATGAAGATTTTACTAAATTTTTGGGAAGTGTAACACGTGGTGTTAAGAAGTTCCCCCAGCAATGTTTCATTACTGATATGTCTGTGTCTTACTGATGAGGTAATGGGCACCTTGACAGCTGATTCCAATGTGCTTTAGGATATTCTCAAGTACTGTAGTGCCATAGTTGTAATTGTTTACCATTAAAATCTTGTGTGTAATTTTCAGTGAGGATTACTGACTGTGCTCATCTTGTGTGTTTCTGGAGCATTTCCAGGATGAATGTGAATTATATCTCATCACATAGTGTGTTTATGGAAAATGTGCCATTAAAGTGTCTCCTTTCCTTAGAAAATGAAACTTCTTGTCCTTCTACAGGCTTGCAGAACATTAGTGTATATCCTCTGAACACAAATGGCAGAATACTGTACCTTGCTCTGGGAAAAACAAAATAAAGCAATTGCAGTGTTCCTAACTCTGTAACACCTCTACCAAACTTAGCAGCTAACCCCAAAGAGGACCTGTCATTCCATTTTAAATGCCTTGCCACCCAACTGCTGTTAATTTTTATGTCAGATTGTGGTGTGCCCCCTCTGTCTGGCAAGAGTCCATCCTAACATACTTGTCATTCAACTTTGCTAAATTGTTGATTTGTTGTTAATTTTTTTTTTTTTTGGGGGGGGGGGGGTAATTAGTACTTTTAAAAATAGTATACCTGTATGTGTAACTGTGAGAAGCCTCAACTGTTTAAACCTGCTCAAAAACAAAGGTAAGTTCTTGAGATTTGAAAATGCTAATACGAGAATGAGGAACACCTGCAGGCACATCTTTTAAGCTGCTGTTTTCCAGTAAACTGCATTACCTGGTGTGTGAAATCTTCTTGTCCCTTTTGTGGCATTGACCAGAGCTGTTTCTGACAGGGGGAGGGGGAACAGCAATCTCCTTATCATTTCACAGAAAAGATTAAATGGCAAAGGATGTAAAACCAAGAAGACCAGCAGTTGTTAAACACAGCTTAGTGTATGTAGTAGAAAGTTACTAACTAAAGAGTGAAGCAGAAAGAATTGCCATTACTTTGTGTATGCCAGCTGTGTTCAGACACACACTACTCAAGCACTTCCTCAAGCTGTGATTGTTGCAGACTACAAACAAATTTCTGATCTTGTTTTTCGGAGTTGAATTTTAAACTGCATTCTTGGGGTGTGAAGGAGGAAGTAAAATTGAGTCCAACTCAACTTTGTCCTCTATTAAAACACTCCTAATTAAAATGCCATAAAGTCTCCCAGGTACTATTTGTGTGCAGGCCACTTGAAAAACTCCCCCAGTGCTGTTTGCTGTAACTTTTTATGGATTTGTTGAATGTATTTATTCTCTTGTATTAACTCCTGGCAGAAAGGCACTATAAAATACCTTCATCTCAAGCATTTTTGTTTCACAAGCTGGAAAGTTAAAGGGATGCTTAATGCTTTTAATTCCAACCTGCCCTTGCTGTAGCTTTATTTTTCTTCTAGGAACAACTTTTTTCTGCTACACTTGCTCCAGTTTCTGTACAACAGATACTTTTAACTGGAAAACCACTTTCATATCTCCTTATTCCACCAAAGGGTGGAAGAAAGATTTCGGTGGTAACGGAACTAAACCTACAAAACCAGAACAGCTAAACTTGTAAAACTCGAGCCAATAGAAGGCATCTATCAAAAACACAAGCTCACAAGGAACTAAACATAGCCTCGCTGTTCCCATGCGTGGCTGCCTCTGTGTCATTGCTTCCCTCCTGCAGAAGGTGGGGACACAGCCAGCTTTGCTTATAGAATCACAGCGCAGCCTCAAATAACTGGGCAGGAAACTGTCCCTACCTCTGGGGCTTGTGAACTGAACTGCAGACCGTGTGTGTGCTTCAAGGCATCCAGAGAATGTTTCAGCTCCTTCTAAAAAAACTGTTTATGAAAGTTCCATTATCCATGTAGCAGTCCTTGAACATGAACCAAATGTGCAACCTCAGAAAACTCAACAAATAGAGAGTCAAGTTACTCTGCAAAACCAAAGTGCTGCTCAGCCAAATCTCCCGAATGGGAAACACTGACAAAGATGCATTTTGCCTGCCTGGCAGCTGCAGCTGCAGCCCCACCCCACTCCAGTAACGCAGCACAAGAACTTTCCTAAACTCCAGGAGAGTCTACAATGGGGGGGGGGAGAAATGCCTTTTAAGGAAGCATTTCATGACACTCAAGTTGTACATGCCCATTTCATTCCCTTGGACAGAGGCACAAGCTACATACATGGTTCTGTTCCTTTCCCTGTTCTGAGCTTCTGCACCAGTTGTTTACCAAAAATAAACCCCATTCCACAACCATATATGTGCAACAGCCTCCTGGTGAGTGTGAACCCCCTCCAGCACTGCTATTACTCCACCCAGCCAAGACACTCTGCCACTGCTGCTGGGCAATGCACATAACCCAGCTCAACCGGGAATGCCTTTTACATCTCTTCTCTTTTCTGGACAAAAACAGTAGGAAAAATCTAGCAAAAACATGTCACAAGCTACTAGAAGTGTTTCAGGATCCTTTACTGTGGTCTTTGTTGAACTTTCGTTCTCCAGTGGAACTAAAGAAGGATAATTTTGTCCTGGGACCTGCTTTAAAACACTTGTCCATCTGCTGGTATTCAGAGAGAGTCAAGGTTTGTAACATTGAGGACTGGATGAAAAACAGTTTCCAGAAAGACTTCTGTAAGAGGCATGAGAACACTGTCAGTGATTTTTTACTAGACGTTTGCAACAGGTACGTTCTGTGGGTGTGAGTGTGCAGTAACTGCCTTGAGATGAGTGAAGTCAATAGTTATTTCCAATACTCCATAACCCCTGCCTGAAATGGAGCATGAAGTACGTGAGTGCTTTGCCTTTACAACTGTAGTGTAAGTTCATTTTACAGTGGCAGTAACGTATACTTCCTCTAGATTTCCCTTAAGTCTACATTTTCCTTCTTTTTTATCCTCTAAGAATTCGTTATTAATATGGGAAAGGGCACTCCTGCCTCCCACACTGCTGCTCAGCTAAACTACATTCTGGCAGTGTCTGGGGGGTGCCTGGAGCAGAGCCCTGGTTTCAAACAGTGAACACACCTCATTACAATCAAGTTCAATTGATGTTACTAAGTGTCAGCTTTAGTTCGGTCTAAAGTTCTGAAGTTTAAACTCCTAGCTGCTTCTGCACAGCAGTGAGGGAAGAGAAATGCCACCACAGAAAAGCAGCTCTGGCTGCACAGCTTTTCCTTCACAGCTCTGCTGCTGTGAGACAGCTCCGAGGAAGGAGCAGAGCCAGTCCCACTGCGTGTGGGTAACACCAGGGCTGGCTTGGTCCCAAAGCAGAGCCAAGGGGCCATGGCAGTGGCTCCCTGATATGGTGCACCTGTGCCACAGCCCTCAGCTTTGGAAAACAACTGAAAAAATTATGGGACAGTGCCAGGAGAGAGCCAGCAGCAGTGCAATCTCAAAACAAGGACTGAAAAGCAGCTTCAAAACAGACTAAATTGCAAGTGCCAGATTTCTGAAGTAAATGTTCTAGAACAACTGATAAAATCTGGATTAATTAAGGAGGAATCAGCATACCTGTGCCTAGAAAGGATAATACAAGGTCCGACCTATTTTTGCTGCAAACGTATTGAAAGCATTTCCAGTCAATTCCTAGCACTGTGTACAAAGAAATATGCAAATTAAATATCCAGCTTTTCTTCCTGAGTTTAAAGTAGTTTTATTCTGTTAGAGCCTTTGTTGACTGCTGCCACCTTTTTCCTCCAATTGCTCCTAACAGAAAAGAGTTAAAAGATAAAAAAATCTGTCTAGAGGTCTCACAAGAGCAACACAGACCTGTGTGTGATGCTCTGTTTAGCTAGGTGGATGCTGGATTGCTATTGCCTGGAGAGGGGGCTGAGCCAGGAGCCAGACGTGGCACATGTCTGCAGGCTCTGCACAGAGCCCTGCTCAGCCAGCAGCTGCTCCAGGAGAGCTGCACACATCAGCACCCCACGGGGGACAGGCCTTTCCTGTGCTTCCCCAGGCCTACTCAAGCAGCGAGAAAAAGCTTTGTTCATTTGCTGCATCATTGTTTATAACAACAGTTACCAGTTTCAGTGAATCAATGGAAAGTTTAAGAGCTGAGTGGTGTTTGAACATCAAACACTCTTTAGGAAGCAGCTGGCACCTCTTCAGTATATCCAAGGAGATTAAATGTAGCTGTAATTCCTAAAAATAAAGAGTGGGAGTGCCTGACTTGCTCATCCTCAGAGGTCTGCACAGCAGTCTCTTCTCTCAGTTGTCCTCCACTTCATCCTGAAATTGATCTTCTCTCTGCTGGGTCTCCACTGTCTGTGCCTGGAGAAGCACAGCACCATCCAACTCCTTAAGAAAAAATGATGCTGCCACAGCTTAAACAGGCCACTGTGCCAGCTGAGCTAAAGACGTTGCTACCAACAGAAAAAGCAAAGGAAGGAAGCTTTGCCTTTAGTTAAGCTGCACATTAAGATCTACATGTGTGCTCACCTAGTTGTGCCTCCTTGCCCCTCCTGATGAAGAGGAGGCATTTTTCCAGCCTTCATATTTTTCTTGATGCTATTTGCTTCTGCAAGCTCTATGATTTATTTCTCCCATCTCACCTGTCACCATCCTGCTTTCAGATGTCCAAATCTGCTGTCTCTGACCCTCTCTGGATGTGGCCATGTTACAGACGACTGCATTTTGCAGCTTCTCAAGAACTGCCCAAACCTGAAGAGCCTCAAACTGGAGAACTGTGTGCAGATCACTGACCACACCCTGCAGGCAGTGACCCTCCACGGAGCATCACTGCAAACACTCCATGTGGATTTCTGCCGCAATGTAACACAAGCTGGGCTGGAGAGTGTCAGGGAAAAGTGTCCTTCTGTAATGCTGAGAGCAGAGAGAAGTGCTAACATGATCCCAGACAGTAAGCCAGGAAAAAAGCTGATGCTTGAAAAAGCATCAAGAAAATTAGTTCAGGTTTAAAGAGTAGGTATTTTACCTCACTGAGGTAGAAATGAACTGTCACTACTTCCATGGGTTCTGATCAAGTCCAAACAAATGGTTGTTTTGTAAAGGGAAAAGACATGCATCTCCTCCTGAATGGGCTTCAGGAAATAACTGTTTGCTCTCTGTTTTTCCTTGAAACTGGGAAACCCTGCATTGCTGTCACAAAATACCAATCTGCTGAAAACTGCAGTTCTGGTACCCTCGTGCTGCAGATGCCCTCACTCAGAGGACGGAAGCAGCAGTGTGTTTATTGAGGCCAAATAATTGGATAGAGTTCAATAAATTTTATGAACTTTTAAGAAAGTTTAAGAGTAGTTTGACATGGTGCAGTAAGTTTGATGGCAAGGTTCACTGACTGCATGGAAGAAACACAGAGTGAACTGAGGCAGAATGAGTCACAGAAGGGCCTGAGAACACAAACATTAAGGAAGAGCCTCCCACTGGGTCACGAGGTTCAGACTGGACCCTGCACTTTCAAAACTCCTTAGGTGATGGGCAAGGGCATAAAGCCACAGCAGAGAGCCTGAGTCACTGGAGGATTTTCACAAATTTCAGGACAAGAGTGATTTACAAACTTCTGTTAAAGGGTATTACCAGACAGTCATTGCACCCACTAAGAAGGATAACCACTCCCTGAAATATCTTTCTAGCAAAAGCAGAGTACTGACCACCAGCACTTCCTCAGTGATTAACGGTGGCAGCTAATTTACCAGGCTTTTGTATTTGATGAGAGAAGCATGGATTCAAGGCACACAAAACACACTTTGACCCTCTGCATGATGTACTTATATAATAAAAGATGCACCAAGTTATTTTTTAAAGCTGACATTAAAGGAAGTACAATCTGAACAAGTGCTAATTCAGAGACCTAACCCACAAGAAAAGACAGTGACTAACAGCCTGTCCTTTAATGCTAAATTAGGAACACAGTACAGACCAGCTGTATATAAATACCCATTTCTCACTGCAAAGTACAAAACCAGTAGCTATTTTCATCCCAAAGCACAAGGCTGTCCCCTTCCTGCACACTGCTCTGCTACCTGGAAGTGAAACTTTTTTTTTTACGTATTTTTGATGCTATGCCACCATCTACAAAATTTGACACCAAAGAGGACTTCACAGCTCTCAACATAACTGAATATACTTTGTCTTCTGATCCTGGTTAATTGATCCACAGATATACTTGGTACTCTCTAATTTGGCTGAGGTAACAAATACATCATTACAGCAACTTAGTCAAACAATACTGCAATTCTAGAGAAATACTTGATCAGTATGAGCATCTGTAAAATACACTCACCAGAAAACCGATGGGGAAAATAAATTATTCCATCTTCATTACTTAGAGATATTTAACAGCATGACACTGTAAAAGTAGTATTTCATTAACTCCTTCCTAAGGTTCAAGTAGGGCCCTTATACACCACAAGGTAAGCAAGAAAACGAAGTGCGGATAAGGAGACACAGCAATCCTCAGCCAGGACTGACAGCCACAAAAGGACATTGCTGAGCTGAACAAATTTACTGTGATGTGGAAATTGGGAAGCTGACACAACTTGTACCTTGGATACACTACAACAGTTCCACACACTGCTAACAAGCCAAAACAAGGCACGAACTTACACAGCCACTGCAGCAA
Source organism: Onychostruthus taczanowskii (assembly GCF_017590055.1). NCBI lineage: Eukaryota > Metazoa > Chordata > Aves > Passeriformes > Passeridae > Onychostruthus > Onychostruthus taczanowskii. The sequence goes on along the minus strand of NW_024498329.1, from coordinate 1,581,679 downwards.
ACAACGAACCTCCTTGTGCCACCAGCTCTCCCAGCACTCTGTGGTGACAGACATGTCTCTGTAGTTGTAAGAGGAAAGGATTTTCTGTAGCTACAAGACATGAAAGCACATTTGCATCTGTCTACATATTACTTAACCTTTTTTGCCAGTTTTCCACTAGGACTTGGGGGGTGGGGGAGGGGCAGGGGGAGGAGGGGCAGGGTATTTTGAGGGTATTTTGGGGGGTTTTGGTTTGTTTTGTTCTATAATTTTCTTTTATAGAGCTAAAAAGTGTCTTCAAACATTCTCCACTTGATTTCTTTGCCTATTTGTTTAACAATGCTCTAGCTTACTACTTTGTTCTTCCCCTCCTTGAATGGGGATATTTGTTCATGACATGGTAAAATCTGAACGCTATTGTATTGATACATTTTTTTCAGCATCAATAATGCATTTTCTTACTTCACAATCCAATTTGAAAATGGAGTATAGAAAACTATGACATTTTACTTAGGGTATTATGGAAGGATGGAAACATGTCTACAGTTTCCTTTAGTTCCACTAAGCCATTAAAGTTCCATCAAGCACAAACCTTTAATCAACATCCCCTGTGATTTTACTGTAAACTGCCTCCAAAAAGATCTTCATTATCCAGAAAGCTAACTGTACAGTCCACATAAAACTGCCATTTTTAGGCACAGTTCTATTATTTCCTGTGCTGATTGGAACAGGCTGACAAATCAGTGCCAGTAAGACACATCCATGAGGTGTAGAAGGCAGTAATACACGACTTAATACAGCAGTTTCCCCATTTATTTAACTACTGTATTTTTTACCTAATAAACCTAGACATTTAGGCCAACACACTGATGGGACACCAACATCTCAGTCCAATTTGAAACCTAACACACAATAAGGCAGGAAACCAAGTCTGCATGATTTCAGAGCTGTGAGACCCTCCTTCCCCCAGCTCCTGATCTCCCTCAAATGTTTCACTCCGCAGTGGTCTTTGATCATAGCTAGGCTTTTGCCTTTTTTAAGAGCCAACATACAGTCCTGTGAGAACTTCACCAGATAAAACCCAGATATGCAAATTTGTACAGCTTACCAAGCCCTCCCTCTGAGCACTGGCAGCTGGCAGCAATACAGCAATACAGCAGCTCGGTCTTGGACAACCAGGAAATTTCCCAATCAATCCTTGTTAATGTACAACAGACACATGAGAGAAAGTAACAGGAATTTCTACCCTACACTCCACACTCAGATGGACCAGTCTTGCCCCAGGTGAGATGACACTAAAACATTTTCACCAGCCCTTAGCTCCCACAACAAGGAGTTCCTTCCCAAGGAGTTGAGGGAGGAAGAAATGGAGCAGAGCGGAAATGGGAGCAGAGCAGCTCTGACTCACCTAGGGACTGCCCCTCCCCTTTTCCCTCCCCAGGTACATCCTGCTCTGAACACCGAGCAATGTTTGTAGCTTGACATCAGTGATGTCTTTCATAGAGACAACAGGCAATTACCTATTGTCCAGCACTTTCCTAAGGCACAGAGCAGAGCTCTCCTTGTGCACCACACTGCTGTCCTAACCTAACAGGAACAGCAATCACTGTGTAAGTCAAACCATGCTGATCACAATAGCTACAGCTGAGACAAAAATGAGACCAAAGGCAGAACTAAAAATGTGAATAAAATCCACAACCTTGACTACTACCCTGTCCCTTCCATTTTAATTTTTGTGTACTCTGAGCAGGAATCAACTACATCAATGTGTGTATTAAAAATATTGTTTTGCTCAAAATATTTAAAGTTTTTTGAATCAGGGTGGCAGCATGCCGTTACTGTCAACAATTACTATGGAGGAGCAAAATGTTTAAACAAAAAGCAAGAAGGAACTAAGCACAGCACAAACTTGTGTTGCAGCACGAGGAATGAAGAGCAGTACACCCAACCAGCCAGGGCCTCAGGCCAGGAGAAGGCAGAGCTCAGTCCAGCAGGCTAAACATTTTAAGATGCTTCAAAGGTCGCACCCTGTCTCAACACTGTAAGACTATAATTTCCTGAGACAAAATATAAAAGTATGAAGCCCAAGTAAACCAACCACAGTTCACAAATGCATACAAGCAACCGAGTCTTGAATTTGCTTTATTTTTCTCTGCAGAAGAAACCCTGCACAGGCAAATCAAATTAAAACAAAATAAATATGTGAATATTCATGTAAAACTGTTCTGGCTAATGAACAATTATACACAATGTACAACTCTTCATGTTCACTGAGAGGGCTTACAAATGTACTATTCCCAACAAAAATACACCAAAATGTCTCCATGCAAACTTATCAAAAGTGACCAAAAAAGGAGAAAAAAACTTACCGATCATACTTTTTTGTTTTGTTTTTCTTTTTTTCTTTTTTACAATCACAAAAAAATAAAAACATCTAATTTTTTGTTACATTTAGAGTAACTAAAGTGTGGCCACCGTCTATTAAGATCTGGTTTTATGCTCCTAAAACATCTATGGTTACTGTAAAATTATGTCAACGATGAATTGGACTTAGGGCACTATTTGTAGTAAAAGGAAGATGATTTTGTTCACAGAATATTAATAATCTGTGTCTGAGCCCTCTGCATTGTCCACATTCCGGGAGAGCATGTAATTGTCCATGTCTATAGACCTGCAATTATTGATTGCATAGCGCAAACGCTCTGCCATGATTACTTGACTGGAGTAAGGTGGGAGCCTCAGTTGAAAGAAACAAGTCTGTGAGGTAGGCAAGCTGTCGTATGGCTGCGGAAACGGATAAAAGGTAGGACACTGGTAAGTTGTGAATGAAGTTAAAAATGCAACAATATCCACATTGCATTGCTCCTTGCCTCTACCATTTTCACATTCTATCTCAAATTCCTTTTAAGAAGCAGACTGACCTCCCTTGTTTACAGCATCTGCTCCACCCTTAAGTATGTCCAGAACCACTGTAGCACCTACTCTGTCAGTAACATAACCCACTACTGAATTCAGCCTTTTGAAAAGTTGATCACACTGCTGTTTAGAAGTCCACTGCTAGATACCAAACAATGAATATTGAAATTACATACCACAGCGTGCCTTAGAATAAGGCAGTCTGAGAGACACCTAACCAAATATGACAAACAAACCCCTGTTAGCTGAGATTTTGTCAAGTTTTTTGTTCATGTTGTTCACAGAGAATGTGCTTTCACTGCACAAAACCCAAAATGAATGCACCCTGTATGTAAAACTATACACTGTAAACTCATTGCAGTGGTTTTAAAACATTAAGAGTTCACTAGTGATATGCTGCCACTTACACAAAATTAAAAACAGAAAGAAAACTAGTAAATGAAAGGAGATTGGAACAGTTACAGTAGACACAGGTTTGTTTCTTGTCTTTATCTCCAATCACCAGTTGCACCAATTAAATTAAGATGCAATTCATGCAGCCTGTGTCCTTCTACACAACCAAAATGTCTGAGTTTATTAACTTAAGAGCATATCCCATCCCATACTTTTTCTGTAAATTTACAGTTATGGAAATTGTCTCCTAGCGCCAAAGCACAGACTGTACTTGAGAGGAAATAATAATAATAATAATGATTATTACTATATATAATAACATAATAATATATATTAATAATACACAATAACAATATATAATATATAATAGTATTATTACTATAATAATAATAATAATAGTAATGCCAGTGTCTTACCCTATCAACCTTCATTATTTGGAATCGCTGAGAGATATCAGCTGTGTTGGCTGGCAGTCGAGATCTTCCTGACACAAACCTCATGAAAAGGACTCTCTCCTCATTTGAAAATTCTTCCAGGGTGTGCCAGAACCACTGCACCAGCTGATGCTGCTCATCAACTTCTCTGTATCGCACAACCTTCTTCAGAACCTCAACTGATATTTCTGGCATTCCACAGACCATCTGCTCCAACTGCTTGGCAGTCAGAAGGGACAGCAAAGGAACGGGAACAATCCAAGACATTCCTTCCCTGACAGCAGCCACCTAATGGCCAAAAACAAGAGAGATGTTTGAAGTGCAACTGTCTGATCTCTGCCACTTCCTGGACTATCCAAACACAAAGTAACTTCTCAGCTGATAAATGGCAATGACAGAATTACCAATGTCTTCCAAATACAGCTCCCACACACGCAGCCCCTGCAAGGGCTGTATTGTTTCTCAAAATTCTGGAGAATATTACAGATATTTTTAATTGTAATTGCACATTAAAGAACATGTTCTGATCCAACACAGAACTATTTAAAGAAATTACAAGTTGGCAGCACAAATAACGATGGCTAAACCAAGCAACCGTGTAAATAGAAAAAAAGACTTTGTTCCAATTCAGATGTACGGTGAGAATGCTGTACTTGTTCTGCAAGACTTGGGATTTGGTACCTCTGATGAGGAAGCTGTTTTCTAAGGCAGATAGTATCAGACAGGCATCTTTACCTTATAACTAGAATGCTGCTTTCACAAGGGTCCCTATACAAATGACAAAGTACACAGGACTATGCAACAGGTACTGAGCACTTCCCAAAACACGCCGTGAAATATTTGCAGGATTTGTGTTATAACAAAAGATACATAGTTTCAAGCTAAACAAATGTTTGTCAATATTATTTACTTCAGCCAGTCTCTGTGTTGTTCACATGTCCAGTTAGAGTACCCAGCATGCAAAACTGCAGGTTTTTTTTTCTCAAGTGGGGCTACTCAAATGGAAGACCAGCTCTGATTTCTAACACTCTTTTGGCAACTGAGCAACTACAGAAAAAAAAATAAGACTAAATTAAAAAAAAAAAAGGGCAAAAACAGTTTGTGGGGAAGAAAAAATACAGAGACCCAAAAAGATGCAGAAAGCCAAGCTCTTCTTATCACTGAAGAAACTGTAATAGAAATAGGCACAAATTACCCCCTGTCCCCACTAACAACAGGGGCAAGTCACAGTGAGGTTCTTACCTGTCGGTCCATTTCATGCAGTCTGTACTCAATTGCCCTCTCCACATACTCTTTCCTGTTCGAAAAGGTAAGTGGGATACTGTTCCCTCCAGGGATTATGGGAACCATTTTACCATCAGCACTTTGGCCAACAAAAGAATCTAAAGGAATCATCTGTTATGCAAACCAGAAAAAGTGTAAGTCACTCCAGTGATTCAAGTATAGCGTTTTACTACAAGTCATCTAGAGCTACATATAGTAAGATCACAGACTACTCTAAATGCACAAGTGCTTGTCATCCCAAGAATGGAGATTGAAATTACAGAAATACTGATGTGAAGGTCAATCTCATATACTAACTGCTTTCACAATAAATCTAAAAGCACCGACTTTCTTATCTTACCTCATGGAAATTTTCTTCAGAAATCCCACTGTCTTCAATGTGAAGAATGCTGTTGAGGGTCTGCACATAGAGCAGATCTACCTCCTCCAAATCCTCCAAGATAAGTGGGATACAACAAAGTTGCTTCCAGACCATTGGAGCCAAATGAAGATCTAATGGCTTTTTTGTACGAATAGCTACACCCATGAGAATGCCCAAGAACTTGAACTGCATCAGATGTTCATCTAAACATGCTGAAGGGTTAAAGAGAAATCTGAAAGGACAAAGAAGGAATTAAAAGGGTATTATTTTTATGCTACCTCATTAGAAGTAAAAGGGAAAGCACTTCTAAGCACAGCACAGTAACTGCCAGCACATTTATCAGCAATTGTCCAAATAAACTTATCCAAATAAGATTATTGTTATCTTTAGCTGTTAAAACATTGCAGCCTGAGGGAGGCAGAGCTCCTGAGCACAAAGCCTGGCTTCTTGATGCTACTCTGAATTCTGCCATCAGCAATCCAGCAAGCTCATGTTAAAGCCACACCCTGGCTCCACAATGAAGTGACAACATACTCTGAGGAAAAAAAATACACTAGAGACAAGCATGAAGTCTCGAAATTTGGTACAAAAAAGTCAATGAAAGATTTGTATTTTAACCCACCACCATCTGCAATAAAAGCAAGTCCGGTACAACTCACCTATCCCTATTGTAGCCTACTTCCGCTGTAGCATTTGGGGAAGGAATAAGCAGGTCTACTATTCCAGTTTCCAGTTCCTTAAAAAATCAACAACAAAAAAGCCTTCTTAGAAAGAGGGGAAGCAAACTTACAACAGAACTATTAAGACATTTTAGCATTACAAGACAGAATATTTCACTATGGTGATGATTACTCCTTACAAATTCATATGAAATACTGAGAGAAGGTAAACATGGTAGGATGATTTTAAGTAGTAAAGACATGTTTATTTCAAGACCCGTCTTTATGTCAGGCTACAATGGTTTTTTTTCCTGGGACTGCACTGTGATACATTCTTGTTACACATTTCCAAAATATTCACAGATGTACCTGACACATTTCTGTAATGGTGTCATCAAACACTCCACCTGCATCATCAGCTCCTTCTCCAACCAGCTTCACTTTCCAGGCACGGGAGGGTAAGCGAAGGTCTGATGCATTCAGCTTTACCACTTGCCTTGCTATCTGGACAAAAATGGGCTTGCACTTCCGACCCCTTTGGGGGAAAGACACACAGCCAAAAACGTAACTCACAATCATGTAAAGGCTCTGAGTCACTCCATCAACAAAGCTGTCCAGAGACATCTCAGAATGCCAGAACAGAAAGCAATGTATGAATCTCAGCATGCACACAAGGTCAAACCCAAGTGTGAGAGCAGCACTGACCTGGTGGAGATCCTTTTCACAGTGATCTGGGGCCCGTAGTTCTTGCCCTGCACCATGGTTTTGCCTATGGAGCGCACCATGGGCAGGGTGTACACCCGTGGAGCCAGCAAGGGCCTCAGCTGTCCCTGCACTATCCCCCACGTTCCAGCATTGTAATGAGATGTACTGTTCTGCAGTAAAGCACAAATGAGAATAAATGTATTAATAAAGGCTATAATTCCATTCTTAACAGAATAACAGGACTTGAGTGTTTCAGGAAACAGATCAGCACTTTTTGATTTTAGTTTTGAGGCTCGTAAGCTTTTGTAAACCAGAGCATTGACTTGCCACTGATAGCATAACTGAAAAAGTAAAGCAATACCTTCAAGAAGTTTGCTTTATTATGGAATTATTTATTTTTATTTTTTTTAAACAAAAAAATTACAGACCCTATTAATAAGGTCCATCTAGATCTGGTCAGAAACTCTCTACCAGAACAACACAGCCAAGCCAGTTTTTTCAAATGGAATTTTACCTGGTTATTGGGACTGAGGTTAAGTAATCGCCATGAAGAGTACATGAGGTCAGAGAAATGGTAGAGCAGCCTCAGCCGTGCTCTCACTGTATGAATGCTCACTTCTTTCAGTGCCCCATACTGGGGTGGAATGGCATCAGGTAAACCAAGCTGCAAAGGCACTGAAACACCTGCACAGAAAGAGAAACCAAGCACTTGTTTGAGAAAGAGGTGCTGTATTGCTTTGGCTTGGATGAAGCTAATTTTCCTCACAGTAGCTTCTACAGTGCTCAGCTGCCCACTGGCTTGTTAAACCACAACAAAAGCCAGACTGAGAGTAAGATAATTTGTATATGAAACAAAACAAGGTATGGATATAAAAAACCCCCAATTTTGTCCTAAATATTCAGAAATTGTTGTCGCACTCACAGCCCAGGAGACACCAGGACTGAAGAAAAGGCCAGACAAAAGTTCAGTTGCTCACCTGGAGCTCGAGGGGGGACGGGTGGAGCTGTCCAGGCTGCACTGTGGCAGCGGCCGGCCGAGATCTGCCGCACGTTCTTCCCCTGCAGCACCGTCACCAGCGTGGGCTCCCGCACGTGGTTGGTGTGGCCCAGCCCCAGCTGCCAAAAGGTAGCAATCAACAAGTGATAGTATTCCTACCACTCCCCAAGCAAGAATTCAGAGAAGATGGTAAAAAAAATCATATTTGTTTACAGCAATATACGTATTGTGATAAAACATATCTGCCACATAAATATTTTCACCTTTTATCTTTGACAAAATACTGCACCTGCACCCAACAAGAGTAACAGACTCAAGTGTCAAAGAGACCTGAAAACAGCTGGTGACTTCTCAAAAAATCTTTCCCAGACTGAGGATCTGATCCATGCTGCTAAGTCCTGTACTGCAGTCTCTCACACATAGACAGCAAAGCTCCTACATCTCCTCTGTGCTATTTAAGCAGCATTTTTGTTCTAGAATGTAAATCCTGGTTTACAAAAACACAGTTTGTGTAAAGACAACATTTACTGAAGCTGTTGCGACTTTTCACTGAGTTTCATATCATATCCTAATTTCATATTCTGTGAGTTAAAAATTTCATACCACAAAAGTATATTTTTCCCCACTTTATATAAAACCAGTATTTTGAACCACAAGGAAAATCATATAAACAGCTTTCAGAATTAATTTCTCTACATTTTTACACTATTTTTTCTCTTTCAAAAATACAAAGTATCATATTAAAAAAAAAAAACTAATAAAAGTAATTTAAAATAAACACCTCAAATAAGTTCCTCAAAAATTATTCCAAACACCTTGCTCAACAAGCCTTCTCAAAAACTCAATCCTAGAACACCACAGGATGAAGTTTGCCCAAACTTCCTGAAACACCAGTAGGTAATACATCAAGAGACACTTTCTTAAATTTGTAGCCTGCAGTAGAAAAATTTGAGTAATGCATGTGGTAAAGGAGGAGAATTTATAATTTACTACATTTTTTCTGACTTCAAAAAAAATCTTTCATTTAAAGAGGTTCATTTATATTTTCATTACGAAAAGTATCTAAAGAGTTCAAAAATCTGATTGACATCAACCACGAATTTTATTATGTTGAAAAGATGACAGCTTAAGAATTCGGAGAAAATCTGCAATTCTTTTAAAATGCTTGAACTAGAGTAATTTGGGTGGCATGTTTGGAGTGCTTTCCCAAACTGGTACCGTGGAAGAGCACAGAGAGTAAACAAGAAAATAATGGAAATCACCTAAAACACAATCATGCTGAGGGGGGAAGGAGAATCAATGCCTTTTTTCCACCAAAGGGAAGCCATGCCCAGCACAGCTGTGAAGGGCAACCAGAGGCTCCCGGAGGTCAGGAGCAGACAACAGGATGTACCTGGCCTTCGGAGTTGCTTCCCCAGGCGTAGACGTCCCCCGTGGAGGACAGGGCCAGCGTGTGCTCGGCGCCAACGGCGATGTCCTCAATGAAGACCCCGGCCAGCAGCGGCACCTGCTGCGGCCGGTTGTGGTTGCGGGCGCGGCCCTCGGGCAGCCCAATCAGGCGATCTGCAAGGGCAAGCACCAGGCTCCAGGAGCAAGCAGCATGCTGGGGAATTTCATTACAAGCACAAGCAGGGGAGAGACAGACAGCAGATCTGTACAGTCCTGGGGCTGGGACACAAGGGGAGCCCTGCAGGGACAACGGGCGTCGGTGTTCGCTGCAAACTAGTGCTGCCTACAGTGCTCGTTTACACTGCTGAAGCTGTTTATCCATGGTCAGTCAGAAACAAGAACAAATTCAACTAAACCAGGGCCTCTAGATCTAAATGCATGGGTTTATAACAAACACGAATTAACTGACTTCACAAGTTTCTGCATGTTTCATTCAGTGCACATGGAAATCCTCCTGCCCAGATTGTTAAACATGTTTGCACATATGTGCGCTTAATTAGACAACGTAAACTTTGAAGCAACCCAATGATTTTGGATGTGTGAAATTCAATGAAGTGCTAAGAAAATGCTCTTCAAAAATAAATTAGTAAAATGAAAGGTGTTCTGAGATCAAACTAGACAAAGCTACAAATCTGGATTTCAGGTGTATGTTCAAGTTTCAAAATTTAGATTAGGGCAACATGTTTCTAAAAAGTAACATTAGGTCAGTTTTAGAAATATGTCTTAATATTCTCCCTTTTTCACCTGCAATTTACACAAGCCTAAACATGGAAATGTCAAAAGAACAGTTTGTTTTACCTTGGCCAAAAGTATACACATGACCATCTTTTGTCAGTGCAACCGAGAACTGAGTTCCACAGGCAACTTTTTTTATTCCAATTCCACAAAGAATATCCACTTTCTAAGGGGTAAAGTGAAAGGAAAACAAGCTATAGTATTTCAATGCTATAAACAGAAAGCAAACACAAATTCAATCTGTGACTCTTGCCTCCAAAAAAGAAATTTTTTTATTCCCACTGTGCAGCACACACACTGTAGGATTATTTTAATTAACACTTGGAAATTAGTACAGGAAACAGAAACATTTTTTTTTCAATGGAATGAACACCTTATTCTATGTACGATGATTCAAAATACCTATTTTTCCTGGAAGTGAGGGAGAGTGGCATGGGAAGAAGTAGATGGTGTATAAACAACCTTCTCCCCAGTTTCCAAAAGAAGAAATCTCTCTTCTCTAAGATAAGCCTCAGATATTGACTATTTGTACTGCTACTGGGACACAGTCACTATGATGTACACAAAATTCTTGAGAGCATCCAGCTCAGCATAATGCATCATCAGAATTCTTCGTGCCAGACTGTGTAACAACAGCATGGAATTAATAACATCTGGAAATAACACTGTGCAACATCTTTAAGAGCACTGAAAGTTTATGCAAAGAATCATTTCCTCAGGAATCTAACCTGTGGTGAGGACTTGGCAGTGGAATTTCCCAAACCAAGTTTACCATAATCTCCATCTCCAAAAGCCCAAACCATTGAGCCATCTGTTGACACAGCCACAGTGTGATTGAGGCCACAGGCAACCTGGGTGAGAGATACAATGTTATTACTGTTTTTGCTGACTTACTAACTCAAACATACCAACTACCTTTAAGAAGAAAAACTGTGTTTTAAAAATAAACTATCCCTGTAAAACCACTAACATTTCCACTGCTTATTAGAGTGTCTTAAAGACCTTTAGGACTGAAATTCAGCAGTGTCTTATCAACACGTGCTTTCTCTCAGCTCATAGAACCAAAGGATGGTATTATGGCACACATGTTCCCTGCTTAAAAATAGAAAAAATCCCATTAATTCATGCTTAAAAATGCCCACATATTGAAATGTTAAAAACACAGGCAGTTTTTCACAATGATCAAAAGACTCAGGAAAGTCAGTATTTAAAAAATCATGCATACTCAAATTCTGCCATCATAATCAAAAGCCAAGGTTAAAAACCACAATTGAACACTTAAGTATGTTAAAAACACAAGCTTTAAACTAATATACAATGCTAATTTTAGATAAACCATGCCTGGCCAATCTGGTAACCTTCCAGTGCCGTCACTCTTTCTGGAAGTTTCTTATTGGAAGTATTTCCAAGCCCCAATCGACCATAATCACCATTTCCAAATGTAAAAAGTTTGCCATCTGCTGTCACCACAGCTGAGTGCTTGAAGCCACATGACATCTGGAAGTAAAGTAAGCATTATGTTTACACACATTTTATACTTGGAAGTTTATATTGACTATTACATGTACATATATAATACTTTTCTTGACCCTAAACCATATTCCTTTTTAAAGAGCTAAAATACAGACATTTTAGTATTAATGATTTCTCCAGCAACTCATCTCTTAACTCTCTTTAGTGGTAATGTTATGGAGGGGGACTGGAGGATATCTGCGTGAATGATTTGCTGTATGATTACCTAATTTTTTTATAAAGAAACCTCCAGCCAAAAGCAAATATGGTTTTGTACATTGTTAGTACTTAGGAGGAGGTCTTGGTGACCAGTTTTTGTAAGTCAAAGTTTCCTGACAAGGATGAAGGGAAACTTATAAACCATGTCAGCATTTTGATCATCTTTAAATTACCCCTTTCTTCCATGTTCTATTTTTAGTCCTCTCCAGTACCAAGTGTCAATTAATGTATCTGTGGTATTGACATCCTTTAACTGGAAACAACCACCCTGGTTCATAAAGCCCAGAGAATTAAAAAGTTGCCTGTTTTCATGCAGTTCTACAGCACTGGATTCCCAGGCCTGCAGCTGGGAGGAGACACAGTGGAATACTGGAGGAGACACAGGAAATATTTTGAAACCTGCACGACTTCTTCTCCCTGCAGAGCCTCAATCTGCCTGGGCCTGCGCTGCCTGTCGCTGTTCCCGTGGCCCAGCTTGCCATAGTCCCCATCTCCCCAGCTGAAGACTTCCCCACTTTCTGTCAAAGCCATGGAATGTCCATCTGACCCACAAGAGGTCACCAGCTGTGTCACAACAAAGCCTGGCAAAGACAAGCGAGAAAACAAAGCTTAGCATTGCTTATAACAAACTCTTACATACATTTATCCATGGGTGCTTTGTGGCAGCCAATTAGGTCTGGGGAAAGGAACAAACTGCAGTAAGGCTTCTTTTTATAGCAATTCATTTACTTTTAATTTGAACAAAACCTTTGTTTTCTTATGGAGAACTTACACTTCTGTCTTGCCATTAGTTTTGAAATCAAATGTTCCTAATTTGAGCAGACAGTTTTGCCTGAAGCCTTCTTAAAAATTAAAGAATTTTAACATACTATTTAATTCTTAAGGAAATACTAAGATCTTGCTTATTTGTTCAAATTTTAAATTAGAAACTACAATATTTTAACAAGTAAATCTGCAGAAAAGCATCAGCAGAAACAATTATACTAACTACCAAAATGCTTATTTATGCTCCATCACTGGATTCCTCTTAAATACAACAGTTTTACCTTGCAGGGCTGAAATGACAGTTAAGACATGAAGATCGTCAGAATTTCCTTGTCCCAGTCGCCCATAGCTCCCCTCACCACAAGCCAAAACTGTGCCATTGGCTTGGATGACAAAAGTACAATTCTGACCACAAACCACCTAGGTTACAAAGACATGAAGAAATGTTAATAAACTATATGCTAAATGCAGCAATGTTGTAATACTTGCATTACAGTGCACCATTTGGTTTTCATTTGTTTTCTTTGCAACCGTATCAAGACAATATTCCATCAAGTCAATGCTATTTCAGAAGGCCTAATTGCCACATGTATTACATACAAGTTGTACAGGTATTTTAAAATCATGCTCATATAAAATCATTCTGTGTTGTCATATTTCAGTGGCTTCTTGGTTTGAATTTGTTAAATAGTTTAAGATTTCCTTTCTACATGAAACCCATGTTTTGAGATGCTTAGAGTTAATTCAAACAACAAACTGAAAAGACATTAAGAGAGGGAATTTGACAAGCTGTACAAACAACAGACGGCAAATGATGGAACCATGACTGGTTCTAAGTGATCACCTGCTGGGCCTGGGAGAATGAAGGTGCTGCCACTGGGATCATGACATTTCTGCCAGCCTCTGCCAGCTGCCCGTGCCGTCCTGCTCCCCACAGGTACACGTCACATTTGCCTCCTAAGTGCCAATCCTAGGGAAGAGCATGAAAGAAGGCTTTAGAACAAGCGCACTTTCAACAGCTTGCCACATTTCAAAAGAATAAAAGCCCCTCCAAAACATCCCAAACCCTCGAAAACATCAATTTTACTGACCTCTGGCCTTGATGTTGCCCAAGACATGATCTGTTCATCCATGCCATTGATCCACTTACTGTTATCCTACACAGCAAAAGCCACATTTACCACGTTCAGCACAAGAGATGCACATTCTTTTTCTGTTATACAATATATATTTTCCTAAGAACAATATTTAAATTATTCTAAATAAAAACGCATGCAGACTAGCAATGACACTGTTATCCATGGCTTGCGATCCAAATCAATGAAAGAAAAACTAAATTCATGATGAAGTAATCTTTTTCTACTGATGCATAGGACTTTTTGAAGTTTCAGTTGTAAACACTGGCTTGAAATGTTATAAGCTTGCTTATAAAAAATCCATAATTAAAAATGTCTGTTCTGCTTTACATAACAAATCATGAAGAAAATTGACACTAGCAAAATAATTTGGTGTGGGAATGTGACAAAAGGTTACTCTTAAAATAGCACTATAAAGCTCTACATTTCTTCCTATCACACATGAAAATTACTGTCATAGTTTGGGTTGTTTTGTATTTTAATGTGCAACTGACTTGCACTCATTACACACACACACACACAGAAAGCAATCTTAACAGTATATTCTAACCAGTTAATTAAAAAATAAACTTATTGCTGGTGCTTATGTTACTAAATGTAAGTGTTTACAGTTCAGAGATTTCACCGCATCATACTGTGTGCTCAGGAACAGCACACTTGGCTGTTAAGACAATGTATCAACTTTTACCATCAGGAGAGTAAGCTCATCCTCTGGAACCGGCTCCAGGTCTGGGACAGTGAAGGACTCTGGGAATTGAGCTCCCTTGGCCAGGGCTTCAGCAGCTTTTATGGTAGTGGAGAAGCACTCGAGCCAGGCCCATTCTGTGGGGTTCCAGGCAGAGGGATCGGGTAGGCAGCTCTGGTGGTGAGGGGGCACAGGAGGGTTGCAGAGCAGCTGGTCCAGGTGCAGCCCCACTGCCAGGGATGCCAAGCACTGCATGTAGGGGCTGTGAACCAGCTGGTCCCCACACACCACATGGGGCTGCAGGGCAACAGGGAGGAAAAGGGAACACCCAGTTAGAAACATGCACCAATCACCTCAAAATACAAGTCCTTAAAAGCTAGTCCTGTAGAACAGTACCTTCCTCCATGCTTAACCGAAGTTTTTCTAATATTTGAAATACTTTCAAATTATGAGACTACTAGCTTTGAGAATAGTGAGAGATATTTCAAGTAGAATGTAGGGAAGTCTTCTGGGTTCTCTAGTGAAAGACTGAAACCAGCTGAGATCTAAAGAGTGAACTCATGTCAGCCATGAATGCTAATAAGCATTTGCATTTCTCATACCTTTTCATAGGCGTACTGCTCCTGCAGCATCACGGGCAGGCGCTCCAGGAATGCACGCATGCATGGAGCCATGTTCAAGCCCAGAACTCCCTGCTGCTTCAGCGCAGTCCTGCACGTCGCCAGCACGTGATTGGAAGAGATCCACTCTGAGGTGCAGTTCACTACCAACACGTCCTGTTCAACAGCAGTCACATTAGTTGCATTAGAAATTAAAAACTCACATAGGATCACTCAGCTCCATTGATTTATCACCAACCATACAGGTTTCCATAGGGGCCAGAAAACACACAGGTTCAAACATTTCTGTCTCACCTTTGATCTGTTAGAGCAGGCTGCAACTCCAACCTCAGGGATCCACACTGCAGTTTGGATAGCTCCAGACCCTATCACAACACTCTGCAATACTGAACCGTCCTAGGGAGAGAAGGGGTTGGAGTCAGGTGCAAACAGAGCTACAGTTCTGTTCAAGTGCATACGCGTTCCTAAGGGATGATACTCTTAAAAGTTTTCAAAAACTACTTAAAAACGGAACTGCTTAACCTGAAAGAAGAAACCCCTCATTTTTGTCATATTAAGGAGATAATATAACTAAGGATTTAAAAGTGTTTAATAATCCACATTATCTAGCCCTTTAAATTAGAGTCCTCAACATAAGAGAATATTGTTCTTAACTATAACAAAAGCGGCTGGTTCTGCAAAGCCTAACTAACATGACCAACCCTACAGAATCAATCAATACTGAACCATAAAGTACTTCAATACTAAGTACAGTTTCAATTTATATTTTATTATTTATTATGTTATAACACTATCTTACACCACACTTTCTCTAATGCATCTAACATGTGAGGTGGAAGTTGGTCTGATACCTTGACCACTTCAGATACTGTTACAAAGAATGAGAATCAAGCCACACCAAAGATGATCTTACCCGTAAAGACCAGATATTCATGAGGCCACCAAGGCCCCCAGACACCAATGCCAGCCCATCAGGACTGAAAGCAACAGTGCGGACAGGAGTGATGTGTCCTCTCAGCTGGAACACACACTTCACCTCCACTGCCTTCCTGTATCCATCCTGCAAGAAATCACACACTTATGGAACACTGCACTACTTCCAGGAAATGGAGTAGCATGACATGCGTGTGTTCTGCAATAAATACCAATCATCCACACACACAGCAAAGTCCCACTAAATAATTTTAAAACACCCAGGCCCGTGACAAAATTTTAGAGATAACTTGATCACATTATCAGCTTTCTTCCCCTTACAAAATGCCATCAACATCCAAGACCACATTACAATTTATGTAGGTGAAAATAATCTTCACTCTTTATCTACAAAAAACTTTGAACTCTCACTAAATTTTAGGATAAACTGATCAACTTTTAAAGGAAAGAAAACAGACCAAAATATAATCTTCAGCCTTAATCTTAAATAATTTTTTCAATTTCCTGTTCTGAAACTGCCTACGCATACACAAATGCAATGTAAACTTTTTTTAGCAAATTTCTTCTCTCAGGAAACTTTGATATTCAAGTAACTCACTCATATTCTTCTCTTTCAACTTCACAATGAGCAAAGAGAATTTCTTACACAGCAAGTTTTGTCCTTTTACCTTGGCACTTGTTTCTTGCTCCCACCATCCTTCTGAGCAAGCTGAGCTGGACTGCAATGTGATTATTATGTCCTGGGGAACAGTCCAGACACACACCAAACCATTGTGGCATCCCCTAAAGCAAGTCGAGTGACATTAGAAAAACAAAATAAAGACATCAACTAACAAAATATCAGGGGTCTGGTATTAACTTATATACCAGTAGTCTTCACGACCTTCCTATAAAACCACATTGCATCAATCAATCTAAAGTAGAAGGGCCTGTTCCCAACAGGTAAATGCATTTTTTCCTATTCCTCGCATGCTGTAACTTTTCCATTTCTACATATTCTCAGAAAAAATTTTGGATGAAGCAAAAAAATTCCAAGCGGGACTAGCACTCACAGGTCATGGAGAAAACAGCTGGAAACACCACCTGGGTCACTATTTAAATTCTGGAACTTCACGAATCTCATGACAAGTGACTTACTGAAGGAATATTATTTTTAAAAAAACAAAGGCTTTTCTTTGCTACCAACACTACAGACTGGTAGAAAACTCCTGCAAAAGAACTACAGAAACGACTAAACAATGACTTACGTAGCTAACAGAAGCTGGGCCTTGGGTCCTTTCCCTGGCAGAGCACACCAGGCAATGCCATTCACCAGGGCTGGGTGGGACAGGGAGTGCAGGCGCCTCCAGCACCCTCCCAGACACCCCCAGAGCTTCACTGTTTCCTCTTTGGCACAGGTCAGTAGAATCTTACCAGTTGGATCCCACTTCATACTAACAACCGTATCCTGGTGGATTTAAAAATATGAAAAGCTGGTATGAAGTAACACAGCAATGAGGAGGAAATCTAACTCTCAGAGCTAATGTAACTTTTAATTACTAATAACAAAAGTATTTTCTTCTCATAGAAATCACAGATAGTGAGTTGCAATTATAAAGTCATAATACTACATTTCAGAACTATCAAATTAAAAAGACTTCGAAAGTTTGCTGAAAGAAACGAAATAGGAAACATAGAAAAAGATGTTTTCTTTTTATTGCAAACCCTTCTTGGTTATTTTTCCCCAGAAATAGCTTTGAGTCAGAGGTAGGAAAGGAAAACAGCCCACAGCAAGAAGGCAAGTACAGACTTATTGCCACAGTGTGGGACTGCCCTGCTTCACACAACCAGAGCAGCTCTTGGAAGCAATCAAGATGCTCTTACTGCGTCTACATTTGAGGAATTCTGCTCTTAGCCCAGCAAATAATTAATGGACTATTAATGATTCATTATTACATTCTGGCCAAGCAAAGGTTATTCTAAACCTTTGCAACTGCATATTTAGAAAAACACCTTTTGCTTTGCATAGGAAGCTAAACAAAAACATGTGACATAATCAAAATTCAGATTTATTATGAGTACTCTTACCAAGTAGAACAATTAGTCTTTTAAATCCAGTCAATGCACAGCTGTGTGCTTAATTCACTTCCGTCACTGTATGTACATACACTTCACAGTGTCTGATAGCAAAGAGGGTATCAAGTTTATCTTTCCTTTCCTTTTTTTACATTTGGTAGACCGTTCCTTTACAGTTTAACATTATGTTAATATGCGTATCAGAAATAGGTGTGAATTTTTAAAATAACATGCACTTGTCTTTATAAATAGCTTTCAAATAGAGAGAACAGCTTAAACAGATTTTCTCTACAAATAACAGTTTTACCTATAAGAAGTCTACATTAGTTTAAGAAAGACCAGCTCTACCTTATGTGCATCAATGAGAACAACTCCTCCTTTCTCAGTTGGCTCCTTTGTTCCTAGGAGCAATTTTCCATCTGAATAGCCAACAGCAAATGGTCTGTCTTCACTGAACCAGGCCAGGCAAGTGACAGACACTGCATGAACAGACAACACAAACATTCATTAAACTAAACTGAACTTCACTCCTAACCAAAGAGGTTTTTGCAGTGCAGTTGTCGAAACTATGAAGTGCATAACAATGTCCACCACCACCAAGGTCACTTAACGTATTTTGGTCTGAAAAATTTCCTGATGTCATATTATAAAGATAAAACTGACTGTCACTAATGTCAGCTGTTGAGATTATTTTGCACTAGTTTTCTCCTTCTTCTTCTTATGAAAATAACTGAATTTATAGTCCTGGTATAGTGAAAAGAACTATACCAGGTAAAAGAAAAAGGCAGACTGAAACTTATACATGTATCTGAGATAGGCTTCTAAAAAATGCTCTGAAAACAACTTGCCTCCCCTAGCAAGTAGATTTTGCTTCACTTGATTCTGCCAAAAAATATCTGTAGGCTTACTGAAGAAGCCAGATGCAAAACCACACAATATTACCAACAATCTGCTACTTGATGTCCTTTGGGACTGAAACTATAAAGGAAAAATGGCAATCATTCAGGAATTCAAATGACACTCTGCAGGCCATCTGCAGACAGAGCAGACACTGCAGGGAATCTGTACTGTTTGTCCACAATGGCAAGGAATAGCAGGATTTTACCAGATTACTACACACTGCCTCTGCTGTGCGGGAACAGGGTGCAGATAAAGATCCCACAGACTTTTCAGAAATCATATCCCATAAACCAGAAATCATATCCCATAAACAATAACCAAAAATTATAATATACTTCCTTAATGAAAAGTGGGTGTGTGTTCACAATTTTAATTTCAAATTCCAATGCAGTCTCTTACCATCCTTTCTGTAGCAGTGTTCCAGTTCCAGCCGGTGCATGGCTGAAATATCCACAACTTCAATAAGAGCCAGAGATCCATCCATGCGCCCAATTAACAACAATTCTGGAGCATCTCCTGTCCATGCTGCAGCTGGCCCTTCTTCTGGCCAGGCTAGAGCAGATACCCAGTGAGACTGAAGATCCAATAAGCCTTTTCCTCCTAGGAGATCAAAAAGTCTGTTAAAACTACTTTATCTCCATAAAGAAAAGAAAACAATAATACTTTCCATGGGAAAGTTGGGGGTTTTTTTTTCCATGGGGGAAAAAAAAAATCCAGAGATCTTACTGAGAGCTAGAACATACTACAAATTCACCTAAGTTACAAGAATACAAAGTGATGGTTCACTAATCTATGCAGACACAAAATCTAGGCAACAAATCTCAATTATCATTCAATTTAGGTAATTTTGTTAAGGAAGGAAGCTGAATTCTTCAGTACCCAGTAAATTTATACTTTTCTTGGGGACTATCTATTACTACATGCACAGTAACTAGTGACTTTTTTAAGTGCAAAGCAACAGAATGAAGTTTACAAATTACAGGGATTAAAAGTCTTCCTCTCAAAGATGTGTATCACATATCCACTTGGGGTTAGTGCCTTTCTCAAATTAAACATGTTCACAACATCCTGTGGGAGACGGTAGGCATTTCAACTGGACAGCTAAACGCTGGGGTAAACAAAGGTGCAGTGACTTGGCAGCTCTATATGCTGGACCAGGAAGCACCCACAGGCAGCTCAGGACATACCATTAACTTGCCAGATGTTCACCATCTTTTCTGTAGCTCCAGCCAGGTACTTGCCACTGATGCTCCAACAGACAAGAGATAAACTAAGGTCACTGGGTGACCCCAGACCTTCTTCCGAGTCACCCTCTCTGTAATAGAATAAGAGAATGAAATTAAGAGGGCATTTCCTTTAAGCAGACAGGAAAACCTAGAACTAATAAAATATCTGCGCTGGAACCTCAAGTCCTGCCATCGCAGCAGATTTACATAGAACGTTTTTCTGCTCGCAGTACTACATTCCCTCTAAAACCACTTCAAATTAGAGAATTAGCTACTACTTATTACCCAGAAATTTCAAATTAGGTTTCAAATGGAAACTCTTTACCTTTACCTATTTAATCTCAAATTTATCATCTTCAGGGATGGCAAAATTTTACGGGAAGTCATGAAATGAAACAACAGCATGGACAAGAAATAAAAGAGGCACATCTTACTATCAATTCTACTTTGAACTCTTCCTCCTGTTACAATCTTGTTACACTATTCTAAAATTCCATTTTAAAGTCTGCTTTGCCTAACTGCAACAGGGCCACAGATACCTTCAACTGCCCTTTAGATCATACACAACAACCACATTTTTTACTGCTTTTAGTACCAGAAAAATGAAGGATATAATACTGTTATATCATTCTGGCTGTTTCTTTTAAGGCCACATCTAACACCAGCAAGCAAACAAGAACTAAGCCAACCACTACAAAATTGTCACAGAACAACCTAGTAGTTCACTATTGCTTCTTCATTCTTCCAAGTTCAACTATGCTTCACTGAAGAATTAGATTTTTCCTTTTGCTTTCTTCTTTCCTGGACACACCCAAATGACAAAAGTACTCCCAAGACACTCATGTAGAATTACATTTAGTTCCTGTATCTCAGAAGTCAGAATTCTTTTTTCACACTTGAATCAATGACTTGCAATAATCATGTCATATGCTGGAGCTGTCCACTGGAACCCAGTGAAGGGATACTCACTTTTCTGCTACATGACAGTCCCATACCATTTTTATTTTACCTGTGTCTCCTTCTATCAATTAATTAAGGATGTTTTAAAACAGCACTGACATGATCTCTTTATAGAGACTCTTACCAGGTTGACATTTAAGTTCTGTTTTCAGTTTTAACCTATTTATTTTGCATGCCATAAACACAGCAACAGAAAACACATGAGATATGAGAAGAGCAGGGGATAACGATAACAGCCAATCCTGCAGTATTTTACACAATTACAGCTTAAATTAAATATCTGGCTGTTGTAAAGGACAGACTTACAGCTTGTTCAGCACACAGGTCTGTTGCAGTGAATATTGCTTCTTTGTCACATTCCACACTCTGATGGTGCCATCATTCCCACTTGTTGCCAAGAGTCCCTTTTTATTGCACCAAACACATGTCATGACCTACAAATACCAAAATAACCATGGCAAAACTGGAACAACTTGGGTATGTTTGCTCACTAATATTAGGCAAACACCAACCAGTGAGACAGTGATTGAAACACCCTATAACAACCAAACTAGACTTATTTTTCTACTTTTACAGCATTATTTACTGCAATTAAGCAGGCTTGATAGGGACACCACACTTCATACAATCCCATGCTCGACTGGCTGCTATTGCACAGAATACTGCATAAATACGTTAACTATTATGACAGAAAAATTAATGCAAATTAAGATCTAAGGAACTATTCAGAGTGATTCTGCTGACTTTATATATCATGACAACATTTTCATGACCCTCTTAATTGAAGCCTCAAAGAAGCTGAACGTTTTTGTATATCAGAGGTGCAACAACTTACATCAAGCAACAACTTTATCTCCAAAAAATTACTTCCTGTGGGAAATCATTTCAGTCAGCGTAACTGTAAAACAGTACTATCTTCCTTTTTCTGTGCTCTGCCAAAGAGAGCAGAGCAGCGGGTGCAGCGAGGAAGCCACGCTTACCCTGTTCTGGTGAGCCTCGAGCTTGATGAAGGAGCACTTGCGCAGGTCTCCGCCCATGTCAGCGAGGGTCTGTGGCGCGCTCTGGTTGTCGCGGTCGTGCGCGGCCAGCGTGCGCACCAGCTGCTGCGCCGCCCACTGCCGGTGCTGCGACGACAGGCGCGACGACAGGCAGCACGCGGCCAGCGCGTTCGCCAGCTCAAGAGGGCCTACAGCAGAGGGATCATAGCAAGGATGGGCATACAAATGGGCAATTAAACCTGCTTAGACAAAACAGTGAGATGATGCCTACATGAGTGAACGCAGCAACAACCAGCAATTCCAGCAAGAGATTAACAAGCATCTTAACAATGTTGCAATCACATGAACTACAGTAAAAAGAAGAACAGAATTCCAAATAGCCTTATTCCCATGATATGAAAATGGTTGGTCAATGAGCGATTGCTTTCTAAACAGGAAAAGCCTCACCTGACAGAGACCTACCACTGTCACTGCCCTGTCCTTCCCCTCTCTATCTCAGCACCACCCTGGGGGGGCTGGGGGGGCACAGCTGTTGCTTTGTAGCTCCCTGACCTCTCAGAGGACAGGCAGCACAAATTTCTGCCTCAGACAGAGGACAGCACTTGGGTAGTGGTAATCAGCTGTTACCTTCCTTAATTTCATCAGGAGGAACAACCACGCTCAATGTCTCAGCTCTATGGCTTTGAATACACACAAGTTCAGACTACATTTTGAACTGGTGAAAGGTGCAATTACAGAATAAGACCATATTTCTAAATAAAATGTGTATCATAAACCATAACATTCCTTTGATCAAAGCAAGTTTTGTCCATTTTTAAAAGTGTATCTATTTATACATTATTCTAGCAAGTCTCTCCCTTACATACAAATGAAGGACTGAAGATCTAATGATTAATATTTAAAACCAAAGCTGTATCATACCTTTCTTTTCAATTTCAGCTTTATCATAGTTTGGCCTCAGTTTGGCCCCTTTGTCGGCCAACAAGGCTACTAGGGCTTGAGTAACCACAAAATTTGGAGATGTGACAAGTTTGTTTTCTTCTGCAATTCCTCTTAAAAAACTTGGTAAAAATTTTCTCTGAATTGGATCATCGACTGTTGTCAAGTTCACACCAGTTGCTGCAGAAATCAAATTCTGAAAAGAAATAATTGATGATAAATAATCAGAACAAACAGAACTATCAAATTTAGAAACATTTTCAGTTGCATAAGTTGTGCTGAGTTTTACAGTTTTTCCTTTTATTTTTCTGTTCTCTGCATAGAATTGACTCCATTAAAAAACCAAAACCTTAACAGAAAACCCTATGAACAGAAAAAGCACATCCATTTTCCCCACCTGAAAAGAATACTCAGCCAAGACACATACAGTTACTTCATTTTTACCAACAATCAAATATACCCCTGGTGCAAAGCCATAAAAAAGGACTCTAAGGAGATCCTCAAAGTGAGAGCAGTCTCACCCCAGCTGAGAAGGTAAAAGCACAAGTAATCGTAGCAGTCTCAAGTAAGTACTCAAGTCCTACCTGTGTACATAACTGCACCAGCAGCTTTGCAGCACTGGGAGTGTTTGATGCCAAGCAGCCAACTGCAGTGCTCAGGTAGGCGAGGCAAGAGATGGGCTTGCTGGTTTTGCTGTGCATGCCCCTGGATCTCTCCGTGGAGCTGGACACCGTGGATGGGCTCGTGGACAGGCCTGCCCTTCCTGCTGCCGCCAGGCACATCAAACGAACCAAAGTGCGGATGTCTGTCAATCCCAGGGATTCAAGGCCAGCTGCCAGGCTACAACTGGAACCACTATGGAAATGGATATAAAAGCCCTTGGTTCAAAAGAACAAAATCAACAGAACTTTTTCTCTTAGCAGTATTATGTAAGTACAGACACAAGAATTGCTTCACCAATTAGTCTGAAACTGCATCATTATCAAACAGAACCGGGTAACTGGTTTACAAAAGGAAAGGTGGAAATGTTGCCAAAGACGCTACGAACCTGACAGACAGAAGTGAGAGCGCTCTCATAACCATTGTTCTTGCCAGGAGCACTTGGGCAGCAGCTGTCACTCTTCTGAGAGCCATGACACGGTCATGTGGATTTACCAGGGCAGCTGCTTGTTCCCCTAAGGTTATCCTGCCAGAAGAACTCTTTTCTATTGAGCCGTGACAGCCTTGGAAATAATGATGATTTGCATTAGTGTTTAAAGAAAAACAAAACATTATCATATAGTAATAAGAACAGAAGCAAAGTCAGCCTGGGTTACTCATTTTTCAGTATTTCATACACACAGAACTACAATAATAATTACTGAGAGGAAAATACACTCCGTAATTTAATTATTCCTTATTTTCAAAGAGACATGAACACAATCTGATGTACTCAATCTTAATTCCTCTGATTCCCTTTTCCATCAGAAGGGACTACTCTTATGTCCCAACTTAAATCCATTCATTGAGTTCTGCAAAACATGTTACTGGCATCTACTGTTTGACTACGGTCACAAGTTTCACTGGCAAAATTCAATCCTTCTGTCAATTCATAATGCCTCATACTCCTCTCTCTAATTTCCCTATAACAAAAGACAATTCAGAGCTGGTCTCTACTTCCACGTGGTGGCAGACAGGAAATACTGTCAGGATGTTCCTACCTTGCCTCTAGAAAAGCCCCACTAAAAAGGGGAGGAGGTGGTGATAGTTGTTATCATTATTGTTGTTGGCTGCTGCTGTTACTATTATCAGTCTTTCTTTAAATGAAATGGATTTCAAATGTACCTATTTGCATCAGTGTTTCTTCCATACTGTTGGTGGCTGTCACCATTGCAACTGAAGCACCCAGAGGGTCACTGTCAGGGAATTGAACAGGTTCAGGTACAATGCGTCGATCGTTTAACCCAAGAGGCCCAGCCAACAGTTCAAACTCCTCTTCTCCTGTCAGCTTTTCATCTTCGTCCACATCTAACATGTCCCAGTCTTCTAGAATTGGAAAAATAGAATTACAAATTTGAGCTTTGTTATAAAAGCTCAAATATTAAATAATTTCAGTTAATTAAAAAAAAAAAAAAACCAGCAGAAGGTAAGAAATGTGTATTGTAATCTACAGCACAGCAGAATTAAAAAGTCAGCTTCTGATGTTGACATAGACACAACAAAGTAAATCAGAAAAACAAAATCCTGTTCCTGGACCTCTCTATTCAACCTGACCTTTATACTGCACAAAAATTTTATGGAAGATTCTCCGAAGTATCAAACTAGCTACTCTTTAAAAACACATTAGGGGTCATCACATACAACACAAGACAGCTCCAAAACCTAGGGTACTGTGAAAAGTGCAGATGTTCAGTTATGCTTTAAATCATGGTAACAAGTGCGTATTCCAAGGGACTGAATGGTAAAGACAGACGTTAGAAATTTCTGGTCTTCATGTTTATCAAAAAAGCACGCATTAGCTCATGGGTTAGAAGTGAACACCCAGGATTTTCCTTTTCATTCCCAGGGAATTTAAAAACCCCAACAACAAAGATTTAAACCACTTAAAATGCAATTCAGTGAGACACTTCACTTCCTTCACTTGCCAACCATTTACACACAAGTCAGCTTACATTTACTAATCTCTCTGCTCTGTCTCACTCCACACACAGTAAAATCAGAACACCTTTGATCCACAGCAGACAGATTTGCCCTAAGTACTGCAGCATTCATTTAGTCTCAAATAGACAAATGTGGTTAATCACACAATTGTGATCACAAGAGTTACAGAATGGACCAGAATCACACAACCAGCTGGGAAAGGTTTTCTACACACATCAGAAATGATCTGTTTAAAGTGAAAGCCACCCTCAGGATGCTCTCAGCTTGGACAAAGGGAGAAAAATTAAGAACAAGACTAATGGCAGACTTTTGGGACACTAACTTACACTAATTAATTTCTCCAACAAAGGCAGCTGAAGAAAGATATTTGAACATAAGATTTTGTATGTGCAGTTCTGGATGTAACAACTCCTCACAAGAACTTATCAACCCCAAGTTAGGTGTTTGCCCTTTCAGCTGCTTACAGTGGAAAGAGAGGGGAAAGAATTCACTGATTTCATGTTCTGATTTGAGCTAAATAAGTCCCCAAAACTAAAATACTGTATCTAACTGGAAGAGATTTTAAAATATACCTTCAAGTTTATTTGCAAGAAAGTACCTGTTAGAAAAAACCAAACCCTGTGCAACCTAAAAACATACCTTCATAGACACTGTCTTGTTTACCTATTAGATCAGGAGCCTGGCCTTTGTACCTGTATGAAAAAATAACAACGAAAGTTACTGAGTGGCTCTAATATTTTATAAATACGCATAAGAATTTTAAATTTGGTTCCCTTTTTAGTCTAACTTTACTGTTAGGTCTACATGTGTTTATGAACGATTCCAGAAAAGCCTAGTAACAGATTAAACAGATAAAATGGCTTCTGAAAGTGTGTGTGGAGGGGAGAAGCACTTTGCAGTACTAATGTACAAAAAGTCCACAGAAAAAATACTGGAATTGTCAGACAAAATTGATTACAAGGTTCCAAAAGTCACTAAGAAGGAGGCAACATCCCAGGAAATTATTCCTTGTTCTTAATTTAGAAACCAGAAATATCAAAGCAGCCCTTTTTTTTCTAAATATGCATTTGTTAAATACAGATAATTATTTTAAGTATCAGAAAATCCTGCTAGGAATTCTTCTCTCTTAAATCAAATCCCTAAAATGCTGACGGCTCGTAACCATGTTTAGTTTCCTTTCTTTATCCACTGTCTCCTATTTGTGTACCTTTCTGAGGCTGATATTTTAGACTTGCTCTTGAGGGCCAGGTATTTCTCTCTGCAGATTCCACACAGGAGGTAGTAGGGGTTCCCACTGCCGCACTCCCCCCCGAACCAGCCGTCCACATAGGAGCCGTTGCTGCGGTAGCCCTGGCGGTTGGCGCTGCGCCCGCAGCCAGGGTGGTTCCTCTTCATGTGCTGGTTGAAGCTGACCACGCTGGATTCACAGAGCTCACAAACCACCACTTCTTCTCTATCTTCAGATTCACAGACGTGCTGTACAGCAAGATTTTCACACATTATTTCTACAGAATAAGTGTCTGCACCTTAGATAAAAAACATGCCAGTATCCTTAGGTAGGTGTCTCTGCACATTTCTGTCACTGAGTGATGTTTATATGGTTGACTTGTACAAAAGCAAAGCAGAAACACACAATTTACGACATAATAAAGACTATCTCAGAATAGGAAAAACATTTGGAAATAGTTTCGGAGGAGCTAATTTCCTATTTCATGTTAGATTGACTCAAGAACTCTTGACAGCGTGACTTTTCATTTGTAACACTGTCACGTTCAACACTGTCTGTATCTGATTCTCCTCAGAACTTGTCTGAAACTAGAGCTAACAAGGAAAAGAATACTTTTTAGCTTTCAGACAACCAGATTTTACATTTACTGGGCAACAAAAATTACCATTTGTGTCAGCAAATATCAAGGTTTTATCTCAATATGAAGTCCATTTTTCATAATTACACTTCTGTCCTTAGTCAGTAATTTCATTGACATGTTACAGTGACACAAGCGCTCTGAAAAATTCAATATGCATCCTGCAACTTGCTTCCATATCACAAAGCTAGGTAGCATCCTAACTAGGAGACAAAAAGCTGAGTCCTATGGGTTGATTGTCTAATCTGACCTGGATAACTCAAAGATTAACAAAGTGCTGTTATTATCTTTGTTTTCCACCTCAATAGTTTATTTAGTGCCCTACAGAAAAATTCAGTGAGAACTGCCACCACATCCTTCCCAGAGAATGGACTACACAACACAAGAAAAACTGACCGGAGTGTAAATTATGTTGCTAGAGATTAGATGCTATTAGCAGTAGCAGGTGCTGAAACATTTATAACTGTGCTTGTCATCTCACACAACTAAACCATCTAGGAACACCTACCTGATTTCTAATTGGTATTAACAGAATAACTATATGAGTTCTGTTCTTATCTTTCAGGGGAGGGAGGAGAAAACTACATGTGGAAGTGCAGAGCAAGAAACACAAGAAATCACTATTCTCAATCTAGAAGTGATGCTACAGAACACAAGATGATATTAAGCACTGCTAGCACTTAGTAAGACACTTTCAAAGAGGCTCTAAACATACACGTTACTTTAAACTTGAAATATAAGCATGCAAAAAGCAGTAAGTTAAAGCAGCCCCTGCTGCAGTCACACACACCCAGGTAGGCCAATCCAGTACCTCTGGGATCCACATTCCCAGAATATCATTATCACTAGCCAGGTCTTGCCCAAACATAGCTTCCATTGCTTCATCATCAAGGTCAATCTCCAACTCCTCATCCAAGTTGAAGTCATACAGTGCCCCTGGATCTTGCTGCAAGGAGATCCCTTCCCTGCGGCTCTGGTTCCTGTGGGCCTGCACTGAGCGGTACAATCCCGCTCAAGGTGGGAAAAGAGAGAAACAGGAAAGCAGGACTTTTATTTTCCATGGCAGAGAGTTGGCTGTACTTTCAATTTCCTTTTTGTTTTAACTCTTCTGCTAAACAATCTACTTATCAACACATAAAACTCTTAAATATACATTGGCACACATATGAGAAGGAGTTTTCTAAACGTCATGCAAAGTCCCAGTCCCCTTCCTATTCATTTCCTGGATAAGCAAAGCCCTGGAATTCTTTCTGTCCCTTACCAGCACGTGCCAGCAACGTTCGGGCAGCTAAATCAAATTTGTGCCTCCGTGTGACAGCGGACCGACTTCGAGAGGGAGGGCCGCTCGCTGCAGCTGCATTATCCACATGATCCAGATTATCAGGGCTACAGGAATTTGGAATTTACAGGTCAATTAAACCAAGTGTTAAACAACCACATACAGTAACTAAGTCATATTTATCAGCATTTTTTTCTTTCTTTAATCTAAGAAAAAAAAGGAATTCAAGAATCTTCAGTTTCAAGGAGCACGTATATACTGTTCTGACTGTAAGAGTTACCTCAAACAAATCAGATGCAGCAACGTCAACACCTATTACATCTTCCAGAGGGCCTAAGCACAGCAGAAATTTTGAGAGAGCGCTCATTTTATACTAGGTTAATTAGTAGCTCGAATAGCTAATTAATCCGCTTGAATTAGTTTTTTCTCCTGTTCTGAAGAAATAAAATCATCTCTGTTGTTGGTGGCTGAGTCAATTTGTCTTTGGCCTGACATGTGATTTTGGCAAAACATGAATTTAATGGAATTTTGCTTTATTACATGGTCTTTTAGTTAAAATACAACTATCAGCCCTCATTTTTTTCCATTCTTTTCTTTTTTTGTTGAGAAGAAAACATGTTCAGTTACATTCTTCCCCAGTTCTGCATGCAAACAGTACAGGAAAATAAATGCACCATGCACACCTAATTTAATTGCATCTTTGCTTCTGCTCATGCTGTAACAAAATTCAAAAGCTGCATTACAAATTAACTCTCCATCAGCAACAATGAATTTGTGAGATTTCCAGTTTCAGGAACAGATTACAAGCAATTACAAGAAAATTCTTCTACCTCTCGTTAAAGCCTTCCTCCATTTCAGGGGCATCAGCAGAAGGGATATCACCTGGAGACTGCAAATAGCAATGATCCCCAGATTTCCCACCACTGCCAGAGACGATTGCTCCATGCCGTGCCTCGGCAGTCCCCTCTGACTGAGGCTCTTCATCATCTTCGTTTCCAGGGTGCTCAATCATCCACATGGCCAGCACTGTGATGTTCTGTGCATCTGCTTCTCCTCTGGCACCTGAAAGCAGGAAAACCACACTTTTGAACTGTAGCTTACCACTGATGGTTATAAAAAAAGCAATCTGTTTTTCCACAGAAATGGTTATAAAACTTAAAAATTAAGTATTCTGCTGGAAAACAAGTGTTTCACATGTATCCTATCTTTCAGTTAAACTGGTATTATAGCCATAGATTACCTGTAGCTTCCATAGCTTTTGCAATTTGCCTGAGGGAGAACCCCATTTCTAGCAAGGGAACAGCGATGGCAGGAGGAGGAGGGGATGTTGAAAGTCGGCTGCTTGGATCAGACAAAGCTTAAAAGACAGAAAATGATAACTGTAAAGCACGTAAGTGTTACTTTATTACAACTTACTTTGATATATCAGCTTGAACTACAGAAATAATTACTCCCAACTTTTCTCTCAATTACTTTCCACAAAGTAAGATACTTTCTGTAACAAAACCAGATGGAGTTCATTCTTCTTTATAACATAGATTATGCTGACTGACTCTGATCACGTACTGACGATATGCAAAGAACTATTTAAGCAACTTCTATTGCTTTTGTTTTGAACTGTATCAAGTTATCTATTCGATCCATATTTAGGTAGCCTAGATAAAGTTATCCTTGTCCAAATCAGAGATTCTCAAATGGTGAGATCATTATACGTTCCTTTTAAGGTACAGAAAAAGACCTCAGCTGAACTCAGAACGTATCTGAAAAACCTCTTCGTGGATGATGGCTGTGTTTCTGTGCAGTCATAAGGGACTCTAAAGAGGTCAGTTACTGCCCCAAACCAACAGTTTCTCACTAGCCATAAAAGTGATGTCTGATCAGTGAAGACAAAAATGCACTAACAAACCCTGCTGTAAAGACACTACTGCAACTAGAAGCAAGTCATCTCATCACTAAATCAAAAGGAAAAGAAAAAGACATGAAGCTGAGGAGATCAGTTGCTGTGCAACACATGAACCACTAAACACCCCAATTAATAGCTCAGATATAAGGGCAAGAATAAAAAGTACTGGTGAATGTACCATGAAATACATCCATTCTTTTTTTCTGTGTGGTATGAGATCTAACAAAAGCTAGAAAACTACTGCACTTACCAGCAGCACACAACCAAGTAAACAAGTCCAAATCAGATTAATATTTTGAAGCAGTTATCAATTATGCTTCATTATTGGTTTTGAATCCAATCCACAGCTTTTAAAAACTCATTTTGTTTGCTTGATAAAACCTACAGCTATATAATCTGTATTTTTTTTTTCCTAAGATAGTGACTAAAAGGTTTTCAACAATGCTTAGAATGTTCATTTGCCTTAAGAAGAACCTCTGCTGGGTTTCCATCTCTTAAAACACAGCTCCTGAGCTCCTGTGACTTTCCTAACTTGTCCCCACTTCTACTCCACTGACAAGTTTACCTGTGCGATTGGCAGGCCTTGCAGACTGGGAATCTGGAGAGGTCAAACTTTGTCTCCTTCCAACTTCGTCTGAAGGAGATGTTGGTAAAGAAGATATTGGAGGAGTCTGAGCACGTCGTGCTGGAAGTACAGTTGTAGTAGGATAACTGGAGAACATTTGCCTTGAAAAAAGAACAATATACATTGATGTTGAATAGAACCATGCTGAAAAAGGTCTGACACAAGAAGTACATCCAATTGGAGTGCACTTGGGAAATCCTATTTGATGCAATTGAGTTTAGTAAGCGTAAGACACAACACACACTTTGAGGCAACAGCTCATTCCTACCAACTTTATCTCTACAGTTAAGTTCTAAGCATGACATAAAAAAAACCCTCAGAGACCAGGAGGTCTCCTAGGAGATAAAATATAAATAAACACTTTTCCCATTTCCATGGTTTGTTCAGAACTCTGGCTGACTAATAAATTAAGGCTGACTTACTACGGAAGTATTTGATGTTTACTGTCATAGTATGAAGACATTGTTCTGGCTTTTATCAAAAGATGTCTGCAAAACTTCTATGAATTAATAAACTTAGTAAAGTATTCTATGCAAGGTAAAGCAGATTTCCTTCAACAGCACAAACTGCCCCTGCAAATTCAGTAGTTTATCTTCTGTTTCAGTATGTCAGGGTAAGCTGAAAGAATATCTTAGCTTCACAGGATGTTACCTACACCAAGATCTATTCTGGTTTGAGAAGCAAACATTCATTAAAAATTAATTTCAGAGATTTGTAATTTAAACTATACCAAATAAACATGAGAACTGAAGAGCAACTTAAGGAGAACATTTTCTCCTTCTGAAAGAATTCAGATATTACACTTATAAACAGTGTATAGCAAAAGCTTAACAGCTTTCTAATAAAAAATGCATACCCTGCAAGGCAAAGTAACATTTAAACTGTGTCCCTCTGCAGAAGCAATTCTTGGCAGCATCTTTAAGAGCTTAGGCAGCTAAAGATATACCTTCTACATAAACCATGCAACTGGTTCCCTACACCCACAGAATCATACATGCTAAAAGGATATTTTACCTCAGCAGACTGAGAGGCATAACACCAGGTGATTCTGATGCTGGAACTGTTTCTGTATCAGTTACTGGTGTAGTAGCAGTGGTGGTATCTTCCAGAGAGCTGCTCATGAAAGACGTTGTGCTAGAAGCAGAAGGGCTGGTTGTAACTGGTGTTTGGGCTTGCTGAGACTGATCACCTTCTTCTACTTGTTGCTCCACTTCTGCAATAGAAAAGTGAAGATGTTACAGCAACACTAATATAATTGTGCAGATCAAAACAGTACCCATGGCTAAACTTTCAAAAATAACTATTGTTATTTAGAATTCATCCCAGAAAAAGAAAGGGGCATGCAGATTCTGCCACTAACTCGTGGATTTCAGTAAAGAAATCAGTCCAGGAGCTCTTGCTGTTCTCACAGTGATACAAGGTAAACAGCAAACAAATAATTTACTTATGCAAAAGTTTATGATATTCAGATTTATGGCTGTAACAGCCTGGACTATTCTCAAAACAGACAAAAGGGCAAGAGGGCTTAGATAAAAGTACAGCTGATTAACTATAAACCTATTTTTAACTCAGCTGTGCAAGTCGCATTTTTAAGGGGTTTTATTGTTGGTTCAGAGTGCAAATGCTTCAGACAAGTATACACAGCATTGATCATTTTTAGAAATATTAAAGACATTAAAAATTCTTATTTCTGATTGATATGCACTCACTTTTTATTAAGATAAGGAATTAGGAAAAAGTAAAAAAAATCAGTGCTGTATCTATAAAACAGTAAACAAAGTTCTGTAAAATTTCTCTGTCCAATTAAGATTCCCCCAAAGTATAACCATTACAAATTGACAAGACTATGTTAATTGTATTATCATTGTTACTATTCATTTTAATCTCATTTTGAAAATTACCTTGTTTAAGTCTGCCACCAAACTGGTCCTCCAGCAGCCCATGAACCACTAATTTGTAGATCATGGCCTGTGCCCGCTCCAGGTCTGCCAGCCCCAGCGCTCTCTTGATGGGTGAGCGCATGACCGCGCGTTTCACCATGTGCCGCATCAGGAACTGCAGCGCTGCTCGCAGCTCCACGTCCTCGTGCACCACCGGCGAGCCCGCGCAGTCAGAGTTGTGGCCGTTCTCTGCCAGCACTTTGGGGATTAACAGCAGCTCAGCATACTTACTACAACTAAGAAGAACACTAAGTGACTTCATAGCACCAAGATAAAGGTAAGACAGCTGTACAGCTCGGATTTCTGACTGCACTATATCATGACTTCGTGGGGTGTGCTCATGATTCTTTTTTCTTCCTTCAGCAGCTTGGTGCTGGGATTCCATACCTAGTGTTGATGGTTCTAGAGAAAAGGAAACAATTTCATTTTCCGACTTAGAGGTTGTAGCAACGTGTCCTCTGTTATCATCAGCACTTTGGCCTAATCGTGTATCTGATCCAATGTCACCCTCCATTTTCTGGTCCACTTCCCCTTTATCTTCAGATTCGCGTCTGTGTTTTTTCTCATGTCTCTTGGTGCTTTGCTTTCCCGTATCTTCATGAATGCCAGTTAGATAGGTAAGGTCCAGTAACACAGTAGCTGTCAGCCCACGAAATCTTGCAACATCAAAAGGCAGTGGTTCACAGGGCTCCAGATTATACAACGGAGTATCACTAGGCGACCAAAAAGTTGGGAAGCTTTAATAAAGATCAGAATGACACAGGAAAAAGCAAGTGAGGGAGAGACAGAAGGAAAGTTCAGGAAGTAATGTAGGCAAATAAGATGTAGAATATATTTAATAAAACAAACCAATTATAAAAATTAAATGCAAACAGGGGAAAATGAGGATATGATCAGAAAACAGGGAGATATGGTTTCAAAGCAAATGCAACAAAGCATACACAGGTTTTCAACAACAAGCACTGAAACCCAGAAGCCCCACAGAAGCTATCCACTCTGTGCTAACACAGGCTCTGGATATATTATTTATCAGAAATATGTTACAGACTTTTATTAAGAAAAACTATATGAAGGTAAATACTATCTTAACAGGTATAAAAGCTTATAAAGCAAACTTTTAAACATTAAGGAAAAGCCTTGATTGACCTCAGCTATTCATCACCACAAGCAAACTACTGAGAGCTCAGGACAGTTCTGTCTCTGGTGTGTCAGGACAGACCACCTGGGACAGTGACCTTTGAAAAACACGGGTCAGAAAACCTAACAGACACATTTATCTACCTGGCCACCTATATTCAGTGATATTTTCTGGTACTATTTAGGACTGTTACACTTGACTAATTTCCACTTGAAGCCGGACAAAAATTCACCAGCCTGTATTTTCATACGCCTTCTATTTTCCATACATCCAGCAGATAAATGACTTTTAAATCTTCCTTTTATTATCTCAAAAAGTTTTCCCAACTAACAATATAAACTTCTACCTAAAAATGCAAGCAAGCTTTAGCCTGGTTTTAATTAAAAAGGTGAAAAATGAACCTAATTAAATGCCTTATGAAAAGCTTGCTTATGATCAAGTGCTGTTCCACATCACTCAAATAAAGCTTTGAATTATTTTAAGGGCACTCTTACTTTAAGGCTACACTGTCACATGGCCATACTCGAAAGAATTTACACCTGGAGCTAAATCAACTACACTTCAGTATATTTAGTCAAAGGGACAATAGCCTTTGCAAAGACAAAACAGACATGATGCTG
Organism: Onychostruthus taczanowskii; assembly: GCF_017590055.1. NCBI lineage: Eukaryota > Metazoa > Chordata > Aves > Passeriformes > Passeridae > Onychostruthus > Onychostruthus taczanowskii. The sequence goes on along the minus strand of NW_024498329.1, from coordinate 1,546,809 downwards.
CAGCAGCTGGAAAAGCGAAGTGACCTCGGCTATTTCAGAATGTAATTGTAACTGGCAGGGAAAAGCAAAAATTACTGCTCAATTTCTTCAAAAGACTTCTTCAGCAATAGGCAGAAGGAGTTCAAGAAACTAAGTTAATCAAATTTTTTTCACACAAAAACAAAGGCAATTCTTGTGAAAGCACCAAGAAGCTCAGAGAAGCTTCATTTCAGCTTCCTTCCATGTGCTTTCCCTTTGAAGGCTTGTCTGCAAGACGGGTGGGAAAAGGAGCATCTTCTAGACTTGAACACTCGAAGGCAGGTGGGAGAATGAATGAACACTGCCTCAAGGCAGCATTAATTTCAATACCACTGAAGTCTACACTTCAAGTAATTGATCATCATGACTAATACAAAGGATATGTTTCTTCTGAGGATTTCCAACCACAAACCACTACCACTAAACAGCAAAAAGTGTAGGAAATGAGCATACCTGATGGTAATCTCTGCTTCATCCCACTGGACCTTGGCAGAGGTACTGCCCTCCTTCACCACTCCCAGCAGGGTGGCATGACGGCCCGTTTGCTTGTGGACACATCGACCTCCAACTCTGAGCCCAGCATCCACTCCACCAATCACTGCTAGGACAGGCCACACCTCCACACAGAGCATCTTCAGCTGCAGCTCTGAGAGCTCTGCCAGGCCATGGCGGCTGTGTTTGATTTTCTCCTCCTCTTTGTTTTCTTTCTCCTCTCTCACCTCGTTCTCTTCTCGGCTTTGAACAGAGCGACTTTTCTTCAGTTTTTGACCTGCTTCCTTAAGACATGTTTTGATTTTATTCAGTCTTTCCATCATTTTTTTATTGATGCAGTATGTCCAGCGGTCTGTGCGATGCAGGATTCGAATGAGCTGGATCGTGGCTTCTGCCAGCACTGCAGCAACAGGACTGCAGATGGGATCACCAGGCAGCAAATCTCTTGGTGTCCCACGCATCTGCATATCACAGATCTTCACCTGTTTAAAGAGAACAATTTACAAATCATCTTCTCAACACTCCTCAATAAGCTCTTCTTATCAATACTGGAGTGGCCTGCTGAATAGAAATAATTACTAGCACTGTCTTTTTTTCTCCTCAGAATCCCTAGGAAATCCACCTTAACAGTGAGCAAAACCTCCATCCTTCAGACTCAAGGATGATGAAACTATGTTATTTCATGGTTTCTCACAGAAGACTATCTAGAAATCCTAATACTACGCTCTCCTTTCTTTCTGGGGAACAGAATTTTTTTGTGTAGAACATGAAGCTTTTAAATGTATTCTAAATAGTAAAATACATTTTAAATTTACAATAGATTACATTAATTAAAACACTTTGTATTAGCAACACTGTTTTGGTCAGTAATTCAAAGCCGCACCATACAGGCTGCTCTGATGAATACTAACTTTATACCAGCCTAAACCAGTACACCTCCACAGATAAGCATTTAAGTTACCTTCTCTCCTGGGTTACTGCTATAGAACATAACACAAGGGTATAACTCAGCTGCATCCACATCTTCAAAAGCTAGTTTTGGCTCCTAGGGAAGAAGCAAAACAAAAAAACCCTCAATCTTGGAACACCCTAACAAGCAAAAATACGAAACATGAGGAAGTCATGTCTGTATTATAAATCTTCTAAGTACTGAAACTGCCAAATGTTTTAACTTTCATGCTTATCCATGCCATATTACCATTGCAAGAAAACCCACCAAAAAATAATTCTGTTAAATACCTCTCCATTTTTACCGAAGGAAATAGTTCTTGCTTCCATATCTAACACACACGTAATGAAATCTCCTTGGGTAAAGCTTGACAGAGTCAAAGTCTGCTCCCCATTGTGATACAGGTTGCCACTGTAGGCTCTGTAGAGCCACATATCTGAGGTGGTGCGATGGTTGAAGTCATGCACAGGCCAGCGAGATACTCCCACACAAGTGCCTTCATTGCCTCTGTTCTCCTTCACGATGTAGAACTAGCAGGCAAAACAAACACACAGGGAAAAACACCAGGAATATACACTTTAACACAACAAAGCAATGAAAATGTTTCTTACACATATGTATGTCTACTTTTAACTGTTTTTCACAGAAGCTTTTAATGAGAAAAACAGTACGTTTATATGCTAAAACCATTTTAAAAAATCTCTCCAAATGATGTATTTAACACTGTTCTCATAAGGCAGGCTGATGTGTCTTTTTGCAGGAAAACAACATGCTTTGTGAAATGTTTTTCTACAAAAAAAATCCTAAATCTACGTAATTCTGTAGGTAAGTTTTCCAAAACTGCACATGCATGCTGACTATGGACCGGAGGGGCAACTACCATTACCCCTAATAACACATACATGTTCACAATCTCCAATCTGCGTGCTGAAATACTCAAATCCCACCACTCAAAAACAGACACAAACTCTTCCCTTGGCACTGAAAAATCACAGAATTACTTAGGTTGGAGAATGTCCTTACGATTATTGAGTCCAACCCTAAATGTAACACTGCCAATTACTCAAGAATTGTGTCATAAGTGAAAAACACAGGCAGCTGCTGTTAATAAAAAACATAGCACATTTCCAAAGCAATGAGAGAGAAGGTAAGAAATACACATTTAGGCAACCTACCTTCCACTGGTAACACCCAGAAGTAACTCCAGTGGAAGCTAAGCCATATCCTTTGCCTCCACTTCCATGAGTTAGAATCTGCCCGTTCTCCACTATGCAGCACTGAGCTTTCTCAGGATCAAAGGACACTTCCTGGATGGGAAGATTCTCATCTTCATCCTCAGACTCTCCTTGCTTCTACAAGAGATAGGACAAAATATTTGTGGTAAATATAATTCAGCTGCATTCAGTCACAAGACAAAGTACAAAGTACAAGTACTGTTACCTGGAGCTTCATTTCTTGCTCTTTCTCCTTTATTTGAATTGCATGTTTGGCCTGGGCTATTGGACTCTCCCACATGCAGTCAGACAGAAGTGAGAACAATCGTTCAACAACCTGGGGCATTGGGATAGAATTCAGATCATTTTAACTCCAATATGAGGACAACAGCAACATTATATTGTTTTACTTTGCTTTGTAGGTATAAACATCAAAATATTTAGTGTTCTTAGATTAACAAATAACTACACTGAGCCTTGCTTGATTTGGATTTTGAAACCTACAAAACATTTAGAAGTTTAAGCGATTTTTAAGGAAATGCAAAAGTTTGTAAGAAAAAATAAAGACCTGAGCCATCTGATCATCTTCAACGCCAGATTCACACGCAGGTAACACAGCTTCTAGTACATGAAGTGCAAGCAGTCTAGTCCTCAAATTGCCAACCAAGGGAACTCCTGAAGATGGAACAACACGTCAATAATCTTAAAATTACTTTAGCTTCAGGCCTGCCCCTGGTTCCATGCCCCCAGTGTCCCAGAGTGTAACCCCTGTATGCCTATACTACAGCTGGTTTGAACTGCTCACTAGGAACTCACTACATAATACATGTTCTAACAGGGCTTAACTTTTGGAACTGCACCATAGAAATGCAAAGTAACCATGGAGCACATTTTGACATAATCATACCTGAGCAACACTTCTGGGAAGCAATGTTAAGAAGGACTTCTGTCCACTTTGGAGATGCCATCTTGGACTGAATTGCTTTTGAAGACACAACTCTACGCAGGAAAACAAGAAAGTCTCCCAGGTGCAATTCTGCTGCATGTTGCTTTCGGAGGGCAGCTAGGAAGTTAAAACAAAGTTTTCATTTACAGCTTTAATATTACAACTTGACTGGCAGTCCTGGTTACTGGCAACAACCTGTTCTGCAGGTAAAAGCACAATGATCAGCTATTACATGGTGGCTGGCTGTTAACCTTAGCTGACTGGTGCTCACCAAGACACGAACCTCTCACTCCTGCTCCTCAGCAAGACATGAAGAGAAAATAATATTAAACTTTTGTGGGTCAGGGCAAGGGGAGACCTCTGTGGGAAGACCTCATATCCTAATTCCTGATTAATTATCTTAGTAATTCATTGGACATTGCATTATTTTAAAGTGAAGACAGTTAAAAGCACAAACAAAAACATATATACACTTAAAACCAAGCTACAATTAAAAATTCTTCAGAAACAATTTCCACCAAAATTCAAAATGCTCATTAAGGGATTCTAAGCCACATGAAGATAGCAGTATTTCAGAAAATCTTTTGGTGCGGATTTTCCCATATGACACAGTAGTGTCACCTTCTTGCCATCCACTCGGACTGCAAAACTGCATAATACAAGGCAAATACAATAATTTCCTGAATTTCTCCAATATTTATTGATTTTGATAATTAAAGTCCTATGACATTTATGAAAAACACTACAACCACCAACTCATTTTTCAAGGAAAACTATATTCTCTTCCTAATTCCCAGCCCAATGAAGTAATTCTTACTCTCAGTCTGCACCTATTCTTGCAGTTTTGTGCATCAATTCTGTGTAAATCTGAACTGAGCACAAAATCATTTGATGACTTTAATCTAATTAAGAGAATTAAAAATGACCCAACAAAAACCAATACACAATAGAGTGGATGAGAACCTCAGCATTCAGTGCTTTCTTCTATTATGTTTCCTGGTATTTTAGAATTGTTACAGAAATTATGTAAGATAATTACCTCTGAAGTCTCTCTTCTCATTATCCCCATTTGACTCTGCCTTTTTTGATTCCACTTCACCTTCCTCACCTTCCCCTTCTCCAAAGGAAGCCATCAGCATCACACCAGCTTGTGATAGCAAGTTCTTCAGCTGGCTGCATAATAAATCCAGCAAGGACTGCACCACCTTTGGGCTCAGTTTATCTGCATAGGTTCTGTATACACAAAAAGAAAATTAGGAGTACTTGAGAGCTGATCTAAGGAACAGTAATTGCAGAAGGTTACTTTTCCCCATCCTCCATTACAGGCTTAAATTCTTTCTATTATTTTAACCCTATTTTTAATACAAATGAAAACAGCCTAATCTTTGGAGTCATAGGATAAGTTTTCAGTACTTTCTAGGGTAAAAAGGAATAACTCTATTAACTAAACATAATGTGTTTGGGGGATTTTTTTTGAGTAGGATTATTAGGCTTTTTTACATAACAGATTTAGCAGCTAAATGCAATGTATTGTACAAAGACTGAAACTAAGATGCATGTACTCAACATCAAACAATAATCTCACTTCAATTAGAAAACACTTTCTCCATTTGTGTTTTCTTTATTGAGTAAGAAATAAATATTTAAGTATTGCTAGGACTTTGCATGCTGTCCCATGGTCTAGCACTATTCCTCAGAAAAATGTTTCATATTCTGGAAAGAAGCACTATGTCTTGCTCTGAGAAACTCTCACATTATCAGTACTGCTTTTGCACAAATGACTTTAACACAGCAACATAAAGTCTTATCACATCAACTGAACACAGCTCTACACAAAGCTGAAGTAGCAAAGCAGGGGTTACAGACCACAAAGCTGTGACTATTCAAGTTCAAACACACTCAACTGAAAAGTATTTATTAGTCTTACATGCATCTTTCCTATGAATAACATGACTACTCTTCCCCCTCGCCCCCTTCACGTATGTATTCCTGAGCAACATTTACTGTTCTAATGAAACCTCACACAACATTTTTCAAGGGTGCTGATAAGCTCAGTGATGAAGTTTCTCAAAAGCAAGGGACACTCACCCTGTGGTGATAGCCAGGATCTGCAGCAGTCTCGTGCTGGCTACTTTCAAAGCCGTGCTGAGCTGAGAAACCCCAGTTTTGGGCAGCAGCTGCAGGGGCTGTCCTAACATGGTGTCTGTGCCACACAGCTGGGACAGCACATTCAACAGCCCCGTGGAAATGGCCAAGGAGACATCAACAGGCTGATAGTGCACGCTGAGAGCAAAGACTGTCACCAACAGAAGACGCTGCTGTGCTTCTAAGATTAAAATTAAGTTGTTTTTAATTAATAAGATGTTCAGAGTAAGAATACTGAGACAGAAGATCAGCAGATTATTTTTAAATTAATTTAATTAATTTGATTAATTATTTTAATTAATTTAATTAATTAAATTTTCAAAGAAAAAGTGAGCTTTGTCAGACACTTTGAGGTAGTCTTTCTGATGAACCACTGCACTCTTCTTTAATTCAATGTAACTCTGTGTCAAAATGGTCCAAAAAGAGTAGCACGCAGATCTAGTTTGTGATTTAATGTTCTGAGGCTAAATCTCAAACCAGAATCTTCTCTCTAAGGTAAGGATAACTGGTTGAAATACTTCATTTTGTACTTTTTTCACATTTACTTCTCTAAGTGAAACACCAAAATGACCCAGGTAAAAAAAATAACAGACACTGGGTTCTACCAACCAATGCAGATTTCTCTTTTAGGAAAAGAAGTCAGATAGGCAATTCAGTGAATTCTGGTCAGTAATATCAAAGTCTGCCTTGGAAAACATACAAGCTGTTCTAGTGTACATTAGAGAACATCTGGTTTGCAAATCTGCTTTTCACTTACCTATGTGATGCTTATTAGCTTGCAGAGCTCTTTCTAAAGTAGCAGATAATTGCTGGTAAATTTTGTGCACAGCCACCTGGATTTCAATTTGAATACTCCTCTTGGCTGCTCTGATACCATCCTGAGTCAAACAAATAAATATTATAAAAACTGCTGTTTCAATAACCCATTTATCACTGGGTTATTGAAACAGCAGAAACTGCTGAAGTACACACCTGGTAGTGATGCAATCTTACACTCTCTCCTTTAGCCCCTGCATGTCCTACAGTGCCCAGACCAAAGCAGCCAGCAAGAAACTGGAGTCTAACAGAAGTAAGCAGTGAAGAAGACTGAAATCCTGGTACTTGGTGGCTTCCCATTAATGGCACGCAGCCTTTTTCCTCCATTCCTGATAGAAGCACCAAAATCTGATGAAGTGCTTCCAGACGAAGCTAAAAATAAAGGCAGGCAAAAGACAATATTAAGTAGCCAGTACCCTTAGAAATGGAAAGTGGATTATACTGAACTGTAAGCAAAGATGAATGAGGTCACTGTTCACATATATTTTTTTAAAAAGGGAACACTTTCAGTTTTGTTTCAGTTTGTTTACATAATGTTCCCAGTTCCAATTAAGATATTTAACAGAAAAGAAGGAAAAATTACTTTAATAGATGGAATATGGACACTGTTTCAAAAAAAAATCCTATAATGAGCAAAATGTACAAAGAATAAGAAGAGCTGTTAAACTGAAATTTACCTCAGCCCTCAACTGCTGCTGCTCCATTGCAATTATTGATGCTTGTGGACTGGTGGACATACTTTCCTCTGGTTCCTTAAATCCTGGGGAGCTTCCCACATCTCCACTTACAAAACTGACAGCATTTTCAATCAAAGTATGAACTCCAAGGGATTTTGAGAGATCAAAATCAGACTCAACAAATGAGTAGGAGGATGTGTATAACCAATCTCTGCTGTGCTTCAGTCGAACCCACGAGTCACTCAGAGATTCCATTTGACTGTGTATTGCTCCTAAAGATACACACAAGGAAGTCTCATCAACTCCAATTCAGGTAACACATTTTGGCAGTAAGTAAAGACTGAGCTGTTGTTACTGACACAGGTGGAAAATGAATACTCATGTTATTTATACCATGCATTAAGCAACTTAGAGACTTGATTTAAATTTACAGCAATTTCCCTAAAGAAAAGGCTGTATTTCTTTTAAATGTTCAGCGCTATTGTAACAAGCTGCCACACGAAAAAAACAAAAAGAAGCCACTCAAACTGCTCAGCTTAAAGCTGGAACACTGAATAAAAAATGCTTTGCAGCTAAATGACATAACAGTAAAGATTTTCTACCAACGAAACTTAGGCACTTGGATTTTGAGGTTTAAACATAAAGCAAGAGTGGATTTTAATCAAGCCACTGCATTTCATAGTTTTGAGAAAACACAATGTTATTCTGAATATTTACAGAATTCATGACTGCAGAAGAAAACAGAAATTTTTTTAGACTAAAGAGAACTTTGACTCAAGACAGATACATGTGTATTAAAACACTATCTAGAGTAAGTGTTAGATCTCTGCCATCTGGCAGTTTCACAAGTCTATTTTCAAATATTTCCTATCACCAGCATGTCATTACCTGAAACTTTATTACCACTAATAAATGGACTTCTTCCAATGAGCATCAGTCATCATTCTGCAGCACTGGAATTTATCACCATAGCTTTGATCCAATTTCCAAGAGAGTTTTGCTAGAACTCTCTCCCTGGCACAAATGAGTGTCATGACACTCAAGTCATAACTTCATTAGCAGTCCATTGATAGGCATCAGTCCTCCTTTTCCTCCTTTTGTAAGTTTTTTTTCCTCCTTTTGTAAGTGCTGTTTGCCCACTTGGAGCCATGCAAAGTATTACAAGAGGGCACACCCTGATCAGAAGAACTTCCCATCTGTACAGGGAGACAGTGTCTGGAGACCTCTGTGGAAACCTAAACTGTGTTTAACACTCACTTTGAAATTTTAGTTTGGATTATTTACATGATGTACAAAAAATGCTTAAATATTTATCTACCTTGTGTACAGTAAGTTGTAATTTGGAGAATCACAATCTGCTCACAGTACTCCTAGAAATCTATATTACTTCAGTTTTAAACATCTTTCTGCAGGGTATCAGTTTCAAACATTATTAAACATAGCCATTTTCAGGGAAAAGTCACACGAAGTCATAGGAATTAATCTGTCCAAAGCTTGCTTTCAACAGTAAACCTGAGTTCCAATGGTAACAGCCAGACCCAAATTACAGGGTCCAAATGCTGCCTCCCTATAACAGCTGCTCACAGGAACAAGCAAAGACAGGCACAGCGGTTTTGAACTTGGGCTAACTTTCCTAGCAACCTACATAACTTTTTTCCTCAAGTAAAGGCAAAATGCTGTTACTCTGCCAATGAGTCAGCACCTGCAGGTCACAATTTGCACCTTCATGCAATTTACAAATTCGAAATACTGTGAAATTTTGCTTCTCTTTTGTCAACCAGGGTACCTATACTTAGTTGCCAAAAATTTAATTGTCAGTGCTACAAATTATGAAAACCTCTTCACATCCCATTCTGTTTTTAGTAAATAGTGCTAATGCACATTGCCATAGTATTCCTTACACTTGCTACTAAGCAGACTGCTATGGCTTCAGGAAGAACTGTCACAGTACTTAGGTCATACAGACTCAAATTTATTTTGGATAATGCAAAGAGCATGTTCAAAGACATCTTTTCAAAGTGCAATCTAATTTCCTAATCGCTGCTGCTTTACATAACACAGTAAGACTATATGGTTTACAGAGAACAACCTATTTTATCACATTTACTACGAAAAAATGTAAAGAAATTCTGTTACTCAATTTTACAATTTATACCTGGCAATAATATTAAAAAAAATAAAAAAGATCACCTTTACTCTAATTTTAACATTAATTGTTAGAATAGTTGCTTTAAAGCTTTCCTTTAAAATCTAAGTCACATGGGGAAGTGGCCGGTGAGAAACATAAGATAAATAAGAACAGAACAAACAGGTGCTAAAATATTCAGTTTCATGTAGGAAGCTGTTTCCTGGCAAGTGCATGGTGAACAGAGCCCAGGGGAAAGGACAAATGAAGCCTCAGATGACCCACAGGAAGCACAGCTAAAGCATTTCCTAGGCCACAAAACACAGCCCACAGAGCAGCAGCTCTTTCCGAAAGCCCCATAAGCCCTCCAGCCTTTGTACAGCAGGAGAGCTCAAAGTGACTTCAGCTTCCTTCCCTCCATCTGCCCCACAATGCACTATGCCACAGAATCAAAGCATTTGTAAAGAAACAAAAGCCATTTCCAGTGGCTTAAATCATAAGCTAAAGGAAATCTTTAACAGGTTTACAGAACATCAGAAGAAAATTTAGTTTTGATAGGCAACAAACCTTATAAGAAACCCAAAACCACGTATTAATAAAACCTTAAATTATTTCTATTTGCAGAAACTATGACATCTTAGCTAATTGTTTTAGTACAAAATGCAGGAATGTTTAAATAGAAGACCAATGTAAAAATATTTCTAATTTGGAGAAAAGTGCAATGATTACGAGTTACAGATTAAATGTAGAACAATAGAAGTTATAATTGAAAGGAGAGAGTTTTAGACACAAATATGTCAGAAATCAAAGGAGAATACTTCAGAACTAAAAATGTTTAACCATCAAGGCACAGAGTAAATTCTTCCCTCTTGAACATACTATGTATCAGCAGAAGAATCAAATATGTGACTACATTAGAGCTCAGCTTGATTCTGTGTAATGTCAATCACACAGAATTGATTGCAGTACAGTGCTTTCAGAAGCCTCTACAATCACATGAATAGAGCTGCACAGATGAATAAACCTGAAGCTTACAGTAAAACAAGAACTTGTCCTTATAAGCCAGCTTGTAATAATGAGTTTTCTAAATGAATGTGGCACAGCTGCAATGCACACTTTATAGAACAAAGGAAGCTATGTAGGGAAGCTATAGAGACAAAAAATAAACATGCCATCAGTTACTTGCTTGAAGCTCTTCTTTTTTCTGGGGCTCAACTGGCCAAAAAGGAGTAAATACACTACACCACACAAGAAGCAGAAGACAAAAGCACATATTTGAAACAGAAGGTAACATACTCATAAAATCTCTGCCTCATATTATTCTGACTTAAACAATCAGTCTCATCTCAATTAATACTATATACCAAACAGCAAGGCCTGTGGAAAAAATATTTACTCTTGTTTGGCATGAATACAGTCTAGATAACAGTCCTTCTAAATTCTCCACCTTTAAGGAAAAAAGAAATAATCCCCTGTAGCACAGCTGTATGCACTCATGTGTATGTATGTTTGCTTGTAGGTTCATGTCCCTTCCTTAAGCACAATTTGTCAATTTTCAAAGGCACAATAATTATTACAGGTTCACTAAAATATTTCCATTTGGGTTTCAGTGAAGTTGCTCATTTTTCTGGAGTAGCCCAGCTGTGTTAGTTAGGCACAGCAGTGCACACAAGTACACTGAAATTCACTGGGTTAAGTTGTAGAGGATGGAAAGCCAAGAGTGGAGGACTCTCACTGATCTGTAGCTGTTTGTGACTGCCCTGCTGGCTGTGCTTTCCTTACTGCTGTGTACATAACGTGGTGTGCAGCACCCCATAGGCACTGTTCACAACATGTACAACATCTGCAGGCAAACTCTCTGGATCTGCAAAACTGAAAAAATTAACCTAAGCAATAGAAAAAACAAAGGGCTTAGATACAAGGGGAAAACAGCAATGTGCTGCTCATTACCCCTTACTGCAAAATTACTCAAAAATACTTTTTCTGTAGTGATGGAAGGAAAAGTTTACTAATAAAGAAATAACTGAATAATAGCAGGAAACAAGATACTCAAAGGATCCTCAGGCTGAAGCAGGAATAGCCCAGTTCTCTTTCTGAATAGACAGAATAAATTAAGAAGGTAATTAGAATAAAGATTGGACTGAGTGGCTATGATGTTAATGAAGTTAAAAGAGAATGCTTTTCCTTCCATATTTATCAAAAATACCATAGGAACTCACAGCATTATCTCCTTTATTAGTCACAGCACACCACAAGAATAAAGATAAAACTGAAGGGGATTCACCAAACATCCACAACTGCCACTGCACTGTGCTGGCCACATGACAAGGGGTGGACAATCCAAAAAAGCTGCAAGTTACACCCTCACCAAACACTGGGACATGCTTCAGTTCTAGGAGATAACTAGGATTCACAAAACAGACATGTCACAAGAGACAAAAGACCATAAAAAGCACTGAGCTGAACAGCCCATCCATTTATCACACAAATACTTGTAGATCTTTTCCTGACCTTGACAGATGTACGAGGAATGTTTTCCTATAGGTGCACCCTGCATTTTCTGACTCTGGCATTGGTTATCAACAAAAACTGGCATACGTATCACCCAGCACAAGCAGACAAGCTTGCATTACTGTGTGCTAACTCCCAAGGAAGTCTCCCACTACCAAAAGAGTGGTATCTGTACATGTTGTGACAGTCTTCAGTTTGCAAATGAGCTATTTGAGCGTCTTTTTAGGTGCTGGACAGATTCACTGTATTTACCAGTCTCTTCTCAGTGTTCAGACCTGATAGAGAATCTTTTTGCTGTAAAAAAGTTTTGATGAAGTCTACTCTTGCACTATTACTCACTTCCTGAGGCTTGTGACAAAGTGACATTGGCATAAGCAACAGTCCAGGAACCATAATTCAGAAGACATATTGTACCTCAGACCTAATCCAAGATTATGTCCTAGGTTACTCTTGGAACACAAAGGATATCAAGTACAGAGTTCTGTGTCAGAGTAATGGCAAAGCTAAAAATGCCAACTTCAAAGAATGTCCTGCAGATCAGGGGTTGACAGAGGCCTTCTGATAGATCTTCTAACCCTGAGAATGCCATGATACATCTGCTGTCACAGTAAAAGCAGCTCTAGTGCATTTCTTTACTTGCTCAACTGTTTCAACTGATTATGCATGGACAAGGCACCACTTTCCACATTAAATATTGAAATCTAATGGGTGCTGCCACTGATAGCACCTTTTGCAATTCCAAATTTCAAAGGCATGAAACCTCTGAGTATTCTGCTCAATGATTAAGCCTTTTAAACCAGAATTCTTACCTTAACCAACAGTATCGAGGCTTCTGTTACTGAGGAATATCATAACTCAACCTAATTCCTGTTTTCATAGTCCCATGCTCTTTACAGACACAGCAGACCTGAGTCATGATTTTCAGACAGGTTCTGCATCATCCAGATGGAAGTGGGACTTTTTAGTCCCTCCACCACCTTCTATCAGGGAGCTCACTGAGATTCCCCAGTATGAAGCAGTAAGAAAGAGCAACAGAAAACGTGGCTGCTTGGTTCTGTAGATGTGCTGGTGTTCAAAGGATGCAAAATAAAGCAGTGTCTTCTGAATACAAGCTCTCCAGATTCAAGCACATTTTATGGTAAAAGCTCATTGTTAGCATAAGAATGGAACATTCCACAATTTTTTATTCTTGAAGTCACATGAGTGAAAACAGAATGCACATTTTTGACTCACTTAACAGAAAACCTCACTTGTTTCAAAAGAGCATTACAATTGCAGAAACCAGAATGAAGAGTAATAACCAAGGAAATACTATAACCAAGCCACAAAGCAACAGAAGTTCACACAACACAGAGTGCGTAACAATTATTTTAGATGCTATTCTTAAATGCTCAGTTTTAACACCTGGTAGATAACTATAAACTGTATGTAACTGCAAACATAGTTTAACTTAAGAAACTCCTAACATTTGTCAGGTTAGTATTCACTAGGTAAACAAGAGAACTTACCCCTCTTCCTGTGTGATGCTGCCAAATCCAAATCAACATTTCGTCTTCCGCTCTAAATTAAAAGAATAATAAAAGCCTCATTTCCTCAGGTGATCATATACCATATGCATAATATTAGAGTATTTACATTTCATCCCTCACCATAAGAGTGAGACAGCTGACAGAGCTATAATTTTTTCAATTTTTTTTACCGCTAGTGCTTCCTCTTAACAATGATGAATTAAGGTACCGAAACACAGAGCTAGACAAATGTTTCAGGTGTACCTCCTGTACAAATATTCAATTGACAATCCCTAAATACATCATGCTGGTTTACTTACCAGTGAATAACCTTCCTCATCTGATTCTGGCTGAGACAAATCAGATTCACTTCTTGACTTCATCAGTCTGTAGCTTGAGTTTGCATGGATTGAGCGACTTTCTGCTGTAAGACTTTCACTCCTGCTTCAGGTGCACACACATTTGTGTGCACACACACAGAGAAAAAAAAAATGCTGATATTACACAAAGGTAAGATAGCCAAATTTAGCAGGTGCCACAGTTTTATTTGGGAGGAGACTATCACAAGACCACATTAAAGAGGAAAAGAGTGGTCTGATGGCTTCAATTATATTTAAAAAGGGTATTAGTAAATTCTGTTACTTCTTAACAGCCTTACTGGTCAAGTGAACATGTCAACTGCAAATGAGTGATTGCTCTAGAGCCTTCATAAGTATTACACAGAGTAAAGAGAAACACTCTGAGCTGAGAGGACAAGAAACAGAGACAGAGTAAGTGGGTGAAAAAGCACTGAACTTATTAAAAACCCACCCAAAAAATGCATCCTAAAGTTGATATGCTGGAGATGAAAGCCACTTTCACAATGACAGAGGCAGCCACCCGTGCTTTAGGGACTAGATTTCCAAAAAGAGGCAAAAAGAATAAAAGGGTACTGAATATATATAATTTTTCTCCTCAATATCTTAGTATCTTTCCCATCAATATCTTAACTTAAAATATCAAAACAGGACACCTAACAACTGGTCTTACACATGCCTATGATAGGAATATCTGTAAAAATCAATCATGAACAACACTTCTGTCATAACAGGCTTTGAAACTTTTGTTTTAAACATACACAGTTGGTTTTTTTTAACACTACTACATAAGATATTGGTATGGTTCAAAAAACCAGAAATATGGTAAAAAAAAATCCAAACGCAAAAAAATCACATGAAAAACCAACAATTTTTCAAAGTATCTCATGCTGCCTGTACACCTGATGATCAGAACTACTTACCACTAAGCCCAGTTTTGAAACTTAAATAGGGTACACACAGAATAAAACTCTTCAGGTTTAGTTAGCATGGCCAAGAAAAGTGGAGAAAAATCACTCTTTTCAACAGAAGCGTAACACTGCCTTCAGCGGTAATTTTCTTCTAAATAAAACTGCAATAATGCTCAGAGGAAAACTGGGGTTGTATAATCAGCTCTAAAGGGAGCAGAGAAAAGTTAACCATGGTGTAAGAGTCAGCAAAGCCCACCTGGTCATGAGCCCAACGCTCTCTGGAGCAGCAGAGGGAGCCTGCTGGAGCTGCCCATCCTCCCTTCGCTTCTGCAGCTCCTCAATGGCAGGGCTCACGCCCAAGATCAGCAAGGCACATCTGTGGATCACAGAGTTGCAGGCAGCAGTGTACACATCCTGCCCTTCTGTCAGATCAGTGCTGATCCTTCGTTCCTGCTGGGATTGAGCAGGTGGATCATCAACTCTAGTCCCCGTCCCCGTGCTCATCCTATCTCGATCCCGACTGCGAGCTACTTCACGGGCTGATAGGAAACATTGAAATATTTCTGTAATATACAATACAAAAAGAAAGTCTTAGCTTCTAGACAAAGCCGCAGAGAATAAAATATTCATCTACATATTGGGCCAAGAACTACCCCACTACAAAGAACAACTATTCTTTTTCTAACAGTAAAAGAATACATTGCTAATACAGTGCCATAAAAGAAGTCATGCAAACAAGTTAAACGAAGCATTTATACAACGTTAATTTTAAAATGAAGGACAATGCACTTTGACAGAACATTCAAACTCTTTCGGTGTCTTACTGCAACCCAACTCATGTTTGAATAGCATCGAAGAGAAAGAGATTATTTCATGTTTGCCTTTTAGCAGATGTATATAAAATAATGCTTCTGTAAATCTGTATTGCCGACACCAGAATATCTCCAATTTGACACTGGAACAGCTTCAGGCTTTTATTAGCTTTGGGCAGTACAATGAAGATCCTATCAAAATTCTTAGCCTACACTTTACTTAATTCTGCTCTAGTCTAAAAGGTCAGATTCTTCTAAAGAGTATGTGTGAGAGCCCTCCTCATCTATGTCCAAATAACTAAAGTTCTCTTGATTTAATCACTTTAATTTTAAAGATTCAGATCCCCTTTGGAAAGGCAAAAGTAAAACCAAATACTTCCTTCACTGATATGAATAGAACTCCACATGCCAGGTTCAGCATCCCTTAGGAACCAAAGTGAGAGAGTCATCATCTTCCTACTTTTCTGTGCGTGTAAGACTATCATCTGTCAGAATGTTTCTGGATACATTTCCTTTATTGTACCCAGAAGCCCTGTCTAGGTGGAATTGGAGAGCTCTGAGCATTTAACCAGAATAACTGCAAATCAAGCAGCCAAACATACTGCCTGTACTGAGTGGGTGACGTGTAAATCTTCTAGAACCACAAATCAGCTCATGAATGTGCACTTCAGCTCCACTGCACATTCCATGGAATGACACATTCTATAAAACTAAAGGTGTAACACACATTTTGGTCAATAAGGTCCCAAAGAGAAATGGGAGTGGAAGGCCTAATGGGAAACTGTCAGCAAAATAAGAGATGACAGCAGAGACGGGAAAAAGATGAACATTTTAACAGTACCCAGAGGAACAATACTTGGAAAAGAAAATCGTGCAGCTATGGAAAATATTTCAAGTCAGCCAATTTCATTTCTTAAGCTACATGCATTCTACAGAAATGTTCCAAGGCTAACACAAATGCTGTCTTGGAGAACACTCAGTTTACAACAGAGAAAAAACCAACCTTGTGTGACTGTCTGTTGCTTTACTGAAACTGAAAAAATTAAGGATTAACTACCCCATCAAGCTGGACTACAAGCCCCAATCAGTGTAACAGTTTGTGAAATCACCTTTTTCAAGCGATTTTCTAAAGAATTAAACAAGATGTTCACAAAGTCCAGGAGAAAATATGGCAAATACTGTTAAAAATACCAAACTCTGACTGAAACCTCCACATTTTTAAGAGCAGAGATATTCAAAGATACAAGTGAATTCCAACACAGTCCACTATTAATAAAACAGTTTTGTTTCCAAACTTCACAATAACATTACCCTTCAAAGCATAAAACAACACATACAGACACAGCCAAAATTCTGTATCTAAATACTGATGAAAACTCAGAGATATAATGACAAGAACTTCAGAGAAAACAAGATGAAACCACGTAGTCCTGCAGAGAGTGCATACAGAAGTGCTGGTATATGTCATATGCCCTGAACTGCAAGGAACTCACTTAGTATTCACATTCCTTTATATCTAAAAACCTTCCTAAACTACAAAAAAACATTACATCATTGTATAAAAATAAACCTCTCAAAATGATTACACAGACAGATCTTTCATAATCTTTAAAATAATTTTTCAATTTTACCTCAGAGTGAAGAAGACCCTGTCCTTCCAAAGGACATGGCATTATTTAAACACATAACCAGTACTTACTGCCAGCTGTCATAACTTCATGTTCTCTTTCCTCCTCTTCATCTTCTTGTTCTGGGTGTCCTTCCTCCCTGTCACGTTCTGCCTGCTCCTCCATTTCTGCTTCTTCATCAATTGTACGAGTAAAAGAATGTTCTTGAGTATCAACATCAGCAGATTCTTGGTTATCTAGCATCTTGATTAAAAAAATTACACACATGAAGTGAAATTCTCACCAAAATGAAAGATGAATGTACAAGGACACAGGCACTGAATAAGAGGTTTCTTCCTACCACAAAGTACTTTTGATACTGTGTGAAATATACAACAGAGACAGTTGTTTACATTCAAGGTTTTAAATAGTTAAATTGGAAAATTTAATTTTGTAACCATCACTCAGATTATCTGCAGAAAAATGTCTCCTTGTAATGCTTACTTACACTCTACAGTCAAACTTTTGATACTTCAGCACCAAAGCCTTCAGAAACCATAAACCTGGGTAGACTGTGTAAAACCAAACCAGGTACTTTTTCCCAATGGCATTAAATCTGAAGCAACAAATCTACTGCATATATCAGATTTGCTGTATTGCATCTTTAAGTTTGAGAATTTCTAGGAGTAACAGGACTTATTGCGTGCACACCCAATGCTTTCAGAAGTGCTGAGCCTCTTGCAACTATGTTAAACCCCTACCTGAGAAAGGAAGTGGGCAAGACACACACATCCCCATAATATTAACCAAAAGTAGGAGACATACCTACACTATTTTTAAGAGCACCACTAGTGCTTCACAATACAGCTAAAAAGCATCTTAATCCTAATATTACATGAGAATTTTGTTCATTATAAATATCTTGCTTGTAGATTGTAAACCACAATTAAAAATCCTATCAGAGAAACCTGCTTTAAGGACTACTTTGTATTGCTAAACAGGCCCAAATCCCATAATTCACTGAACACTTTCATCACTAATGCTGATCTGGCCTAACAAAATTTTTTAGAAGTAGCCAGTTTCAGGCCCAGTGCTCTCATATCAGACATTCACATAGGGCTGACAAGAACAAGTTGCCCTAGAGTAATGCTAGAACTAAGAAGATAATGTGGCCATGGAGGAAGGAAGAAGGAGTAGGCAAGGAAAGGGAAGAGAGGTTCAGAGATCAGAGGCCCAAATAATGCAGTTGGATTCAGGAATGGCAGCCAGACAAAGCTGTGGCCTGCCCAACACAGCTGAGCTATCTCCAGCTACACTGTAGGGCTTCTGTGGCCCAGCATTCTAGAGATGGGAAGAGGGAAAACCAGGCTCAAGGCAGGGCTTGGGTCAAATGATGCCAACCAATCATTTCCTTTAACTGAATTAATATCACATACTCCAGACTAATGGATTCCTAATTATACCCTGCCCATTTTCATTTGGAAACTCATGAAGGTTTTACAACAGGATAGAAAAAAATACTGGCAATTACATAATATTTTCTAAATAGGCAGTAAAGCCAGAAGAACTGCAAAGGGATACACAGCCTTACCCATCTGTCTCTGGAGGATGACCTGGTCTGAATAAGCTCCATGTTCTTGCAGGCAAGCAAGCGACTCCGAACTTTATAAACACAGCGGTAAACCTCTGCCAAGGCCTTACCAGGCTGGTACCTACAGAAAACCACATCAAGCCACAAAAAAAAAATCACACAAACTTCCTTTCTGAAAGTCAAGCTGAACTTTTAATAGCAGCTTTGAGTTACTTGCCTGCTCTCACCACAAGCTTGACTAAGTAAACTCGTATGTTTCAGAAGAGCTGCAAGGACAAATCTGGACACAGTGTCTAGGAGGGATTCATTACTTAAAGTTGCAGTATCCCAATCTGAAAATAGAAATGATTTATCAAAACTGGCTACCGTTCCCAAAAAACAAAAACACTTGTTTTTTTTAATATTGTATTCAATATCTTCAGCCATTTAATTTTTTTTTTTAAGGAGCTAACTTTTTGATTTCAAAAAAACTTTCCCCCACTTTAAAAAGAGCCATTATGAAAATAATATTGCTCCACTATAAAATAACTGAACTGCCAGGCAAACCTTCACAAAGCACCGTAATTCTCCATGGGAAAATAAAAAATTACTGTCCCCCTTCTTTACAAATAAGTTCATAATATATTTTTGTGTTAAATGTTATCTATAAATCCTTGTGAACTGCTGTAGAAATGACAATATGTACCTGGCCATAGGAAAATCTAGTCTAAAACACCTGCTCCTCAGCAAGTTCCATGACACTGCCTGTGACGCTCTGCTAACATGAGCATACAACTTTCAGTCAGAGGAACAGAGCAGACCCATATCAACTTCTAAGGAACCCAGTTCCACAGCCTAAATTACACAGATCACCCATTCGACTCAGATTTTGCAAGCAGACAACCACCACTGTTTTTACTGGAATTCCCACTTCTGTGGAATCCTGTAACAGAATTCCCTGTGTTGTTCCCAACAGGTACACAATACCATTTTCTCTTTTCTTCATCTGGTTCAGCTTGGCCAGAGCTACAGAAAATTATCTCTCAATACAGCAACTACAGTACAACTACAATGCTTAGTGGATCTCAATAAAAGGAACCTGGAAGGACTGAGCAGGAAACACAGATTTTAGGCAATAAGCATGAAAAACTATTACTACTGTAGGACCAGCCTCCCAGAGACTTGAAAAGCAAAAGCTGACTTACCCCTTCATTCCATTCCTAACATATTTTGCAAGTTATTTTGCCTTCCCCCATCTCCTCCCCTTTAATTTTTCTTTTTAATTCAAAGTTTCACCCTGCTCTACTCAGAAAATAGAAAAAAAACAACAACTAAGAAAACAAGAGTTTCTTCTTACCAGTTCAGAGGGGAAACAACACTGAGCTACATGTTTGCCAAGCACTGAAATCAGTGTCAAAAGTAAGCAACAGAAAAAGCAAAAGAAAGATCATGGAACATAATAATGAATTAAGTTTATAACGTTGTAGAATTAAAAATCGTTGCCAAAGAAAATACAGGATTATGCTAGGAGTGTAGTTGGAGCACTTAACTTGCTTTCAACATACACAGGTATTTTCAACACCTTACCTTTACTGACAGCATAGTCCTGCATACTGATCCACAGGCTCCTTGCTGGCTCTTTTGTACAACCCAAGGCCAAATCAACATAGACTGCGATCTCCGGTCTCAGCTTATAATCAAAGGGCTTCTGCTCCTCATTTCCAGACAGGGCCACTTCTAACAAGGAGCTCATGCATTTGTCTAACAGAAGGGAAATACCACAGAAATTAAACTCTGCAAATGCTGAGGAATAGATGCATCTAACAGCACTTAAACCATCTTTCACCTTCCTCTTAGTTAAAAAAAAAAATCAAGACATGTTACTGTCCTTTCACAAATTCACCTTACATAGGGAAGCGACTTAACAGACAATCTACATAAAAACTATGGAGATTTAAAAGCATTATCCAACTCTTCTTCAAGAGCATAAATCTGTATCATTAATTCTACCTCAACTGCACAGCTATGCACTTGCAACTACTGCCTAGACCTATTTCAAAACACTCTGTCTTTTAAGTCTTGAAGTAGCCTATTCAGAACCAGAGGGAGGAGGAGATGTGAACTAAGAGGAACAGGGCAAAAGAAGCAAGTGCCCCATTCAGATAGGAAGGGATGAAAGGAACACCACTGCTGAGTTGTTGATAATTCTGGTGGATCATAAAGAATGAAGTTTGCTATTAACAGTATTGTTTCTAATTAATTAAGAAATAATTTTGCAAGTAGAATAAAACAGAAGATATTTTTCCAATAATTAATAAGAAAAATTGAGCTCCTGGAATGTCTGTTACATGCTGAGCATCTAAGAGTAAAACATTCCCAGTTAACTGTGTGAACAATTTCCACTGAGAAATTGTGATTTTTTTTTTTCTCCAGAATGCATTTCCAAGACTCTTTATAAACTACACCATAACCTTAAATACCATTTTGGAACTTTTTGTATTACTACACAAATAGACAAGAATGCTGAAAGACAAATCTTTAGCACAGGGACTTATTCAAACATCATCAGAAATTTCACACCTGAACACATATTTACACTATTAGGCACTGGCACTGAACAGCTCACCTAAATGAGGAATATCCATCTCCACTCCATCGCTGAATAGCGGGGTTTTGAGCCAGTAGGCTGTGTCCTGCTCCTCGGGGGACACTGGAGGGCCCTGCAGCATCCCCCCCAGGCAGCGCCCGATGAGCAGGGCCACCGTCCTCTCCAGGTCCACCAGCCACACCCATGACTGGGCAGGCTGTGGCAGGGGCACACCCGCAGGGTCAATCAACTCAGGGCCACCTGCAAGTATTCAGTGCCAGGTTAGTCACCCATGCCCAGGTGTCACAAACAACTCCAAAATCCCAAATGGCAGATCTTGTTCATGTTTCCCAGTTAACTGCAGATTTGCCCCTCGATCGGCAACCTTTAAACTGAAGAAACAGCAGCTAGGACAAACAGATCGCTGAACGTTACAACTGCAGCACGGCAGAGAACACACCATTCGTGGCACAGCTCTTCATGAAATAAAGGCTCTTTTAAACTCTGCCCAAGAACTTGCTTTGTCTAATACACACTTCTGTGTTCTGATAAACAAGTACAGATTAAGGATACAACTGGAAACAGCACTCAAAGCAGAAAAAGGTATTTCACGGCAAGGGATATTAATACATTAAGGAAACTGAAAAGGAGATGCAGCAGGACACGCAGTTTAAAAAAAAACAAACTGTGTCATCTTAAAAGGGAGAGCTAAATTCCACTAGAATAGATTTATTCTATTCCACTGTTTATTTTTCAGATTAAAAGCATGTTTGTTATCACACTTACCATGAAGAGGCCACTGTAATTCTTGATCTTCCAAAAGGGCTGCAGCAGGCAAGAGTCTGTTGAGACGATCTAAAGGTGGCAGCAGATCCAGTAGGTAACTCAGCAAAGGCCGGGCTACTGACACTGGCAGCAGCAACAGTGAGTTGACAATTTGGGAGAGCATACTGCCAGCAGCTGATACATAAATCACATCTGCAGAGAAGAAACCAAACCTGAATTGATTACAGTTATGGAATTATATAAGCACAATATTAAAAGTCAAAGAATTGCATCTCAGCTATCTCAGAATGTCTTAAACAATAAAGACTGAATTGAAGGGTTTGTTTAATTATTAATCTCTTATTTTAGTTACACACTTCCCAGTAATCACAATAATTGTACTTCTGAAAAGAGAAATCTACAACTAATGGAACTGAAAAATAATGCACATTCTGTATTCTGTTCACATTGACATTCTGGAGCAAAGGTGAACAGAATGAAGAACTCGCATTCTCCAATCTGTGCTTTTCCTGCACACAAAATGTCCTATCAAAAACATGAACCAGCCATTCCTGGGTAGATACCTCATCTCCTCCTTTGGGGGAGACTTGGGATACCTAATTTATGCAGATAGAGGAAAAATAAGGGGTTTTTTTAATTCAAACCTAAGCAAAAAAAAGTGCCCTACATTTATAGAGCCACCATTACTGATTTTTCCATGGACAGTTACCTCTCAGTTTTTCCCCAACACTACCATTCCAAGAGCTTTCCTTAAGCAGTGTTGCAGAACGGGAATAGATATCTGTAGCATGAGGCAATAAAAGCTGAAGGTGCTTGTGAAGCAGTGCCACACTGCTGGAATTCTAGAAAGAAACAAACGTAAGAATTCTGTAAATACATATAAGGGGTTCACTATTTAAAACACTTCAGCTTTCAAATACTCAGATTTTCAAAAGGAACCTTACAACATTCTGATACTTATGAATACCAAATTTTTTTTTTCTCTCCTAAATGGTAAAAATACACACCTCAGTAACACTGTTGATGTGGCAATAAGCCAGCAACTGTTTCTGTAGGGAACATAAAAGCTCATGCAAATGAGCAGGTTGGCTGTTTTCTGAAGATGATGTACCTAGTAGAAATTTATCACTGTTTTTTTCCAGTTCTCCAAAGGCTTGGTCCTATTAAGACAAAAGTGGGGAAAAAATAGCAATTAACTCTGCTTCAAGAACTTTATAATATAATACTTTATTATCACCTAAAAGAAGCATTTTCATCTTTACTATGTGCACCTCTAAGTACTGAAGAAATTGGGTAATGTCAAGTGGATCATGGGATAACCAAACTTGAAATTCCAATTGTTTATAATGCCACAGGAGCGACTGTGGTAGCCATCAGGCGAACATTCCTTACAATATTACTTTCACACGCAGCAATGCTTTTATTCCTCACCAAGGACAACTAGATTCAAAAACTCAGTTCCTAACCTAGCCCCCAAAGCACAATGTGTTAAAATAATTTAAACACATGTGTTAAAAATGTGGAATAATTCCTTAGCATCTGTTGTGGGCTGATGCATAAGGTATCTCACATTATAATCCCTGACTGCGCTATTCAGGATGGCAGCAGAAGGAGAACATAGATGGCTGCTTGACCTCCCTTGGAATCCATTGGAAAAACCTGAGTTAGTTTCAAGCAGCCAATTCGAAGCAGACAGGTTCACCTTGCTGACTAAAGGAGGCCTAGAGTGAAGAACAAAACACTGCCAACCCTGTGCTGAGGAGCTCCACACTATGCCAAGAAGTCCAAACCTCTGATTTCTCGCTGTTGAATTCAACTGGCTGGTTGATTAAGAAGCTGAGTCAGTGATTTGCTCCCACGCTCCCCTACACTTTCTAAGAACAACAATCTGGCTGACACACTGTGTTTAGTAAGACATGTACTTGTTGCTCTATTAAAAGGTAGTTACCACCATAGTGAAAGTCAATCAAACAGATTAATGCTCCTGGTGTCCGCTTATTGTTCCCTGGTGGCTGAGATTATACTGACAAACGCTGTATACAAACTATTTACTTCTTATGCTATGTTTTGTCTTCCAGAAAAATCTGAAACCAAAGCAAGAGCAATAAAATAGTCTGACATGAAACCAGCTGCGCTTACATAAGTCACCTTAAACAATAAATACCACTAGAGCAATATTAGAACCATATTGTTAGAGATGATTTAACTGACTTTAGTCCACTTAAGGACAAATACATGTGGCAGTGCTACTTCAGATAAACAAAATGAGCATCATTTCCTTAAGATGAGGGGGAAATAGCAACCCTTCAAAGTATCAAAAATTAATTATAATTTTAAAAGGTAAATTAATATGAAGCCTGTACATACTGTATAAAATCCCAAGTTTCTCAGAAGAGTCTTCATTAAGATTTCAGCTAGATGAGTATCTGGATGACTGCTCTGGACAGCATATGCTTGATCAGAGAGGTTTCCATAGCTGATACACATTGAGGCAGTTTCCGTGGTATCAGATGGGGAGCTATAGCCAAGCAGGGAAGCTACATGGGTGTGATCCTGCAAGCTTGTCAGAATGATGTCCAACTGCATTCTCTAAAGAAGAATGTTTAGACACAAAAACCACTCTTCGTTAGTAAAGATAAAATAACGCGCTAAGAAGAAAAAAAGCATTAGTTATCCAATAAAAATCTTCTAATGGGACACAGAAATAAGCTGGAAGGCTTTACCAAAATATTCCAGGTTTTCAAGAATATTTGTACTATAAGGGAATGGATAAATATACTGAATTATACTGACCATACCTAGTAAAAATCTGAGCTTAAGAGAGACAGAAACCAGACTGCCCACACGGTGGACAGTGAGTGTGAGACACTGAGCCAAACACTTTCCCAGTATTTCCTGGAGAAATCTGATTATCTGGGAAGATGGGTGGGAAACACACAATTTCTCTACACTGTACATAGGAAAAAGGGTACAAAAATGAACCTTGCAGTCATCTTTGCAAAGCAGGGTGAAATCCATGTAGGGAAAGCATTATACAAGTATTCATCTCAGGAAACAGTTAATTTTCTCTTACCAAGGCGTATTCAATCAATCTAGTATTCAAAACTATCTCTAAACTTGTCTGGACACACTACCATAGCAATTCATAAGCTCTCTGTAGTTGACCTTCACTTGAGAAAACAAGCAGTGCTCCCTGCCTCACTCTCTCCTAGTTTAGCCATGCTGCCTTACAGATTTTGTTACGCTGGGCCGTGCACTGCATCTGCCCAGAAATGCGCTTGTACTCTGCAAATGAGGCTCGCCTCATAGCTCAAAATGCTCCCACAGAAAAACCCAAAGCATACCTCAACTGCTCTCAGGCATATTTTTACTTGACCTTACCTGTCCTTTTGATAAGCTTTCCCACCTATCAGGGCCTTGGGGTAGAAGAGAATGTAGCAATTCCATTCTCTCTCGCAATGGAGGAAGTAGCATAGTTGCTCCAACTGAGAGTGTCTCAATTACAACCTAAAATCAGAGCAGCCCAAAATACTTCTTCAGTGGAGAAGGAAAATAATCAACCTACCTGTATCCTTAAAAAATACCATACACCACACATGACATATCCCAAATATCTGCTTAATTTCATTTAATATCAGAATTCTACCACACAACAGCACACTAATCTTTTTGTGCTGTGATGCAAACAATATGCAGTACACTGAAGGAGTGAAACAAGACCAACAAAAGTTGCTATTTCCTGTAAGAGTGTATCTTAGGAGAACTACTCAACCAAGTCAGTTATTCAATCCACAACAAAAACATTTTAGACTCATGATTACAGGGAAGAATAATTTAAAAGTTACCAAATAGAGCAGCTTTTTGAAATTCTTATGCAAACATCCTCCTTTGCCTTCAGATCATAAAACAGTGATGGTGACTATATTTTTTACCTTTAATGAGTAAAACTGCCAAGTCAGAATTGTTCAGAAAGTCTGATAAATATCTAACTACACAGAAAAAAAAGAGAAGACAGTAGCACAATTTTCACATGCAAACAGCAAGGCATGACTTACTTCTTGAATTTCATCAGGGACAGAAGAGTCCATCAGTCTGAACAAGAGATTTCGAAGAGGACCAGCCTGCCGGCCAAGAATGCTGGTGGCTACACCTCCAGCCAGTGCAAGTGCAAGGTGATTAGAAAGCAGCTTCAAACACAATTTAAGAAAATTGTGATGTTCCCTGTAGAAGAAATATGTATCTATTAACCTCTCCTATTTAAAATATGTATCTATTAACCTCTCCATACTATTAACATGACTCCCTTCCACTTAATTGCGCACTAAGCTTTTAACTCTCCTTTGATTTTTCAAACCAGAAAGGCAAGTAAATTCCAACAGGGAGTTGAAGGAAACTCCTCTGAGAAACTTACTGCCAACATCCTTAAAACTAAAACTGAAATTAGAATAGTGTTTTTGTGGACAATGGCTGTAAGAGGCATTCACTTTAGATTAGTAGTCCCGTGAATTATGAGGCAAAATAAACAATAATATGATACACAGAGGGAAAAAAAAACTTTTGAGAAGCAATAAATGTAATCTTCTCTCAGAAGATTTAGAAGTACAACAATCATGTTCAAAACAAGAAGTCAGGATATTCATTTCTAGTCCTCTTAAAAAAATCTGAAACACTGGTTACAGGAGTAAGAACTGACAACACAGAAACAGTAAATGCATTTCAACTGCACAGAAAAATGTGTTTTAAAGGAAAGATCGAAAGGATTCCTTGATTTAAAGGAAGTAAAGCATTTAATTCATTGCATAATGAAAACAAATTTCAGACTAAAGATCCTGCTACATCTGGGACACTGTAAAGCTCCTCTGTTATACAAATGCACTAGAGTAATTCTACACAAATGGCACCTGAGTGAGCAGGTAAACCAGACTTATGCTTGTTAAAGAATAGAGTAACCAGGACTGAGCCATGCATCAGTGCTGTAAAGAAGAAACAAATATAAAAATCTGTAACATGCATATGCTGTATGTACCTTGACGAAGGAAAAGGAAGAGGGGGAATTTCACTGTTAATTTTGTCACAGTAGTGCTCAAGAAAAGAACGAAGATGTGAAAAGGTACTTTCTTCAAGGTCGACACAATAAGGTCTGTGCCATGCCACAACTTGCCTGGAATCAAACATCAAGGAAAATTAACTTCTGGAAATCTTCAACTGCTTTAATAAATTAATAGTTTAAACAAGTTGAATACACACTTAACTAAACCAGCTTCTTTCTTAGAGCAAACTAATACAACTATGGCAGACCAACTTCCTGACCCATGAAGGTATTTTCTTCTCTCTTTTCTGTAAAACTCTTTACAATAAAACACTCCACATTTATGGACAAAAACAACTCAACGCCATAAATCTAAAGCCATATGCATTTAATCTGATTCAGGCAAAGGCTGACCAGTAGTCACAAAGCTGGTTTTAGCATAAATGTCAGGTTAGAGACTTTGATAAAATGCACGGAGTGCTATTTCCTTACTTGACAGCTCCCTTGAAAACAGGGCATTTGAAATTCTCTTGAATTATCTTCCAAATAGAAAGTTTTTCTGTTCCTTTGTCTTAGTCCATACATAAATGTTTACTGTTTCACTTCAATCACTTACTAACATCTTTGGTGTACAAGTATTATTTTGAGTTATTGTCTACTAATAACCAACCTATTTATTTAGGTACCTATTTTGAGTTTAACATGTAACCAGACAGAAATTTTTCAAGATCTTTAAATGCACCTCAGTAATTTGTCTGAACTTCCCCTTTCCCAAAGTTTCCTCATTAGTGTACTACTTATTACGCTAAAAGAAACTTCCCAAGCCATAAAAAAATCCCCTTGGAAGCAAAAAATAAAGAATACTGAGTTGTTTCACCTCCCAGTGACTCCCTTGTCAATATTTATTAAACAGAGGTACGTTTTGTCTAACTACATGTAAGAAACATTCGTACACAAAGAAGTAATATCCAAATCTTTGGTGCTGATACATTTTCACTTGTAACATGCAACAATTAGTGGAGAGGAGGGAGGAAAGATGAGACGAAGAAGACTTTCCACACCAAAACATTACAACCAGAATGCTTGACAGAGATGATGTGGGAACACTTTCAGGAAATAGTTAAATGTATCCCAAAGAGGACTTGCATAAAAGAATAAAATTATACCTGTCCCAAACGTCATCGTTACCTGTCCCTTGGAAGAGCTGTCCAGGCAAGGCTATGGGATGTTCCTGCCGAAATCTGTTGAATTGCAACTCCATCTAAACCACCTACTTTCTTTGGTTTAGTAATGGGGCCAGTAGAGTTTCCCTGTCCACACTGTCCCATTGAATTGTTACCCCAAGCATAAACTTCATTATCTATGAACACAAATAAAGTAGAAAAAAGCTGAAATACATCTGCTTTTGATCTAGAAAAGGATTATGTATTTTTACAACTTATTCTCTTTACCATGAGAAAGTGCCAAACAGTGACTGTCACCAATGGAAATGTCAACTATTCTCGTAGCCGCCAGCTCTTCAGTGAGCTTGGGTCTGAGAGCAGTCGCCTCTGAAGAGCCACAGCCAAGGCAGGCGCCGCAGCCCCACGCATAAACCTGGAGCAAAGCAACCAGAGAACAGCTGCAGGTCACACGTGTGCTACGGCACAGCAAACAACATCCCAGCAAACCAGCTGTACAAGGACTGCAGTTACACTTGCAGCACAATGTGCACAGGACTTTCCTGACTGAACACGCATCTCATACAGAGTGCATTCCTTCCCCCAACCACTGAGGTGCCACAGAGCACAGCACCAGGGAGGTTGCTGCAGGAAAACAAACTGCTATAGTGAATGTCAACATTCCTAACCCCCCCTTAGAAAACCCACTGGCTCTGAGTCACAGAGCTGAAGGTGGGGAGGCCAGCTGGGTTACACGTGTGGAAATGCTTATTGGATTACATGTATCCATCATGCCAGGAAGGGCCTTTGTTTACCACCTCAACATTTAGCTCCAAGCTCTCCTGAGATTTTTCAGATTAGAAATAAAACTTGCAATTAATACCTGTATTCTAATATACATATACATGTTAAAAAACTATTAAATCCCTTAATCACCTGAGTTGGTTACTGTATTAAAAATTACAAGCATTTCATTGTTGTTTGTTTCTCAAATCCAATTTGATTTTACACTGGTTACATTTATTAACCTAAAAATACTACATCCTCTATGACTAAGCAATAATCTTGAAAAGTGTGTCTTAGATGACTCTTAGCACATTTTGAAATACTCTTGTGCATTAGGTACTTTAATCTCTAATCAAGAACTTCACTTCTACTTAAGTACTAGTTGAACATTTTCTCAACAGTTAAAATAATAAATGCTGAGATAATGTGAACCCAGACTCTCTTCAGCAACTCCCATAATTTGAGTGAAACTTGTTTTGCCTACCTGCCCTGTTGATGTTAAGGCAAGCGAAGACTGACTTCCAGCACAAACTTTTCGAATAAACATTCCTTGCAAGGCTTCTATAACTTTAGGTTTATATACTCTATTTGTATCACCATGACCAAGTTTGCCTGCAAAGGGAGGAAACACAACTGGAAGGTATTTTCAATGGACAGACACCAATTAAAAGAATCCCAACAGATTTTTTTGGCTTCCCAAAAATGTCAAAGTGGATTTTTAAAATTAAAACACATTACAATTTTTATAAAACCTGTTCTCTTTCAATTACAGTAATTACAGACTTGAAGAAATATATATTTATTATAGTCTATTTTAAAATTGAAACACAAATCCCAGGCAGTTTATATGTAATAGTTTGTAAGACATAATTAGCTACTGTCATATCATGAGTGAGCTTATTTGAAAGTCATCAGCACAGCATTTTTTCCAGAATTGTTCATCTATTCACTGACCCTTCTGTGCTGTGAAACTCCTCGCCTGCTGAAAATCTTTTTTTTTAACCCTATAATCTTGCAGGTGAACTTCAGATATTGTATTTAGATTTTTTTAAGAATCCCTTCCTTGAACAGCTACCAAATGAGGAATAAAAACCAGAACCGAACTGCAAGGAGTACTGAAATTATGAGGCAGATGGAATAAGACAAGAATTACAACCAAAAACATTTGTTTTACCCACCATTGTCTCCTCCTCCAAATGACCACACTGTTCTCCCATCTTTGGACAGTGCTATAGTGTGTGAACTGCCACAGGAAACCTCTCCTACATTGCTAATATCTTTTACTAAAGTTGGAATGTTGCGGCTGTTGCTGTCACCATGACCTAAGGGAAAAAGAAATAAGCATTTTCTTTTTGTGTTGATTAAAGTCCTGTATCTGTTTTGTAATCATAAGACATTGCAAATTCTACGTGTATTGCAGTCATCACAAACAATGATTTCTGCCAACTTTTTGGAAAGATTCATAGTAAGGCTTGGAAGACATCTGTCATAAAGTTAAACATTAAATCTTTAGGACATACTCCAGAACACCTGTTCATATCTCACTGCCTCTAAAACTTATTATTATTTTCCACCTAGCTGAAAAGAAATAAAAATAATTGGTAGAACAAGTGCCTTCAACAGCAGCTGGTTAGGTAGCTAGACTTCCCAATGCTGGGCAGCAGGTTTCCTGCGCAGCATGAGGAAGCTGCGATAAGGGCCCTCTGTCACTGCTGTCCACATTGCACAGACTGAACAGATCAGCCCCTAGCTGCCTTTAGGCAGCCACATTTCTGAGGGGTCCTTTCTGCAGAAACCAAGTACATTACAGCTATCACCTACTTCATAAAAGGTTTTATTTCTACTAAACTCCACAAAGTCTGTGGATATGGGAGAAAAATGGAGAACAGAAGAAAATTAATACCACTGCTATCCATAACTGATTAAATATTAAGGACTTCCTATAACCCAATGAAATGTTACATTTAGCTACATTCTGGAACTCACCACTGTACACTCCAAGACCCTCAAAGGACGTCAAAACTCCACAATAATCTAAAACTCAAGGAGACTATTTCCACAATTCCCACCAAAATTCCAGTTAAACCTCTAACACAGAGTTCTCTTCTTAATGACAGGGATACACTCAGAACTTGTACTGATTCCCTTGAAAGCTCTGACTGTCAAACACTCTCCTCATCTTCCACCCCTGCAACTTGCTTGCTTTTATCCCTCTATACTTGATGATTGTGATATTTAAAGAAAAGAAAATAGAAGGGAACTAAAGCTCAACTTGAAAAAATGTTCTCTGCAAAACCTGTTGGTTCAACTGAACCTGATCAAGAAGGGTAGTTTTACACCAGGCATAGCAGCTCTATAGCAAAGATTACGAAATAGACAAGTGAACTCAAAGGAAATAGTAATACACGGTTTCTTGTTTCAGTTAAATTTAACTTTTTAGATGTATTAAGGTATAAGAACACTAAGCCATTCTGGCAAACTCAACATCAAGTATCCTTATTAGAATCAGACACGTGGTATTATTAGCAGTTATTCCTGACTCTTCAAAGAATCATTCTAGCATCAGACTAAAAGAGGTTTATCTAGAATTTCAGTTTATTTAAAATGTCTACTGTTTTTACATTCCAGTGACATTAGCAACCATATAGTCTTAGGTATGAATAAAAGCAACTTGCCTTGAAAAGAAAAATATTTAGAAATAATCTTTGTAAAATTAACTGAATTAAAAACTTTTAAGAGCCTCTGCACTTGTCAGCTGTACACACACACCTGAGTACGTGTGTATGTGTACACTGAACAGACAACTAGAGAACAAGGCAAACAGACGTACTAAATCATTACTAGACACAGGAATTTTTGCAAAAGCATCTCATGAAATTTTCAAATTACCTAATCTTCCGAAGTCTCCTTCTCCCCACGTGTACAGCTCTCCATCTTCTGTCACAGCAGCACTGTGTCTGTAGCCCGCCGATACACACACCACCACCTACATTGCACACATAAAGACAACGTTTTTACACAAATCAAGTGGGAAGTTTGAAAGCTTAGGAGAGTCAACTTTCAGAAGGAGTCTACATAAAGTGACTTGTTCTTTCACATGGATCAAGTACACACATAATCTTTGCAACCTTTTCTGTTTATTTAGTAAGGGGAAATAAGTACAGAAAAAGTTTATATGTAGAACTACTAATGATTTTTTATCAAGCAGGTTTAGCAACATGATATCCTAGTATTAGAGGAGAAAAAAGCAGCATCAGTGGATGTTTAAGACACTAAACAAGCTATATGTGAAAGCCTTGATGTTGCAGCTAGCAAAATTGAAACAGCAATTCAGCAAAAGCCCCTGAACAATTTTGACTGAAGGGTATGAGAAGCTTTCCTGACAATGCCTGTAGGCCTGTGATTTGGGCAGCAGCAACCATAAGCTCAAGTGTTTTGTTACAAGCAGATCCAGCCTCAAAGAGGTCTACAACAGACAGAACTTTTTCTTAAGATTTTATCTATTTCAAACTTTACACAACATCCCAGCTGAAGAGAACTAAAACACGTCTCCACTATACAAAACATACCTTCCCTTGCAGGGGACCCTGAATAAGTTTGGGATATTTCTGAGTTGAACTATTTCCATGTCCCAGTTTTCCGTAGTCACCATCACCCCAGCTGAAGACTTCCCCTTCTGTTGTAAATGCTAAAGTGTGACCATCAGATCCTTTTGAAGATGACACTTTTTTAATAGACCTGTGAGGCTCAAAAGTCAATTTTTTCAATGTGGACTGATTGTTGGAGTCTCCCAGTCCCAGTCTCCCATAGCTGCCTTTTCCACAGGCTCTAACAGAACCATCAGTAGAAATGACAAATGTACAATATTGTCCAGCTTCAATCTACAAAGAGAAAAAAGGATGTGATAGAGAAATACAGAGATTAGACAAATCCAGAGTTTACATATAGGTCTAGAAGTCTGTATTTTTTAACAGAATTTCAGGTTTCTTCATATAAAATCATGTAAAAACTAAATAACACAATGTTAAAATAATTTCGATTTCAGCAAGCAGTAAAACTAAAATTCTTGGGAAATATGTTACAATTAAATCTATTTTCATAATAGACTAAAGTATATAAACAGTGAAAAAAGTATATAAAAGTAATTTTATTTACTTGTATCTCTTCTACAGACTGTAGAATTTGTGTTACATTCAGATCTCCAAAACTCATGGATGGAAATCTTAATATTTTAAAAGCAAAAAAGACCAAGTAACAGCTTGATAAAACACTGCAGGTTTTGCTTAATTTTAATCAGTACCATAACATCCCAAAAATAAACCAAATGCTAAAAATCACTTGAGACTATAAACTTCAATCACGTGAACATCAAAGAAATAAGATCAAAAGCTTTTAAGAAAAGAAGAACTTGCTCCTATTGGGAAGTCAGTGCTCAGCTGAAGAATGACCCAACAGCAAATGGACTAACACAGAAATCATTCCCTATAGGAATCTTAAGAGAAGCAGAAGTGCAGAGCAGGTTCCATGTGACACAAAAAGGCAAACCAGCCCCAAACAGGTAGTCACAGCCCTATTTAATGGGAATTAATGTCTTCATACAGATAATCCTATTACAATCAAGTGGAAGGCTAAGTGGAAAAATCACATAAATTTGTTGGATATAGTACACAGTACTATTAAAAGAGTAATACGTTCATTCAGATCATGCAGTCCATTCCTGTGTATTAGTCTTTCAAATGTTTTGAAAGTTTTCTAAATGCATAAACTTGCTTTACGATGTCCTGTCCTGCATCTCATTGAAATATAGAATACATCAGTGACATCGATAGAAACAATTCCAGAAAATGCACCTAAATTGACTAGTGACCAGAAAGTGCTTTTACTTAAGTCAACACTGCAAAGGCAACATAGTACCAGAAAAGTAAACTATTATATTCTGGGTCATGCATCAATAGAAGTGCTCAGCTGCAACTGCAGAATCTGTGACTGAGAGCAGAAAGAGCATGTAGACTGATTTTCAGAAAGCTAATTAAGGTTGCTATGTCAGCAGCTAGTCCAGTTTAAAGCTTTAAACTCAGCAATCTCTGGTGTGAAAATCACCAGTGGAAAAGAGCATGGAGTCGTTAAGACACCTTTTAACCAACAATTAAAAAAAAAAACCAAAAAAAAAACAAACAAACAAAAAAAAAAAAAAAAAAACAAAAAACAAACCAAAAGCAAAAAAAAACCCACCAAAAAAACTACAGACAACTACACTGGTCTCCACAGAGCAAGTCAGGTAACTCAGTCATTCTTGTTACATGGTTATTTATCCGTGCACGTCACTAAAACCAAACCAGAATGTTTTTCCCAGGCATCAATAAAAGCAGTGAGATATTCTCAGTAAAATAACCTGAGTTTTGAACATCATTCATTACAATTTGCTTCATAACAACTTGACACTCAGAAATGAAGTACTATTTTTCAATTTCATGCTGTGACTATGAAGCTGCTAAGTGTTACATAGTGTACCACTAACAGATGTCACTC
Source organism: Onychostruthus taczanowskii (assembly GCF_017590055.1). NCBI lineage: Eukaryota > Metazoa > Chordata > Aves > Passeriformes > Passeridae > Onychostruthus > Onychostruthus taczanowskii. The sequence continues at coordinate 1,512,275 of NW_024498329.1, read as the reverse complement.
ACCGTCTGTGCATCAGAAAAGCTTGGAGCAAGCTTAGGTTGAAGTATTTTCTCTTGAGTTCCTTCTACGAGCTGGTGACTGCTGTTACTGCCCCACACATACACCTCACAGGTCTCTGACACAATGGGAGCATCGCCTGTTTGAATGCTGTCAGGGCTGGCACATGTCCTTGAATAGTCTGAGGCCATTCGACAAACCTATTCAAATCAGAGATTTATTACACAGTAGCATTTTATATTTCTTCCTATACAGTCACAGTATTTAATGCAGCTTTTATTGCCCCTCAACATGGTAACAGTCTAAAATACAAATCACCACGACCATATCGTTAGCTTGCCGACTAATTAGCTTAACAGCTTTGTCTCCCTACATCTTCGTTTTTCAATCTTTTTTGCACCTCTTCGACCCCAGAATAACTACACCCACATGTGCACACCAATCACATGTGTGAGGAGGAAGTAAACTACAGTAACTTACAAGTTTTTCAAGACATACCTCTTCAAATAAACACAGAGCTGCCTCATACAGAGAACATAAGCCATCTGACGTTCTGGTTGGCTCTCTCCATTGACTTCGATCAGCAGATGATCCCTACAACATTTAAATGTCATTATTAGGAGAAACACGCTTCCAATACAGCAACAGTCCACCTGAACAAAATACATCAGGGATTTGTTCTTATCGCTAAGGAAAAGCTAATGGCTCTTTCTAGAAAAGCACAAGTACACTACCTCTCTCCTGAGCTGTGATACCTGCATACACTTCAGGAAAACAAAACTGTCACAAGTGCTAGTCCAACATTCTTACTGATTCAGTTTTGTGAAAGTATCTGGGTTCAGAATTGATTTCTCCCAACACTACTTTGTAATTAAATGTATGTTATTTGTGTCTAAAGTGATAATTATTTTTAAATTACTAATCATACATAATTTTATGTTTACCTATCTTTCATATTTTGGTCTCTAATTGTATATATAGCCCAAACCCAACAGCAAATAAAGCTGCCCATCACAACATTTATTCCAATTCAGATACTGCTACGGCCATGCTCTTTTCATGGACCCCATTCTTCAAAATATTTTTCAGATCTTCTTAGAATTTTTTTTAGATTTTAAAGTTTACGCTTATTAAGAAGCCTGAAAGAAAAGTATGACCACTCGAGGGAAAAAGTCATTCCCTGTTTTCAGTCTGAGCACCATGAGACAGAAGCTTGCCACAGCTTCTGTGTACTGCGCAATAATTTCATACCTTGAAAAGCAATATTCATCTAGCACCAGCAGTGAGCACTCACTTTACAAAGCAATGTGTCACACTTCCAATTTAGCTCATTTTCTATCACAGTAATTTCTGAGCATGAGCATCTTCAGTTCAGCAAAACTGCTGAACATCCTGAAGATGAATAAGCAGAGGCCTAGGTGAGTGGGGGAGCAGGAATGTGCAATAAAAGTAACTAACAGGAAACAAGGTGTATTGCAGAACTTTGAATTTTCTAACTTTTTCCCCTAGGAACTTAAATGTACAAGTCCAAGCGGATCAAGTATGTCCTCAATTCTTTCCCTTAAGTTAGAGAATAACACCAAAATGACAACACAGAGACTGTTTTGCCGTTTCATCTTTACCTATGAGGAAACAGGTGGGCAAGAAGGGAGAGAAAGAGATGGTGGGTAACAAAGAAAATAGGGGGGGTAAAAAAATCACAAAAAAAGCCCCATTTCTAACATACTCAGCAAACTTGCATTTGGGGTGAGAAACTACTCCGTTAAGAATGCAACTCCATTGCAATGCAGAAAAACCAGAGCTGGTTATACCTACCAGAGATCGTCGCATCTGGGTCAATATACTCATAAAGCAATCAAAGCTGATCATCCCTTCTGGACTTTGCAGTAACTTGGTTTTCTCCATGGTGTTTACTACAGCTGAAGCACCTAAAGCCATTTCTATCCATTCCAGAAGGTATCTCAAGGCACCTCGTTGGGCAGCCAAACCAAGAAGCAACTCAGAAGCTAATCTGCGACCTAGAGTATCTGCCCCAGAGTTTGGAATCGTTACTCCTTTAAGAAAAGTTGTTACTTGTGACAAACAGTCCAAACCCATTGGTGGAATCTTGCTCTCATTTGCTAGAGATAAAGGTGGTAAAGAGCTCACAACTTCTATTGCAGTATGGATAACATCATTGCAGAGACTGAGGCCAGGTCCTGCCACAGGCATCATCCAGCTTTGTCTCAGCAGTGCAAATAACAAGCTCAATCCAGTCCGAACTCCCATTTCTATGAGTGCGTCTGTGCTTGACCTCGGTCGTTCACTGACAGAGTGCACATCTGTGGATCCAGAACTGCTTTCTGGTGAATGCTGTTGCTGTTTCACCTTACCCTTATCGTGGTATTTATTAGAAAGTGCGTAGAAGACACGCTGTAGCACAAGGAGACGCTTTCGAAGAGCTCCAGCAAACGGAGAGTCTGAGCACACCATCTTTGCCAGTGCCAGCTGGCTGCTAAGAAGGGCATCCAAGTAGTGGTCCTGTTCATCACTAGACAGAGACTCCCGCTCAAAATCTGGTAACTGAGGTCCCTTGAGGCACAGAACCTGCTGGGGCAATGGCACTACTTCTTTATTGCTAACTAACTTAGCATACAAGACAGAAACTCCCTCCCTTGTTGCAATAGATTCACTGTCTTCTGTGATCCATGAGCTGTTTAGGTGTTCAAGCCACTTCAGCTTCACAGGTGGGACCATAGCTGCCATGCTGGTTTACTTCTTTGCCATTAGTCCTGAAGATGAAAAAACTGTCAATAGGTTATGCAATATTATCTACAGATCTTATTACTTACAGCAGGACAAACCCAAATAATCCTTTCAGAAGGACCACCAAGAATTACCAGTTTCACCATGTGACGTATATGCATGTGCAACTTACTTAACATGATGTAAGAATTTTAGTGTCAGTCAGTCTGCATTTTCTAAATCCATATGCACAAAAATTCACATAAAGCAAATTTAATTTGGTTAAGCGACATGAACAGCATTTAACAGATAAGGCAATTTAAGATTTAGATGTCAAGAACCACAAAGGTGCAGGGCTGATAAGCATATCTCAGCACTATGATGATTTATGTCTGCAGGATCATCCATGTAATGGTATGATATTTTGCTATTTTATCTGAATATAGGATCACAATTGCAAAAACATACATTGAGTTCAAAAAATTTCTCACATATAAGAACACAGACTGATCACCACTAGATGAGTCCAGGGTTCTTCTATGTCTGAGAAAATTTTAAAAATTAACAAATTAAAAGAACATTCTGATCCTAAAGAGACACTCGAGTTACTAATTTTAATGCTGGTAGCATTTAGAACTCCAGTTCTTCAAGAAGATTCTTGATGTCAACTCTAAGTTTTGCCAAGGTAGTTTATAGCTTGATATGCAAAGAGGCTTCTTCAAAGTGAGTGTTTTCAAACTGCTCCTTTTAAAAGACTTTTCTTTAAAGTAATGCTTTACCTCCTATTGTACAAAACAGATGTGTTTAACTCCTGTTTTATAATCATTAACCATGGGTTACACAGGTTCTGAACTATTACTTTCTGTCCTTTGACCCTGTAAGTCGTAACACATTACAATTTCAGCAAAAGGTACTGTAATTTCCTGAAGGACAGTTTTGTGTCCTTTGGTAGTGTGAGCCCTATTTGATCTAATTCAAACTAAACTCCTGGGGGTGGAGGGAGTCTCTGCCATGCAGTGGAAGTCAGTGCTGCTGCCGTGTCGTGCTCGTAGGACAACAGCAACAGGCAGTGCAATTTGGTCCTCATTTTATCTTGACATTTCACACCTAAATTCATAAATTAAAAACAGAAACTACTACAGTTATTCTGCCAATACATCTGCCAAAAAAGCATACTGTGTGCTATTAAGCATCTACTTTTATTTCAGCCAAATTTTCCCTACAACAAATGAATACCTTCAAAAAAGCTTTACATGAGCCCCAGTGAGCCTTACCCAAGTAACTGCTGTTGCACTATAGCAGCCCCTAACACAGGTCTGTCCCACAGAAACTGGAGCCACAGCTGTTAAGTACCAGAGCAGGGAGCATTCCTTGCATTTCATACAAGACACACCTTCTGTCTACTCACACCACAAAACTTCCCAGCAGCTCAGCCTCAAAGTGACACATACAGGTACTATTACGCCCAGGACCCTGTAGATTAAGAAAGGGCTACACTATCTCATTTGTCAGAAAGTATTTGCTAACTACCATTGGATTCTAACAGAATCTGTAAGGCAAATTAATGAAAACGTCCTAACTCTGGTCTTATGTGAAGTTTGTGCCCCATCAAGAGGTAAAAGATGGGGATGTAGCTCCATTAAGAAGTTCCCAGACTTATTTATGGGCTTTATGCTTTCACCAGCTACTCTTCTTTCAGAAACTTCAAAATGTGCTCATGTACCTCAAAGGCACAAATACTGCTGCTTTTCCTGAAAACTGATAGATTCTCTCCTGCTCTCCCTGTATGCATCTCTAAAAATAGAGACTGAAGCTTGAAGCTGAGCCCTTAGCAGTGCCCTACTCTCCTTCTGCAGCTTTTGGAAGAAATCGTTGGTCCACCTTGAAAATAACATTCAGTTTCATGTGACAGGCAGAAAGCTTTAACCAGACACTGCTCATAATCCTGGAAATGTTCTCTGAATACAAATGTAAATGATCTGTCTCTGCATGTAACAACTACAGATCACAGAAGTTAAGCAGAAACCAGGTAACAGCGGCACAGGGTATAGGTAGGGTTTATTTCTTCCAGTTCATTGCCACAAATACAAGGTTTATAATTGCTCCAGAGCCTAGACATGAACATCTCAGTTCTTTTTAGGCAGACAAAAAGAAAATACATTTGGCTTTGAAAACTCAAGTGAATGCTCACTGATGTTTCACTATATCTGACCACTGCAGGGTCAGGTGAACATGTGGAAGGTACCAAGCGTGCAGGGTGGGCCAGTCCCACAGGGTGCAGGCCCACCCACTTTCTGAACATGCTGATCACACAGCCAAGCACAAAGGGAGAAGCCACAAACATGTGACAAGCGGAGAAACGGACTTTTCTCTTGTCATCATAAACCTGTAAGTGTATAGCAACAGCTTTATAAAACTATTTCAACACTGGAACACTTAAAACACTTCGAACTAAAGTACCCAGAACTTTCTGGGATTTATATTAAACAAACAAACAAACAAACGAAAACAAAAAAACCCTAAGAAGTCCAGCTCATCTGCCCTTATTCCTCCCTTTCTCCTCCTGCTCCTCAGGGGAAAAAAAAAAAAAAGTGAACCGTGAGAATGTAGAACACAAGTTACTTGTCATATCTTTTAGAACCACAGTTCCTGTTGAGGAAATCACCATTTTGGGGCAGAAAATTTTTGCATATATTTTACTGCTGCCTTGTCTACTGGTAAATCAACTAAAATGGGACTTAAAACTCATAGCTGAACAAGGATTTCAACAGTGTTACCAAATGTAACACCTATTTCAAAAGCTTACTCCAGGGAACGGTGGGGGGGAAATGCATATATCAAACCCTAAAAGCCAAGTTCTATGTATCCAGCACGCAGAATTTTGCTTTCAGAACAGCAGTGGCAGCAACTTGAGCTGCACGGAAGGACACGCAGAGGTGAGTAAGCGTGCCTTTAGAGTGTGTTCCCCTGAGAACCACAGCCAGTGCTGCAAGGGAACTCAAGGAAAGGCTCAGGTTCATCAAATCCTCCACTGGAGTAAGTGCACAAGCACAGGGAGAAGAGCTGCTGTTACTCATCACTGCACTGGACACCAACTGCTGTTTGCTCCTCTTACATCAGATGAAAGGGAATGTGAGGAAAAGAATTTTAAAGTTAAACCTGTGAAAACACAAGGAATATAATCAGGGAAGGCTTTTGCCTGAGCTAAGAGGAGAGCAGATCATTTAAATTATAGAAGAAAATATTCTTAAGAGAGGTCTCTTTTAATAAGAAACATGGAAATTACCTGCAGCAGAGACAAAGGTTCTTTTTCCTTTTATCAGTCCATTGCTTTAAATGCACCTGAAAGTGAACCTGTGACTTCCAAAGCTAAAGCCCACTGTAGACTGAATGTGTATCCTGATTCTGTCTCCTCAAGCTCAAAAGTGAAAACCAGGTACTTCTTCTGGTCTGTTCATGGTTTTCCCCATCATATAAAAAACCACACCAAATAGCCAAACTACCACTTGAATTCTAAGCTCAGAATCAAGTCCCCACATCTTGCAATAACTAGTAAGCATAGACAGGAGGTAATAGGATGCATTTCAAATTCAAAGAAATCAACTTACAAGCAGCCCTAGTGATTGTGAAACCATAATTCAATGATTGGCATGCATTTCCACAGAGTCAAGAACTCAAAGAAAGCAAGCTGATGACAAACTTCATCACCCCTTCATCCATTTATTTCTCTTCACCTATTTAGTTAGAGGATGATTTTTAAGAAGTTTTTGATTAGATGTGTTTGCTGCACTTAAGGAAAAAATAAACAGAAAACCAAGAGCCTGCAAATGTTTGTCAGCAAGACAGAGTATACACTAATAATAACTGATACACTTAAGATCTTCCCTCCTGAGTAAAAATAAGGAAAAAGAGGAAAGTTGTCATATTTTAGGGAAAGCATGCAGTCTTCAGTGGCCTAGCAAATAATGTGAAAGGATTTAAAATATGCTGGATTATTAAAGAGTTGGTTTTTTCTTAAACAGGAATCAATTCAGTCTGAAACCACCAGCTAATTTTTATAGAACACTTAAAATATTAATTTTTGTGGTGGAAGCTTGCCTACAATAACTAATAAATTACACGTATTAAAAGTGTGAATGGCCTATTGCAAATCATTATTAAATACAATAGACAATTGGGCATATTAAAATTAAAATTAAGTTTATATCAATACTGAAATAGGCCAAACAGCCAATTCTTTCACTGAGAAAAACTGCATCTTTTTTTAGGAAAAAGAACTATTCACCTATCTCAAACAAGAATAAAGTAAGAGACTGGAGATGCATCTAACTACATTTACAAGTTTTTTCCATGAAGCAGAAATAAATTATGAGGAGATAAACTATGAATGCTGCTCCTTTTTTCTCTCTGCCATGACAGCAATTTCATCACAGAAACAGAAAGAGGAATTTGATCTTGTCATTAATCCCAGCTTGCTTATTTCATACATACAATACCAAGTCACTGACTGCATGGATGACTAACACCTTAATGTACAACTGACCAGGAGACACAACGAAATAGGTATTCCACCACAAATATTTCAACATTTTTATATATACATGCATACACGCATATATACATACATATTTATTTCTTTTTATTTTGGTATTTATATTAGATACTAAAAATATCTGGGTTTCATGTATGTGTCTAAAACAAAAGTAATCTTTCTGCAACAATTATTTCTTTTGAAAAGGGAATAATTGTTCCAAAGCATTTCAGTTAACATCAAAGTGAAATTATCAAGAAAATTCTGTGTAATTTTTTTTATATAAAGTGACATATGTAAGGTAAAATGGGACTGAGAAGTAACAGTACATTTTCCAGCCACTTACCACCATCTCCTAAATTAGCTATGGCAAGAGATTTTTCTAGAAAGGGAACAAAGGAAACATTAAAGATTTCTCATAAATCCACTTGGTTGGCTCAGCCATGAAGACTGTCAAACCTCTAAGAACAAATTTTTTTTCATATTTTTACTATACCTTCAGGAAACCGAGAAGTTTTTAGGTCTTGTCACTTTGAGGTAAGTGGGACAGCTTTGATCACCTTCAAATGCAAGAAAAAGAACTCACGAGGGGGGAAAAAAACATTACTAAAGAAGTTAGTATGGGAAATTCTCAACTTCAACACAGTCAAAAGAGTGAGGACTTTGGAAACTGCCCCAAATACTCCTATATTCCAAGGGAACAGGGGAAAATGAGAATAATCTACAAAGGACTTCGACATGGGGTTGAAGGTTAAAGTCTGTGAAGTTATAAAGTTCCTCTTTCTGAGTCCAGCAGGAATGACAGGTCTTGGAAAGAATATACACAATTCCCTGAAGGAATTTCCATAATCATCCCTTTCCATGTCAGCTCAGACATTATGGGAGGTACTTGAATGTCATCCAATAAGCACCTACATGCAGCCAACAAATTTATCCTAATATAAGTAAATTCGAAGCTCCCTTCTAGGGTTTAGATTTTAAAAAATGCTTAGAATTTAAAAAAGCTCCTCAGAAGTTGCTGTGTGTAGATCTAAGAGAAAGACTGCTGGAACAATTTAAAGAAAGGTGCAGATTGGGCAGAAGCTGTACAGTGCAGCTGTATCAGGCTGTAGCTCCTTTTGAGGAAATCAGGAACAGCTCAATGCAATGAAAGAGAGATTAACACTGAATTCCTGCAGCAAGGCATGTAAGTATGAAAGCCATGACAAGAAAAAACTGAAGGGTTTATGTTCTGTTTTAAAGAAAGTTGTAGACAAGATCCTTAAAAAGTAGAATTATTATCTGGCTGATTTAATTAGAAAGTGTAAGAGTACAGTCTCCCCACAAAATATGTTTTGCTTTTGCAGTCCTTAGCACACACACTCAACTTCTCAACAGACAGAAACCATCGAAACATGTGGAAGGGAGGAGCTGATTTTAGGGCCTTTTTTTTTTTTTTTCCCCCAAAACATCATCATCTCCAACAGATTGGCTCTACCTCATTGCCAAATGCAAATAATCACTGGTATTCCAGCAAGAATAATACAAGTCCATAGATAAGGAGGAAGAAGGTGCAACTGCTGCTCAGGCTGTGAAAAGGAAAATATGAACAATCAGCTCAGAAATGTAGCTCAATCTTGAAGCACAGTGATTTCCCATTGCTTGTTCAAACCTGAATCTTCCTGCTTAATTGTTATTTTACAGCTTTTTGCTTTCCTCCCTGTACAAGGTCCAAAGAAGTAAATGTTGTAATACAGGGATAAAAAGCAAAATTCATCTTACATAAAGTGTTGTCAAATGAACAGAGCAAACAAGGGGAATGTATTTTAACCTAGTGTTTAAGGTAGGCAGAAGTACTCACAGTCCATGGAGATTTTCAAACATATAAATTGCATAAAATTAGATACAGTATCTTCAGTTAGTAAGAAGAAAATCCATTTTCTTGAATCAGTCACACTAGCACACACACTGAAGATATAACAAGGATGGAATTTGACAAAGCTACATACTACCATGTCTTTAACTTAGTCTGACTACAGCAGAAATCAAGCACACACAAAAACAATTATTCCGACAGAATCCAAGTGCTCAGGCTCTTAGAACTCCTACAAAAGTAGTTGAAAGCTTTATTTTTTGCAAAGCTCTTAAAAAACAGCACCTATAAAGCTGTAAATATTCTGTGTCCTAAAAATAAAAAGTTTTCTCAGAGGAAAAATAAACCTCATAAGCATTCACTCTCTCCCTCTCTGCAATCAGCAATTTCAGCAACCTTTGTCAGAAGCTGACTACATTTATTTTAGGGGAACCTAATTACAAAAGCTTATAACACAAGAAGTCTGTCTATACAGTCAAATCACGAGCAGGAAACGTCAAAATTAAATATGAAGATCAGCTGAGAAACTGAATTCTGTCCAGTGTTTGCCTGCAATGTTGTACCACACACATAAACAGAGCTCTTCACTGCGTGTTCATTGGCAATGAGCTTCCTGGAGCCTGCAACAGTTCCATTTATTATTCTCAACCTGAGGGACTCCTAGAGCACCACCTGTGCTCAAGGTCCCTTCAGCCTGATGTCACCTGGGTGGTTTCTAAAAAGGAGTAGAAAATTTATTATTTTAACAGATAGCAGCCAGATCACACTACAGCTCTTGATGCTCCTACAAGTAGTTAAAGCTTTGCTTGCAATGGTGAGAAATTAACTTCTGTGATGGGTCAGAAATATCAAGCATTTTGTGGCTCATGCAAAACTCAGGAAAGATTTCACGATCAGAATGATCAGATAATTCTATGAGCTCATTAAAAATATAAATCAATTAATTTACCGCAAGTGATACTGGCTACTGAAGAACTTATTCTGGGATGTTATTTTAGATAATTATTGATAAAGTAGAAGTTCTGAGTTCATAGCCAATCACAGCTCTGGAAAAGCTAATTTGCTTAAAATATGACAGAAAACCTAATATAATATGTTTCTATTTACTGCCTCACTGTGATGACAGTATTACAGCTGCACTACAAAAGTGGAATCTCTTCAAAGTTTCAACGTTTCAGTTTCTTAGCACAAGCACTTAGAACCCTTTTAAATTATATTTTCATTCAAACACATTGTAACATTCTTACCAGTAAACCAAAGTCTTTAGTCTGCATGCCAGACTACTAAATTATTTTCTCAATATTCTGTCAAATTCCTAACCTGTACAACTCCAGAGCTGAATGTGAAATTCAAGATTTGGCTGTACCTTTATTTTGTGCAACAGAAGGCCTGTTCTCTGGTTTTGCCAAGTTCCACTCCTAACAGTTCCATAAAATGACAGATTACCTTAAGTTTTTATCATTCCAGTCTTTCACACTTTTTACAAAGAAGCCACGAAGTCCCAGTAAGAATCTTGCTTCACATGCTGCCAGCTGGTGGAGCGCAGCAATTTTTGCAACCCTTATTAGAATTTTACAATCTGAAAGTGCAACTAAACCAAACTGATTTGCTTCCCTTTTTTCCTAAATAAGGGACTGTATATACAGGATTTAGCAGCAGGTATCAGAGCTCCAAACAACATTTACAGCCTTTTACTTGAAAGGTGATTTAGAAACCAAGAATATATAAAAGTAACTAAAATCCTGCCTTGTCACATGCTAAAAATATGAAATGTACAGAAATGTAAAACCCACAATACGTTTCATATGGCTTATGGCAAGGGGACACTATGACAGCTGAAACCAACAGGACATAATGTTGCCTAGAAGAGTTATCTGTTCAATATTTCACAAAGAAAGCACTGAAGGTTCAATATTTCAGTGCCAAAAAGCACTGTAGGTCACTATACAAGGCAAGAATCTTCACATGTTCTTTTTGGCCTGTCTATGTAGTCTGAACACACTGTCATGAGAGATGCAAGGTGAATGGAATCCATCCAAAACAGTCAGGGCAAAGAAAAAGAGAAAAAGATAAATTAGAAAGTGCTTGCACTGCAGAGAAATTAGTACACATTCATAAAGAATTGAAAGCAAAATTGTCCTCAGAAGCAGCGAAAAAAATTTAAAAAGCAGCAGTGATAGTAACAGGAGACAGACTGAAAAACAGCAAAGAAAAAATAAGTTGTGGTCTCCTACAAATCTGGAATAGGAAACAAGGAACAAAAGGAACTAACCCAGAAAAAGCAAGCAAGAAGAGCAGCTACAGCAGATTGTCCGTCACCGCTGAAACACCGAAGTGAAAACCACAGCAGCATTAATTCATGTGAACATCTGTCTCCACTGAGCACAAGGGCCAGCATCCTTCCTCCTTGCATTAGCCTCCTGCTCAGCATATGAAAACTACATGAATGACATCATCATTCAGAATAAGATTAATTATGCAAACAATCATCAACTTTTCTTTCCAAATATTGAATTCCACATAACCTTATATTTGTTAAGTAAGCCATGGTAAGGTCCTACTTGATATTCTTCCAGTTTTAGTCTTCCTACATGATTTTAGGTTCCTGTGGGATTATTCATTTATTCATTATCAGGTATAGTACTGAAACCAATATAACCCTATGCTTTCAGCTAGTCACAACTGGTTACTCCAAAAATCTTTCTGGAGACAGACTAAAGGAAGACAAAATCATTTTTAAGTTAATATGAAATTAAAGCTATTTGCCCCCTTTTGCCTTTAGGGTTTAAAAAGAAAGTGATACAAAAACCTAATCATGGCTTCTCAATGTAAACCCCTGGGGGCTGTACAAAATCTTCCCAAGCAGAGAAGTAATAAAAATTATCACTATTATTCAGCAGATAAACTTAGAAAAATCAATTTAATCCATTGCTTCTTCAGATGCTTTAAGGTTACCAAAACAAAAGCTGAGAATGCAAGGCGCTCCACATGCACAGTCATCAAAAGCATTTAGTGAAAAGGAGCTGAGAAGCAGAAATTCCCCATGCATCAAAACATCCCAACAATTTTAGCAGAGAAAGGTGCCTGATTGTGCATTGGAAAAGGGATGAAATCTATGGTGAGGTTTTAGCACTACCACTCTCCCCAGAAGGTACAATCACTTGTACTTCTACTGTGTAGTGTAGTTACAGTATTTACCACAACATATAGGAACAGACATTTTCTTGCAAAAACTACCTAAGTTTTAAAGATGCATTTACTAGAAATCATGACTTGAAACTGAAAACTCAGCAAGAGACAGGAGAGTGCAATGTGTACAGACAGTCAAAATTCAAACACATTCAACTTTCAAGTTAGCTGTATGTAAGCAGAAAGATGGACTGCAGCCTTTAGATATATATATAAATCTATATACAGACAGACAGAGAGACAGAGAGACAGATAGATAGACAGATAGATAGATAGATAGATAGATAGATAGATAGATAGATAGATAGATAGATAGATATAAAGGGGGCATATAAGAGCAATGGAGAGATAGCTGTTATCAGGGCCTGTGGTGACAGGACAACAGGAAATGGGTTTAAACTGAATATGAGTAGGTTTACATTGGATACAAAGAAGAAACATCTCAATGAGGCTGGTGAGACACTGGAGCAGGTTGCCCAGCTAAGTTGTGGATGCCCCTTTGTGTTAACACTTCCTGTTAATATTTGCATTTCTTGACTCAAGAGAACTCCTATTATAACTACTTGAAAAAGAAACTTCTGTTGTGTAAGTTCATGTATTTGTAAGGAAATGTTCTGAGGATGAAATTTCAGTATTATCTAGTCCTGACAGCAAAAGAAAAAATTGTTACTAGTAAGGAGGACTCAAACTGCAGGCTCTTCTTTAAGCAGCAAATTAATTCCAACTTCCAGCAGAGAAGATGATTGTTTGAGCCAGCTGAACATTCTCCCAAACAGCTTGGTGACATCAGGTCAATCACAACAGGCCAGGGAATATACCTGGCCAGCTCCAAGGTCACAGCTACACTTGCTGTTGATGGGCAAATCCTGTAACCACTGAGCTCCAGACTGGCTTTGGTTTGGTTTTTTTCCGTTAAGAAGAATTTACAAGGGTTACTATGAATGACTCCAATGCACAGCAAGCAGCTGCAGCACACCGGCAGTTATTGCAACAGCCCTGTGACAGCAGGACTTCAGTTTCTGAGGGCTACTTCAGATGTTTTTAAAGAGCTAACACCTACGAGATTTGAATGTTCCACTTGACTGTCAGTCAGTGCAAGGGAGACAGACAAAAAGAAACCCTGGCAGCAGTTTCAGAGTTTGAGTGCTTCTGAGAGCCAGTCACGGCAAACACAATCAGCACAGTACTCACCATTCACTACCACGACTTTGACAGCAGGAAGTCAAAGACAGCCACAGAGAATTGCATCCTACTTTTAACTCAAACACACTAGTGCAAGATAAAAAAATCTCCCAAGTTACATGAACAGAGGAAGATTAAGTACCTGTACAGGATCTAAGACCATTGCTTTGAAAGGCTAATGACTTCCTAACAACCTATGACCAGAAACCAAATGACTGCTCCACCAAGCCTACCTAAAATACATATAATTTCTGTCACCATTACTTATTTTTAAAATGGGAATGAGTGCATCTCTACCACATGAGTATTACAAGAATAATAACACTAAAAACAGAAAGAAAAATTGGAATACTAAGTGTCCTAACGTCTTAAACATATGTAATTTTACTACTGAAACACAAATATTATTGCTAATTTCATATGTAGCTTTCCCCATCCTTAAAATGGTCCTACTCCAGTCACTACTGATAATTTGAAACATTAATATTATTAATAAATCGAAATATTAATATGCTTCTGCAAAGCACCCCTGTACTGTTTTCTTTGAAAAATAAACTTTGTGGCTACCTCAGATTGGTAAACTAAAGGCAAAACCCAACAAAGATCTTTAATCAACTACTATCTATTTAATTCAGTTCTGAAACAGCAGAATAAGTTTTCACTGTTAAAGAATTTTTCAATTCACAGATTAAATTAATAAAAAAAAGACTGTGTTATATTCTTACTGTGCCAAGCAGTCTCTTGGAAAAAATAAATCAAAGACTTGACATCCCTATGCTTAATTAACAATTAGATAACTCCTTTACAGTTTCCAAAAAAAAATTTCAAGATTCCCACTTCCCCTTCAACTTACATACTTCCAACCCCATAAACTCGTTTAGTCTTAATGTTCAAAGAACAAAACATACACGACATATTTAAATAAGAACACAGGAGCAGAGAGGAAAACCTCACTACAGGTTTGCACTCAGAGATAAAAAGCTTTAAGAGGTTTCATTTTAAAACACAACCACTGTGATACAGCCACCTAACAAATTCCTCATAGGTGCAAGGCTACAGGAGACTGGCAATGCCATTCTGTCCTATAGCACAACATTGTACAGCTTTTAATCTTTCACACAAAAAACAGATTGCTCTCAGAATGGGGAAGCAGTAGTAGACTGACCAGGTACAAAGTCTACCTTTCCAGATTAAATACCTATTATAATTTTCCCCAAAACTATGTGAGACTTAACCCTGAGATCAAAGTCCTTCACAGTCCCACATCCCAGTGGAGCAGGCATGGTATATATGGGGTCTCTAACTAGGAGCATTAAATTCAGCACATCATGAGGTTTTGTTATGAAATACCAGCACAGAACACTCCGCTAAACTACAAATCTGATCAACCTCATAAGACAATATACATATACAGACACGTACAGGATATGTTTACATGTATAGAGAGCGCACGGTTCCAGCTACAGGAAATTACACCACTCGCAAGGAAACAACCAGCTTAGATATGTGGCAACAGAAATTAAAATGTTTCAACTGCACTAAACCTCTCCTATATACTGTGAAAGGGCAAGGGCATAACAATAGGATTCTGCCCTTTAAAAACCATGAAAAGCAGCTTGTGTACAGCAACACCTCCATGAAATTAACCATACGCAGTTTAAAAAAAAAAAAATCCAAAACACAACAACAAAACACCTTCTAGGACTTCACTTTGAAATACAAAATAAATAATCTCTAAGTAAAAGTATACATATAATGTTGCAGTATTGCAGGCAAGAGCCAACAAATATGCCATGCGAAGACGGTGCAATTCAGATGACAGGTCCGGAGATACAAGGAACACCAACCTACAGTCATGCACACAGTTGATGAAGGCAAACGTGACAAATTTCAGCCTGAATTTTGTGACACCTGCCGGGTCCACCTGGGACGCCCGTAGCCAGAGATGCATTAAACATTTAGAGGAAAATGCACGGCCACACTACAACAGCATTCATGAGGCTCATGGAGAAAAAGCACAGGCTCCAAGGACCTCAGCCGAAGCACAATGCAGAATTCGTACAGCTTATACCACTATGAAAAGGCACAAAAAGCCCTCACGAAAGGAGAAGAGCTGCCGGAGGACGCCCTTCCTTCTCCCACCCTCAGCAACAGGGCAGTGACACCGGAGCGGCCCCACCTGCCTCCCCTTTTCCTCACGGCCGCCCGCACCTTCCCTCACTCCCTGCCGCCCGCGGCTGCAGCTGCGGCCCCGCGGTGTTGTCGGGCGGGGAGGGCGCGGGGAGAGCCATCCCGGCCCTGGGCTCGCCCAGGCCTCCCGCCCCTGCCCGCGCTCCTCAGCCCCACGCGGCCGCGCGCTCACCAGGCAGCGGCGGGGGCAGGCGGCGGCGCTCGGCCCGGGAGCCCCGCGGGACCGGCGGGGCGCGGAGAGCGGAGCACGGAGATCCCGCCGGGAGCCGCGTCCTCCCGGCCCAGATTGTCACAGGGAAAACATGACGCGGGCGGGGAGCCGCCGATCTCGCGGGGCTACCGCGCGGCTCTCGCGAGAGCGCCGGCCGCTCCCCGCCTCCGCCCGCCACCGTGCGCGGGCACGCGCGGCTCGCCGCCGAGGTCGCAGCGGCGGCAGAAGCCGCGGCGGGAGCGGCTTATCCCGGCGAAACGGGAGCGCTGCGGGCACCGGCAATGAGACAGTGCCCACACAGTGGGGTTCAGTGGTCTTCTGCAAGCGTGAGGAAGAGCAGACTAATGCTTTTGCATAAAAACGACCAAAGAAGCAGGTCAGGGAAATGAAGCACCTAATTTAGGCCGGGATCCTGATGGAATTGATGTACTGGACAGTCAGTGAAAAGAAGAGAAAGGGATGCCGTATGCAGGGACAAACAGCGCAGAAAAGGCAGAACGAACCACATTAGAGGACAAGCAGGAGTATATTAACGTGTTTGCTTAAACAAAATGAACAACATAACAGCAAACAGTAAAACTGTCACTGAGGAATGAAATTCCAAGTCTGAAGAAGGATAAAGGATACAGTTAACATCGTCACAGGCTTGGATGGTGGCAGCAACAACGGCACACCAAGATGAGTGAGGCCACAGCGGCAACAAACAACATAGTGAGAAATCTCAGTTATACCCACATGAATTGGCAAAGTGCATACGATATTGGGGATGCCATGACTGAATCAGTAGACATTCTCAGACCAGGTAAATGGGAAAACTGACAAGAAGCAAGAGGCAAACTCTGCAAGAAGGGACTGCATATGTTTGAGTACATCACTCTAAGTCAGGAATACAATGGAACCTTACAAAGATTAGTGATGTGAAATAGGTGAATAGGGAATAATTGTTTATGCTCTTCCAGTGGAAGAGCTAGAAGGTAACAAGAGGAACTAGTAGATGAAAAATTCAGAACAAGGAAAATAATTACTGTTTCTTCATTCACATATAATTAAGCTGTAGAACACCTTGATGCAGGACAAAATGTAGTAGAAGTTTACATGGACTCAAAAAGAGAATGGAAAAATACAGGAAAGAAAAAAAAAATCCATCAGTTTACAAAGACATCTCCTCTGGTTGAAAAATGCCGCGGCCCACAGAAAACCCTACAATATTTGGGGGACACTTTCCTCTGTGCTTGCTCCTGCCTTTCCTTCCCAAGGCATGGGGCTGATGGCTGGCTCAGACATGGTGCCAGTGGACCAGCAATCCCATCCTTATGTTCTTGTGCTATATAGCCTATGTTTCCTGGATCTCTCCTCATTAGCCTCAATGCTTCATTCTGAGTTATGAAGTGTTACGGGAGGTCCCTAACGGTAAAGCTCAGCTCCCTGGAGGGACTGTTGCATTTCATGACACAAGGTCCAACCAAAATTGGACTAAATGTGACTGACCACTTTGCAGACACATCCCTTGTATTGATGGCTTTTCATTCTGCCCCCTAAAAAGCAACTCAGGGATGCACAGCTTTTTGCATCAGAATAAAACTGGAATGCCTTGCTTTGAAAAGTCTGACCTAACCAAGCCAAAAATCACAGACTAAAAAAAAAGTCTCTGCTAGCAATTTACCCATGTGATATCAACCCAGAGGATAATGGTCAAGACAACCCATTTTTGTTCAATAAGTTGTAAGATTTTTTTGTTTTGTTTTGTATCTCTAACTACACCAGCTAATCTTTTGTCTAAAATCATAGTCAAACTCTGCCGTGAATGAGCACCTTCTTTGTTGATGAGACCAGCTATGCTAAAAAATACCATCAAAACAGGGGCAAACTATAAAAACATTTTAAAGCATTCCTTAAGTATTTCAAATATATCAGCTAAAGGATGCTGTATAAGAAATAAACTTCAAAAAACCAACAGATACATGAAAACACATTCAGTGCAGACATGTCCAGCAGATCTGCCATTCCACAGAAGAGAAAGAAGAATAAACAGACACACTCAGCAGTATGTGCTCTTCTCCATGGTCACATGCCCCATACCCACACACATTAATCACAACACGAAGACAAAACCTTATCATTAACTGCAGCTTTTATGGCTGGAAGGCTCCACCTGCAGCCAAGCATTGTATAATTCTCAAGGAATTTCCTAGGTTCACAAACGTCTAATGCTTTTAAGTTACGTACACTTAAATATTGAGTTCACAAAACCGCAAGGTTTTCTGTTTTGTTTGTCAAGTCTTTAGCCAGCCCATCAATCACTGCAGTACTGAGAGTCAAGGGCTCTCCCCTTGCCATTTGCCTGCATGCAGGTGGTAGGGCTGGATGCAGGTGCCGTTTCCAGAGGCCCACTGATCTCAGAATTTAAGTTACACTGTAGGACCATTGCTATTGCAATGCTATGAATAGCTATTGCTACAAAAAGCATCTTTGTGAATTCTCACATGAAGCTTGTTTATTAGATAGCAACTGTTAATATTTGATATTAACTACAATCTTTCGTAAGTCAGGTGACTTCCACAGTTTCTCCTTCAGAGCTAGAGCCCCAATGCCTGAGCTACTGTTTGCATCTACAGCCAGCTGGACTCAGGAGCTTCCAAACTGGAATAAAAGCTAGCATGGCAAGTGATGCAGGATGAGGACGGCTAGTCCACCACTGTATTAAGCAGGCAAGTATTGTCAGAACTACTGAGAACCCAAACAAAGCAAACAGCATTCTAGCCTACAGTAGCCCAGCAGGTCTGAAAATAAGGACATAAATAAGGGGAACAAGCCTACATTTGCTCTGACACTACCAACGACTGTCACCACAATTCAGCCACCTCATCTGAGAGTCAATTATCATTAAATCAAAACATAGCACTTGCATCCTTTGGAAACGGCAGAGGCTCCTGAAACTCATTTGGGTACCCTGAGGACATTCCAGAGGAAACATGAGCCCTCCAGCCACCTGCAGCTATGTATTAACAGAGTGAATGTAACAAAAAAAGTTGAGTTTTATGGGACACCCTAGACACAGGCCAGGAATACCCGAATCACAGCTTTTCAGCAGGCAACATCATTCATCCTCTCCCCCTTCTTCACAGCAAGCATAAGCAGAAGTATTCAAAACTACAAATCTCAATAGTTCAGCCCCTAATGTCCCTGACTGCAGGACATTTATCCTCCATTTCTATTTCCAAAATAGTTTCCATTTTACCTTCAAAGCATAGAGGGAGGCCAAGAGAAAGCCCATATGATTGATCATGGAGGTTTCAAGAGAAAGGAGGCTGTAGATAGTACCTCTGTTATCTCTGTGCTCTCACCTCTTCTTTAAAACAGAAATAATCTTTCATGATGCAGACCTCTCAAGTCCCACCCACAGTTTTCCTTCTTCCCAGCTTCACTTGGACTAAGACAGATTTCTTCCAGCATTTAGCTCTACAAGACCTGTTTTACATCAGTGATTCCCTATTACTTTGCATGAGTTACTGCATTATTTATTAGTTTAAAATGTACTGTTACGTAATCCCATCAAATGTACTTTTAATATTAAGCAATGAAGAGAAATGTACAATGATGGAACAACGCACAATTTAACATCAAGCATTTTTCTGACTATTAATAATTATCCTTCACTTTTTTTAGTAACCACATTTAACTCTTAATCTTCTTCTAAGCCAAACATTTCACCAGGGCTATGAGCAATTCCACTCTCACTATTTTTGTAAGATCTTTTTTTATAATGCAGTGCCTAGGACAAGACCCAACATCCAGCATGAGGCTATGCTATTTATCTAGGGCTTATTCTTAACTACTTTTCCACAATGCAGGATAATTTTGGATCATTACAGAAAATGGGAATTTATATATTAAATACCTCAATTAACTGTGTTTTGATTTTACTGACTTCTCTTTTTCCGGCAGACTTTGCTAACACTGGTATGCCTTGCTGTTGTCATGGCAATGAAAGGAGTCTGTATGGTTTGGGATGTGACTCAGAAAAAAATTTATACAGAAATGGGCCAACAATTACAACAAAGGACATTAAATGTTTCTGTGCCACCAGTTAATAAACGGTCAATGGAAAAAAAAAAAAAAAAGAGGAAGATCCCAAATCTGAACAAATGACACTGAACAAAACTTGATTGGATAGAAGACACCAAATTATTACTTGTGACCCTCTGTTGCATTTAGGTCTCTATGTATAGCTTTATCACCCTCAAGAGTAATTAAAATCACAGTGATCTGCCTGGGCAGTTACTTAACCATAACAGAACCCAGATTCACCCAAAGAAGTTACATTCTTAGAGTTTAGAAATATGAAGAGTCTTGTATTGTGGACTTATCCCAATAAAAAACAGTCTGAAAGCCATCATCTCTGTGAGGGTTCATTCAAAGGCAAGGCTCTTCTCACGGCTCACAGTTTACATGAGGCAAAAGGGAGGCAAGTTTACCAATTAAAAGATGAGGAAAGGAGCTTGTGGCAGTCACTGAGGAGGTGTGGACAGAGCAGTTGCAGGCACTAAAAAGCATGACTAAAGCCAACCTACACCAATCTATGAAATGCATGGAAAAATTATTTTTAGCTAGACATTCACCGATGTCTTCCATATGTTACTCGTGACAACACTGGCTCTTTTCCTGTGGATCCAAGGTATGTGAGGGGAGCTGTTATTAGATCATTTGCCTGGGCAGGGATACCAAATATGAAGGCACTGAAATATATGCATCTGTGTCATCCCTTAATTTCATCTTCTGACTCATGTTCTGGAGTGACAGTTCCTCTGCCTGGCACTTCCTGTTCATATCGAACTGAGCCATACTAAGTGTTATTTATTAGAAAACAATCTAAAGGCACATCCACATAGCCAGCTGGCTCTTACCCCAGTACAAACCATCAGTGCCACATAATCAGCAGTTTCAGAGCTCAGGATTGCAGATAGTTGTGTCACTTCTTTTCTTTTACTCTTGGACTCAACTGTGAAATCTGCATTTCACAGTTGAGTAGGAACCAGTCTGAAGTAACCTCAAATTTAAGATCTAGTTCAATCCATGGCCACCTCTCCCTTTCTTTAGCTAGCTGGTAACTTTTCCAAACTGTTTTGCTCAGCCTAGCTTTGTATCAAGGTTCCACACCTCAAAAATGTCCTTGGCCAAGCCAAGACAGGAAACATTCCAGTGAACCACTGGGGAAAAGGCCTGGGAATCAAGAGGGGTTTGCACTGGAAGACAATGAATGATAATATACTGGGGAAATTAATTATATATGAGCAACGAAGTAACAACTGAATTCATACACAAGACTAATTCCAAACTAATCTGTGCATGGGTATGAAACATTTTGAGTGTATGTGGCAAGCAGGTTACTAGGACTTCAAGAGGATTAGTAATTCTCATCACCTCAATATGGTTGCATCCAGTGCACAGCTACAGTGCAGCTTAAACATTGTGTCAAAGTAATACCTATATGCATAAAAATAATGGAGAGTACTAATCAACAAAAGAGAACGGCCAATGGTCAAAGTACCATTCATAGGATTGCCCTTCCTAGCTGCGTTCTTATGGGTTATTCACAATTCCTCTGGGGTCTCATGAGTGAATTTTGGTGCCCTGCTTTAAAAACCCCTGTTGCACAACCCTGTAGCGTGTCTCCACTTACAGTCATGAAAAGTGCCTGTCACAATTGCTTCCCCCTCCTGCACCCTGTAGTCTTTCCTACTCAGTGAGCAAGATCTTTGAATGGAAGCAAGGAAAAAAGGTAGCACAGTGCTCTAACAATCTTTGTGCTTACTACTGGAGACTCCCCGTCCCTTTGCCTTTCAAGTGGAGAGGTTATCCAGCTTCCATGGCCCTGGGGCAACAGGAGCAAACAGACCAGTTGCTCTTGGCAGAACACAGGGGGATGGACCCAAGCTCTGCCAAATCCAGCACACAAGAGCTGTGTGCATCTCCAGCAACCTCAGAGCCCTCCCAAAAGGGAGCACCCGCAGGGTTGCACCAGTTAATATTCACAGAGAGTTGCATAATATCAAACTGGGCTCAGCAGCAAAGGAACACTTGAGCTGTTTCGAGCAAGCACTGTTCTAGTTTCTTCAATGGAATCCAAGACAGGTGAAAAGTTTAGGAAATAAAGACTAAAGTTTATGCAATTCACAAGCACAGCATTGATCCATTCCCCATTTCTGTAAGCAGAAAAAAAGCCTTTATTTAGAGGGCTTCAGTTAAGCAAAAAGCTTCAGTTTTTTTCACTGAGGCCCTCTGAGCTTAAGTCCCCTTCCTTGTTACTTCTCTCTGAAGTAAGTTATATGTCTAAGTACTGGCACAGACCTGCTTTTAGATTACTCCAATCTTTCTGCACAAATGCAAAATGATATTATCCTTTACCACATTTTTTTCCATGCAAGATCCTATGCATAATTTCTTTCATCAAGAATTTAATTTTGAAAGTCAGAATATACAATAATCTCATAAAAGGCATTAACAAATATTAAACCTAGGAAAAGCATTTTTTTTTATAATTGTGAGTTAGGGTTTTTTTGCATAAAAAAGATAAGAGCTGTCCTCAAAATTAGCAACATTCCAAGACCATGATTATACACAAGTACTCAGGTCATTGTGCCACATGAAACCTGAAGGCCTGAAAGATATTGGAAAACCTTTTGTCTGGACAGCATATTCAAATGCATTTTTAGCATTTTCAGAAATAATTCATTTTTCCACATTATCTAGATCATTCCTCAGAATAAACCAGATAAAAATTAAAACAAAAGATTTTCCAAAAAATCTTTTTAGGGAATAAACCCCAAACTTACAACTCTATTTATGCCTCAGAATTCCTCTTTCTGAACTTGAGCTACAAAAGCAATTGATTTTTCTCTGAGTTTATCTTTCTTTTCTATTCTGACACCTATGTGTCTTCCTTGCTCGTGCTCCATTCCACCATTTCACTACTTCTTCCTCCCAACAGTTATTTGTCTAGCCCTCTAACTGATGAGGTTTTTTACTGACTTTTCTTTGGCTTCTGTCAGTCCATTAACATTTTCCTAGTTTCTAACTCAAAGTGAATATTCCAGCTGTTGTCTGAAAGCTGTACAATGAGGAATTATCCTTGTGCTTTCATGAATCAATGACTACTCTGTAAGGCTAAAAGCAGTTTTTCTCTTCCCATTGTTTTTACATTTCCTCCCATTCCATTTGTTCTTGCATTCAATTTTTTTCCCAGCAAACACCACAAGACAAATAATACCCTCCCACACCTTTCACTTTGAGATCTCACAAAGAATCCTCTTTCCCTTAGATGAGGAGGGAAAAAATGTACAAATAGGATAGAGTTATCTCATCCCAATATGTCTAGCATAGTCTGTGTTTCAGTTCAGCATGTTACCTAATATTCTCCTTTTACAAGAAAACACCTGCTCATAGTGGTCTGTGTAGAAGGGACTGGTAAAGTTCCAAACTGCTTTTTCCTGTCCCACACAGCTCCTGGGGCTGCTTTCACCACAACACCTGGCTGCTGCTGGGCAAGGGAGACTCGGAAGTGTAAAGGTCACTTTCCAAATGAATACTGGAAAAAAATCTTTCACTCGGAGTGCTATCATCATTTCAGAGAGGTCAAAACTAAGCCTAGTCAGAAGGAGCAACTTCTCCAATAGCAGGGTTTAACCCAAAAGCCCAGAGCTCCTTCCACATGTATTCTGGATTTGTATGCGCCGTGAAGTCCTGGACTTGACAGACAGAATCACAGAGCACCCAACAGACATTTCCTCTTTGACATAGCTAATTCAGCCCTAAATCGCCCAGAAAAGAGATGAGTTAAAACATTTATATCATGAAACACTAATAAACACTTCAGCCAATTCCACAATGAGAATTATGAAAACAGGTAAGAGCCAATAAAACTGATTAAAATAAAATAAAAACATTAAAAAATATAAAAAAAAAGGAGGAAGTAAGAAAACATCAAGGCAAATACACAACAGACAATTAATTTAAAACCCCATCCTACAGCTACTTTTGAATTTTCTCCAAATGGACTATATCAAGCTCTACACAGACAGTGTTAAATCAATTTAATTACAGAATCACATGGAAAATAACATTTAAAACCTTTCACTCCTCTTCTCAAGAGTGAAACCAAACTACTACCCAACACAACTTAGTAGTTTTCTCTTTTTGTTTATTAAAAAAAAAAAGCCTGGAATTCCCCTAACAGAAAAACACAAAATAACCCCAAGTTTTGCTCTGAAATGGAAAGCAGTGCCATTATATAGAAATGCTTGGCTAGATGAATAAAAAGCTCTACCCTTTGCACAAAAAGGGCTGCAAAGAGCATCCTGTTTAAGCTGGTGTCCTAAAGAACAGCCCATCAATACATCCTCTGAGTAATTTGCATATTTAGGATGGGATGTAAGTTATCGCTATCTGAACTTTATTTTTTGAGTTAGCTTAGAAATTCTTTATGTCAGTTTTCTGCTTCCAGTGGAAGCACTCACCAAGTTCCTACTCTCTGCTTTCACATATAGAGTTTGCCATATCAATGTACAATTAGACACCTGCTGTGCCAGCCTTTGAGCAAGGAGAGGCTTTGGGATCCTTTTTGGTCTTGCTCTCACATCTGTATTTCAGTGAGGTTATCCAGTGCTGAGTATTGGTGCTAAGAACGAAGTCCCTGCTATGGAATTAAACCCACTGATAAGACAGGTGCTAGAACGGATAATTTCAGCACGGTGACATGGGGAACGAAAATAGGCATCTCTTTTCTGTTGCTTTTCTGTTGTGGGGTGTCACAGAATCAAAACTCCTATTGTATTGGAAGGACATGGTACATGGACAATGCCTAAGGACAGCGGATTGGCCCACACCCACTGCCATCTCCTACACCTCCCCTAATGTTTGCTGCCCACACTGTCCAATACAGTGACCCTTTCCCACCTCTCCCAGCTCCTCCTCAGTGTCATTCCCCTGTTGCCCTCATTCACTACCCTTTCTCCCCTTTCTAAGAACATTTCCCAATTTGTCTCTCTCTCTCTCATCAACATGTGAACATGTGAGCCAGCCCCCTACACTGCAAGGCCAGGCAGTCTGCAAACACACTTTATTCTAGTTGGCCTCTGCTCGGTTCATGCAACATGACCAGTACAGCAGCCGCTGCCTCGCGCTGCCGGGGGCACATGTGTCCTTTAGTCTGGCATGGAGGAGCTCCAGTGGAACACTGTGATCTGGTGCTTGGAAAGGCAGTGTGTCCCACGTCAGTGCTCATTCACTTCCTCGGGCAGAGGAAAAGCTCCAGCATCGGCTGAGTATAACAGAGAAGTTGGGGGAGGCATAGGAGTGAGACAGTTTGGTATTTTATTTTGTCTGCAGTGTTTTCAATGATGGGATTCTAACTGGTCCACCATCATTCACAAGCTTTCTGTCAGATGTATAGCCATACACAACAGAGAACAAACTATTTTAATACCTGGAAATGCCACGCCAAGAAATGTCCTTAGCTCTTCCATGTAACAGGCATCTTAAGGAATTAAAACCAAAACCAATGTCATCCTTTCAATGCAGCAGTTAAATAAAACAATAGAAATTAATATTATTGTTCATGTGCTGCTGGAAGAAAAATTTTTAAAGTTCACAACTGAAGACCAAACAAAAAAAACCCAGTCATTTACTTTGGCCACAGTTTAGAAGCAATGCAACAGTCATGACCCAGCTAAACCAAAAGCAGCAAGGCAGTTGAAGCAACATGGACAACACTTTCTATTACATTGCACATTTCGTGTAAGGGTGTCCTCCTTGAATTAAAAGCTGAATGCTACTGTGAAAACAAGGAATCAACACTAGGGGAAGGTAATGCAGAAGTACCATTCACAGCAGCAGCAGTTCGCAGGAAAGTAATTTGGGACATTATAGATTGAGAATGCTGAGAGGAAACCCCTGCTCAGGATTTGAAAGAGAAGGTAGCCTGAAGAAATATTGCTGGGTCTTGCCTCCAGATTTCAAAGGACAAAGTATTAAGTAGAAAACTTTTATAAATACACTGATACGATTAGTGAAAGAGAGAGTGATCACTTACACCAGGCCTTTCCAAAAGCAGAAGTGTAGTCCTGGTGGCCTGGGCAAAAAGGAAGCTCCCTGACACAATACCCATCAATCCAGACTACTCTGCTTGCTGGTTATCCATTACTGGTAACTCTTGGGCAGAAACCCTGTGAGGACCTGTAGTGATGCTCTACAGAACCCCTCTGCCAGGACTCCTACACACCCAGGGTTTATCTTATGATCCCATGCCCTACCACGGAATTATGGGGATGAAACTGTACCAGAGCTGGGCACTGGAGAAGAGATTAGGCTGTCAAGCACATGGAGCAGGAAGACAATTAGGCAAAACAATAGTGAATTAACAGGGAGGGCAGGTATCTGCCTGTCCATCTTTCCACACACTGATGTGGGACATTTGAATTTTCAAACCAAAGTTCATTCCATTCCAGGCTGCTCTAACATGCCCCAGGATCCACAGCCATGCCTAAACTGAGGCAGGACAGATACAAAGCCTACAGCAATGAAAATAGCACAGACATGGGCTCTTCCTTTGAAGCAGGCCATTGAGAAGGATTTTCAGGTTTTGCAAAGACAGGAATGCTTAGATCTAAATAGAGAGAGAGTGCAGCATAGGTCAAAGCTCCTTCAGAAGAGCATTTGGTAGACATGTGTAACCCTGTCCTTCAGAGAGCTCAGGGTCAGACTTTTAATTCAATTCTAGATGTTCTCCTCTATCTGAAAATAATGGTTTCTACAGCATGAGAAATCAGGCTGTGCTGCACAATAGTTTGACATAGGAACATGACATGGGAGAAGGACATAGGACAATACAGGACAGGAAACAAAGGACAGCCATTGGATTCCAGAGAGCAGCAGGGCACAGCTCATGCATGCCAGAAGCAATTAGTGCCATGGGAAATGGGCCAGCCTGCCACGGCCAGCAAGCATCCCTGCTCAACAGCTACAGGGCATCTGCACTGCAGCTTGACACGGTGCCAACCATGGGGCACCTCCAAACACAATGTCACTCCATGTTTTGGGATACTGGAAGAGAGAACAAAAAAATACCACCTAGCAAATGCCCAGCAACTTCTCACAGTAGTGAGTCATCACTTCTGTATCTTAACTGTGAAGTGACCAGATGCTTAACTCCCTTTAAGTTACAGTTCAGTAAGAAGGTTTTAACCCCATATTTAAAAATAAGCATGAATCTAGTCTTTTCATAAACATGTTCGATTTTTGTGAGCAAGAACCCATGTGACAAAACAAGTCAAGTTAATCAGTGCCTTGCTAAGCCTTAGAAGATACCTCACACCATTCTGAAAGCTGCCCATGACTAAACAGTGCTCAGACACCATGTACAAACACGGTAAGGGATTTTCAATAGAATACTGTAACAAATTTGCTAGTTTCTTTTATGTGTTAATTAGCTACATCATTTGAAGACCACATATATTTTTATTAAATATATCTCAATTCTGCTGATCTTTAGCATTTGGATCAGAAGAGATCTTGGCTAACACGTAATTTTCTCTGAAGTCACTGCCCCAAAATCACTGTCCTATTTACATTTTTACTGAACAAAATTCAAAAGTAAACAATGTGTCACTTCCAAAGTACTTAAGACTTAACATGTGGTGGGGTGAAAACCACAAGTCTGGTATGAACTGTACTGCCTGAGAACAGTTTCACTAACATGCTATTTCAACAGAGCATACAAAAGCTGCAGTAGCCATTAGAAAGAAAAACTGGTCAGGAGAGAAAATCTTTACTTCATGCAATCAGAATGATACTAGGACATTAACATGACCTTTCTTTTGGCTGGCAATAGCTGTACATGGCCATTAAGTATAGGAAAAGTTTACTGATGATAAACATTATGAAAGTTTGATTAAAAGCAGCTGCATTAAAATTGTTTTGAACAGCACATAAGATGTTATAACTTTGCAATTTTTTTTTTTTTTAATTTGGTGGTTTCAGATTTTTTCTTTTTTTTTTTTTTTTAACAAAACTTCCGTGTCATCTGTTGTTCCCTGTTTCTCTAGGGAGTTATTAAGCAGAGCTGCTACAAGTACAAAAAAGCATAAGAGGCAGAGTGGGGTAAGGGGAAACCTGTGTGAAGGAGCATTTAAACATTCTTAGCTTTCCTTTGCTACCAAATAAAATGTCTTAACTTGATAACAAATGAACACTAGTGTTGATTCAATACAGAAAACTACCATTTCAACTGATTCTTAGACTCCCATGACAATGCTGAAAGTTCATTTTGCTCAATTTCCCTAGTTTCTTCTGAGAAGAAGAAATATATTCTGACAGATAGCTGTAGATTTTTTTTGCCTTAAACTAAGCAAGTCACACATTTTGGTTCCCAAGCAGATTTTTCTTGATTTTATGAATTATTTTTCTTAATTACTGCACAGTACCTTGCAGGTTTAAATTTAATTAGTTTCAAAGCAGACTGAGATAGACACTGGTCCTAACCAAAGCCAAGAGAAATAACATTTCAGCTACCTCTTAATAATACTTACTATATAATGGTTTAATTGCACTCCCTACCAATTTTGATTTTTTTTAATTTTTTTTTTTATTTTGTCAACTGCTTTATCAGCCTTAAATTCAGGTGCAGAGATTCAATACCCAAAACACCTTTCAGAACCCACTCTCAGGTCCTGGCACAGGTGTAATGCATAGCACGGCAAGCATTGCCATGGGAGGTGCATTTACTTGAATCAGAACCGTCTGTGCTGCTCACAAGCAGTGGAGAGAAATGGAATCAGACTGATTTAGTCATTTAAGGGCACACATTCTATCAACTGGCCAGGAAACCCCCACTGAGCTCATTTGATGCTCGAGTAGGAGACATGAACAAAGATACTAGCATACCTGGTTTGAAAGGTGCCTTTTGGTCCCACAAAACATAACTTTTTCTGGAGGAAAATTTGTTTGCTGCAGTTTTAGAAGGGGAACTTTCAGTGATTCTTCCACTAGGGAGTGGAAAAGAATCTAATTATTTTCACAAATGAAAAGTTCTCTGGGTGCAGAGTCAGGAACATAGGCCAAACCACATGGGGACTGCTTGAGAAGTGTCCTTTAGGCCTTTAGTCACCCTTCTGGAGCCCGACGGATTCCCTTCGTCAGCCCTGTTACCTGGTGGGACTGGGAATCCCACATTCCCCTCAGCACCATTTGGAGTGGTAAGAGTTTTATCACTCAGGGTGTTGCTTCCAGGCTACATTTTGTGCAAGTGACAACAGAAGGAGAAGGAAATGTTACATCCACCACAGCCTCAAAACAGTATTTATCTACCACCTGCAGATAAATAACACCTTGCAGGTAAGAAGTACCTTGTCAGCAGCCTCCCCCTTAACCATACTGTATATGGGGTATCTGTTAGAACAGAAGGTGTCTCCCTAATAATCACCACTCAAACAAAAAGCGTCAGGCCACTTCAGCTATGTGCAGTGGATCACTTACTGGAATCCTGAACAGCTACCAGCAACCCCCAGAATTTGGCCCTCTGATTTTTCAGCACGTTTTCTAAGAAGCTCTAACGCTCACAAAAACACTAATAGGGACAGGTCAGTCCTCTTCCTTGCTAAAATTCACCTCCTTGACTGCTGATCTGTGTCTCCCAAAATAACACAGTTCTGTCAGAATCTTTCAAAGTTCCTGCAGATTATGCAGTTTACTAAAGATCAGGCACCCCTTTTATATGAGCAGTAACAACAGCAATAAAGGGAGAGACAGACACTTCAGATCACAGCAGGTAGTAAGTATTTTAATTCATTTCAATTACAGAAATTGCTTGAAGCTGAGGCACACAAAATGCTATTGCAGCTTTTGTCATGAAGACCCTGTCCCAAAAGGCATTGGAAGTAATGTCTCAGACTTGTAGGCAGCATTGCCGTTTTTGTCACATTCAGGTATTGTTGTGCTTTTATTCTGGTTTAAGTTGACAGAATAAATTTTTATTGCCCTCTTCTGTTAATAAGGGTTTTCCAGCAGCAGATAGTTTCAGTGGTGTGAAACCCTGCTTGGTCTACCTTTAAAACTATTCATAAATTACTTGCACAGATAGTTCTAAAGACACATAGACTTGGTATGACATCCGGTGGTGAAAAAGCCTCTATTTCCCCACAGGGCTTTTTGGCCCATGTAACTGTTACTTATCATGTAACTGAACTTACCAAAAATGAAACCCCATATGAAAACTCCATTAAGTTTTACTTTACTCAGTGGAGCCAAAGCCATTAAACAGAATAAATGTTCATCATCAATGGGGAAAAAAAATTTTCTCAGTTCCACTTCTAACAGTCCATAGCCTGTTGATTATCAAAACAAACAGAATGAACATCTGGAATTCTTCCAGTGACTTTTAAAAGAAATAAACAGTCAGTGCTCCTTGAAATAAAAAAATCTGAGTGGAAGTACAGTTTGGGGTGAGGAGAATGAGGCAAGAAATCTGCATCAAAAGACAGTAAGAAAGGAACCCACAAAGTCCTGCAAACATACTCCCTCGTTTGACAATTTAGAAAGGTGTACTAGCACATTTATTTTCTTTCTGCTCTCTAGAGATTTTGTTCAGAGGTCTTTCCCTTCCACATACTGTTACTGAAGATCACTGCTGTTTCTCAAGTGATTGAAACCCCACCTCCCCTGTCACATCTGCCCCAAACCATACTTTCCAAGGTAGAATATACGCTTTGAACTTAACATTTTCTGCCTCCTCAGCCCTTATGATGCAAAAAGCAAACTTTTCATTTTCATGAAAACTGCATCATTTTTTTCCACAGTATTTTATGAAAAGTGAAAGCTGGCAGACTTTCCGTATGAGCATATGGATCTCACTGATAAGGCTATCTCAAGCACTTAGTTTGTACTATGGTATGCTGTCTGTGCCACCTCAGGTGCACCCCACCCATGTTTGGCAGGCTCTAAGAACTCTTCCACTAAAAACAGCAACTTTGATATGTGCCAATGTTCAAAACCCTTGGTGCAACTCTACAATTATTAATCAGCATATCCAACAAACTGCCTATCCTCTGAAGTGCATTCAATCCCTACAAAAAAGACACTGAAGGGCAGGGACCTACTACACCAGGTTAAAAATAAACATCTGCAGGTGCTTTTCCCCACCACTAAAAAAAATTTAAAAAGCTTTTCAAGAACTTTTCAAATCCTCATCAGAGCTCACAAATCATTCTACACATAATACAAAAACACTTCCATAATTACTAATGGCCCCTAGGTAACTCACAGAATAAAAAATGCATACCCAAAACCTAACTCCTCTTTCAAGGCTTCTTTCCTTCAGTGCTGTAATGGACCGTGGAAGAGTGTCTACCTCTGGAGGCAGCCCTGAACTGTCACATGGAACCAGGCACCAAGCTCCTCCTGTGCAGAAGGCCAAGTCCTTCACCACAGCTGCCAGAGGTGCTGCAGCTTCTCTCTCGCTTCCTCTCTGCGAGGGAGGTTGCTCAGCACACAGGGAGTGAGCATTTGTCACTACCCTGGTGTCGAGGGCTCTCAGCTGAGAAGGGGTGAGACCTCTGGTAGCCACAAGACACACAAGGACCATTTCTGTATTTTAGCTCAAATGACTTAAGCACACACCATTGTATGTGACTAAATGGCCTCAGCTTTCAAAGCAAAACAGGGGGACGACACCCATTGGCTTTGAGCATTGAGACCCAGGAAATCACTTCTGGAATGGAGCTGCTACAGCTAACTACGAAAAGAAACTACAGGAAGGAAACAAGGGGCTTTTGCTCCAGAGAGCAGAGGCTTCTGAAGGACAGAAGTGGTTCAACTTCACTGTGCACAACTGAGACATCTCTGTGTGCAGAAAATATAGCTGTCCCTCCTGAAAGCAGCACTACCCAGGTTCCCCCAACAGCAGTCTTAAAAATTCTATACTGCAGCAAAAACTGAGGTCCTTGCAGCTTCACATATATGACTTTTTTTACCTCTCCATCAGCAACACCAGAAAACACTCCTCAAGAAAATCATAAATTGTCTTAATTGC
Organism: Onychostruthus taczanowskii; assembly: GCF_017590055.1. Taxonomy (NCBI): domain Eukaryota; kingdom Metazoa; phylum Chordata; class Aves; order Passeriformes; family Passeridae; genus Onychostruthus; species Onychostruthus taczanowskii. Next base: position 1,480,321 of record NW_024498329.1, on the reverse strand, counting down.
TCTAGAAAGCCCAAAACTAGAGATCTAAATAATTTTGTACAGTTTGTTCTGCTAACTGATCAGTCATTTCATAACCATGGCTCCATTTACAATTGCATTACAGTCTCAGTATAGACTCTGCATTAATAACTTTTCGAGATCATATATTTTCCTGTACATTATACTTTTTCCAACGTTATGCATGTCAAATGGAATAGTTCTACGAATTCGGTCCTTAGGACCAAAAAACCCCAAAAACTCTAAATGTAGGTCAGTATTTGCGTAACAGCACAACCTTGGGCCACAAGTCACAAGCCTGTTAACCAGTCAGCCACAGGTCTGTCAGCTCCTGACCCCTGGCACGACACACCACGTTTGGTAATTGATCTGCCCCCACCAACTGGCTTTGAATCTACTGCAACTACACAGCCGCCTGCTTTACGGCATTCCCGATGTCCTACAGAGGCCGGCAGAATTTCTTCCTGGCAGAACAACCAAACTTCAGGAAAGGATTTGGAATCTCTAATTTGTTTATTTGCTCATAGGAGTACAAATCCAAGCATAGACACACACTGTGCAGGGGACACTGCATATTTAAGTACTGGCTTGCATATTTATATAAGTTACTGGCAATTGGCTCCTGCGCCAGACTCAGAAAAGCCATGCTTCCTGCTTTGATCCAGGTGCAGATGCAGGGAAACAGAGCACTCTAGATGACAGAGTAGCATTACACATTCCCAACTTTTCATCATCATGAGCTTTGAGTCATTCACATTTCAAAATCAGACTTCGCTTGTTGCAGACTTCTGAGGACTTAAGTTTATATGCTACAGGTTTTAAAGGCCCAGCATGAACTAAGACAAGATTAAAGGCTCAGCACCAAGACCAAAACTCCATCCCTATGTTGCTTTCTCTTGAATTCCATGGCTAGGACTAAACCAAAAGCATTTCCTGTCCTTTGCTAGGTGAATGAGAGGCTCTAAGCTAAAAATTAGAAAGGCTTTTCCACACTTCAAAACAGTAAATCTAATTAAATTCAAATTTAATACCAACACATTACAGCATATTTTATGTATATAGAATAAAAAGACTTAAAAGATAACTGAATTACCTAAGAGCTTCTTTTTTACCAAATATTTGTTATATTAAGACAATTCACATGCACACAAGATACTTCAAACAATTATATTTAACAAAGCATTGTATGTAGCTCACAAGGTTCATCCTTGGGAAAAACATTTCAGGAAATACTGATGTGACACCATTTTTCTTAGGTTTTCTGTTGAGCGGATACATCCCACCCTAAAAAGGCTGTGACTGAGCACAGTTCCAAGTAGAACAGGAAAATGTCACACCTCTGAGATGGATGGCCACACGCACAAGTTGTAGCAAAATGCTATAAAAAGCTAATGCTCTGTGACAGTCTGTGCACCTACCCCTCAAAAATAACAGCGAACTACACCAGCAATGACACTGTGAGGAGACTCTTGAGCAGGCTCTGGCACAAGGAGTTGCAGGCAGAACCCAGATCCACGCTTAGGCTTCTGGATCACCCATGTTTCTGATACGGGGTACATTATGTACAGGGCATGGCCACAGATCCCTGTGCACACACCAGCCCCAGACCCACAGCCAGGTCAGCCATCCCCTCTTCTCAGACAGCCAAAGCCCATTCTCCACTGCATCAGGGCTTCCCAAGGCTTCTCCTTAATCCACCCTTCCCTCAGCAAAGTTACGCTGACAAGGACCACGACTTCTTGTCCATTTGAAACCTTCATGTTCTGAACTCATCAAGAGCTCTGCTTCAGGACCAAACTTACGCCCCTGAGCCTCAGTAACACATCTGGTCACTCCAGCAGGGGTACAGGTCTGGCCATCCCCCACAAGCCTCCGACCCTTTGTGCCCCAGCTGGATATAGTTTGTTGTAATATCATTTCATCAGGCTCATGATCACTTATAGGTAAGGGTTCCCTGCCAGCCCTGCGCAGTAACAAAGTGCACCTGACCCTCTTTAACCTCTCTCACTGAAATTTACATGCTGAAAATTATGTATTACCTACCATCTGAGCACTAAAGTTGTTAAAGTTTGAAGTTTATGTGAAGACAGAGCAGACACTTATGTGAGCAGTACACAATGTCAGCCAGTTACAGTGATCATATAGAAATGAGAGAGGGAAAAGAAATGCCTCCGTTTTTTTTGATTCTCAGCTGAACATTGTTAAATATATTCCCTGCACATCCAAATTCCTTGATTTAAATACAAATATAGACAGGAACAATACCTCTTATTAAAAGAAAGGAGCAAGCGAAAGTGAGACAGCACAGACCAGAGGTGAGTGCAGCAACAGCAGAGCTGCTGGGGTCGGCAGTGGCTGGGCTTACCTCGCTGCCGAGGGTGCGGGACACCGCTTCGAACTGTGGAGACCTCGCTCCTGAGGGGCAAGCACGGTCTGTCGGGCCCATCAACCCCTCTCGGACCAAAAGGCGAGCCGGCGCCACGGCTCCGCAGCCCCAAAGCGGCCCTCCCGCCACCTGCGCCCCGATCAGCCCACTCACCTCCAGCGGGCCGTGGCTGCGGGGCACGGAGGGCACACACCCGGCCCCGGGCCGCCAGCCCCGGCCCGCTCCCTCCCGCTGCCCTGAGGCGCCGCCGCTGCCCGCCCTCGGGGGTTCCGCAGCTGCGGCCGAGGGGCCTCGCCTCAGGCCCCGGGCTCGGGCTGGGGGAAACACAGACACACACCCGTCCAGCTTTCCAACATTTTATTAGCAAATAACAAATATCTGTGCTATTTTTGACAGTCTGTACTATTTCCAGGCACAAAAAAAAAAAAAAAAAAAAAAAAAAAAAAAATCAATGTTTCTCCTAATAAAAATATATGTATATTCAAAAACATCACAACTAAAATAAGAGTAAAACTAGCCAAATAGCCATAATTTAATAAAAATGCTAATGGGCTTTTGTGGGTTTTTTTACTGTGCTTTTTCTTTTTCTTCCAAGACTATAATTTCATTTCTCTCCAGGTTCCCTAATGCAAAACAGAATAAAATAGATTTTTATCTCCCAGCAAAGCAGATTCTGTAACACAAATTCTTTTAATGTTCCCTTTCCTTTTTTTTTTTTTTTAAAATTTTATATTTTTGGCCCTTTACTGAAAGGAACCTGTAGGTTGCTGTTCAAAAGCCACTGGTGGTGAATATCAGATCAAGCCCTGCACGGAGCAGGTGTCCTGGCAGTGCTGGAAGCAGCACAATCACACTGTGCCTCCCGAGCCCGCTGGGCTTCACCTCATGGAACACAGGGCGATGAACACAGAGAACAGCACAGCTAGGAAAACACTGTAAAGCCTCCTAATGCATCACCAACACCAGTCCTGAGCACATGAGATTCTACACTCACAGCATGCTCCTGCCTGGAGCAGTCAGGGAAGAGTTTGTACGGACACGAGTGTGGCGTGCTGTGGTTTCTGTGCAGTGAAGTTGCTTGGGAGCCATGTGCAGTGACGGAGTGCCAGAGAGAAAGGCCTGGCTTAGCTCACCTGGGCACAAAGATGACTGAACAGTCAGCTGTCTGTAATGTCTTTGTTAAAACACCACCTCACATCTTTATAAAGGTAAAATTAATAAGCCACATCTTCACACAGCCTTGCACTCTGTCTGCCTTTCTGCTGAGTCCCGTCTTTCTCAACAGTTGCTAGGATTTTACATGAGAATAACCCCATCTCCATGACAGCACAATCCTGATCCAACAACCTAACACCTATTTTAACCAGGGCTTAATTTTCAGAAGTGTAATTTACATACACATCCCGCAATCTCAAATTTGGAAACCAAAGGTGTTTTTAAAGTCCAGAAATTCAGAAAAATACCACTGACTTGGAGTCTGTTTGGTTTTCCACATCCTTGGTAAAGCAGGAAGCAAAATTTTGTAGGTAAGCTGGGTGGCTTTTTCTCCAAATATATATTTTTAGTATTCTGTTTATGAAAGATTCCCTCCAGACACTGCCATGGTTTAACCTCTGTTGGCAACTAGACCCCACTAAGCCCCTCGCTCACCTTTCCTTGGCCCTGGTAGGGAGGAGAATTGGAACACAATCATCGAGGGTTACTCTGAGATAAGAACAGTTTTGTAATTGGACTAAAGAAAAATATTATTATAATAATAATTAATAATAATGGAAAGGAAAATAGAGGAATAAACCCCAGGAAAGACAAGTGATGCACAACACAACTGCTCACCACCCATAGACCAATGCCCAGCCCATCCCTGAGCAGTGACCTGTGGCTCCCAGCCAACTCAACCCAGTTTACACACAGAGCATGACATTCCATGGGCTGGAATATCCCTTTGACCATTTTGGTTCAGCTGTCCCTGGCTAAGATCCCTCCCAGCTTTTTGTGCATGTCCTCACCAGCAGAGCATGGGAAACTGAAAAGTCCAGACTTATGGTAACCACTACTTAGCAACAAGTAAAACATCAGCATTTTATCATCAACATTATTCTCATACTGAATCTGAAAACACAGCACTGTACCACTTCTAAGGAGAAAATTAACTCTATTCCAGCTGAAATAAGGATACACTGAAACTTCAGGTTTCCCTGTTACCACTCCCTCTTAATACATACATTACTGTGGCACTTTTTGAGGATTCTGTCTCAAGAATTGCACAGAAAATTCAGAAATATACCTTTGAATTGAATATGAAGAGAAGCCCATGCCCTGCACCTCATCCCTTGACACAGGCTACGGCAGCACAAGATATAAAATAAAAAGAAATTAAATAAGTAGTATAAAAATGCAGTGCCATATTTCCAGAAACATTCACTCTCCAGCTTCCACAATTCATATATCCACATTCTCTTTCCTTTCCTCCAACCTTCCCAGTCCAGGATCAGCTCCACATCTCTCTCACACTCACTCCTCTCCACTGCTTTTTTCCTCCCACCCCCTCCATTTTATGTTTCTTCCATCAAATCCTACGTTCTGCCTCTCTCCTCCAAAGCTCCTCATACATTTCCTTTCTTTCACATAAGTAATTTCTTAACAACTGCATTTTAGTCTCCAACTAAGCAAGGATACAAAGTTACAAATATAAGGAGCATATTTTTATTTCTTTCTTAGAAACTGGAAGCCATCAAAACTAACCTGACACTAGTTTTCAACACCTTCTGCTCTAAAACCTCGGCCTAGAGGTGACAAGTGTAAAGCCAAACAAAATCAGTTTCCTCATCCATCTATAGCTGTTTCTAATAGACTTGCTTTCTGATTTTTAATGCATTAAATGGCAAAATAAATAGGAACTTCTAACAGCAAATACATTCTATGAAAAAAATACCCTAGTCTATGCACATTTTTTGGTACCAATTGAACAATACTGGCTTAGAAACTAATATATTTTAAATGATGCAACTTCACTGTGCAAAGATATTACATCAATATCAAAGTGCTTATTTCCTCAATTTTGGATACAACTCCCTGAATAAAATACAGATGTCTGCAGTCTGGGTTACATGTAAACAGCACCTATACAAATAGGTGTTAAAGAGTCTCCAATTTGCTGAAAATAAATAATATTGACAACAATAACGAAGTCTAATAAAGACTATTTCTTCACATGCTTTAGGTTTATAAATGCCCTTTTTTTGGTGAGGCATCCTGTCATCATTCCGTGAAAATGTTGTATTTGGGTGCATGTAAATCCTACAGAATTTTTTTCTCTTCTTCATCCAAAAATTGCCTTGGCCTACCTCAGTGCCACAGTCAGTTGCACTCACAATGAGAGTTGTGCTAATCCTCAGGCAGAGAACATGGCCAGAGCACAGTTCTTGTTGCATTTCAGATCTATTTACTCCCAGGTTCACAAAATCAAGGTTATGATATGTAATGACATTGTGATCTTCTCTTCAGGGGCAGCAATAACAGAGTACACAGCTAACAAAACCTGTCAGATACCTGCCATCAAATATTTCTGCTATTAACAATTATAAAAATTGAATTTAAAGAAAATCCTTATGATTCACTAGCAATTTCCTGGCTGAAATAATAATGCCCACAGTCTTAACCACTGTGCAGAATGTGAATTACTCTGCAGTAAAGATTGTCAGTAGAAACCCTACACCCTGAGTGCAGTTGACATCGGTATCACTGAAGTATCACTGAAACACTCAACATATAAAAGCACTCCAACTGGTGCTTGTGCTGTAGCATTTCCCCGGGACTCTCGATTCCCAGTTTTGTAAAATGCTTAGTAGGCATTTAAGACCATCATCCAATTGTTGGGGTAGTTTGAGAAGCAAGAAGCATCATACCAAGGACTCAGACAAGAAGTCCAAGTCTGCTGCCTTCAGCAAGGATGAAAGTTTCCTGTCTCCTGCCCATGGAATTCTCATCCCATTATGATATGCTGCTTCTCCGCTGAAGAGGGGCTTTTCTTTGTGAAAGATCCTCACTGTCACTTTCACAGTTTCTCTGAAATAGAAAGGCCACAAAGTCTCTCACGTAAATGAGATACCATGCTCTTAAACATGTTGTTCCAATATTATCATTATCATCTACTGAGAAGAACAGAGCTAATAGAGCCCTTAAAGTTTCACTTCAGAAGGTCACAGGCAGTGCCAGGGTCCCCCACCCTCCATCACAGACGTGGGCACAAGGGCAGTGAGCTCTCCTGCAACTGCTCAGATCTCAGTCACACCCCATGGTCACCGCCTGGGATCCAGACTTCATCTGCAGGCTCCTTGCTGCTCCTTTACACAATAATGTGCTTAGCCCCTAGAAGGTCTAGCAAGTGACTGGCTCTCCCTGCACAAGATTCTTGTCACAGTAACAGAACATACAGCAGCATTAAAGACACAAATGATGCCGTGGTCCCCTCTGGTTTCCCACTCCAAGCCACTGCTGTCCTGTTGGGCTGTGCATCCATGTAAGGACAGCAAAAATGACTGCACAGTAAGACCGGTTCTTCTCTTCTTCCTGTGTGAGGAATGCACCTACCGAATTCTCATCTTGTGTCAGCACCTTCTTCACCAGCGAGCGCTTTAAGTGGTTGCACAGTGAAACAATGCGGTACGAAAGCTGTGCAGAGAGGGAGGAAAACCAATTTGATCACACATACCCCGTGCAGACATATCCAAACGCATTTCATTCCTTTACTGCCTATTACAATTTCACATTCAAGCTCTATCTTGCCCTCTGATCCCATCAGGCTTGGGAAGCCACATGTGAGAAGCATTAAAGGCTCGTTGTCATACCTTCCATCGCCTTCTAGCATATTGCCTTTTGAAGTTTGCCATGTTAACAACAGATGATTTCCGAACCAAAGCCTGTTGCTTGTCCGTGGGCTGGAAGATAAAAGAGCAATTTTATTCTTCAGCTCCCTTTGGTGCAAAAAATATGCAAGATACCTCATGTGCACTGGAGCTGGCTGAAAGAAAGCTGGGGAAGCTACAGATTCATACAGGTAAGAGCAGAAGAAAAAGAATTAAATCTAGCCCACTCTGGGCCTAGACAGGACCCTTTTAATCGCAAATTAAATCCTAAAACTAGTGGGTGCTAAGGCTATGCTTTCACTTTATAAAGTTGCTAAGATGCTTCTCGTGCACACCTGCCCCATCTCCCTTTTCTCTGGATGACATCACTCTAATAAAATGGAACAAAGGTAGCTGTCATGTAGTATTAGTGATAAGGATACATGCTATCTCAAAAAACTTCAGCTTTGTCCTTTAAACATAGCCAGAGTATGAGAGCACAAGGCATTGACACCCAGGTAATAAAATAATTGCAATATCTGACGATTGAAAAATAGGAATAAAGAAGACTATAGATCGGAATTCAGACATGTGCCTAGCGCTTTGGAGGTCAACCTGGTGTTAAGGAACAAATGTTCCACAAATCCTGACACAGTCCTTCTGAAAATGAAGCACATTTCAATTCCAAAAGTACTTAAAACATTTGCATGAACCTTAAAACCAAATCTGACAGATTGCAAGAAAGAAATTGTTCAAAACCAGATCAGACATGAGTGAAAAGAGAAAGGCCAGGAATCAGCCCTTCAAAGAGTATGGAGTGACAACCATTCCAGCCGTTCTGATCTGCGTACGTAGGAGGTGGCTAACACAGAAATATTTGTACTGAACTGGACTGGAATGCAGCCAAGCCATGCACCTGAAACAGCAAGAGTACCAAAGGAGAGTGGAAAACACATCAGTTTAAACATCTTTTTCAGCAAAATAATTTAAAATGTTTGAGACAACAAATTCACTCTTTTCATAAAATGCTGTAGGTTTAGCATTTTTGCAGGTATCTCAGCAACACTTCAAGGAGCCAAGGTATCAGCTGGGCCCCCTTCTCATTGAGATGTACACACCATTTACATTCAACAGAACTGCAACAGTTAAGGATTAAATATAATTTCCTCAAGCTGCAAACAGCCAGCTTGGTGCAACAGGCGAGCAGAAATCAATTTGAAGTGGAAAAAACGTCACTGGCTAAATGTCAGCTGTACAATCATTATGAAAAATTTCCCAGTGCCCTTTCAGCAACAGAACAATTGCTGACTCTAAATAACTCACTTTACTGCCGACTGCTAATAACCGACTCTTCATGTTAAGTACCCTGCAACCTACTGACCTTGTCATTCTCTCAAATCATCAGGATCTCGTGTCAAAAGCAGTGCATGATTAGCTTCAAGGATGGAGTCACAACAACACTGCCCTCACCCAAACATGCTCAGGAACAAGGTGGCCTCATTTAGTGCTCCTTCTCATCATGCCAGTGCATTTGTTCATAAAGAAAATCGATATGAACAAAGAATATGTGATCATGGCTGAGGGTAGGCAGACTCTCCTTCTTGAGAGTGGTTTCTGCAAATTCTAACTCCCACTAGGCTTTAAGTTACATTTTAGGAATTAAGACTCTCTCCCCCTGACAATAAAATTCTGTGTTCCAGTTCTCCTGGACAGTTTTTAATGGGTCTTCCAGCTCAAAGGAACTTGCAGAAGCATTCTGAAACAATAAAAAAATGGACACATGCAAAATGCTCAATACTATTTGTCACAGTAGAGCCCAATTCTCTGCAGCCATCAGCGCCAGCTTTCCGGGGTCACATCCTGGCTGTCTACACTATAGAAGCTTTTGAAAATTTCACATATTGTGCGAAGAACAATGCCACAGAGATCACATACAGTCTCCATCCTCCTTCAAGTACAATGATGGGAGCAACAATATTCCAAGTGAGTAACTGTTTTCACAATTCTGAATTTGCATCAGCCTCTGCACTTCTTTGTGAGAACAGGGCAGTAAATGGGTCCACTGTACTCTGCAAAGATTAGATGAGAGTATGCTTTTATCTTTTTATCTCAAAGTAGGAAACATTATTCTTAATCATGTTAGGAAGAACAACAATTCAGCTTATTTAGGTCATTAACTTCTCTGCAAAAGGAGGAGGGAGGAGGGGCAGTGAAAGATATACTCTAATATATATATATGTATGTAAAGATTCACTCTAGCTGGACTTGAGCTATTATCTCACTGATTCTTGTAGTTGCACAACAGTCACCATGCAGCAAATGCTCACAGAAACTTGGCATCTTTTTCAGTCACTAACCATCAGGGAACAACTGCATCCTGCATAAATAACTATTTATTGTGTTCAAAAACGAGATTGGTACATCTGTGCATATTAATACAGTATCATCAAACTACTTCTTTCAAATACAAGACAGCATGGCATGATTCATGGCTGGGTTTTCTTTTACTTTTTAAAATCTAAGGAAAAAAAAATCTTTATAGCAAGAACACTAGTCTCAAATGTCACACCACAGATTAAGTTAGTTGTAGCTTTGTAATCTTCTTCACTGTAGAAAACAAACCAGATTACTATATTATCACTTAGTCTAAAATTGACATTTGCACTGCAGAATTACACAGTCATTTATTTCATCATTACAAGTTCCCAGTGGTGTTTTTGAATAGGATTTCTTTGGTACAGGACAGGAAACTCAGCTGTCGATTAATCCTTTAGTTTAAAATTCACCTTACCTTTGATGGTAAAAGAGTTCACCCTGCACAATTGGCCTAAACACTAATCCTAACATTCTTCATTGGCACAGCCATTTCACAGTGACTTTCCACACTACTAGCTAAATTGCTACACCATTTGCTTTAATTTACAAATTTAACCTTTGCAAATATTTGTATCATAAGGTGTATAGAACTGCCTGCAGCAGGGCTATCCAACTGTTTCCTTCAGCCAACCAAAGATGCTATAAAGGGATTTTTTATTAGTTTCCAGGTACCCAGTTTCTAGTAAGTACAGACTGACTTATTCTTTATTCCTTATTAATTACCAGTAATCTTTAAGAACTTTAAAAATTTTAATACATGGTGCAGAGTAAAATATAGGCAATACCAAAGGTTTTGGCGTTAGATGTGTCCATACCACTGAGATGATCTTGTTCCTGAAAGTTCAGACACCGAACGCAGGGAAAAAACAAAACAACTTCGACACTGGGAGATTATAGCCTTGGTCAGCAGCTTGTGCAATACATCAGAACTTTAATCCTAGGTCATGTTTTTGTGTAGAATCTATGCACTGGAACCTTTTTAAACTGACGTACGTTGAAACAAGCAACAAACCCTACACTTAGCCTGATCTCAGTGTTACTGATGAGATTCTGTCACATCAAGATTCAACCCTGCAAGGAATCCTTCACAGCAAGATCTATTTAACAGCTCCATTAGTGATTCATTAATATCTTTGTTGAAAACAGAGTCAAAGTTTCCGTTCACACGGGCTTCATTTTCCAGTTGAAAACTGCTCATTAAATCCTGTATCCACTTGATTTCCTCAGAAAGTTCCTGTCTGAGGGATTCATACTGGCTCTGCAGCTCAGCATATTTCCCGCACACACCTGCGAGGCTGGCGCCGACAGCCTCACTATCATCGTGCAAGTGCCTTTTCAGGGACTCCATTTTACGGTACTCATACTTCAGCTGGGACAGCATGTGCCTCACGCTTTCACTCTCTTCTTTATACCAAGCTTCTTTCTCATTATAAATGGAAAGCAGAGCATCCATGTCCTCCTGCAAGGAATCATGGGATGCAGCCAAGGTGCTGAAACCCTGCTCCACACGGGAAATGTCCTCTACAACGCGGGCAAAGCGCTCAAAGTTGATGTAGGTGTTGTTGGGGGGCATGCTCGAGTGGCACTTTATGGTGTACTCCCTCAGGCATTTCGTCTTCAGCTGCGCGTTCTCCACCTTCTTGTTTTCCTGGACTTTGGTTTCATCTTTCAGCTGGTGAGTCATCAGGCAGAGGAACCAATATTACTGAACACTTACAAGACTGCAGCAATTCAAAAACTCTACACAATGGATGCAGGGACAAAGGGCTTCCACAATGCTGGGAGATTCTTTGCTCACAAAGATTTTCCTTCATGCATTTGATTAAAAGAAACAAACACCAAACACGTAAGCCCAGAACTGAATGTGACAAGTGATGTGCTTTCATTCCAATGTGATAAGTCCAAACAACATGGCTGCAATTTATTTTCATGCTAATTTTTAGCAATTAACAGTGTCAAAGCTATCAATATTTGTAGGAGGAAAACCAACAAACCTAATACCACTCCAACTAATATTTTGTGCAATGCAAAGCAAAAACTGAATTTCAAAAACCCTCATTAGTCATTAGTCAAAAATCCTCATTAGTCAGCTAAATGTATTTTCAGTAAGAGACTTATCCACATAAGCAAGCAATGTTTATGATGAAAAAATACATACAGACACACAAATGTAAGCAAACCAGAACATAGGGTACACAGCAGTTCCCAGTCAACTCTCAATTCAAGAAAGCATGAAAGCCAACACACAGTATATGCCCATGCAAACAGAGAGGAATGGAAAAATGCAAAGCCCAGTCCAATATGGGATACTGTAATGTGCAATAAACATCAGAGCTTTGTTACTCTCTTTTTGCACGTTATCATAATAAAGGAAGTCATTTGCAGAAATCCAAGGATTTGGTCAGATCCAAGCAATTTCCTCCCTGTACATCTTTTTGAGTCACCCAGCATCACTTAGGGGGCAGTTTTCCATTTAACAAACCAGTAAGAGTGAGAATATGATCTCTGCTTTGCTCATGGAAAAAAAAAAAAAAAAAAAACAACCAAGATCTTTTTCTTTATTCAGTCTTACCGTTATCCATGGATGAGACAGAGCTTCCTGAATTGTAAGCCGCTTCCTAAAAAACAACAACACAAAAAAACCCAAAGACTTGAATGGTAAATACTTGGTGCAGAAGTCCATTGACCCACACTCTTCCCAGGCTTCCTATGAAGCCTTTATCAGGATAATTCCAGGAAAAACCCTCAAATGTCAAGGTTACGTTTCTCCCTGAGGCACACTGCTCGTGTGCAGTTTAGTTACTGTTCTGAACTTCAGTAGGCAACTGTCCTTACTCCACATAACTTTAATTCTTATTTCATCAAAATCTACCTGTAGTTTTGTGCACCCTTCCATAAAAGTTATACAACATTCCTTTGTTTTGTTCACCTGATGTGCTTAGAAAATACATTCTTGCTGTACACCTTTGATACATCTGTGTCTGAATCAACAGTAATTATACCAGAGGTAATCAACAGTAATTATACCAAAGCTGGTATACAGTATTACAGCACTGCAGGAATCTGCATAACTGTCACAAAAACCCTAGGTGACTGCCACAGATACAGAGACTTAGAACAACTCCATATCAGCACATGTACTGATCTTTCTGACATTGCACCACTGGGGGCATATTCTGGGATGGTATCACCTCCTTGGAAGTAGTTCATAAGAAACTGAAATGGTGGAGTGGTTGTTACCCTGAACTCAAGATTGTGCACATCATTTTCAGCCCTTCAGCTACAACCTATTGTACCAGCTTGACTCAGGTGAGAATTCAGTCCTGAACATGGCATTTAGCTGAGGAGATTTGGTTCCTCTTCTCAGGGTTTCTGGATGCAGTGATTAACTAGAGTCACAGCAGCATCCTCCTGCCTTGCTCTTGACTGGCAATACACACTGCAAGAAAAGCTTTTTCACTTGTCAAGCCACATTTCACCAGGTTTATTTTAGAGATAAATGGGTCTTTGTGAATATTTGCTTACCGTGTATCTTTCACCAGTAGTTTCTGAATAAAGTCTTTTGCCAGGTCACTAGTATTACTGAAAAATTCTTCATCAAAATCGTAATTCACAGCTGTGATGTTGGCAAGGGTTTCTTGTTTAGTTTCTCCAAGGAAAGGCGATGCACCACTAAGCCTACATAAGCCAAAAAGAGGAATCAGTTGGTAAAATAAATGACAGAAGTCCCCTAATGAAATGACTGTGACCGTAGAATATACTCTTAGAACATCTGTGCCTCTTGTGTTGAAGCAGCTCTGCCATGTAGGAAAAAACATGGCCAGCTTTGGCTCACTACAGATGTGGCTCACTTAGCTGAGCCAGACTTGCATTGAAAGTCTCTAGAGGAGCACTAATGCATGTACACAGAGAGGAATGCACAGATTCTCCTCTCCTGAGTGTCTAATTTAAGTCATTGTGAATCAAACTAGAAAAAGTTTCAGCTCAGGACAGTCTCTATCCCTGTGAACCCACAAAGACTACCAGGCTGCAGCTTCTATAACCTTCAAGTTGTAGTGTAGTGTTTCTATAGTTTTTCTTCAGGGAGGAAAAGCTCTGCCCCTACTTCTTTTCTCTCTGCAAAGCTGCTGATGAGTTCCCTGAACAGTGGGTTCAACCAAGAGACCTTTCTCAGCTGGAAGCAAAATACAACATATGACCAGAAGCCAGGCACATGGCCTTGCCTAGGAGCCAGCTCCACTGGAGAGGCAGGGCCATGCTGCTCAGTAAAAGGAATCCACAAGCAAAAGGGCTTTGGCTGCAATAAAATCCAACTGTTTCTGAACAACACAAAATTTCTTTCTCTTGGCACCCTGCTCCAACTGCAAGGATGTAATGGAGACAGCATCATAATAAAATGCCATTTAGCGAGCTTGACTTAAGAAAAAGGTTTCCTCCTGCTTTGCCCATCTCTCAGCTGTGATTGTCAGCCTTCATCTTTGATGACTCTGCACCACTGCTCCATAAAACTTGTGTCAGAACAGAGTTATCCCAGACCCCTCCTGCCCTGCCTTTCCTCCAGGCTCCGTCTCCCCCAACACAAAGAGATGCTGACTTGTAAAAGTCTGGTTTATGGGAAATGTCATTTATACCAAGGAGATTGATCTCACCCCTTTTCTTATAATCTTCTGGGCTATTATTGTGCTTATCTATTATGTCCAGCTTTGGTAACAGTTTCAGGATGCAGCAGGCTCAAAACAGGACTGCAGCAAACTCCAGGGAACTAAACTGAGGTTTTGAATACTAAACCATTTGCATACATGATTCCACTCTTAACAGACTTTTACGATGTCTGTATTGCCACCACCAGGCTGACTGGGAATATTGGGAGATAAGCAGAAAGTTAGATGGGACCACCCAAGCCTTTCAGCCCAATCTCCAGCTACCATTTTTGTTTTTATCCACAGAATAAACACTCAAGGAGGGGGGAGGAGAAGCATAAACTGCTTCCTCCCCCCTCTACAATCACATAATACCACCAAAGCATCTGACACAGGCAAGAGAGCATGAGTGAGGTCCTCCAGTTGTCATTGATGCAGTAAATTTCATCCCATAAACCACAGTCAGTCTCAATTCTTAAGGGGTTTTACATACGTTCTCTTAAACTTCGGTTCCCTTTCTGCTGGCTACAAATAGGCACCTCTCCACAGACCATGAGCTTTGCTCCAAAACTGAACCTTGGAAACCTGCCCTAAGGCCTTGGCTTCTTTTCCCTTTCCCCAAATTATGCCATGAAGCAGCTGTAATTCCACCTTCTGGCCCTTTGTTGGAAGCCAAAATCAACAGTCCTCTATTTTCTGATTTTTTTCTTTTTTTCTCTTTGGGACTCAGTTTTGAAATCTGTGAAATGGGAGGATTCTCAAATCTAATATCCAATGCAATTGGCTTTTGTCATATCCTGACTCAGTGCCTGTAAATATGTACCAGCAGACTCAGTAATAAAGGCTTTGCCCTTACAACTCACTGAATCACTGCAGAGTTACTGAATTGAGGACTTGGATGCATTTTGAACTCTACACCTGATGATGGCATCCATTTGATTGCTGCCACATGTGCTAAAGTAGGTGGTATCATAGACACACCCCAATTATTCAGAACACTTCTGAGCAAAAGGCTTTAAAATTAGGAGGCAATATGAGTTGAAGGCATGCAAATTTCTAGTCCATAGCCTATCATGCAAGCTGATCCCTCCGACTGTAAAAAGCATGCTCTTTTTTTCTGATCATTTGCATGGAGACATTTTTCTACCTTAATGACAACAACAATCATTAGTAGCCAAGCAGGTAAAACAGATCTCCTGTGCTGGATGCAGTACAGGAACCGCTCCCTCACTCTGTCCCAGCACAGACCCCTCAGTGTAACAGGAAGACCTGAGGAGCAGCTGGCTCTGTGCATCACTGATCACATTCCCACCTGCTGCTTGACCTCAACTCCTAAGTTTTCCTCTCATCAAATAGGAACACCCATTTTCCAAACTCACAAAGTTTAATGTCCTGCCAAGTACAGGTGTGTCAGTGCAGATCAGAGTGCTGACAAAAAACAAGGGTCTGGACAGTATTTTAAATCCCTTTACCTGAGCTTGGGTTCAACCAATACCCCAAACTTTTCTTTGTACTGTAGAAAAGGGAATTCATTGCACTGAATCTGATTCCTCAGACCCTACCTCTCTTTTACAGCTTGTGGGGTCTAACCCTTATGCATAGGACAAGATTTATTTTCCACACTGAAAAGACAATCCTTCCCCTTCAAGCCTCTGTACTTGTCTGATGCCTGGAATGTGTAGTGCAAATCCATCTAATACAGGAGTCCACCTCCTTCAAGCCTGGCAGCAGGTTATTCCTCTGAGAATCACAAGGAACAGCCAAAGCCATGGGTGCGACATTCCCAGCAAGCAGTGTCCACTCCCTGCTCCCCAGGAGTCAGAGGGTTTCGATGGAAGTAGTTAGGATCAAGGATCACTGACCACTCCTGCAATTCTCACGTCAAATGAGAGGAAAAGCAAGGAGTGCTGTTCCTCTGTTGCATGCATCCATTGTCACACAAGCAGTTTCCCAAGTTGTCGAGCTCCATCTTAAAACTCTCAACTGCTTGTCCTCAGATGCCCACAGAAACTCATTTCTTTGAGAGCCTGAGCATATCATAATTCCCTCCTTTTATTTATTCACCACCAGCTGACACACTTTTCTTCTAAAGAGAATATGTATCTAAACAGTATTCTGAGATCTAGTTTTCCTTTATGCTACTGCCTATACTGATCTCTCCAACCAACCTTTGCTTTACTAGCTTTAACAAACACTTTTTTTTCTCCTGTAAGTTGAATTCTCAGTTTCCAGGGTCAACTTCTCTGCTCCTCTTTCAGCTTAAATTCACCTTTTTGAAATGGGTGACCTTACTTATGCATAATAATCTAGACTGCTGCTTTTACAAGCAAATAAAAACTTCACTGTTTCCACCTGAAATAATCCAACTTGTAAATGGGATTGTTACACTTTCTGTTTCTATGCTCTCACGCTGGTAGCTCACAGTCATTCCAGGAGCTATTAATCCTCTAGGCTTTTCCATCCTCTACCGCTCAGAACTGATGAGATCCCATAAAATGCAGAAATGCCCAGTGATACCAGGGACATTTGTTTTTCTCCTGCTCAGAATGCCCCTCATCTTTTACTCCTTATTGTAAATTGAAAAGGCTGTGGGTTAACCCCTGTCCTTTACACAAACCCCTGCCCACTGCATGTGTGCAGGTCCCTAAATGGCTGAAGGGAAGAACTGTTCTGTGCTAGTGCAACTGACCTTCAGGAACGTTTCTACAGGACTGAATCTGTTGTACTCACAGTATGTAGGTGATGACTCCTATGCTCCTAAAAAACAAAGGAGATTAGTTGCAGGGGTTCTACATGACCAGTATTCTTCCTAATGTGCAGAACGCACAACAGTCAATAGCAGCTGCAATAGAGGCAGGAGAGCCATTGTGACTTTAGACAACTGCTAACATCTCTTACAGAACGGGGTTTTGAGGGCACAAATAATTTTACATATAGCATCAAGTAATGTGGCTATCGGAAGCCTCTGTGTATTTCTACTCAGTGGGTACTTACTACAGTGAGTAGAAGTACACGTCTATGAAACACAGAGCAGCAGAAACAGGATGTTTGATTTGGGGTGACCTCTTTTCCCTGCCTTCCAATTACACAGGTCTCCTCTACATGAAGGGCTCTTATAAATAAAGCTGTCACAAGCTCTGCAGGAACACGTTTCCTTCTCAGAGTGCTCCTCTGCATGGACAGTGGCAAACAGTTAACTCTGGAACTGCCATGACTCCAGTTTTTCAAGGTAATTTTGCAGAAATTAAATGTTTATCTTTTAATTTAAAAGAATATATAAAAACAGAATGATAGAACAAAGACTCATTAACTGTGTTTAAGTCTTTGTTTTGTTTTGGTTTTTTTTTTAATTTGTTGTGGTGCAATGGATTCTATTAAGAGCAAAATAGGAAAGAGTAATTGTACAGTAACCAGGAAAAGAAAGCACAAACACATTATAAAACTTACCACATGTCTGCAGCTAGTCCAAGTGGTTCATAGTTTACGATTTCTGGAGCTGTAAGAAACATTTAATCAAACAGCAGCAACTGAGGTATCAAATTTTTACCAGGCTGGAGTAGCAGGCCAAGAATTACCAAGAGGGAGAAAGGGGAAGAGGGAAAAGTTAGTTACAGAATACAATGTTTATAATTTTACAGCCCCAGTAGGAGTTCAAGTTCACAGCTGTTCAGAAGAGATTATGTAGAGTAATTTGGAGCATAATGCCACTCAAGAATAATGGTAAAACAGACATTTTATAGTAATTATACTGCAAATTACAACAAATAACAAATTATTTCACCTCCCAAGAATGCTGCTGCCCCTAAGCATGAGCTTTTGTTTTGTTTCTTAAGTGGTGCCATTATAGCAACTTTGTAAATGCCAGTCAGAAAGAGCCCTTGAGCAAGAGATTGAAATTACTCACCAGACTACACTGCTATCCATGTCAAACTCTATTATCTTTATAAGAAACATTTCCTCATTGGAAAACATCCCTATGTAAGACTGCATGCAAGAGAAAAGAGCAAGGGTGAAATAAGCTGAAAAAATTATCTGTGACATCTGTGTTTAACTGGAATATTAATTACAATTCTCTACCCAGTCCCCAAACTCCAAAATAAAAACTAATAGAAAGTAGCAGGATTAACCTAAAGTCCAGGCGAGACAGATTAGAATTATGACCAGTGAAGAACAAAAAGAGAACCACATGGAAAAATGTAAGGGGAGATGAGGGTACTCAGCAGGTATACAGTGTGAGGTGTGTTTATTTACAAAGCAATGACAGATACCCATGTAACTGTGTACTCATGTATCACAATGCAGAGATCTACTTACCCCAGGCACCAAGAAAAAAGACTATCATTTGTATACACAGAGCTTCACAATCTCAATCCTGAATTTACATCTCTAAATATTTATTTGGCAGCAGCTAATCTCACAGGAGTAGCACATCTGGTTTACAGAAAGCACCTTTGCTTACTCCAGAAAAATAATGTAAACCTCTAGATTTAAGTGGCCTTGACAGAAAAAAGATTAAAACTACTTCTATCCCTCAATTTTTAACTCTTGACAAGATGTCTTGACTTCCTCTGAAATTTGCAATGTAAGACAAAGGAACATGTCACTCACCTACAAATTCCGGAGTTCCAAATATATTTTTAAATTCAACTCCATCTTCTATTTTGTGAGCCAGGCCAAAGTCAATGAGTTTGATGTGTGGAATAGGGATATTCTTGTCTAGAAGCATTATGTTTTCAGGCTAAAAATGACAAAAGATATTAATATCTTGGAAAGTAACAGAGTTTTCAAATTATTTTTTTCCTTTGCATATACATCATCATAGAATAAGAAAAATAACCCTGTGCTTAGCCATTTACAGTTCTTTTGATTGAGGTAGCAGGCAGCTGAAGCAGTTCAGGTGTTTGCAGATAAAATGCTACTGCCCAGCTCCGAGTGAAAGAGCCCTTGAGCAAGAGATTGAAATTACTCACCAGACTACACTGCTATCCATGTCAAACTCTATTATCTTTATAAGAAACATTTCCTCATTGGAAAACATCCCTATGTAAGACTGCATGCAAGAGAAAAGAGCAAGGGAAGCCAATGGAAGATAATTTGGTAAATGCTGAACCTATTCAGGGAAGGAAAAAGCAACTAACTACTCTGAGAGACTAAATTCACAGCTGCAACAAAGCCAGGAAAAGATTCAGGATTTACCAGCTGAACAATCCAGAAAATGCAAACAGTTGGGATCAGAGGTCCTAGATCATACCAAGCTAATAAAAGAACATGTGGCATTCTCACAGCATTGTAAGAAAAACCTGAAGCGTGAACTGTGAAATCAAAACTAACATGTTTAACCACACACTTTACTTTTCTACCAGATCCAACATATTTAATAAAGTCCTTTCTTCAACTAAATTTCTCAGCCTTAGCTACTCCCTACCATGGACCGAATTCCCAGGTTTCAGAGTAAACTACGGGTTCAATTTATCTCCCATGATGAGCTTTAATGCATTAATCTGTCATAACTTAATCATAACTTCAAGGGCAGCAATGAGAGAGTCAGATTCCCTGCTGGCAGCTGCCTGGCTTTTCCACAGCAGAATCTAACGTGGAAGTTGCTCCTGCTAACACATTCTCTCAGTCAGAGCTGCACTGGAAAACAGAGCATATGAATAATTTATTCTCACAGTCATTGGACCAACCATGTTTTAGCCTCAGGGTAACAAGCCTGGTTTTCTTTCATCAATCTAGGGCATATATGTTCACCACAGACACATAAGGTAAGCTTCTTTAGAACAGACTGATAGAGAAAAAGTCACTGTCACTACCTCTTGGAGCACTGTTTTATTCCTTAGGTGGTATAAACCATTATAGCTTCACTGCAGGCAATGGAGCCCTGTCAAGTGATGAGATAATAATGAACCATCCTCCATCTGATCAGATCACTGCTTAAAAATACATCTCTAATTTAACACTTGCTAAACTCCACACCCAGTCCTTTAAAACCAGGAGAGTTATTAAGTGAATATATAATAGGTCATTTGACAGTCACTGTCACTTTAATGGTTCTTTACTTATGCTTTCTGATTCCTATCTTGCAATTCATGCAACATCTTCAGTGACCACCTAACCTTACCTGTATTAAATACCAAAATTAGCAGCTACAGCTCAGCCAAAGCCTAAATCAACATCTTTACCTTTAGATCAAAGTGAGCAATTTTCTTAGAGTGAAGGTAATTCACACCATCCAAAATCTGCTTGATGAACCTGGTTGCTTCCTCTTCACTCAAAGACTCCTTCTGTGCCAGGAAGTCAAAAAGTTCTCCTCCAGAAACCCTGCAAAACACATCAAAAAACAGCCTGTTATCTCCTGCACTGTAATCCACAACATAAATGCAAGCAAACTAAAACAGCAAAGAACCTCAATACAGGTCTTTGGGGAATCGTTCCTCTGACCCCAGGCTCCCACAGAACACTGGTGGTGACCACATGGTGATTCCCTACTCTGCCTCTTTCAAAGGAAGCTACTGTCAATAGCTGCACAACCTGCAAGGACAAGTCCACTGCAAGCAAGAACAGCACGTCCAAAGCCACAAAGACATTGGGTTTGTGTCTTAGCTTCCTCTGCTGGTCCTGTGGAGGACAAGGTGCCTTGTAGTTCCAGACTTACACTGGGCATAGTGACTTGCCCATGGATTACTGGATATTTTTTTCACACCTCTCACATTTTCAGAAACTTTTCTAACCCTTTGAGGCAGGACTCTTCACCTGGGCAGAAGTTACCTCCCTTCACCTAGGCAGAAGTCACTTTATGCTTTAATTGTTATAACTAAATGCCTGGCAAACAAAAATAAGCTTATATCACCCAGAAATATGTTGCAACTGCTATCTTTAGCTGCCACCTTCTCCTTTCTATTAGTCTCAGTTATTCAACCTGTGAGACTGTTACTTCATCTCTTGATTTTCTTTTCTAGGTGACACCTGCCAAGGATCTCAGCACTACCATCAGCCTTTCTGGACAGGTTTTGCTGTATCCTGTACAACAGAGAACACGGTCTCTTTCCATATCATAGTAAGTTTAGAGGCCTTTGTTCAGTAGTACACCAATTACTAGAGACTACTGTGACAAACCAGTACAGAAATCTGTAAGAAAAACCTGGTAGTCTCTTGGTGAAATATGTGTACAGTGAGCAGGTGACTCCCAGTTATTTAATGATTTCTATTCAGAGTGCACTTAAGCAATCACCTCTGGCAGACACTCCATCCAGGCATCAGGAAGCCAGCTGGACCGGGGTATGTTCTTGTACTTTTCTGGAATGTAACCATGTATGCACACTGTTCTCTCTTTCTCTTTTGCCCTGCAAGATCTCCTTGGTGTTGGTTTCTTAAGCTGGACTCTTTAATCTCCCTGAGGCCAGACGACAGCCCCAGCCCCAGTCCTGCAGAAGCAGGCTCCGCTTCAGGAGAGCTCCCAGGCTGAGCCACTTGAGCAGAGCTGTTCTGCTCTGCTCAGGGTGTTCAAGGATACACCTTGGTACACCAGCCTCCTCCTGCTTGGAGGAGACTGGCAACTGCCTTCAGAGCAACCTGCTTTGCTACACAAGCAATGACAGAAAAAGTTCAGCTGCACAGACTGGAGCGACTTAATTCTCATTCTCTCTTGCTGCCTCCAACAGTGGGCACTTAAACTAGCTGGGTCATCTGCCCAGGGCACACCAGGGAGTTTGCCCCAATGGCAACCTCACCAACATTCTGGGAAACCAGCTATGCCCAAGGCATGACTGAAGAAACTGCAGCCTGCAAGAACAAGGATCACAGGATATTTACTTGAGAGCTCCTTGATGTATTTACCCAATTCTCTTTAGTTCACACTAACCTTGAATGATGCTAGGGAGGGGGCTTTTAAGCTACAGAATACAACATAAAAATAAAAGAAACAAACAAACAAACAAAAAGATTTAGAGAGCTCAAAATAAAGTTTTGTTTATCAACAAAAGATTCGCTTCTACAATAACCACATGAGCATTTAATTTCCTGAAGATCAGAGATGGGCATACATGAAAAACACTATATTAATCTCCAGTCTCTTGAGGTATAGCCTAACACATAGCCTAAGCTGTAGAGATCTCAAAAGAGTAATTTAAAGGAAAACTCAGTAGAAGAGATGTGATTATTTCCAATTAACAAAGACTCAGGCTTTAAAATCAGGCCTCAGTAAACTGTACCTAGAGAGTGGTAGGCGGTTTACTTACAAGATCATTCTTATCCAAGTTATACACCTGAATTCAAAGAAACCCACAATCAAAAGAGATTTAGCAATCCCAAAAGCAAGACATTATGGAATCCCAGAAAAAAACCCACACTTCAAGCACTAATTCCTTTGCAGTAAAACACTCATAACTGCATCAAGTTACATATCAGCCGGAGAGGTTTGTTTTCTAAATCAACACCTGCAAATGGTCACTTCTCAGCTGTTACAGAATTCCTTCCATTTCTTTCCCTTTTACCATTTCACCCAATATCATGGCAAGGAAATGATTGCATGATTGTTTTACTTTTCCTTCGAAGTCCAATGAAAGACAAACAATGCTGCCTTACTTCTTGGACAGAGCTGTTTTGTATACACAACCCTGACACTTACCTGTAGAGAAGACACTGGTGTATCAATCCAACCTGCCTCCAGGCTGCTTCTGCTTGGGCAAAGCAGGTTTCAGGCAGGGCCCAGACACAGAGAACAACAACCCCACAGAAAGGTGGGGGGGCAAGTCCCTGGACAATGTACAGAAGGAAAGAGAAGCCGTGTACCTGCCAGACTGTCACAGCAATGGACCTGGCACTCCTCTTGAACAGGAGAACCAGCCCCTGCAGAACTGACCTCTCTGAAAAGAGGAGATGGTTTTTCCAGCACTGTGAGTATGTGAGAAAGTCAACATTTCAGACAAATCCTCTTTTAAACACCAGGACAGCTTCTTCAATTACCCAACAATACTGGGGCCATTCTTTTGAAGCTGAAGTTCACTGAAGATTACCATAAGATTGCTTGGCCAGGTGCTGTTACACTTACTTTGATAAACAGCAGGGAATATGAGACTCTGAGAGCAGGGTATCAGAGAGGAAGAGATTTTCTGTTTACAAAGAGAATTTAATTATCTTTATTAGCAACTATCATCATCCTCAATTTGTATACAGCAGCTGAATGCAGAGGCCTTTATCAGGTCAAATTTCTGTTGCATGCAGAAAATTGCAAACTGCAATATGTTACAGCCTGACAAAAGAACACACAAAATATATCAGGCCACATGAGGACAGGAAAAAGCAGAAGGTAATGAAACAGGAGGTTGCTTTAGCTCAGGGTAGTCACCAGTGAGAAAAAGTGAGTTCTTTCCCTGTCTTCCTGAGCTTGGCTACAGAGACCAACATTTGGCCACAGACATACACTTCAAAGTTAACAGATGCTCATCATCACTCATATGCCATCTCCCAGCAGTCACACTAATCTCCAGGAATGCTCCCTGACCTAAATGCTGGCTCCCCTAGAGAGCTCCCTCAGGGATAAAAGCCTTGTTGGCTGGATTCCATGCACAAGGTCCAGGCTGGTGTCCTAGGGAATATATGGTCTACCTCACTTCAAACATGGTGACTGTATTTCCTGCCCCATACACACTGAAAAATTGCATCACTTTGCATGTAGGGGTGAGGAGGTCCACTTGTCAGCAGGACCTAAATGGCAGTGGTTTGCCCCCCTCATATGGTGGCACAAAAGTAAACAGCTTTTCTTCATTCCCATCCTGCTGCTATTCATCCTCAACAGTAAATGCCAAGGGATTAAAAAAACTTCTTCCCTTGCCCTCCTCCCATTTACTCGTCTAGCTGATCTAAATGAGGAAAATATGGAAGTAATGAGAATGGCTGCGAATTTTGCAAAAGGCTTGATGGCCTCAGATGTAGTGAAAGAGATGAAACCAGGAAGAAAAATAAAATGAGCATTCAGCGGCCACTTGCACTTCCTCCAAGGTTTATCTCAGGGCAGCCCTAGGCAGACATGAGGCAATCTCTCCCTTAGTAAACTGTTTTCAAGTTGACAAGATTCCCTGGCTCAGTATCAAATTCCCTCAGCTAATGTTCAGGTGCACCTGTATCCCCAGGGCACATGGATGAGCTAGGGAAGCTGCTCACCACCAACCTCACTCAGTGCTCCTGACGAGATTTGTGAGGCCCAAGAATGCAACAGCTCCTTTTATCAGCGCCCCTGTGCTCCGGCAGCCTCTGCAGTGCTCTCTGGTTTCTATTCACCTCAGCCATCTCTGCAGGGAAGAGCCCTTACTCACAGCTCCAGGATGAGGACCACGTCTGTCTTGTTCTCATAGATGTCATGCAGCTTGACGATGTTGGTGTGCAGGACCTGCTGCAGAATGGTGACCTCGCGCGCAATCTCCTCCCGGCTCACCCCACGCCGGCTGGCCCGGCTCTGCCGCTTCTTGATGAATTTGGCAGCGTATTCCACCCCTGTGGTTTTCTCTCGACACTTCTTCACTATAGCAAACTGGCCACTGCAAGGACAAGGGGACAACAAAAATGCTCTTAAGGCTTTTACATGACAGATTCCCAAATAAGCCAGTCCCATACAAAGCCTGATCCTGTAAGCCCTGAGCAGCACTGCTGAGCATTGCTAAGCTTGTTCTTGGTACAAGAGTGAGGACTGTCAGGACTCTGCAGTCAAAGGTATTAGAGCTTAAGAAGGTAACCTCCTACTGTGTCTGAAATTTAGCAAAACCAAACAATGATTGACAAAAGGAGTTTAAACCTCTAAAAACAGTTCATGTTTAAATGAGTAAGATCTGCCTCAAAAGGTTCAAGTTACCACTACTTCACTCGGTAATGCTTAAGACATTCAAGTCTGCAACACACCACTGGGTGTACTGAAAGAACACACACACATTAAAATATTTGTCTTAAGAATAGTCCCTAGAGAAGAACTCAGATGAATGATAACTCTTTGGAAATGCAAAACTGGCCTCCAGCATACAATTTTCAAATTTTTAAAAAATTGTTTATTCATATTTATGCATTCACTTGATAATTTGGCTGTAAATATAACTAGAGTAAGTGCAGGTTTCTCACTGCACCTTAAGGACAAAGCATTTCCCACTGTACAAAATAATACAGTGGCTGCATTAAGGCTAAAAGGCATGTTCTTGCAATTTGCTAATAAAACATTTTCACTGTGGCTCCTAATGTACTCCAAGTGCAAAAATCCTGCCTTATCTCCTAGGAATTGGCAGCTCTCCAGTCCCAGAATACACATTTAGTATCAGATACTTCCTTATTCAGGACATTATATCCAAACTTGGAAGGAAAAGACTCATCTTTCAGGCAACCATAACCTTTGGCTACTGTGATTTTATCAGATAGGATCTCTCTATAAGAATCACAAACAAACTCATTAAGTGCATCCCCCCATGACTACACTGTATAAGCACTGAGCTGATGTTTTCAATATTATTATATCATTCACTAGCTTGGTAAAAGAAGAATACAAGTACAGTTGGTACTTAAATTATGCAGCATACACAGCAATTATATTCAGCACCTCATTAGGTGCTGTACTTAGTGCTTCATCAAAACAGACATCTGACTGGAGTCTGTCTTAAAAATACAAAGGCATAGGAATTAAAAATTAAGGCTGTCACTTGGAGCTCTCAAAGGCTCCCACCCTACAGCAGAGGCAGCCTCTCATTTCAGAATTCAAACAAATGCCAGGCAGCCTGACATACTTCTTTTAGTCTTTCATTTTCATATATATCCTAAACCCTTCCCAGGAGAGAGGCAGGAACAGATGGGACAAGTGTACTTATCCCTTTAGGAATAATCATTCACAAATGGAATCGAGACCGTGGCCATTTGTCACATGCTTTAATTCATTTATATTTCCCCTGCTTTTATCATTACCTGCAAACTCTAGAGAAATTCCCACAGCAGAATTCCCAAACTTGCCTTAAGCATTCTACTAAAAGAGTTTGTTTTGTAGTGCTGAGAGCTGCTTGTGCAAAATGTCATGACTTTCATGTTTTTTCTTGTTTGCTTGAGCATATTTTGCAAGACATGCATCTTGCTTGGTTCTGACTTTCTGAAGAAACATGGTATTAATGTTCCTGTGCTTGTTTCCTTGAATTCTCTCTAGGGATAAATTTTGTCAAAGTTCAGGAGAAAATATTTTTTATGAGTGCTGATTATGGGAACAAACACAGTCACTTTTGCATTTAGAAATTCCAGTGATACTGTGGATTTTGTACATTTCTGTTGATGCAAAAGCTTACAAAAGTAATAATGACACAGCATAGGAATTTCTGTCTTCATTCTGCTGTAATCCACTATTGCTCCCCTGCATGTGTGGCCACCAACACACACTGTTGCTGCTCCTGTCCCAGCATTCATACCATTTTCCATCTCCCTTAAAAACAGGCTTTTGCAGACAACTCTTCAGTTTGGGATGAGGAGAAGAGGTTACAAGTGACAGGGAAGGATACAAATGCTCAATTTCTTATCCTGCATTTAAGACAGTTACAATGCAATTACCAATTAATAGCTCCTGGAGGCCCATTCAGCTGTGAAACAAGAGGATGCCTCACAGGCATTTTACAATCACAGTCAGATACTTTGGATTCCTTGTCAGCTACAGAGATTGTAAGGTCAGGAGCAAGACAACAGTGGTTTTGTGCCTTCTCATGCATCTGCATTCAGACCATAAGAATCAAACTCTGTCAGCTTCCAAAACTTTTGACCTAGGCTAGGAAAAAAGCAGAAGAAAGGAAAGTATGTCTTCCTGACACCTAAGTTGACAGCACTGAGAAATTAAGCCATTTAGATAATTTCACATGGGGCATTTTACCTGATCTTAGACTTGAAACTGAATTTCACAGCTCAGATATCCAAATTTCAGCCAAAAGACCTTGCCAGAATTAATGGGGTTTAGTACAGTGCTGAAACAAAGATGATTTGGATCACAAACAGAAGTATTTCCAACACATGCAGTATAAGCTCAGAGGCTGACACTTCTGGATGGAGCCTACCTGGACCTCAGTAAAGCCTTTGGCACTGCCCCCACAGCATTCTCCTGGGGAAACTGGTTGCTCATGGCTTTGACATTGGTCTTTGAAATTTTTTCCAAACTTAATGACGCTACGACTCCTGATTTTTAAATCTTTTTTTCTAACAAGTTACATTTGTTCCCTTCCAGAAATATTTTGGACAGCTGTGCAACAGCTTTGACAAACACTAAGCATCCTCAATTGTGGAAACAGCTCACGAGTATGAACAATAGCAGCTGCATCCTGTCAGTTATAATATAATTAGTTACAACATCAAATCTGTCCATCAGTAATGATGGAATTTATCCCAGCAATGAAGACAACCTATCATCTGCATTGCTACTATCATGTAGGAGGTTTGTCACTGAATAAGAACACAGAGACAATATTGCTGGGTGGTTTTGGAGTCTATTTTCAGAAGCATGCTTTAGAAGAGCACAAGTTCAGATCATTTAATCATCATGCACTTCAGGAGAGGATGTGGAAAGGATGTGGGAAG
Source organism: Onychostruthus taczanowskii (assembly GCF_017590055.1). Taxonomy (NCBI): domain Eukaryota; kingdom Metazoa; phylum Chordata; class Aves; order Passeriformes; family Passeridae; genus Onychostruthus; species Onychostruthus taczanowskii. The sequence continues at coordinate 1,452,506 of NW_024498329.1, read as the reverse complement.
AGTGAAGCGGGACAATCCAGAATAACAGGACAATTTCTTGCTCTTTGTCAAAGTTTCCTTCTAATACTGGTTCTGGAAGGTAATGCTTTGAGGCAGAATATCACCTGAAAGCAAGAGCAGTGCAGACGCCAATCTGGAATGCCCCAGTGCCCAGCAGTGCTGCTGCTCCACAGCTTTAGAATAAAGAGAGCCATTAAGCAACTGCTTGCACAAGTATAGGTTTATTCCAGTCTTCCTCTGATGTTCCTGAAACACTGCATACCTCATGAGCTCTTCCCAAAACACTGAAAATATATAGGAAAAGTACTGAGATGACAGTACAGGATACTTGACTCCAAAGAGGCCTTCGGAGGCCCAAGTGGGGAGAAGGAAGATGATTTTGTCTATCATTTGAGAACAGCAAACCATTTCTTCCCCAAATACCAAACATATGTTCTCTTTCCGCATGTTCAGTCTATTTCTTTATGTCTTGCTCATATTCAACTTCATTTCATTCATTAAAGAATTCTAAAAAATATGATGATGATGCTTTAGCTGTTAAAACTTGAAATTCCCATAAAAGACATGAGATATGTGAACACATTGACAGATAGACCTTAGACCACATAGAACCACATAGAAATACATTTTCAACGAGTTCATTGAAAAGTAAATGAACCTGGGCAAAGGACAATGCTCTGGCATTCTGCCAGTCAAGAGGTGACACAACTCCCTATATGAGCCTGGGCAATTTACTTAGGAACAGATTTGCAAGGGATTTTAGGCAGCCTCCCACTGACTTTAATAGTAATTTGAATCCTTCACAATTGATGAAAAGTAACACCTTTGTCCTTCTGTACCTGTAAAATACAGGCAATATTACTGGAAAATGAAATAACATTATATGGGGTAAGGATACAAATTAATTTCATGTCTCTAGATATCACTAGAAGTGCAATTATAATAATTCATATTTTATTCACTACGTGTTCCTGCACAAGAATACATGACTTGAAAGGAGGCTAAAATAAAACCGAACAGCCCCTAAACCAGTTTTTAACTGCTTAAATTCACAGCCACACTGTGACTGCATGATAGTTTAAAAATACTAAAAATATATTATGAAATCATCCTGTGTACATGCATGAGTTAATGGACATAAACATAACCACAATAATAGTATTTAGCCAACCTGAACACAGGGCTTCTCTACATTCAAGGCTGGTGTGTTTAGTTCAGAAGAGGATAATTCATTCTCATCCACATCCATTGTTATTATGTCAACAGTTTTGTTCATCATGTCTTTTTGCCACTATTAAATTTGGACTGGTTTTAACTGGTCATCTCAAGCTTAGAAAGTCTGCATCTTATTACTTTTCCATCTTTTTCATTCCTATTTACTTTTCTTGGAAAAATATACTAGTAATTTTATCCATTTATGGTTGGGTTTTTTGCTAACTTTCAAAGCAAAGCCCTGGAGAATTCTTGCTGAATTTGAGGAAAACATATTTTTCAGGCTTTTTTTTTTTTTTTGAGTGATTAGAGCAATTGCTCAACCATAGTTTTATGAAACTAAATACTCTACTCCCTCTTTGCTTACACTTCAGAGATGACTTCTGCTATTTGTAACTTCACTGAGTGCTCTTCCCAGAAGAGAGGATAGGAGTCTGCTTGGAACAACAGTGAGAATCCATTTTTATGCTTTAAATTCATTTATGAAACACAAATGCAAGCCATGCAAGGTACACAAAATATATGCATAAAAGCATATATATATATATATATATATATATATATATATGGAGGGTTTTTGCAGGAATTCCATAATCACAGCCATAAAGACGTAAAAGCCTTCTGTGAATTACAATAATTTGCAGTACATTTTATTTTTTACAGACTTTTTGTTTTAGACTAAACTAGCATTTTGGTACAGCAGAAATTTAATCTACACAGATACAAGGTACACAAAATATATGCATAAAAAAATATATATATATATATATATATATATATATATATATGGAGGGTTTTTGCAGGAATTCCATAATCACAGCCATAAAGACGTAAAAGCCTTCTGTGAATTACAATAATTTGCAGTACATTTTATTTTTTACAGACTTTTTGTTTTAGACTAAACTAGCATTTTGGTACAGCAGAAATTTAATCTACACAGTAAATAAATAGGAAGTCAAATAGCACAGCATTTATAAAGAAATTAGGGTAGGATAGTTGAAACAGTAAATCAGAAATTCTATGGCAAGGTCACCGAAGGGAAAGTATCTCACTGCTTCCATGAGGCTTTATGGAATAAAACTTAAAAAAAGCCAACTTCTTCTGTTAAATACTCTGATGGCACCTATTGTAAATTCATAAAGAGTTTTTAAAATAAAACTGTCACAAATGTCACTGTACTTCTGTTTAAGCTTCAGATAAAACTGAGTTTTGGTTTACTTGTTTGCTTCCCCGCACCCCCCAGCCCCCAAACAAAATGCAAACGAAGTGGCAACTACACAGAACCTAAAATACCAGATGCCAGTTTATAACAGAATGATCCAAAATTTTTTTTAAATAGGGCATTTAACAGGAATTTTGCTGGACTACTACAAAGTAGTAGAAAAAAAAATCAGCTGCAACTTTTAAACATGCTGGTATTTTCGCTCACAACTTTTACTGATTGTGTAGTGCTCTAGAGCACAGTGACTTGGGGGGTAAATTTCAATATTCCTGAAGGGAAGTGCTGAGCACATTTGGACATATTTTGTCTTTGATAAAGTCACTGTCTGACATATTTCATCTCCATCTCTCTGAACTCACACAAAGGTAACCTATACACCCTGACCCAAGGGTGATCTCTGTGTCCAGTGTCAGAAGAGTAAAATATTGACTCTAACAGAAGGATCTGCTTTACTGGTTTAAGCAGAGAGCAGCTCATTTGAAATTCAAAGAAAGTTTGATAAATCTAATGTTTCTGAACAGTGCTATGAATTACAACAAGCTTTCAGTACAGTAATACAATTAATACCTTAACACCTTGTGGGGTCCTTAGCCACAAGTCACAATAAATTGTGCCACCTACTGAATCGTCAACAGCATCTCCTGAAACTGTTAAATGTTTTTGGAAACTTCCCAATCCTGCAGTGGCCATCAATGTAGCCCTTATCACAGCTCCTCCTGATACTGGAGGTGCAGAGTCAGCAGTGAGAGAGCATGAGCCCAGTAGCTCTGACAAGTTCCAGACAGCCTGGCAAGCTTTTTGTGTAATGTGAAGCTCAAGAATAAAATGCATATGGTGAAAAATCTTCCCTGCTTATCAGACTTAGCTTAGCACAGAGCGGCAGTGAGCAGAGTGCAGAGGGCCAGGGAAGCTCACAGCTGACTCATGCTCAGCAGGAACAGCTGATCTGATAAGCTGTTACTCTCACCATGTGGAGCAACAAGGGGACAGACATAATGTACATAAGGAAGGTTAGCACATTGCACCTGGGTGTGCAAAGGTCCAAACACACCTAGATATGGTCTGAGAGTAATAGGCCCAGGAGCACATGAACTGTAACAGGGGAGAAGTATTACAGTCGAATAGTTAAATGATTTATCTCCTTCCCCATATATCAAACAGATGGAAACTATGTTGACATTTTGTTCAAGACTTTAGGAAATTATCTGTAAGGCCAAAACTGCAAAGAGTTGCTGAAACTCCCATTTCACTGCTCAGCTATTACAACACGTCTTCACTCTGGTTCAGACTGGTGTAGAGTGTTAACAAGGATTAACAGATGTCACCTGAGGCCTTGACCATCAGACAAGTACCTGTGAGCTCTATTCTGCATCAATGTTAACAATTTGTCCAGTGCTTTAATTTGTCCAGTGCAGTTAGAATTTGAGCTGCACTATGTCTATTTCATGTGCATTTTTACTCATAAGGAATATTTTTCATTTTAAAGGTATGGAATTAATAATATAGAGAAGTATATTTTCTCAGCTGTTGAAATTTCCATCTGCTTTCTACTGCAATGCAAAATGGAAAAAATAGTTTTATTTTTACAGAAACGGCAAAACAAAGATTGGGATTAATATTCAATGTCTTTTCCCTGGGATTAATATTCTGTTTAATATTCAGTGGTTAAATTTGAGCTTTGTGAGAACTACCACAGAGATCATAATGTCTAATTATACTCTCAAAGCCAGACATGGACTGAGGAGATACACTGAGATCATTACCATCATCAAGGTGGATGCTGATGATAAGGAATGTGTGATTTTGTTACGAAGTAAAGCCAAGGCCAGCTCTTCTCTGTTACTGTAGGTAGAGCAACTTTGTTATTAAGAACAACCCAAAAAACAAAACCTTCCATTTTCTCTCCACTTCCTGTAACAAATGTTTTATTTTGGAAACAGTTAAGGTAGCATTGAAAACTAATAGGGAAACCTGTTAGAAGGACTAAAAAGAAAAACTTCAAGAACAGTGACTGCATCAGAAAGCCGGTAACAATCACAGTGATTGTGACCACGTTCCAGATGCCAAAACTGTTTCAGCAGGAGATTCACATCCATGAAACATGACTTACAAGATCTGTAACAAGAAACATTAACAGAAGTGCTGGGTAGTCCTCAGGAACTAAATTAACATTTTGCATCAACACAAAGACCTGCTTTGTGTGCGTTGTAAAGTAAAATAATCCAGAGTTATTCTTCAAAATCTAAAGAACTAATTTAAAGTGCAAACTAATCAAAGAACAGAGTTAAAGTTCATGTCTGAGAAGGCACAGTACTGAGCAATTTCTACAGTTAGGAAAAAACATTCCTGGTATGAAGATACTGTGTGATGTGAGTTAAAGGAACTTTACCAGCTGCAACCACAGCTCTGTTTAGCAGGGAGAGTCCGACTAGCTGGGGCCATGACTTTTTTATTGTACATTTCCAGGTTCCTGCACTGCAAAGAATACCTGGGTTATCTCTGCTTTTTGTTTTCACTACATAAATAAATATTTAGTTACACTGTCAGAACAGTGACTTGTGCCAGGCTCCAAGATCCTATTATCACTGGTAAAATGCTGCATTTGCTGTCCTTTAAAGCTTCACCCAGAAAAGGGGGTATCTCCTCTCTCAAAGAGCAGAGTTAATCCTCCACACACAAGCACAGAGGAAGCAGGAACTTGTAGCTGGAGATGAGGAACTACAGGAGGCATAACAAGCCACTGATGAAAGACAGAGCTTGGCTTTAACCATGAAACCACAGCCCAGGTCAGTAGGGGCTGAGAAACTGGAGGCTCAGCTATGCCCAAACTAATCAACAGAAATCACAGTGATTATTTTCTGCACAAAGGCATTGACTGGCCCAGGAGATGAGGAATGAGCATAGCTCTGAGTTACTGAGACAGGCAAGAAACTGGAGTGGCAAGTGGTAAGGTTGGCCCACATTGTGGAGGAAGGCAGAACCCATTCCCTACAGTGAAAGGACAACAGTGAAGAAAAGGGGGAGACTTCCATGCCCAGAAATATCACTCCAAGGTTTGTCTGTTTTTCTCTGTTAAGTGTGAGTCCTTGCATGCTGCAGAGCTGAGCTGCAGGAGCAGGACACTGGCCCAGGACAGCAGTGCCAGGCCCACACAACCCTGAAGAAGCACACTTTCTCAATGGGCACTGTTACAAAATACTTCAGGAAAAGCTCCATAACATTTCCTACCCTCAGCCCCAACTTGGCATGTAACAGTGACACTGCCCAGAAGCACAAATGTCAACAGCTCTCACAGCCTGGCTGGCACCACATTTAGGTAATAGATTAATGACTCTATGATATATCCTTTTATAAATCACACTGCACATCTCAAATTCCAGTACCTAGCACCACCAGCAGTGTTTGCTAATACAGCTGGAAAGGGCTCCTGCACGTTTGTACAAGACTTTTTTGTTCAGCAAGCCACAACTACCCATCCAAAACAGAACTGAAACATTATACTAAAGGCTTTCCAGTGAGCTTTACTGCTGCCACTTTCCTGGAAACTATATCCCTAACTCAGCAGAACAGTTCTTTCTCTGGGCCTACTCTGCCCTTGATTTAAGGCTTTCCATTCTTGGTTGTCTCCAGCTGTCATCTCCCTTGCCACAGGAAGCAGCAGTTATTTGACCTGCTGCATATTCCCAAGAAGACAAGTTAGTCTTCACTTCTTCACATTTTTCAAGGAGTATTTCCACTGATTTGTCATGCCATTAACATCCCTGCAAATGGCTTAGGCCAGGACCTTCCTCAAAACAGGCCAAATTGTTAAAGCTGTATTATTTCTTTATAATGTTGAAATTTGCTAAATTCACTTTAGAGAGTCCTCTTTTTAAGCTTCCTTTCAGCCATGGATAGAGAATCTCAGTCCCCACAGACTTGAAAGTGACTGATACTGTCTTGAGGGAAGCAACACAATTATATATGTATATTTGAAGTATTGCATACATTCAGCATAGGCCATGCTAAGCTTCCCAAACAGAGCTGCTATAACAAACAAGGCTCCCTGTGTGTACCCTTGGGAGAAGTTGAGCAACAGAGGTTGGTATAAGATTAATATTTTAAAGACTGAGGGAATGTTGGAGCTAAGCAGCTGGTGAGAGCACACAGCTGCAGCCGTGGAAAAGCTGCTCCCTTCTCTCACACCCCTGCCTTGGCACACGAGACAACTGCACTGACAACTCCCTCTGAGCTGCTTCCAGCTCCACAGGGACTCCCAGGATGATCTGGCTGGGCAGTGCCCGCCCACGCTCTCTGTGCGCAGGGTTTTACACAGTGGGAGCTGAGGGCTGTGCTGTGGTCACCCTCAGTGCTGCACAATGCTGGGAAGTGCCTCCTTCCATCACCAGACCAGAGCTCAGGCTTTGCAGTCTGTGGTGGGAGCAACCTTTCCTGAGTGCTGTGCAACGATTTCTATATAAACAGGTGCTGGCTCTGTCAGTGAGATACTCTGTTTTATCTCATGCCTGAATCCCAGCTAGAACAAGCACTAGGCCTATGTTAACAGCTAGTTTTGTTCTCAAGAAGTGACAAACTCAGTGAGGAGGACAAGAACAGGATAGACTCTTCACAGATGTTGTTTGAAAACATTTATTTTGTGACTTCTGCTGCCAAAATGATAATAAGTGAATCCTTTAACCTATCTCTACCATAGTAGAGAGTACAGCTTGCTGCAAACTGAACTAATAAAAGGCATCTACAAGTTCTAAGGGCATCAGTCAGCACTAGAAAAGATCAGTCACTGAAATCTGTCCAGCATTCTAACTTCCTTCTAGCAAAGCAAGATACCATTTGTCACTGGCCCCCAAAACCTGAAAGTGAAAATACACTGACTAAAACAGTGTGACACTATACATGCAGCCTGAAAAGGAGGAAGGCTGCTGTGACCATACAAACCTTGACCAGCCCCTCTGGCTGATTCAAGAAGCAATGGCCAGCCTTCGCCAGATTGTTTCAGCCACACTTCTCCATTGAAAATCCCCAAAATCCATCAGCTTGGAGAATGACGTTCATCATCTCAAAAGATTCCCAAAACCAATTCAGAAAACAAAGTAAAAATAAACTACTCAGTCTCCTGTTTCTCATTTTAGTAGTTTGACTGTTTAACCTAGGATCTCCTTGGTTAAAAACCACACCTCTTACACCCTGCATGCACACACTGAATTTCTTTAGTGCTCACTGTTGTCAGGTTTTCACTGTCAGACTGATACTCTCCATACTAAGCAATACCTAAAAATAAGCAGTTACAGGAAATTTAATAGTTATGGCCTTCCTGAGAGGGAAGGGAATGGAAAAAAAATTAACAAACAAACTTCAACCCCTCTCCCCTTAGAAGAAGTCTTCTCAGTAACTCTAAAGATTAAACAGCTGAGAATGAAAAAAATAAAAATTCTGCATGGACACAGCATCAACTGAGGTGTTTTAATGGAGCTCATTAATGGCCCTTAAGAAAGGGTGATGGCACATACACAGTCGTGAATCAAAACCAACTGCCAGACATTGGGAAAGAAGCCAACCTGTGTACAGCCCTAATTTAGCTATTTGCATATTAAAACAAAAAAATTAGAGGGTTGGATGCTGAATGGAAACCAGCCATCCTCACCCAAAGCTCTGTATGTTGCTGAGAGACTGGGTATCCAGTACCCTGTGGTATCCAGTTCACAAACCCAGCAGTGTTTAAGCACACGCTCATGGTTAAGCGTGCTAACAGTTGGTAATTACACCTGTAATTACCAACTACCTACAATGTAACAGGATAAGCCTTTATACATTAAAGGCTATCAACAAGCATTAACCAGTCCAACTGAAGATTTGAGAGGTAAAGCCCTTCAGGAATACATGCTCCTTTTTTTTTGCAGGCACATATGAACATGTGATGTCAGTGCTTGGAGACAGCTGAAAACAACAGTGCTGTGAAGTGCTGCTCAAAACAACAGAACAAGTGAAAGTGCCATGTCTGTGGTGACAGCACCACAGGCTCCTGGTTCCCAGCTGGCTCTGAGAATGGGCATGTGAACTCAAGTCTAAAGCATGGACACATCTACAAAAGACAATGCAAACATACCTTTTGTTGTCCTAGTTGCAAGAAAAGAAACAGAAAAAAACAGTTAGCACATTTAATCTAAAGAAAAAACAAAACAAAACAAAACAAAAAAAGACCTACAAAGAATTCCTATCTAAAGTGCAGTCTTTGTAAAGGTGTGTGTTGCTATTGTAGTATATTGTAAGTGATGTAGGCTATCACACAGAAGGAAGTAGCAAATACCCTCATGTGTCAGCTTTTAGAATCACGTGGTGTCACCAGTATGACCTTACCTTCCCAGCTCTTCCCCAAATTCGTAAATGTCCTCCACCTGCTGTTGCTTGAAGAAAGCCATACTTGGTCTTTCATTGATACTCAAGGATGATGCAACTAGAATATTAATGAAGAATGACATTCATTACATCTTGCAGGAGGCTAATTCTCAGTAACATACATTTGTGGTATAGGCACTTTGGATCCATTGCAGCTCATTCATGGCCGAAGTCACCACTGATCAATCAAAATAATGAATTCAGCAGTCTCAGCCAAATAATGAGGGCTCAAATCTGGAAAGAGATGATCACCTTTAAGTGAAGGGGATTCTTGGCCACCACTGATGTACCCAAGAACACAACTAACTGGAAGCACAGAACACACCAAGAAACACAAACGTGATGAAAGGAAAATGAATTAATAATTTGATTACGTTCTGGACAATAAAGCCTACACACTACACTAAAAGGAGCAAGCACAAGAACTAGCATTACAGACTCCCTCAGACAGATCCTCAGCCAGGGAGAGCAGGAGGCAGAGCTTCCTTTTTCTCAGGTCAGGCAGTGCTCCTGAAGCACACAGGCAGGACAGCACATAGACATTTGAACTGCTGCTGGAAAAAAAGTGTTGATTCCCTCTCCAGAGCTTGCAGTACATCTTCTATCACACACAGTAGGTGTTTCAAATGAGAAGAATACCAGCAGCATCTGCCACAGGTGTTACTCTGTGTAACTGTGCAGTTTGTTTCCTGAACACAATCTTTTAAATTGATCATCTCTGTGAGCTCTGAAAATACAAGCTTCATACTGGTGTACTGGAGCATCTGTGCATTACACTGGGCTGCTTCTGGAAGAGGAGCAGACGAGAACTCACATTATTCCTTGGGATACACCTCCACAGTAATGTTATGGTAACAGAATAGATCTGAACAGAGTAATTGGCCAGTCAGGTCATGAACTATTTGCTGTTTCCTGTGGAGATGAACCTGGCAGTACACCCAATGTCCCAAATATCCACTGTTTAGATCAGAACATGTAAAATAGCTGTAAGGCTTCTAGCAGCACAATAAAAGCTAACTACATTGAGACATATAGTTATTCTCACACATCTCTACACTCAACAGCATATCTTGTCAACGTAATGTGCTTTGCTTTATGAATCCCAGATGCTGCTTCCTTCAGATGCACGGGGGACTTCCAAGTTCCTTATCTCTGTACAGCTGCTGCAGATTTTTAAACTGCAGTCATTGGTGCATTTGTGAAGCATATTTCACAAGCAAAGAAAGCTCTATTTTGATCCTTTAGAAATAAGTTCAATTCAGTGTTACAAGAAGATTCAGCAGACCTATAAAACAGGACTAAGTATCAAAGAGCAATTGGAGTATTCCTGACAAACGGAAAGGCACACAAATTGAAGACTTTTCTCCAACAAAAGCGGGTATCGTGAGCAGAAAATACATTGTAAAAATCTTACAATTCCTCAATACGTACCCAAGCTGTCGTCATTCACTCACTTCAGAAAAAAAGATTGGTTGCTTTGTTTGCCCCAGTCCTTTTTACAAACCACTGGCTTCTAATACATGGGTGGCATGTTGAGTATCAATTCCTTTCCAAATACACTCCTTCTCTTACTTCAAAAGAACAGAAAGTCCCCTAGTGCTTCTACATAAACATATTTTTTTAGTTGATGTTAGCAAAACCTACACATTAGGAGAAAAAAATTCTTTGATTATGTCAATAAGAAGGGCTACTACATTAATCCTTACAGCCACAGATGATGTCAGATGATGAGGAGTATTTCAGTTATACATCAGAACTGCAACCTGTGCTCTCTGAAGGTGTGTATCTGCACACCTCTGGGGTGACAGGCATGCTGTGGTGTGACACAACTGACCTGCAGCTGGCACATGACCCAAACACACTCATTTGTGCCATATGTCAGAAGTGAGCATTTCATGACACACTTGCAGGTGCCTTGGCGGAGGACAGATGCAAGGCATTCCTCACGTGCTTTCGAGAACAGCATTGCTGGAGGTCTGCACTGCACATGGAATAGCTCAAGGTCTCTGAGGCTGCTGCATTTCTATTAAAACACCTGCTCAAAGCCCAGTTTCAGAATCCAGCTCCAGAGCTCTGTAATGGAGGCAAACACACCTGCCTTGCCCTCTTGTATAACAGTGTTTTAGCAATGATCTCCCTTGTTGGGCTACCCACCGCAAACGAGAACCCACACAGGTTGTGACACTGAAGCCCAGGATAACCACCACACTAATAAAATACATTGTAGAAACCAACACTTGCATTGGTGAGCATGATGCACTGCAATGTGTGTTCTTATTTTTCCACATTCTATCCTGGCTTTGTTGACATTTTCATAGTTTTTCAAAGTGAAGCCAGGTGAACTGTTCTGTTAACTCTGTTGCTCAATAATTTCCTTCCCAAAACCACGTTCATGCTTGGGATGAAAATGTCTATTTTACTTTTCAATGAAAATAAGCAACTCAAATTTCACTTTGTAAGCAAATTATGAAGTGATAAATGCAAAGTGAAAAGTACTTGAAGTATTCTTCAAGCAACCTTTCATAATCTCACCAAAAGACCACCGACCACTATTGCTCAGATCTTGAAACTACAGTGAATAAATGCTTCTGTCATATTTACAAGAATGAGGACATCTCTGAGCTATTTGATCCTTACTAAGTTTATATAATATTGCTTGCTACTGTTCAAAGCAGAATTTTCTTATGCCTTGGCTGCATTCAGCCTTTACAGACTTCAAAAAAGCAAGCGAAGGACAAAGCCAAGCCTTGCTGAAAACCCAAACCTTTTGCTCACCCTGAATTGCAAAATTACATTCTGAGCACACAAAAGTACAAGAAAATGCCCAGGTAATAAGAGATGCTGCTGAGACTTGCCCAAAGATTGCAAATCCCTCAAGTTGACTACTCCCTTCATCAGAATCCAATCCATCAGAATCCATGGTTAAAAACAACATTAATGCAAACACACTTAACAAGTCATTGTTTTAAGAAAGAGTTCATTGCCATTCAGAAGAGCAGGTTAAAAAGATCGCTTTGAGATTGGGGAACCCAACCAAAATGCCTCTGTGAACACAATCACTTAATGTTTGATTGTCAAGTTCTCTCATTTCCCAACATCCTCTGAAGAACAGAGCTGATTCTGCAGATGAGTAGAATCCACGCAAAAATAACCAGGAAATTCTTATCCCTTCTGCTGATCTCTTAACTTACACTCATTTCAGCAGAGGTCAAAGCACTAAGTTAGCTCTCCCACAAAGGGCCCATTCAAGCCCAGAGCCTTGTTTTTGAAGCCTGAAGACAAAACTGCTGCACGACGTTCAGACCCGCAGTGGTCTGATGCGCTGGTGTTTCCCATGTCTATCACTTCATGTTATCCTATCCTGCCTTCCACACGTATCTCTCCCTGGCTTTCACCCAACAGTCACACTCAGCAAATGCCCAGAATAGATCATACACTTGATGACCCAAAGCAACTGTCATTGGCACAGCACAGGAGGGTAAGCCAACTAAAGATAACCTTCACACACTTAAAATTCATCTGAAATAGAAGTGCCATTCACAAGCATAAATGTTGCCTTTCTCTCACCTTAGGAAACGAAGGTGATCTCCCTTTCAAAGACTTCTTATACTGTAAGGGTTTTGTTGGACACCATTTACAAATACAGAGCACAAGTACATCAGAGCAGGAATGAGAGCCTTATTTTTTTTTTCTAGTCAGGTGGTGATTTTTCTTGTGGTGGCCAGCGAAGGCAGGCAGAATTAGAGATGGACAGACATTCATCTTGGATTCAGACAAAACAGTTGTTCTGGATCTGAGGAAAAAGCAACAGCCAACTTTTTTTCCTGATACACACCTTATACCAACACTTCAGGGGCATGTGCCCAAACAATATCACAATCCAGTGAGTCAGGGCCATTCCCATCACTCAAGAGCTGCACCAGAATTCATTAAACCCAGGGCAATGAAGATATCTGCTTCAGTGAGTTTCGAATCAGACCAGAGCTTAATTGCTCCAAGGCAAGCTCAGCAGAGGAGATGAGCTTCTGTGTCATTTCAGAGAACATGCCATGTCTATTCCCCAACCATCCTGCACTGGGCCCATCTCTCCTCTCCTTGTCTCTTTGCTCTGGGATTCCTCACAGTGAGCATTTTCATATGAAGGCCAGTTTCTACTCAGCATTTATATTGCTGTGCTTCCATACTTCTACTCCATAGTATATTACAGTATAAAAGCATAATACTTCATAATAAAAACATAATATTTCACCTTTATTGCTTTATCCAACTCTCCTTAACACAGGCCAAATACCACAAGGCAGCAAAATATTGCTTAACCTGTGTGAATGATTTTACTATAGACATGGAACAAAGCTGTAGCTAACCTAGAAATAGGATACAGACTCTGAGATGGCAGTTTCAGGCACTAGAAACATGTCCTGGCTCATCTCTTCACATTCTTCCTAAACTCTGCCCTACCATAAAACAGAATCATTTCTACCCTAAGAAATCAGTTTCCCACTGTGATCTAAGGCATATATTTACACACACATCATGGGGGCTTTACATCAGTACAATCCCTGGGTAAAGACATTCTTATTGCAGACAGAAGGGCCTTTTTAGTGAAGCTTGTGCTGTGTGTAAAGGTCATGGATCTACAGAAACCCACTCTTCTGCAGAGAGAGACAGGATCCCTCTCAAGAGGAGCAGAAAAAAGTAAGTTCTATTTCTCTTCTCTAATGAAGATTTCCCTGCACAGGTTAAGTTATTAGCCTGTCATTACCAAATTATGTGACAATCAGTGACTGGCTTGTACATGTCAAACCCACGTTAAATGTCCACCCACCAGTAAACAAGAGCAGAATACAGAAATCAGAGGTGAGAACAGGTGTTGGAGCACTTCCCTCGCCAACAGCCTTGCATTTTTTTCGCTTAGGGTTTCTTCTGTCCTAAGGAAAACAGTTTCAAGTGCCTGAGGTAACAGCTGACTAATCTGACTTTCTCAAGTACATCTTACATTAGTACATCAGTACTAATCTGACATGAGCTGTATCATTAAACCCTTTGCCAAATTCAGAAGCATTCCCCTAGCATGTTTTTATATTACAAAACATTAGTTACACTAAACCAAAATCCCAAACCCGTTAGAACAGACCAAAGTAAAAACCTCCTGCACGAACTGTTTTATGATACTGAAAAATGACCAAAACCAAATCAGAATCAAAACTGGATTGTTTTAAATTAATGATCTGGAAAATGAAAAAAAAAAAAAAAATCAGAAAAAAAAATCCCAACAAAACAAAACAAAACAAACCATTAAACAAATTAAAGTTATATTGTCTTCTAGTTTTGGTATTTCATGCTAAAATTAAACAGATTTTTATAACCATTAAAGTATTTTCTTCTTTCACTTTCCTTCTTTTTTTCACCTTTCTTTCTCTTTTATTCCACAAAAGACTAAGCAATTCCAACAGCAAAAAAAAAAACCTGAACAACCCAAGTGTGTTTTACCCTCTGCTTTCACATAAGCATAGCACAGTTCTATCAGTTCCAGCAAACCCTTATTTTCACTGAAACATTTTCCCGTCAAAAAACAAAAGTAGCCTAAAAATTCTTCTGCCAGGAAATTGGGGCAACTATTACTACCCGTGTGTCTATAAAAAACACAAAGCACACTGACCATCTGAGCATTCAATCCCAGTGATACAGAATCACTGCTCCTGCCACTAACTCTCAAGGGCACCTTTTGTGACCTCCCAAATTTACCCTGCAGTAATTACACGTGTAGCAAAGGACCCAAGACTATTTCCAAGCCTCCGCTTCAAGCACACGTACAAACACATTGGCTCTGCAGCTAATTCCAGCTCCCAGCCCAGGCCGGCGATCCCAAAGCCCGGCGTGCCTGAGCGATGAGCTGGGTGGGAGCACAGCCTGGACGCTCAGGGCGCAGGGAAGCCGCAATGCCAGGCACGCTGGCATGGCACGGGCACAGCCCTGCTCCCCGTCCCTGAGGCGCCTCCAAGGATTACTGCTGCTCATCATTCACATCACTGCCCCAAAGACAAGAGGGACACCTCGCCTCTGCCATCTCTGTTTCTTGCACCAGCAACTGAAAGGCACAGGAAAGTCTGAAACCAGCTGATGTTTCAAAACAGGGGTCAGAGATGAGCTTTGCCCTCTCTCATTACGCAGGTGAGCACTGCGACTCACATCTTCCCTCTTGACTGTCCCCTGCACGCATGCAGGCCAGCCAAACCAGTCCCCTCACGGTGCTGCGCTGCCCCAGGACCCCTCGGCCCACGGGCCATAGGAACAGGTGTAAAGAAACCCAAGTGAGGCTGCATGAGGGAAAAGGCAGGAAGAAACTTGCGGATAAACGATGGAAGTTGAGCACAGCATTCGCTGAATGTTCCCGATGGCCTCGGACAGGAACAGCGCCAGACCGAGCGGCATGCAGCACCAACAGGGGCACTTGTGGAACCGGCCCCTGCGGGACCTGCTCGGGGAGAAAGGACAGCTGCTCGCGGCGGGGATGCTGCGGGGAGCTGCCTTTGTCCCCGGACGGCGGCTGCGGGCACACACAGAGCCAGCGCAGACACCGTGAAGAGGCCGAGGGTCCGCACACCCCCAGCTCCGCGGGAGGGACTCGCCGCCGACCCCGGACCTGCCCGGCCAGAGGTGCTGCACAGCCGCGACACCTCACAGGCGGGACGCGGAGCGGGAGCGCCGTGAGGGCGACTCAGCGTAAGGGAGACCCAGAGGAACATAGAGAAGGGAACCTGCGGAGGCGCCGCCAACTGAGGGGGCAGCGCCCACTTACCGCGTCCGCCGGGCTCCGTGAGCGCGCAGGGCCGGGCCGGGCCGGGCCGGGCCGGGCCGGGCGGAGGAGCCGCAGGGCCCCGCCCGCCGCCGGCCCGGAGGAAGGGCCCGGCTCCGCGCTCCGCCCAGGGCAGCCCGTGAGGGGAAGGCGGCGGTGTCGGGCTGGCTGCGGGGCGGGGGGACAATCGCTCCGGCCGCAGCAATGCTGCCTGGTGGCATTGTGGGGCCGATGCAGCCTGCGGGGCACCCCGCACCACCACGACTGTAGCAGCCCTGCACTGCCCCTAATGGGATGCTGGGCCGGTCCAAAGCTTTCCAGTCCAACACAGCTCACCCAGGCTGACTGGGAAACATCTCAGATGTAGAATCCCATTTCCTTGCTTTAGTACATACAGGATATGTGAAAGCAGTACTAAGAAAATAAGGCTGAGGAGGCCAATCCAATGAAGAGGCACTTAAGTTGTACAAGCTTTGTTTCTGTATTCTCTACAAGCCGAAACACAAGCCTAGATTTGGTTACGGCGTGGTCTGAAACTCACCATTACCCGGTGAAATTGCCCGTTGTTTCAAGAGACCACTGTGGCAAAGAACAGCGCAGGCTGCCAGACCTCACCCGTGCAGCTGAAGCTGCATCCACATGCACTGCTGTAACAAACCTCTGCCATCCTGCTTCCCAAGCTGCTGTAGCCCAAGTGCTGCCTTCCAACAACGACATTGCTCATCTGTTAACTCTCCCATCATACAGACATCCCCAAAATCCATAAAACTAGATTTTCTCCGGCTTTATTTGACACGCAGTAATCACAGTAAACACTCTTAGGTCTCCTTGCATTTCTTCTGGGCAAGTTAATATCCATCATTTGCTAGTGAAAAATAATGTGGGATTGTTCACACCTTCAAAATAAATTACAAGTACCAGGTTGCCTTCTCTTCCAATCCTCTATGTGATTAAGGTAACACAACGGTAACGGCAAACTATCATACATAAATAAGCAGGATGTTTTCCTTTGCAGTATGGTGTGAAGATAGCTAAATTTAAGAGTGATTTATTCTAGGCAAGTACCTAAAGGCAGTGGTTTTTATTATCACAGTTTAAAAGAAACTTGGCTTGTCCCAAGTCAAGAGGACTGAACTGTGCCCCGGATCGCCTGCCCTGGGAGTGGCGTTCACAGCTCACGAGTTCCACCCAGCTCTTCCAACTCCGAAAGGAAAGTGGCTGCATCTGATACTACACAGGGTGGAGAGCAGGAAATGGGAGCAATAGTAAATGTTTCAAAGGGCAGTGGAAGCATTCAGAACTCTCTCAAAGGGAAATAAAGATATTTAATTTCTCATCTGTAGTTCTATAATGGGATATGATCACATGGAAGTCACAGCAATCCTACTACAAAATTCTCAGAGCAAAAGGGCACGAGGAAGGCCACCACTTTTGTTTGCTCCTAGCTGCAAGGAAGGGAACAAAACACCCTGAGAGGCTACATCTGCTTTTCAAATTGCAACAAACCCCCTCAGACCGAGAATAACTTTGAATAAAGGTTTCCAAGAGAAGCAAAGGTAGATTGAATCCCATACCTGCTGCTACGTCCACAGGGTTTGTAAGTCCAAATACAGGTTCTGCCTAAGTAGGATGCTGCTTTTTCATGCTTCTGTAGTTTTCACTCTTAAAACACTAACTCAAGATTTCTTTTTAACATCTTTGGATGAAGGTAAAAGCCTTTATGTGCATACAGGGCAAGAAAGAAAACTCAAACCTGAGCAGTGTTTCAAGTAGGCAACACCAGCAAACACTGCAGCCACACATTTGCTAGCCTCCTTTAGAAGTGACAAAGTAGGAAATCCACACCTTATGGGTTCCAAACATGTTCCAAAGGGGGAGTTCCAGGATTAAAAACCAGAACACCACCTGCATTTTTTAAAACAGGCAAATAGCAATATTGCACAGTTTAATCACTAATAACAGTGCCTGAAGACATCACTGATTCTATTCATCTTAGGGGAAACTCACTGCACAACCTAGCTGGTTTGTACACACCAAAAGGACACTGCATTTGAGAGACAAAAGCAGAATGCAGCTGCTCAAGACCAGGGGAATCTTAGTTGGCCAAAGTCATCTTAATTTACCAGGCATATTCTAATATGGAATGTTATAATTACTGGATATATATATATTTAATAACTGTGTTTTTTTAAATCACATTCAGTATATAGCCCTGAGTTTTACTTTCTAGTCTCATGGTCTGAAAAGCTGGCACTACAGGTGGGCATCCTTGAACTGTAGATAAATGTGGCTTTTACTGCTGATCACCACAGTGAAAATACCACTCTGCTAACTTCTGATTGAACCTTTTACCGTGTTTTCCAGGGGGGAAGTTTCCAAAGCAGAGCACACCCTTCCTTTGCATTATCTGAGGGAACATATTTCATGTGTGGGAATTCTTAAAGCTTCAGCACTACATGGATTCTGCTTTCTGTTGAGGTCAAGGAGCTGCAGATAAGGAAGCTATGTTTCACACTTCTGAAAATCCCAGAGAAGGAACACCTGATACCTTGTAATACCAGCAGATTCAGAGTGTTCTCTGCATCCCTCAGGCAGCCAGAGCAGTGAGACTCTGCAGGTATTTGGTCTTGGTTCAGAGTAGGCCAGCTGTGCTTATCCTAAGTTATGCATTTCTTAGGAACCAGGTTTTTAACATACATCATCCACGCTCACATCCTTATTACAATCTCACTGAGAGCAGATGCTTCAAACTTAGTTCTAAGGAGCAAATGGGAGTCTCAGCTGTTCTTTGCAGGCCCCAGCAGCTGCTCAGGGCAATACAACCCACTCAAGCTAAACATGCCAAGTATCCAAGTGAGGACATTGCTCCCCATGCACTCTCTTCCCAGAATTTTCTGTATATTTATCTGACTAAAAATTTTCAGTATACAGGATACAAGGTCTTTAGGCCATAGTTGTGTTCTGCCCCAACTGCTAATCTCCATCCTGTTTTGCAACCGCCTTTGAAGAGATTTCCAGCTTGTGCCAATATCTACTCCTATAACAGCTTGCCATTCTGTAGCAGAGCCAGAGGACAAGAACTGTGCACTATTCACCTCTAATCTAAAGACAGGCCTGGATATGCAATTACAGTCATGTCCCAACTCTTCTTCCTTCCTCCCTTACACTTGGCTATTAAGTAACATATCTGAAGTAGCTGAGGGATTCCTTCTTTAAGGGACTCAAGCAATTTCAAAATGCAAAATTCGTATCTGAAAGACAGATAGTGAGACTTGATTTCCAAATTAATTATTTGGTTAAATTTTCAAAACAGCTAAAATTATTTATTTGACTACAAAAGACTGTGCAGAACATCACTACCAAGCCTCCTAAAGAAGCTTTCGGGGGTGTCAGGAGATATTATACAAGTATGTTTCCCAGAAAGTGTGTCAACTCAGAAAATTCCTGTGAACACTCATGCAAATTTTGTCTCCCTCCGTCTTCTCCCAAGAAATGAAGAACATCAACAACAAGTCTACCCAGTCAGCATCACCTGCATGCAACATGTCTATAGTTCACATCTTCATGCTTCAAAGCTAAATTTACATGTATGTTCCTTTATAGAGATTTTCTCACACCTCATTATCAGACAAAAATGCAAGCTCTACCACTGGTTTGTTCTGATGACACCTGCAGATATTTCCATCTGTTATGGGGAGAAAAAAAAAAAAGAAGAACCACCAGAGCAATCTATAAAGTAATAAACAATTTATTTTTTCTTTACATCAATCTTCATGAAGATAACATCACTTACGTTTGTGATTCAAATTTCTTGTACCGCATATTGCTGATTTTTAACATGGCACTTAAGGGAACAGTTGCTTAAACAGCTATACAATTTCATTAAATTAATCAACTTGCCATTTCTCAGTTATGTGTCTGAACATCCAACTCTGTCAAATTTAAGACCATCCATTCATTTCTGATGTTTTATAATGAAAAAAAAAATCTTTCCCTTTCTGCTGAAATATCTTACCATGTTTACAAACACTGAAGGGAAGGGGAGACACTCACAGAAGACACCAAAAAGGCAACAGAAAAATTCTTTTTATTGATTACATAGCTGGTAAAAAGAAGACCACCAAACAACGTGATAATACTGGATGATAACACTACCTGTAAACAGGTCAAGCAGAAATACTGTGCAGTTCTAATAACTAGAGGTGTAGTGCACCAATTCTTTGCCTATTTAACAGAAGATAACAGATCCTTTTAAACAACTAATGAAAAGTTTCACCAGGAAGCCATGCACACGTGAATAGAGATGGAGGAATATTCTGCACAATGCAACTTAGTGGTCTGGGTTACATCACATATTCTGGGAACCACACATGAGGAACTCTTTGCACGTTATGTGCAAGGCCTTGAAGTTAAAATATTTTCTTGGCAGTTCTTATGTGCATGAATAGGTCAAGTGCCCGCCATCTGGCTGGCATGAATGGTAAACCTCATGCACCACCTCAGAATTCACACACGAGCACAAACTCTGGGGCTCCATGCAGCTCAGCTTTGGCAGGCCACTGAGGTACACTGTATTTTGGCCTGGTTTCATCAGGTTTACATACTGCCTGTGTATCCTGCTTGTCCCTAATGAGTTACTACTCTCCAAGGTAACCAGATTTAAGCACCACTAGAAAACTAAGTCACACAATGACATTTGCAACAGCAAGCAAGGCAAGCTCCCCTGATGTTACTTCCTGCTATACACCTTATTTTTGTTCCACGGAGACTGCTAGTGGCCAGAGGTGAGAAGCCTCTGCAGTTTTTTGGCCTTTTAGCTCATCGCTAAATCAGTAACAAGGCTTAACAACATGAAGCCAACAGCTTGCTGGGAACTTGAGCATGACAGCATCGACTCATTTCTTATCTGCAAGCTGACAAAATACCCAGAGACAACACAATTTCCACAGGATTCCTAGCATTTGTGGGTAACAGTCACACCATGGCAGAAGAAATAGAGCTACTTGGCTTTTCTGTACAAGTGGAAACAACTTAATAGAACGAAACACAGCAACACGTGTGCACACAAACTGAACCATAAGCACAACTCCAACAGAAATGGTCCTGGAATATTGCAGGTCGTGTTTTGGCAGCTAAAGAACTTCCCGAACCATTGCCTCAAACTTAGTTTTATCTTCACAACCCAAAAACTTCAACGGAATCAGTCTGAAAACATCTCCTGATGTCATAGGACTAGTTCACAGTGAAGACTCAAAGCCAAAAAAAAAATGGATTGTAGAAATAGGGTAAGTACAAGTATCTAAATTCTTCACCTTAATATTTCACTTGTGGTCACTGAAAGGAAGATCTTTACCTTAACAAAAAATTCATTTAACACTTGACAACATCATTAATACAAACATACAAAAAAAAGCCTGCATTACATATTGATTTAGAGACCAGCTCTTTCAAAACCAAGACAGCATAACTAGAAAATTAGAAAACCTGGTCCCATTTTTTGTATTCAAATACTGATTGTAAGTAGAAAAAGAATACAGTACATGCAATAATATCAAAACCCTGCCCTCCAGTACACAACCAAAAGTAACTAGGGAATTAGAAAAAAATCCCTAGCTACTTCCTACCACAGACAATGTAGAGGACATTTCAGAAGACTAGTAACATACAAATCCATTCGTTTCTTATTGGCAAGGATTTGCTGGCTAGGTAAAAATTATGAGTCATACAGGAAGCATAAATTTCATATCAAAAGTAGTCCTCTAAGTTACAACATCACCTCTGATTAAATAGTTCCCTTCCATATAAACTAACTTATAATATGCTTACTTGGAGAAGGCTACAACTATATTATCTAAAATAATTTTTTTTTGAAAGTGCTGTGAATCAGAAGCAGGATTTCTCTCTGCCCACACTTAAGTTGACTAAAACAGTTACATGATTATACCCAATAAAGTTCTACTACTTCTAGAAAAGCAAAACAAAACACATAAAATACAAGCTTGATGCACTTGACTCTTCCCAATGATTAGTTTTCTGTTTTGCTAGTTAACCACTTCCCCAGAGCCTGGTGATTTGCTGCCTAGTATTTGAATCGTAGTTTTATCATGACACACTATATTCAATACAACATTCTGAAAATCCAACAGTTCAAGAAAAAACGCTGTAAAAGTCCATAGAATAGCCAGCAAGAAAGTAACTCTCCTTCTCCCAAGAACCACTCATGAACACTGCTAGTCACCAAATGAGAGAAAATGGCCCCAAGTAACACTTCCACAGCAGAAACACTATAGCTCAACAGCCCAGATGTTGCTCCTTACAGCTGTCTCGCAGGAAGTGCATCCAACACTCACAGTAAAGCTGAGTGCATTAGGAGAATATTGCATTTTTCTGTTGAAAAAGGATCTTCAGCTCCTGTGTGCATGCTGTGACCTTTAGGTTTCATTTGATTGATTGGTAAATATTTGTATTATGAACCCAGTCACTACCACTATTGTACAATAGTTCTACAATCATGCAGAAAGCATGCTGTGTTTCTTCTTAAAGAGCGAGACTTCACCTTAGGTCCTGAAGAGGAAGAAGCATTAAAAGAAAAGGAAAAAAAAACCAACAAAAAACCTTCACAGAAACAAAAAAACCATATCAAAACAACCCTTCAACACATATGCAAAAAATTAGCTCCTAAAGCATGGTACTCCTGTGACAAGCTCCATTCTTCCATAATATCTGGAGTTTGGTTGTGGCATTTTTGAACCATTCGAATCAAAACAGTGAATACAAATAAAATTGATTAAAGAGCGTTTGATCTCTAAACCCCTTTCCATTAATGAGAATCTTTATCGACACAGCTGCCCTGAAAAGTAGAAATCATGTTTGCTACCACTGTTTCAGTACACACTCGACAGGCAGTAACAGAAATAGGTACTTATTTTACCTTTACTTTAGAGTACACATATTCAAGGGTTCTGTTTGGTGATTCATTGCATGACACTGCAGGAAAAGACAAAGGAATCTTCATCCCATGCTTTTCTGGTTAGCAACCTCAAGAAAGGCTGGATGGAGCCAACCTGAACCTAAGAAATATGGATGTCCGCTCACATTGAGCCTGCACTACGGAAAACATGATTACATCAAAAAACCCCTAAACTCAGAATGGCAACGAATGTAACAGAGCATGGCCTTTTCTTATTGTTTCACATCCAGACAATTAATGGTGCACTGTGAGAAAACAACTGTCAATTCAGCTGATTGACTAAACTGAGACAGATATTAAGTGCTCTACAAATGATTCCAGGAACATAAATGTAAACAGAAGTGTTTGGCCTCCATACTAAGTGGTATATCTGAAAGTGCTGGGATTTGGAAATCTGTCCTGCATATTTCCAAAAGCAATGAGTTTACATTCTGTTTCACAGGATTAATAAAGTGTTTTGGAGGTTAACTCACTTTGGTCATGATCCCAAAGAACAGTTTATATTAAGCAGTTTCAGCTATCCTCCTCATCATCACTAATAAGGTCTCTTTTTTCTGCGCAGGTCTCTCGCTCACGCAGGAAGTCCTCGCGGATGGCTTCCAGCTCTGTCAGCTCCAGGCGCACTTTCTCCAGGTGATAGGCCCTGCGGTTCCTGATCTGGCGTAAGGGAAAAGGGTTCAGGTCTCCAAAAGCAATAGCAGTCAGTTTCCTGCAAGATTACATAATAGTAGAAGACAATCATTCGTATTTGGTGGGCTTTTAAACTTCATCCACGTCGACTTTTATCAATCGTATGTCACATATCTCTGGTCTCTTTCACACTTCATAGGTCTCAGATGTTATTACTACTTCAAGAAATTTCTATAAAGCATTCAGGCTTAAGGTTAGTTCAACTAATAAAGTGTAATCAAATGCTCAAGAGTTCCCCAAGCCACCTGTAAACTCTGCTATAAAGATCACAGCCTTGAAATGCTGAGCAGAATACGTAAGCTTGGGTCATCAGAGCTTCCTTGGCTACACTGCATACTCGGTACATCCAGTTACCTGTACAGATTGGATAACTTCCTCCACAGAACCCACAGCAGCTCCTTCAATCCCAAACCACTCAGCTCTCCAGTTAACCAAGATAATCTGACAATCAAGAGACCAGATAAAGCCAGGGACAACACAGACGCAGACAAGAGAATACAGAACATGGACAAGCCATAGTTTCCAACACAGTGGAATGCTCTGGGGGTTCTGCTGGCTGGAGCACAGAGACCTCTAGACCAGTGTCAAGCCAAACATGTCAGAGCACAATGCGAAGCACCACAGAGGATCCAGCCCCCTTCCAGAGTCACAGTGCATCATACCATCCTGCAGTCTGAGCAAACCCAGCAACTGGTCAGTCTAATCAGTCCAAAACGACTGCATCCAACTGCACCATTATTGCTGATCTACACCCAAACCCATCTTTGTTTAATAAGGAAAAAAGGGGAACTGGAATATTTAATTTATTCTAATTATCAGAAATAAATATTAGGAAAACTTCTTTGGACAGTTTATTTAATTGTAGGTTTGTATTTTTGAGTGATCAAGGAATGATTTCCTGCTACTTCTACACAGAAGATATTCCAGCAGCTTCACCACCTGTGCACAACATGCCATGGCTCTGTAGAAAAACCCAGCTATGACATCCTGTAACTAGAATACAATTATGCACGTGTCTGTAGAGACCTTTCACTTACTACAGAGTTTGAACTTAGAAACTCTGTGCAGAATGATTTTAACCATTCAGAACATCCATGAATTCTATACAAATAAATATTTCTGAATTTTTCCTCTACAACAGGATCATTTTTTGTCCATATCAAGAAAGGCCTCATCCTACCTGCTTCTGTACTGCTCAGATGTTGATGATGTAAAACTTGTACAAACATGGCAGAATCAGAAAACAGGCACTTTGAATTCTGTCTTGTTAGTCCTAGCATGCAGATCCATATTCCCTAAGTGGCACTGCACTGCTTCCACCCTTAAAACCCCAAAAGGCAGAGACGTACAGATCAGCACAGAGCATATTTGTATTGCAAATATCTTTGATGTACTGAATTCTGTCCTTCTGTCCTCACTTGAACTCCCCATCCCCCACTGATCCCTAATTAGTTCATTTTGTTAACACCAAACTCAGCAATTTTAGAAATCTTTAAAATAGGTTATTTCAGCACCAGAAAGTTTAGACAGTAGAATCAAGACGTAATTTCCACAAATGGAAAAGGAATAGAAAGCCAAATCTTCACCTCTGATTAAATATCACAATTTTGTTTGGATTAGGTAAGGACAAAAAAATTTAGTTTTTTTCTCTCTGCATCAATCCCAGCAATCCCTTTCAAACACAAGCTTATTCAGCTTTAACTTCTCTCCAGTCAAAATTGAAACACAAGAAGTAAAAATAATAGAGCCCTTGCAGCAGGAGTCAAAGTGGAAGCCTCAATTTATGTGGAGTTTATCACATAAAAAAAAAAATCTCAGATTTCAATACCCAGTTTTTCTCTAAACTGAAAATTAGTGAACTTCAAAAGATGTGCAAAACATTTTTGAGACATTAAACCAATCCCAGTATGACTTTTCTTTTTAAGATTAACCTGCTGCTCTACAGTCTTGAAACCAGGAATCTAAAAACACTAGACCCTAATTTACAAACTGTAACTCCTATGCAAGAACTGAAGACAAGAAAATTATCTAATTTGTATTTAGTCTCTGCTTCCAAGTATGTATTAAAACCAGCTGGAACTATGTGGCAGGAGCCCGTGCATTAACCATGCACAAGAGATTTAAGCTGTGGGGGACAGGGCTCACGTCTTTAATGCTTGAACCAGGATGTATTTTCACTGATCATAAAACATTTTAGTTGTAACAAGTTACATCTGCAATGCAGAGGGAAACTTCACCTATGGTTGAAATTCTGGTGTGTTGGTACCACGATATAACACCTAGGCAAGGTAATCTCCTTCACAAGCAAAAATTACTATTTAAGCCTACATCACTTCTGATTTGTCTCTACCAGATAAAAGTGCTCATGACAAATCCTAGCAGTTGGTTGCATCTCTAGTTGCTTTATATATGAATTAGGATCTAGATGAAAACAACCAAAGCCACAAGACAGACATCTCCCATGGCCCACTACAAGTCCCTCAGTGCCACCCCAGTGTGAGTTACCCACCTGGCATCGAGGATGGTGCGTGTGAAATAGCGAAGGTACTTGAAAATAGACATTGAATCTTGCAGCTTTAAGATTTCCTCTTCTTTGTACTTAAACAGTGCTAGGGCAAATCGGAATATTACCTGATAAAAATACATATAATATTTGGTACTTTGTAAGTACAGAATACATTGAGTTTCATGACCATCTTTATAAAACCCCAACAAGAGCTCCTCGTGCTCAGGCTGCACTTAAGCCCTTCAGTCACATCTCTATCTCCCTTCCCTGCCCCAGCCCCTACTTCCAAAGTCTTGAAAACGTTTTGAATGGTTATGCACAGTTCCTCCCTTGTTTTTTTTCCTAGATGTCATTTTATCTAACAGGAGTTTTGCAAAGCAACCTTCTTTTAGCCCTGCACTCAGTAACACCACAGTACTTTGTTATCAGGTAAAAAATGAACAAACTCAGCCCATTAGGTTCACCTTTGGTCCCTCATAGAGGAAGGAGTCCCAGATTTTGAAAAGGATGTCACTAACCACGCTGTCCACAAAAACCACAAGAAACCAGTTGAAAGTGATGAGCGTATAATCAACTTTATATTGTTCAAAATGAGCATGTAATCGTGGAAGCTTCTCGCTCAATAAATCCTTAAACACTCGCTGATCAACCTAAAGGGATGACAAATAGAGTGTTATTGTTCCAATTTCCCAGCACATCATTCAGAGCAAGGCTGTTACCAATCTGCAAGTGCAAGTTTTTCCAGAGGTAACCAGGAAACCCAGGATTGTGTAGCTCGCACCTCCAAGCTAGATCCACCCAAAGCACGCACAGCAACCCCGCTGCAGATTGCCCTTGTCTGCTTCTCAACCCAGCCCCGGCCTCACAAGGCTCCTCCAGCACAGGTGGGGTGTTTCTAATACTGATCACCAGTACTGCATTGGTGCAGGAGCACAGAAGCAGAGAGAATGCTGGCTGGAGAAGGAAGCCTGGACCAGAGCATCACCTGGAAGCAGGAATGCTACAGCAGCTACTGCCCACAGCACTGCAAATGCATTCTCACCCTGCCCTCCCCAGAGCCTTGCACCACCATTCCCCCAAATGTGAGGAAAGGAACGATAACACAGCTCAGGGTTGTGAAGCTATCAATGAGAAGGGGGGTTAAGGACTCCAAGCAGGACGCTGAACAACTATCTCACTGTTAGAGTCCTTGTCCAAACAAGGTCCTTGTTCTTGGAACCCACCCCTGTCAACTCCACTCCCATCCCCTTCCAAAGAGACCCATCAGACAGCTGCAGAGGAAAGCTGTTGACTGGCTGCAGTTTACAGGACCAGACTTTAACCCAGCAGAGCACATACCTGGGATCCCAGCAGTGTCTTAGTATAATAATCACGAGGCATAAAAACTTCCACTATTGCTACTAGACACCAAAAAGCATCTTCCTGTTCCAAGTACAGAAGTGCAATTGCTACCAACCTGAAAACAGAGTTTATTTGGAGGAGAAGGTTATTAAAGATACAAACTACAGTAAGAACCATTAAAGTATTTTTTGTGTTCAGCAGAGGTAAATGTATTAACAGCAGAGCACTGAACAGCAAAACTTGATGAATTTTAAGAGGGGGCAAAGCCACGCCTTCTCAGCCACACCAAGTATTTGTATTCAGCTAAATAAGAAAACAGAAAAAGGCAAAAACTTGCTCTTAGAATTTCTTGAAGTGTTGCTGTTGCCAGTTTTAAGAGCCCTCTAAACATAGAGTCTAGTTTAGAAAGGAGATGTTTATTCTAAGGGTGTTAGGTGGAGGTTTCCACATTACTACTACTGCTACCACCACCACCTCACCACCTCTACTACATGACTCACTGCTTCTATTCTACTACTTCTTCAGTGCTCTTTCAAAAGACAAAGCTGCTGTAAGTTCAAAAACCTTCGCTAGTACATAAAATAGTGCACAAGTGGGCATCTATAGTATTACATCATGGGGATGAGACAGGGTGTTAGACCAACACACCTGCTTCAAGTAGCACCTTCATTTACTACAGATCTCCAAGTAGCAAAGCTATTCTGGCAAAGGCCAACTGCAACGAATAAGAATTTTTCTTAGCATTGTAACACAAGAATCCCCTTTAAATTCTGCAATTCTGATTGAAGACATCAGTGGAAAATGCTGAAATGTATTGCCTTAACAATATGAAAAAAGGTTTTCAAGCATTTTTTTTTCTGCTTGCTTTAAAAGAAGAAAAAACCTAACAAATTCTCGCATAAAAAAGCAACACAATCCCCTACCACTGACATGAAGTCAATGTAAAACTACATTTGAGTAGCTCATTTCTTAAGAGTTAATTCCAGTTCCAGTTTGGATGCCAAGTTGATTTTACTTGTTATTATCCAGGTCAACTTATTATCCAGGTCAACTACTTTTTTCATTGGTTTAAAAAATGTGATAGTAGTTTGTTTATTATAAATTATGAGCATACAGCCCATAAGGCAAACTGTTGTTCGAAACCATGTTGCCATACATGGGATTTGAAAGGCTCACTAGGTGTTTCACTGCATACTTATAAACCAAGATAAACAAAATCTTACCTGTTGAGCCCTTGGCAATACCCTATATCAGGATTTCTCCAGGAAAATGCCAGCAGCACATTTCGCAGCTTCTGGATCCCTTCAGATGTTGGGGAGGAGTAATGTTTGTTGTTTGGCAAAGTCCTCAAGAGATCCAACTCAATCTGTTTAGATGCGGGATTTGGTTTTTCCAGAGCTTTTTGAAGCAAGATTTGGAAGTAGCCAGGTACTGCACTGTCCTTGAACTTTTTAACATGGAGATTGACACACCATTTCCACATCCTGGAACGGTGCTCGTGCGGAATTCCAGACCGAATAAGGTTCTTCAGTTCCACACAGCGCATCATCTCTCTATTCATTGTGCTTGCAAGATAGTTTTCCCATTTCACTCCTGTGGAGATCTCTCGATTTTCACTAAGTGAAAGTGATCTCAAGTCCAAAGCTCGTGATTT
This sequence comes from Onychostruthus taczanowskii, assembly GCF_017590055.1. Taxonomy (NCBI): domain Eukaryota; kingdom Metazoa; phylum Chordata; class Aves; order Passeriformes; family Passeridae; genus Onychostruthus; species Onychostruthus taczanowskii. Next base: position 1,423,722 of record NW_024498329.1, on the reverse strand, counting down.
TGCTACTAGTTTCTCCTCATCATCATCCTCTGGGATAGTCTGAAAACCATATATATCATATTCACTGTAATGGAGGGAAGAAAAAAGGTTTTAAAAATATGATCAGTAGCCCTGAAGCTCTCAATTTCTCACCATAAAGTTACTTCACAGCCACTCTCCATAGCTCTCAAGTTCTTCTTATTAAACACTTTTCTGAAGTATATTCTTTATTTAACAATTACTTGTACAATTCCATATACAAAAGACTTGGTGCTCATGTTCCGGTATATATTACTTACACAAACTAAGTAATTTATTTAACAACATGGTCGAGTTGGAATGTACCCATCTCCTCAGCAGCTCACCTTCAGCAGCTGTAGGGCAATACCTTTGTCTAAGTTTGATATTTATCTCAATTAATGAATAAATGTGTCAGTGACATTTCCCAATGGACCATTTCTCAGACTCCCTGGCAGCCACACTCCCAACAGAGATGTCACTGCTGGGGCCAAAGCCCCCCCAACAGTTCCTGCTCAGCGCCTGCACACCCCACACTCACAGCCCGGCCAGGTTTCCTCACAGCTTCCACCCCAGGCTTCCCTCGGCAGAGTCTGAGGCTCCATAAAACACCTCATTCGAGGCACACAGACACAGCCCGGGCCGTGCCACGAAGCACAACAAAGGAATCCCGCGGCTTTTAGCTCCTCGCAGCCCTCCTCCTCCTGAGTCCTCGCTGTGCCTCCCAGTGCTCCTTACCTGGCTGGTGCCACCAGGCCTCGTGGCCCCTCATCTTCCAGATTAGCCCACCCAGAGCTCAATCTGCATTTTGACCTGCACCAGATGTCTTCCCCAAGACAATGTTTTTATACAGCTAAAAGGATTTCGTGACAATTCCCTCATTAATGAAGGGAAATACAATAAATAACCCAAACCTGCAAATACGGTCTCACTGTCTGCTTTCCAGTGTTATAATAGGGCCCACTGGCCAAGACACACATACATTTAATTTAACAGGACCAAACTACCTGACCAGGTGGGGTTTGAAAAATGCTTGTTCTGGTTGTTCACTGGGTTCTGCTTTCAAGGCATCTTCCAGTAACTGTGTGATAACCTCACGAGCAGGACTTTGATCCTCAGAACAAACAGGAGTTTTCATTTCTTGAAGCAAGATCAAGTATTTACTTTCAATCTGGCAGAGTTTGGCTTCTAAGCTGGTATACTGCAGAAAACAATACATGATACAAATCTTTAGACACTTACTTTGTACTACACTTCTTTTAAAACCTGGCTCAGTGCTATTCTGTTGGTTTATGCTGCTTAGAAACATCTAAGTCAAGAACAGCCAGCTTAACTTCCTCATTTTTGTAATGCTGGGAAACATAAGGCAGCATAGTAGACCAGATGTTTTCCACCACAAGTATTTTTGCATGTGGAAATTCTGAGCAAACCTTAATTATCACTGCATTGTATGAAATACCTTAAAAGAACAAATAGTTGCATTGTAGCAGCTTTAGTCTGTGCATGTTTGAACAAGGACAACTTAAGTGGCATATGAGTCAGGTAATAGCATGTAAGAATTGTAAGCACACACCTCTGTGCCAAAAATACAGCATTTAAGCCTGGCCACTGAGTGCATGGCTTCCAAACAACTAAAATCAAAGCCTACCAAACCAGCTACAGGTATCTAACCTTAGTTGCAGATGAGTGCATTCTCCCCTAACCCCAAGCACTGAAATCTTTATTATTTACCTGCAACATCTCTACACTCAAATTCATCCAGACAGAAATTACATTCACCATAACACAGTCATCCTTTGTGCTCAGGAGAAAGCTCGATAGTGACCTATAAATCCTTACACATCCTGTCACTGACCTTCAAAAAAAAATCATTACAGCCTTAATTCTGAGGAAACCATGTTTTCAGACATGTACATGCCTTTGTTCGTAAGTTATTAAAATGTTCCACTGGGTCACACAATTTTAAAAGCAATTACTTCTTTCAAGAACCTATTCAGAAAGATTCGTCTGTAAGGACTGAGAGGGCTTTTTTTTTAAGCTATCATATTTAATACACTTAAATGGTTCCATTTCCTGGGTATATTTAGGGCTAAAGTATTGAAAACTGCTTTAGACATTGCCAAGTGAGAACATGCTGACCTTTGCCTGCCATTCTCTCTCTCTTGCTTCTGCATTTCTTCGTAGAGTAGAAAGTTCTAAAATCTCCTTATTTAAAAATTTATTCTGGGTCTTATAACCCTGAAGATTGTCCTGTTGATAAAAAAAATAAAAACAACAGAAAAACGAAGTGGATTATGGCTGTCAGATAAAGATCACCTTAGAGCATAGAAACAGCAGCTACTAATAGGATTTTAATGAAAAATATCAGGCACAAATCAAGTGTTATTTTTTGATTTCATGTAAATGAAACGCACATGCCAAAGATGAGCACAGGGTGGTGCTGTGCCTCACCTGCATCCCTCCCAGTGCTCCACGGCTGCAGAAGGCAGCTGGCTGCTGGCAGGGAGAACAGGCACATGCAGGCTGAGCCCATCCCAGAGGCCACAGCAACCCAAAAAAGGGGGGATGAATCCCCTTGGGTTTCCACCACCCTCACCAGCCCTCATTAACAGCACAAGTTTCATCTCTGCCTCCGTATGGAAAGATAAATCCTTAGCAATGACCTTCCCTGCCTAATCCACTCAGATCCTGGCTACAAACACTGCCTCTGAAAGCTGAGCCTGTGAGATGAGGCTGCTACCCTCCCAGCAGCCACAGGACTCCCACACTCCCCAGCATCTACGAGCTCTGCTTTCTGCCAAGACCACTGACTTCTAGTTTCAGCTTCATGTATTAAAACTTACCAGGCCCACGTGTAAGAAAGAAAATTATATAAGTTTAAGCATATTTTAAGCAACTTATTTATATTCCAAATTCTTTGGAATGCTCATCAATCTGAAATACAACATTTACCCAAAGGCAAGAAAGCCCGTTTTGAGCAAAGTAACTCAGTAACTTCAAAGTTACTTCAGTAACTCCATTAAGAACTTGTAACACATTCAGAGAGGTGTTACAGAATAAAAATAAAACATTAGCAAGAGCTGTAGCAGTTTTAGTAAAACAGGTTCTTATACTCCTCCCTCTTTTTTTGTCTCCTCAGAGCTTCCCTTTGCTTTTCCACATGCTCTTTGTTACCTCACTTTTGATATTTAAAATAAAAAAAAACCAAAGCAAGCTTTCTGTTTGTATTCTCCATGCTTGTATTTTCCTCTTATCCTTAATCCTTCCTGCTCATCTGATTATTTCTTACATCTCTTCTGCTCCACACCAATGATTAATTTACTGAAAGCATAGCCCTGCACTAGAGATGGCCCAAAGGGAGGAAGTTCTGGTTAGATTGTCACACAGCAGCTTCAAGTGGAGGTTCCAAGCTGAGAAGGCCTCCGTTGATGAGTGTGCTGGGGAACTGCTACAGTGATCTCAAACAGAACAGCAGACTAAAAAGTACTTTTACAGAGAGAAGAAATTCCCCTATGCATCAAGACAGAGCCAGTGCTCTTACTTTTAGTCTGTCCAGTTCCTGTAGTTCCTTATTAGTACAGGTGGCCGTGGGGGAATTTATTGCTCCACTTTGAGAGGATGCGCTGTCCTCACACTCGCTGAGCTGACGAGAGAGTTTCATGATGACTTCATCTTTAGCTTGAATAGTTTCCATCAACATTCCCAGCCGTTCATTGAGCTCTCCAACTTTACACTTCAGATTCTTGACTTCCTGCTGGAGACTATCTTTTTCCAGATATAACTTTTCAAGTTGATTATTGAGGCCCAAAATCTGGTCATCTTTTTGGTGCAACAGCTCTAATGTATCTTTGGGAACCCCCTCACAAAGGTGGCTTGCAAAGTATTTATCATATTGGGAAGATCGGACTGTTTGCTGCAGAAGTCGAACAAGTTCCTGAGAATTAAAAAACAACGGCAAAAAAACCTGATGAAATTTTAAGTTTCTAAATTTTATAGCTTAGAAATCTAACGTCAAGCAAAATAAAATTTCTGCAATGGGCTAAGACCTCATGCTGGTGTTTTAAAGAGAAAAGGAAACACTTTACAACATGATTTCTTGTAGGCTAACACCTTACAATGACTGGCCTACATAGATGGCTTTAGTGTCCTTCACTGAGCTAAGGATCCTGCCTGAAATGGCTACAACAGCTTAAGAAAAAGGAGTGGACAGCTGAGGCCCAGCAGTACTTGGCAGCTGAAAGAAGCCTTGCTTGCAAGCAAGGCATCCTGTTGTAGGGTGAAAAGGAAGAGGCTTAAGCCCAAAAAGTTAACAGGAAATTGTTACAGAATGGAAAAAGCAAAGGTAACTAAGAGCTCTCGTCTCTAACGGATGCGGAGAAAATAAAAGGAGGTAAAAAACAAACACTGCTTTGTCAAAAAGGAAGTCTATGAAAGGCTGTTTAGAAAATCTTCCCACAGAAATGACCACCTAAGACACTGTTTTTCTTTTTATAAAAACAGAAGCAGCTGTGAATACAGTGTTGCACTACACCAATGGGATTTCCCACAGCATCAGGCTCAGAAGCTCAAAGGTACTCCTAGGAAAGATAATGCCCAAAATGAGTATAAATATAGGGTTCAGACTCCTTCTTTGGTTTCCCCTTGATCACCTCACACAAAGGAAAACACAAATAGCAGAAGCAGCAGCTCCACATACGATCTAAAACATTTTTCTTCTTAAAATGAGTAGAAGCTCTTTTAGATAAAAGCAAGGTGTTGAATAAATTGGAGTTATGAGGGCACACAAGCATGACCACAATGTGAGTGCAGTCTATATACACACATTATGGTTGGTCCCATCTTACAAAACCCCTCCTGAGGAGAGAAAGAAGCCAGGTCTATTTCCCATCCACTGCACTAGCACTGAAAGAATCAAAAGACAAAGAGAATCTGAAAGGAGAAGTTCCCAAGATATTTTATGTACACACAGAAAAAGAAGCCATGACTATCAGCCAGGATCCTGGCAGACACCAAACAAGTTAACTTCAGAGAACAAGGAAGACAGATAAACCAATTCAATGAACAGTGTGCAAATTGAAGTTTTATTCAGGCCTCTTATCTTCAACAGATGTAAAATATGGTCCTTCTTGTTTCATGACTTTTTGTACATAAAGGTTTCTTTAGAACCATCATTTTATAACAACCAACCAGGTCTTAACACAGTGAGATGGCCAGAAAGCTTAAACTCACAATCACCTGCCAGACCCATTTGCTTTTGTGCACTTTGCCTGAAGGTTTAATTACCTTTTGGCTCAAAAGATCTTTCTTCAGCTTCTCCAACTCTTCCTGCTGGCTTTGATACTTCAGCTGCAGCTCAGAGAGCAGTCTGTTCCCATTGCCAGAACACCACTCTGTTGGGGAAGAGTCGCTGCTGTTGCGGTTTTTGCTTGATCCAATCATATCTTTCAACGGGCGCCTTGCTTTGTGCGGAATGCGGCCAAAATCAAATGGAAAAGCTGAACTAGTCAGTCCTGCATAAAACAATTTCTTCTAGTTCGGTTCACTTAGCAAAAAGGCATTTCAAAGCATTCAGATTTCCTTAAAAATATACTCATTAACATTAGACTTTGAACGGCTTTCAAACCACTCAATACAATACTATTAAACATGCCTCATTTTCCAAGTTGCTTTCTTTGGTGGGAAAAAAAAAAGCTCAAAAATCTTCTCCCCTCCCAGATAAAAGACTTGGCTCACAAATTAATACTTTTCATGTAAGACATGAAGAGAATTTTACAATTCATTACAGAAAATAAAAGGTATCTGTAACCATGGCAAAGTAAACTTCCCTTCAAATAATCAGAGCAAAACCACATCTGATATCACAGCCTACTGCTCCTATAAGAGGATTCAATGTAAGGTTTCACCTCCACAAACAGGATATTTTCTAACAGATTAAATCACTTGGATGTCACCTAAGGTGCTCTTAAAAAGATATAAAACCATCTTGACAAGGTTATTGCAGACACTGGTGGAATCTGAGAACCAGTTACAATACACAGATGAGCTGCTGTCTCACGTCCCTCCCTGCTTCTGCCCCGTAACAGGTACATACACAGAGTCTAAAGGCAACTCTGCTTCAGTGGGTGACACTCAAGTGAGTAATTGCAGACATCAGCATCTCCCTTCGCCTTGTCACTTTGCAACTTGTGTGACAAAACAAACCAGTAGCATGCTCAGGAAACCCAAACCAGTGGATAACAAGGCTTTGTCTTTATTCTCTTGTACTTGAACGGCAGAGGACCCCAAACACATCCTAAGAGATTGATTTTTTTAAAAAATAGTTTACAGAGATCTGGATGTGGTTTGTGAAGAAAAAGATGTGCTTCCACTTATCTTCTAGAGACAGACATAACGAGGTACTCTATGCTAAACAAGGTAAGACATATGATCCCCCTCCTTCCTCCAGTTCTACCTTTACTTCCTTCTGCCAGGTGTTTCCTTTTTTCTTCCAGAGCCATTGAGTCCTCCAAATCTTTTGGGGTTGGATCCAGCAGTTCCCACTCCTCAGTGGTATAAAATACACTCCTGCGATTTTCGTTACTTCCTTTTCTTAAGGAGGACATGGAATTTCTGTGTAAAAAGCAGCAGGAAAAAGTGACAAATATTTTTCCATTTTGCATTATTTTTATAAGGGGATTTTCACAGTTCAAACAGTGCAAACCAAAAATAAGCTAAAAACACAGACAAAACCAATACCAATAAATAAAATAAAAGCTCAAAGAAAATAAAACATATGCTACTAAATAGCACTTGCAATCAACAGCTAAATTCAAGAACAGAAGAATTATTTTACTTTAATGCCATGGTCTTTTGAATCCCCCTGTTTTAGCTTTGTTTTTGCAGCGGGCAAGTACAAAACAAAGTTAGGATTTACAAGCAGCATCTCTTTATTGGTCAGTTGTAGTTTAGAATTTTAGGGTAACTGCCAAGCATTAAACTGAACAGCATGCAGTCAAAACACATATCTTATAGCTTCCTACTGGGGATTAACAGAAAACTTGGGATCATCCAAGAGACCTGCTGCAGCTGAAATGCTGATGACAAGACTCCTTTGCAGTTTTTCTTTTCTACGGTGGAACATGGCCAACTATCTGCAAGAACGTTTCTGGGCCAGCCTCTGAATTCCAGCCAGAGAATTCTATAGGAGAACAATACATTTCCCAGCAGGATGAGATTACCTGACCCAGCTCCCCCACAACCATCACACACTCAGGAAATGTCAGCTCTTGAGTCCATGAGTATTAGCATAGCTCAGTATTGCAAAGTATTTGTTCAACTACATAAGGACATTCCAAATCAACCCATATGAACCAGTTTAATATTTTAGGCATGAAACTGAAATATATTTAGTATCTCAGCATTTTCCACACAACCTGTGCAAGCTCACAGACGGTGTGGAAAACAAAAGCTTTCACTCAATCATCCACATTCTCTCTTCAAAACTTAAGCAGAAAATAATCCATATTACACTTTCAAGATCATTTGATGATCCAAGTCAGTCTTTCAGCTTCACAAGAGATTTAACATTTTATCAACATGAACTCTAAGCCACTCATAAAGTAGCGGACAACTTTCATAATCCGATTAATTGATAAATATTTGCCATTTAAAAATAATCCTAATGGGTATTAACAAAACTATTTCAGCAATTGATTTACAAGTTTGGCAAAGACTCCTTTATGCTACAGATTTAATTTTCTCCCAGAAAGAATCATAATTCCTGTTGAGGGCAAGAAGTTTAATTTCTTTGTTCAGACGTTCCACACAAATTAAGCAGATCAAATTGGGCAATGATGGATTGGACACCCAATACAGCGAGGGTCTTGGGAAGGGCCCCCTAGCATCTCTACACCTCTTCTCCAAATGGTGGCTGATCTCTTACCAGGCAACTCCAAACCCCACATTCTCCCTTCTGTTCTCTGTGCCTGCTCTGCACTCACTCAGCCTCAACATTTAAAAGCCTGAACACCACCTTCTAAAGCTTGAAAAAAACCACAAACAAGTCAAGTGACTTCCAGAAAAGCTTCTTTAAAGAACTGCTGTTAGGCCCATGAAAAATCATAGCTGATGCTGAGTTTTGTAAAGCTTTTGCACAGGTTTGTTCAGGGCACTCAAGCAGCAGACCTCCTTTGCTTTCTATCAGATTAAAATAAGATGAAAGATTAAATAGTCAAATTTGAAAACATAATTTCTTTCCCTAAGTACAACTGGACAACTTACACAAGAGCGAAACATATGATCTAATGAGTCTCTATTTTAAAATGTTTGGGGTTTAAGTCATGTTTCTATGGTTATATAACTGGAAGTTATAGTAATTCAGTATGCTTCCAAATCTATATTAGGCATAAATAAGTAGATGAGAGCAAGAAAATGAAAAAAAAAAATCAAGCCTAAATGTCAGTATCTATCAAATAGTATTTGAAAGTGTATTTTTAAAAGTAGAGAAGAACATTTCAACTTTAACTACTGTAAATATATACACTGCTTAACTCCAAGACATATTTTTCTTTTTTTCCCCCCCATTATTACATCACAACTGCTACCTAGGATGCAAATACAGCTATTATAGCAGTATCTTTTCTGTCAGACACACTAAATGTGTGTAAGTGTGTTCAGAAGGAAGGACAAAGGCTTTTATGAGACATCTGCACACCTTAATACAAATTAATAAATATAAAACAAAAATGTGCCCATAGCAAGAGAGGAAACTCTCTGCAGTTTTAGACACACTTTGATCCATCCTCTAACTGTGGGGCTGTAACTAATCACAATCCAGTAAGACACTAGATAAGGCACACATATTCCAAAGGCTGCCAGATCCTCCCCCATCCCAAATGGCACAGAACTGCTGGGGAAGGGAGGAAAACAACCAACCACAACACTAGGAAAAAAAAAAGAAAAAAACAACCCACAGCCAGAAAAAGAGTCAAAACCAACACCATCTGGTAACCTCTCAGATCTCTGCACTAAACCAGAAAGCTTTAAAGGGGATCTGTTTAACCTCACACTGCTGATGAAAATGAACATTTTCCTCCCAGCTCAAGAAGGACATGCTTTACATGCTGCAGTTTTTTAACCAAAGCTACAGCTCTGCTTTGTGAGCTGCTCTGCATTAGCACTGTAACATGCTTTAAGCAGAAGTAGAAAATCCATCTACGTGGGCAAAACAAACCACAAAATTCTTTAGAAAGAAATCCAACAGGATAGCTGAAAACCAATGGGACTGCTTTACTTAAAGCAATTAATACTAAAGAGTAAATTCATTGTGAGTGAGGGGTTTTGATCTTGTTCAGAAGGGGTCTGCCACATTTTTGCTCAGGAATTTGAACTACATCACTTCAAATCTGTGCCCACTTCAAATGTGTTTTCATTTCTTTTAAGAAGAAAACAAAGGATTTATATTGGTTTGATTTTCATCACTAAAAATAGTTCCTATGTACTGAGTACTATGACTACTACAATGCTGGGAGGTGACAGCCCCATGAAAAAGCAGCAGTGGCTGAGAATACAACTCAGCCTCAACAACCACTGGGATTCAGAGAGCAAAGCCATCACTGGAAGTGCTGTACTTCCAGTGTGTGATGCTACACAATAATGTTCCCAAAAACCTTCAAACAGTAAAGAAACTGTTTACTTGAAGAGATACAACAAACAAATCCACCCGACCACCTCCCATCATTTTAAGAAGCTCCACTGACCACATAATCGATGTAGGAAATTGGTAGTTCCTGACCAAGACTATCTCATGGTAACTCTTTATCCCAAGTTCACAACTTACCTGATCTCAGTACTCCATTGCTTAAGAGAGAAATTGATGGCACTTGCTTGGACTGGTGCAGGCTGGGAAGCTGCTTGTTCCCCCACCAGGTCTGTAGGAGAAGTCTCCAAAGCTAGAATATTTCTAGCTCTCTCTGCTGAAGCATTTTGACTTAGGATACTCAAATCTATATTAAAACAAACAAAAAAAAAACCACAAAAACAAACAAAAAACAACAACAAAAAAAAAGGTAAGAGAGAGAAAAAAAAATAAGCACAGCCTTCAATAAGTAAAAGAATATTGGCTATGTAAGTCATAGACTGCTAAGTCTGCTAGTGACATTGTTCAGGGTTTACTTTAAATTGCTAAAAGCGAAAAACTTTATGAAACATTCAGTTCAAATGAACCTTATAAATCATAAACTTCTCAGTGAGATCTCACTGCAGCCACATACTTCTGATAACAGACAGGACCTGTGTGATGCTTACAAAGCATTATTTCATGAGTGATCGACAAAATAGCCAGTCAGAACTAAGTCCAGAACAGTGTCACAAAAACACTGAGCCAGCTTTCAGGGTGTGCTTCATCCTGTAAGTTATTCATCCCAAAAGTGACGCTGCTGCTGCAAGTCAGTGACCTTCAGAGCCCTGAGGCAGCCCTGTGCCAGGCCGGGCTGGCACTGCCAGAACCAAGGAGGCTGGCACAGCTCTGCAGGACAGCAGACACTTCCTGCACCAGTGAGGATTCCGGAGTGCAGCTCCTCCTCAACTCACCCCAGCCTAATTCCCGCGCACTGGAGCAGGCGGGGGCCCACGGTGAGGCCGTGCAGAGCTGCAGTGCAGTCCTGCACACCCCAGCAAACCCCACGGCTCCCACCAGCTCCAGGAACTGGCCCAGCCCTGAGGCACAGCTCACAGCGCCAGAGGAGCCGGGCTGGCCCAGCCAGCACAGCAGAGCTCCAACACACCGCCCTGGCAACACACACTGCACAGCCTGCAGCGCTACCTCGGTGATTCCATTAGTCTGGAGAGCTGCTTTCTCCCTCAGCAGGCAGAGGAAGCGAAAAATCCAGAATACAGAATATACTTAGAATAGCAAAAAGCATTACAGAGAAGCGTAAAGTGGTTTACAGTCTTCTACAAACCCACTGAAAAGGCAAGTTAAACAAATCCAAATGCAATTTTCAGATTCTTCTTGATACAATTCATAAAGACTGAAGTGGATTAAAGATTTTTTGACAACAATCTCAGACTTGATTCAACATTTATATTAGAAAGTATATATTGGATGGGCTCTGACTTAAATAAAGCCCTAGGAAATCATGATGCCCTCTTTTATCACTGGTGAGTCTTTCAGCCTTTGCTCTGACAATTGCTTGGCACCAGCAGCGAGACCATCTTCAAGCAAACCATACTCTCCAATTATTCAGCAGAGGGTTACTTTTACCAAGTATCAAAGATTAGAAGTAGAAAGAACATTCTGTGATAAAGAATATGAAATATTAAAGATCTCTGACACTAGGAATCTCTCAAACCCTTGAAAAATGGTATCTGACACAGAAATGTATCATGTCATGTTTCAAATAGAGGTACAAGTTACACTGCCTTGATTTTTATGAACAGATACTTCAGGGCCTTATCAGCCAAAGAGAATTCCAAGTTCTTTTGCGCTGTAGCTGTTTGAACAAAGCACAGTTCAGCTAAAATAGCTTAGATAAAACTAAACATGGGATTATATTTACTGTATAATGAAGAGGAAAGATAATAAGTAGTTTTAACTACAAAATAATAATTAGAAACAAAACCAAACTCAATCCTGCCCTCCCAGGAAACCCAAACATCCCAAAGGGGAAAAAAACCCAAAAACTAACCCACAACACACAGACCAAAAATTTATGGATTCTCAAAGCCAGGGTAGCATAGTAACACTCTGCCTTTACACTTACAGCTTGTTCCATCTTCTACCTGTTTGATTCTGCTAAGTCCTTTTAGACGATGGTCCAGCTAAAGGAATTGCTCAAGAGCTGAATTCCCAACAAATGTATTTTTCCTCCCAGACATGCCAATTGTCTGAATGTGGCACGCTGAGGTTGCTCACTGGACATCATCCCCTGCCCACACCAGCCAGGAGCTTTGTTAGAGGCATGGACTGCACAGCCCACAAAGCACAATAAATGATAATGGCTGCTCGTGCAACCTCCAAGTGAAAAAAAATAAATCTTGTTTTGGAACTTATTTCAAAACACAACAATCTCATAAATACATGACATTGCATGTTTTATTAATGCAAATTAAGAACTGAAATCATAGAAATTACATTAACATTTAATCGATTTGTGGAAAAAAATATTATAAATAAATAAATAATATTATAAATAAATAGAAATAAAATAATATATAATTTATTTGACTTCCATGGTAGTAAGGCACCTCCAGGACAAATCCTACAGTGTAATTATTGTTAATATTTAATTTCCCACATCCCACTCTGAAAAATACTTTGAAGTATTTTTCACTACGTTGAATGTTCTTAAAAACCTTTCAGGGTTGATCCACAAAGCAGTATCTAGCTCCACGTATGCCCCAGTTAGTCCAGAATTTCTGAACAGGGAGGGGAGAGGACAGGGCAGGACAGACAGGCAAAGCCACAGTAAGGAGTTCTGGGTTTGGACTGAAGGCAGACTACTTCCCCATTTAAAACATCAGTGAGAGCATCTGTACTCAAGCACCAGCAAAAAAAAGTGATTTCTGTGCTCCAGTATAAAGCACAACACTGCGTGCACATTCAATTCTTAAAAAAAAAAAAAAAAAAAAAAAAAAAAAAAAGCCACAAGACACATATCTTAGTCATCAACATGAAACCAGAGCCTCACAGAATCCCATAACTCTAGAAGAAACTCCAGGAGTACTTGATTAAAAAGAAGGAACAAGCATCAATCATTGTGGCTATTTGCATTTTCCCCTAAAGGAATCCCTACTTAAATTCTGCAATTGATGATAAGAGTTATCACTGTGATTTGTCCTAGAAAATGAGCTACTCTAGATGCAGCTCCAAATTCTACATCATGCAGTTTAACTGCAGGCTACCCCTGAAAGGGATGGGCCTACTCAGCCCAGGCATGATATGTTGACATTCCTTGTTCTGGATATAACAACAATAGCAATTTAAATTAAAAAAAAAAATATCACATGAAGAGGCTCAGCTGGCTCTTCCAGAAAGCCCCCAATGACTTACAGAAAAATACCAGATTAGTGATGAAATGACTGGATGTGATGCAAAACAGGTGTGAGGGGACAGCACCTGCACACGCTGCAGTCACAGAAGCTCGTTTCACATTGTACCCAGCGTGCTGCTCTGAGGGAAGTAGCACAAACAAGAACAGATCCTGTGGCCAAGTTACATATTACAGTTGATGTGATCCAACACAGCTGCCAGGAGGGCAGGCCTGTCTGCTGCTTTACTCTGCCCTCCTGTATTTGGTCACTGTGCCTTGCTCCCTGCTGTCCACCAGCTGTGCAATCACCTGATTGCACACTGAACATATTCCACTCATCAATCTAGCAGAAATTTTTAAAAAGTGCTCCTTTCTGGCTAACATATGAACTCAACCTAGTCAACACAGGGTCAGTTAAATACAACAAAAAAAGGGAGCCTGTGCAGCAGAGAACAAGAGGCTGAAGGCAGAAATACAAAGGGCTGAAAGAGCCAAAGCCTGCTCTCTTTTGCAACACTTAGATTTTTGCCCACCAATACATGTGCCCTGGAGCATGTGGTTTAACAAGCTGCTACCAAAAAAAGGGGTCTCAAACCATCCCACTTGGCATTCCCAGCAATTCTCTTGGGCTAATCCTGCCACTCACCTGTCTCTACAGTAAACTACTTCTGGAAACTACACTGGCCAAAAAACGGATCTGGAGAAGAGGCTGATTGCTGCTGCCTGCAGACCCTGCACCAGCTCAGGGGCTGGGCTCTGCTCCCAGCAGGAGCTGCCTGCAGTGGCTGAAAGGCCCAGGTGAGCCCCCAGCACACACATGTGAGGCCAGCTGTGCTGAGCAAGCAGCCACAAGCAGCACATTCTCTCAAAGGAGAGAATGGGTTAGAGGACAACACTGCAACAGGACTTCAAACTCAGGAGGGGACAAGGTGTGACAACAGCAGCTCAACACTGCTGGGTTTACAGTAGGAGCAAAGTGACATCAACCAAATGTGACATCTGTTGATGAAACATGCCTGACCTCAAGACTGCTTAAACCCAGGAGAGCCTTACTAATGCCTAACTTGGCACAGAACTGGATTTTACTCAGTCTTATTTACGGATAACAGAAATCAGCAAGGAATCCATTTCTGTAGGGACTGAGGAATAAAACAATACACAAGTGTGTGTGCAATGTAGTAAAAAATGCAGAATAACTGTATAATGCACAGACATTTTTATAACTCTGACACTAGTGTAGAATTTTGTTTTCCTTGCCTAAAGGTATTTCAGAGACTGAATTTCACTTATGTAATATCAGTGCAGACTGCCTTTCAGTTTCGAAGGCACTGCATTTTTATCGAAGTCAGACAGATCCACCACACCATACCTTTTCAGGAACAAAGCATGGCCATTCAGAATGCAAAATATACCCGTTCCCATTAAAAACTGGAGTTTACATCTCAGGACATTTACTATACTAACTTTTTTTTAAGATATGGCAACTACTAAAAGACAACTTACCTAAGCCTAATGAAACCTAGTCATAAGACTACTCAATTTTATTTCATTTCTAAAAATCTGTTTTTCAAGAAATCAACAGATTTTGTAAAGGATACGAAATCACATATAAAATCACATTTATGTTAAATATTGTAGCATATGCAAAGTTTACATAGAGTTACTTGATAAAGAAAAAGCTTCTCTACCCCAGTGCAACATCTTGTACTGATGAACTGACACTGAAGAGAGCTGTGCCTTCTGTTCTCACTCAAGTTTCCAACGTACCAGGGTTGTCTTTGGCAACAAGACCTTTGGAAAAGTCACTGGGTGTGGGGGAAGTCCGGCTGTCCCGCTTGGCCGCGTCGAGGTTGTTGCAGTACTCCCACCTCTTCTGCTGCAGCTCCTGAAGCCAGTAGGTCATGTCCTGCCGAGTTGCAGCCTGCAGGACACAGAAGCAGGGCTGGTGAGATTTCTGCATGCCCTTGGTACGTGAACACAGTAATTTCAAGTGCAATAATAAACCCAACACAGATAATCAGCAGATTACCAAGGTACCATCACTCAAAATCAGTATGATTTTAAAGAAATAACCACAATGCACCAGGTACATCTTGTGGTCACATCCACGATTTTCACACCACAATTTTTCATTAGAAGTAGTCTCATGCATTCCTTTTCTTCAGTTTTACACTCAAGCTTTAGAAAATGCAGCAGTATCTTATATTTTACGCACAAAGCACTGTTTGAACATATAACTACAAATCAATATTATTGGAAAAAAATCCCATACACATTCAGGAAGATTCCCATTTGCTTTTAACTTGCTTTCTTACCAGCAGAAACCAATAAATGAATAATGCATTGTATGCCTCTTACTTTAATGACTAAATCTTACATACTGTATTTCGTGATGATCCCATGAGCTAACTAGCTTCTATAGAAAAATCATATTTAAAACAAAAAAACCCCAAAATCCAACATTAATGCCTAACTTACTAGACTACAGTCGAAAATGTGAATGGGCAGTGAGTGAGGAAGAATTCCTACATTCAAATTTTCAAAGCTCTAAGCCATTTCAAAGCATGTGAAATGACAATATACAAATACCAAGAAGAGACAAGTGAAGGTATCTGACACTGCAGGTGCTCTCATGGAAAAGTTATTGTTATTTCAACATACCTCTCCAGCTGCCAGTCTAGGACAAGCACCTGACCTGGTGACATGGACTGTCCAGGAACAAAACAATTAACACTGATGAGAAGACACTCCCATAACTCCTCTGGCTTGTTAGCACATGCAGTGCTTATCTTTTGGCCAGCCTTTCTCATACCTCCTCCCAAAGTGCATGATGGCATTATCAGTGGAAAAGAGGACTATGCTTATTCTTTAAAGACAGCCTAATTTCAAACAGTTTTTTGTTCTGTTCCTCAAAAATTAAGAGGGCACCTGTGCAAGGCACAGCTACAAAAGAATGGAGAGCAACAAATAACACACATTTCGTTACAAAGGCATACAGTAAGTGCTGCATAAAGCACAGCAATGACACAGAATTGTCTACATTTTTCACATAAGAACACTTCTGGTCTAATAAAATTGAAGATTCATTGGCCATTATAATTTGGCCCCAAGAGCAGCTAATGACAAGACAAAGCATACACAGCACAGCAAACAAAAACTGATGCTTCTCCAGGGTGCTCTCTCTGGTTCAGCAATTTACAATCTCAGTTTAACCATGAGAGAGACAGATTTTCATTCTACCTTTTGGCTCTTTGTACCCCTACAAGCTTTAACATCCATGACACCCTACAGCAAATGGTTCCAAAGGACCATTCAAGGAGATTAAGCAGAAAACCTCAGTTATTTCTGGAGCTGCTGATCCAGCTCCTTTCAGTACATTATGGACATGGCAGGATAGAAGATATATAAATCAAGTAAACATTCATAAATCAAGAAGTGAAACAAACAAGTGACACATGAGGACACTACAGAGTCAGTTGGTAAGAAAGATATGTAACCAAGATACTTCTTAACCTGAAATGGAAATCAGCTTCATATATTCTTTCTTGTTTACTCACAGGAAACCACAGAAAACCATTTCCCTCATAAAAAAATACATAGGGTAAAGAATAGCTCAGAAGGTCAAAGAACTGGACTCTGGAAAATGCCAATCCCCACAGCCACCTCTGGCAGTTTGGGAATGACCACCACAGGAGCAGGTTTTTAAGTCTACAGAATACAGTCACTTCTTGCCAGGAGTAAACATCTCCCCTTCTGTTGCTAGCACTGAAGTATTTCCTTTGGAGCTTTAGCCAGTGGCAAGTCTTCAGTTCTGGTAAATTTGAGAGCTTATACTTCCTTTACAGACACTTGCTCACAGGCCATGTAAAGCAATGTTTTACTGTGCTCCAGCAAAAAAACACCAAGAATTCAAAGAGCTTCCACTAACACAGGATGCAGTGTTTATGTGGTTCTCTTTGCTACCACAACACACTAATGAGGCAATCCACCTGCAGTCAGTCTAAGCTACACCTACAATTAGCTTCTGCCCATGACTTCTTGAACTTCATGAACCTCTCTGACAATTTGTCCCGCTACCATCTCACCAATCACCTTCAGAGAACAGTGAACCAATGTTATTGGAGTTGCTCCTTGCTGCTTTTCAATTCCCAGCTGCACTTGTTCTCTTCTAAGCTGCAGGGATGCACCCTCAGCTCCCAGGCGATGTTGTTACACACAGGGCCAGGCACAGTGCCCACCCTCAGCAGAAAGGGCCAAGGCAAACCAGGACAAGGTTCTCACGCCCCTGCTTTAAGTAATTTGCCCAAGAATTACTCTGTGCCCTCCTGCTGCTCCCGGCCTGTTACCTTGCCTCCCTTTCCTCCCATACACGGTCCTCCTCTTCTGGAGTCTTCCTCTCCCTTCCTCTCCCTTATTACAGGCATCTCAGTTATTTATAACTAAAAGAGTATCCTAAAAATTTCTGTTAAAATTAGCTTGGTTTAAACAAAATTAATAATTTAAGCTGTTGTTTAAAAATAGACTGTTTAAAAAAACCAAAACAAAATAAAACCAACAACCACACATAGAATATTTAAGTCTTCTTCTTCCCCTAATCATAAAGAGCACAAATTTCAAAACATATTTTTAAATTCACTTTATCTGTCAAAGAAAGGAACACTTTCATACTTGCCCATCTCTCATGACTCTTACTAGTATTTGGCTACTGCCCACCAGGAGAGCCAAAACATTTAATTAAACAGAGTAGCAATCAAAAAATCCTTATAGCTACTGAGGTATTGCTAAGATGCTTCCTTACTGCAGAGCCATGCAGTCACATTTTAATGGATGCAGTTCTGTGAGAAGAAAAAACTACCATGAATGTCACCTGAACTGGTGTGAAATAAGGAATTACTGTAAGTGTACTGCTGCAAACTTACAGGCAACAGCAGGAGTAAAAGACACTCTTAAGTGAAGAGCCACAGAGTACCATGTAGTTCTCAACTTAAAGGATGGAAAATTACTATAATTTAATTTAAAACATTCTCCTAAATCCTTCCACTAAGAATGATGTAGAACTGTCACCTTCTGATGCAGACATGACACAAACAGAAGAATTATCCGAGGAAAACACCCATGCACTGCCATCCTCTATCTGGACACACTGGTGGAACACGTATGCCAACATTAAATACTTTAAAGGAAGAGACCAAAGAGATGCAGCAAGAAGACCTCACATTTTGAGAAATCTCATGATAATTCTTGCTACATTTCTGAACACAAACTCTCCCTCAAGCTACTTTGTAAAAAGGGAAGATCACCAGAAAGTTTGCATTTCTTAAGATTTACTATTCCTGCTATGCTCAAACAGCAAATCTGGAGCCAGATGGCTTCTTTTGGAGGGCAGCCCAACTTTTAATTAAAGCACTGCAACCACTAACCAGCAAAGTTTTGAGCAAAATGCATCAGCTCAGACAACAAACCACCCTCAGTGCTAAGCTCCCTCCTCTGCTGTGTCAGGCCCTGCAGCAAAACTGCTCGAGCTCAACATCACTGGTCACTGCTGCATCCTTTGAGATCACTGACAAATTACAGCACCCGCTCCTAAGCCACTCTCAGTTCAGCAAGTTTGGTGTCCAATACTTTCAAGCATCAGGGCTCTGAAATCTGCAGTGTCTGGAATGCTTACACCTGGCCAATAGCCCAGAAAATATTTTTTTCTTTCACAACTCTTGTGCAATTTCTCTTCCGCTCCCAATTCCCCACTAGTCACGGAGAAGTTACCCACACGTAAGTGACCAGACACACAGTCCAGGATCACTGGACAGAGTTCCTTTGTTTCTGAAGCAAGCAAAATGTATCACTACAAGACACTGCTTCAAAAATAAACGAGAAATGCCGCCTTTGTTCATTTTTATATATTCATAATGTCAATTATTTCCCCCTTGAATGCAAAGCCTTGCTGTGCAAACATGGCCAAATGTTCATTTGATAGTATTAGCAGCATTCTGTGTTACAACATATATTTGTGGGATCAGTATTTGAAAGCTTTTCCACGAAAATATTCTCAATCATAATTTATCCATAATTCATAATGTACACAATTTTCTGTGCTCCTTTACCTAAAGGGATGGTATCTGTTACATATCTAAATGGAAGAGATTTTTACAAACACTTAGCTTCTTCTGCTCTATTGCACCTGTTGGAAATGTCCAGAAAAAACACAATCACACAAGTGGCAGGCTGGTTATCTACAGCTCTAAAATATGGATTTTTTGCTTTATTTGCTGTAAAGGCTGCAGTGTATTTTTTCAAAATTCTTATCTGGAAAACAAAGCTAGAGTACATCATAGAGTTCTCTGCTCCCGTTACCTGACAAAAGGTTGAGCAATCAAGATGATGGAATCATTACACTAACAAGAAACTGAGGCAGGATAAGAAATAATGCATTCCTCAACAGCACCATCATTTCAATCTGGAATTCCAGTAGCTTATTTTGTATTGCTCTTCCCAGTCTATAACACTGAATGGGAAAGGGCAGATCACAAGATGTGGAAATTTTGAACAAGCAGCAAATTGAGGAAAACAAAGCATGTGAATTACAGGCTGAAGAATACATTTCACTTGACTTTATTCCTCGTGCTCTGTGTGTAATGTTTTCTTGATAGAAAATCACATTTGCTTTTAACAGGGGCTGGACTGGAGCGGGAGGGAGAGGGGTAGGGTTGTCTGGGTTTTTTCATCTACCATCTTGAATTAATCTGCAATTCTACCTAAGTTAGCTGAAGGATGCCTTAAAGAACTATCATGCTGGACTGAAGAAAATAAATTTCAGCTGTAAAAACCTTATACCTTGGTGAACGACATGACCACAAAATGCCAGTCGGTCCTGCAATATCCCTTAAGATTTTCATTAACTCCTTCTTTACTATATAAATACCTACAACATAACATCATTTTGATGTACAATCACGTGGCTACTTTGGGGCATCACAACACAAAATGATCTTTTTCTGCTAATTGCAGAAATTAATTTTACTTTTTTAACTGGCACCATTTCTCAATCCCCATAAGGGAAACATGAAGAAAGTTCCAATCTATGCACATTCTTTCCTAGAGAGCACCAGAAAAAAATTAACACATACAATACGGGCAGAGTAGCAACAACACAGACCAAAAGATACCAAAAAAATATGAAAAAGAAACCTCCCATGTCTTACATTTGTGTATCAGCATTGAAGACACCCAAGGCTGCTGCCGAAGTACTGACAGACAGTCAGACGGCACACAGCATTTCACACTGCACTCTATCACAAAGCTGTGTTTCTCAACAAAACCCCTCCGATTCAAAAAGCACCCTCAACACAAAATTTTTCTGTAGATCTCCACGTAAAATCACAAATCACTAGATCCTAATTAAAACAAACAAAACTCCTCAAACTATCGAAAGCAAAGCTTAAACCAAGTCTGCAGTTTTAATGTTCATAACACAAACACTTGGGCTATAAAGGCAGATTCATTGAAAGCAGTAAAATCTTTTACAACTATACAAAAGTAGTTTTTACATGCAACTGACTTTGTTTTTACCTAAGCAAATACTGTTAAAATTATTATTGCATTAGTTTCCTAGGTAAATACATTGCTTATTCTCTAGTAAAGCATGGTAATGAGCCTGTATTTTGACATTCATACTCATCAAAACAGAATGCTAAAGAGCTTGACACGATCATGCTCCGCAGTCCCAGCAGGTATTATGACTGCTCAAATCTCCACTGTTAAGTAAGTGTGTAAGAGGTATTTTCCAGTATTCAATAGGAAGTTCTACTGCTTAACACTTACTGGATTATGTTCTAATACTCAGAATGTTTCTCAGAAAGTACACAGTTCACGTGAAAAGTTACATTCTATGCAGAAGAACGTTCCTTGAAGGACACAAATTTGCCTTAACAGAATTCAAAAATAATGGACGCTCAGAATAATTTATTTCTTCTTTACTGAGTCAAAATGGTTTCCCTGTTGTTTTTTTTTTTTTCCCCTAGGCATGTCAATAGAGGAAAGATACCTTAAATAATCCAAACATTTACCTCATGTCCTAGGAAAATCTGAGTCCTTGAGCAGACAATGCGATAAGCAGCCTCCACTACTATCAGGAAACAATTCTGCCTCCTCTTCCTTCCTCCCAAAGCAAACTCCTGCCACGCATCGTCTTTTCTACACAAACGCTTCAAAACTGAAACCCGACCACTCCCTCCCAACTTCCAAAACCCCAACCCGTCAGATTTCTTCGGAAATTTTTTTCTGCCCAGACGATTCCAGAGAACCCACTCAACCCATGCTCAGCAGAAGCATTTCCTCCCCCTCAGAGGAGCACGGTAAACACGAAATTGTAAAGAAGAAAGACGCAACTAACAGACAGCTGGGGCCAGCCCGGTACCGCCGATCTCCCGGCGTTTGCCAAACAGCACCTTCCTTCCTACACAAGCTCCCACGGGCGCGGCGGAGGAGCCGGGGCGGTACCGCGGGCACGGACGGCACCGGGGCTGGGGATGGGGCCGGGGCAGGAGCGGCGATGGGTCCCGCCCGTCCGGGCCTACCTTGAGAACGGTGACGGCCCCGCCGGGGCTGTGCACCTCGAAGGCGGCGGGCTCGTCCCCCGCGGCGGCCGCGCCTGCCTCCGGCTGGTGGTAGCTGAAGCAGGCGGAGGCGATGTCCAGGTGCCCGAGGGGCAGCGGCTCCTGCGGCCCCTTGAAGTAGTAGAGGTAGCAGCGGCGGTGGTCGAACACGAACCAGCGGCTGCGGAAGCCGCGCAGGGGCCCCTTGCCCGACAGCTTCTGCAGGTATCCGCAGAGCTTGGGGGTGCCGGGGCCGGGGCCGGGCTGCTCCCCGGCCAGACCCTCCTCCCCCTCCGAGCCCGCCGCCGGCATCGCCTCGCCCGCAGCCCCGGGGCCGCGCAGGGAGCGGGGACGGCTCGACCCGCGCCCGCCGCCTCTCGGGATTTGTAGTGCGGGCCCGCCCCGCCGGCCCGGCCGAGCGCGGCCCCTGAGAGCGACCCCGGCGCCGCTCCCCGCCACGGGGCCCCGGCGCGGCCCTGCCCCAGGAAATCGGCCGCTGCTGACGTGGGGAGGCGGGAGCTCCGCACGCCCCGTCCCGGGCTCTAGTGCCGCCGGGCTCCAGCACTTTTCTGACCGAATCAAATACAGTTTTCCAAATCATACCTTGGCCTATGATCAGACTGAAACCCTTCTCTTGTAGTCTCATGTAGTCTCCTATTCTGAATCCTGTCCCTGCCCGGCATCGCAGCAGCAGCCGAAGGAGTGCAAAAAATACATGTAAAATGCAGGCACATCAGTGGGTAAAAAGCTGTATTTTACAGGGATTAGGCTTGTGAATGACTACAGACCAAACTCTATTTTTTTTTTTTCCCCCCACTGAAACGCCTAGCACGTTTTGGGCTCTAGGGAACTTCTGGTGTTAATAATAAGGAACTGCTAACATAGGAAACTTGACTGTGAAGACACCAGGCTACCACAGGCAGGCACACGTAACTTCATTTCACCGAGTGTTTGGAGCACTCCAATGCGTGTGTCCTTTAAACATGCCTAATGCTAATACAGCAAACAGTCTGATGTGGCATAGTCATCCAAAAATGGGAGGAGACTGTTCCATGTTTGATGATACACAGCTTTTCATTCTCACCCTTAATACAGCAAGGAAGGTTTGCTGTCAAAATAGTTGTTGAAGCTGATATGTGCTATGGTGTTTTTATTGGTACAATGCCATTTATGATACAGCATCTGGCTGAATTTTGACAGTTTGGAAGTTCCAGTTACCCAGAAATCTTAACATCTCCAGAGCTTCTCACTCTGACCTCATTTCTAAATGCCTTGATGAATTTCTCATTAAAAAGTTACTGTGTCTCATCAGAAAATATTTTCATTCTATGGTAAAGCATATAAAGGATATAAAGCACTTGAGTATTTTTATGGTTGTCCACGGGTTCTACTTGGATGTTGGCACAAGGAACTGCAGCATTCCTCAAGTCCTCCCCTGCGGCTGTCACCTCTTGACCAGAAATGTGCCAAGCGAGGAGATAGCCAGTGTTCTGCTAGCAGGCAACCATGAGTGATTTGTTACAGAAAATAAAGTGTGGAAGTTCCCTCCCCAGTCAACTCACATGACATAAATGGAATCTACTGAAAGAGTACACATTGCAAATTAAGGCTAGACATTTTTCTTTTAGGATTCTTTTAGTAAATGTGGGCAGTAAGAAGGGTTGGTCCTACTTTAATAACAAGTCAATAATGTTTCTTCCATATGTACTGCTCAGTCTCTTCTTCCCCAAATACAAAGTATTCATCACACTCTTTGTTGGTGAGTGTCATTTGCCGGAGCATGAGTTACACAGGGGAAACACTGATTCCCTCTAGAAGCTGCCGCTTTCTTATCTCAGCCATTTAGACAAGTTCGAGTGCCCAGCACTCATCCCTGAGCTGTTACATTATCTCATCAGTATAGTGAAGTGTGGCCTTGTTCTCTGTGGGCTGAGCACCCGTGATTCCTGCTGGCTATCAGTGATTGCATCCTGCAGCAAATCGAAGAATCACAGGATCCCAAATCCTCAAAACTTTCAGTCCTTCTCTTTCTAAATTTTCTGTTTAGCTTCCTTACTACTCTCGTAGCAGGAGAATCCCCTAATTTCACAGCTGATTCATCTAAGCATACAGTTCCCCTTGTTGGGAAATAAGTTCCTTATTTCATGTATGCACTTTTTCACAAACAGATCCAGATGTGGATTGGCAAATAACAGCAACTTATCTCTAAGTTGTTGTGATGAATTAAATGAAAACAGTACTTTTACCTGCTTTTTCCTTTCATGTTTTCATGTCCAGCTTGCATAGATGGCATTCTGTTGCTAACAAATGTCTAGAAAACAACTAAAAATAGCATATCACAAGGCAAGATTTCCCTCCTGCCCAGAGGCCAGGGCCAGTGAAGGTTTTGGTGAGCACATAACTCCTAAGCATAATGCAACAGGCAAGCCAATGTTAACACACAGTGAGACAGTCATTATGCTCCTAAAAGGACTACAAAGCTTGTCAAACATGAAAATACTGGAAATTCTCTTTTATTCTGCTGTGGTTTTCTCTCCTAAAGGTTAACTAGTATTTTAGTCATAGCACTTTTGGCTTACAAGGCCAACAACTCCACATAAAAAATAAAAATGTATTTACTCTCAAAAAGTTGAGACTGGTCTAACTTGTAATAATTGTAGTGACTTTATCTTATAATGAATATGAGCATTCATGGTTCCTGAATAAGTCCACATTTATTCTTGAAAAAAAGGTAAATGTGCAAGAAAAAGGAAGTCTGTCATCAATATGGAGGCAGAGGTAATACAGTTTGTGTCTGTGCCATGGCTCATGGTTTACATGTGCAGGAAACATGGATAAATAAAGCAGCATATCTGTACTGTTCTTCTGGTTAAAGTGAGATCATAGCTCCAAAATCAGAGTGGCTGAGAGCATACACTGCTTCTTTCCACAAAACAGATGACACCTATATAACAGATCAAAGTTACAAGATGCTTATATAGCTTGAGTTATAAGATATGAATATAGCCTGATATATTTATATAACCTGATATCAATATAACCTAATCATGACTTTTTATATATCTATATAACCTGAATCATAGCTTTTTATACCTGTGTGACCTGAATCATAAATTGTACACATATATATATATAAATAACTTTCTGTACAGTTGTATAGTGGCTGTATAGTGGCTGTATAAAGTTAACTAGTTGCTTAATGCAGAATAAACAAAAAGAGAAGAAAAAACTCACCAGGTGGATAGCTTTAGAGATAGATAAGTACAGTACTAATGAGAAATTGGCACATGTAAAGCCAATTAGCCACAAACCAAAGAATTTAGGCCAGTTAAGACCAGACAGGCCAAGGAACACCGTAACTGCGCGTGCTCTGAAGACAAAGTTGAGATGTTCAGATGGGAAGAAGACCTTGGAAGCATTCATCAAAGGCCCCCGATGACCCTCAAATTGGGGAGGAGCAAGCACAGTGCAAAATCTAATAACCATGAGATCATATTATATAAATTAGTTCCCAGGTGTATGTGATGATATTTTAGTGACACAGTAACACTAAGAAATACTTACTGTATAAATATACCACAGCATTTGGCAAGGGTGGGTGAGTTAGGTGGAGCTATCCCCCTCGCCACCATCTCTGCAATAAACAAATACCTGCTCTGTAGACATCGGTCTATGGGGATTTATTTCCAGCCTGTGTTTTGGGCGTCACAGAAAGCAAAAATTACTGTCTCTTGGCTGATATCTTCTGACAAATAGGGATTCCATCAGAGATGAACCCCAGAGTTTTTCAGAGCTCGGACAGAACATCCATTGGTCTTTTCTTTCCAGAGTTATGGAACTACAGACAACTGCCCCTCTGCACTCCTCTCCCACACAGTGTCAGGCCTAACCAGCATGCTGAGATGCGGGCTGAACTGTTCCACATCTCAGCAGAAAACTTTTACTCCATTTTAACAAACATTTTGCAGGTTCCTGCAAAATGTTATCTATGAGTGTCACTGCCAAAGTACTGTCCCCCTGCTATCATCTAAGTACAGTACTTGCATATTCTATCACACATTATTTCAAATGCTGAATGGTTTTGGCTTACTATTATTTAAATTATTTGGAGGTGGAGAATGAGAAAAACTTTCCTAAGCTTTTTCTCTAGCCAACAAACAGACAAAGTATTTTTTCAAATGACTGTTTCTGATGCAGTCTGACATGGCATTTTACATCCCCCTGCCTCTCAATCACCACAAGGTCCATGAAGAACATCACAGTATTACATTTCCAGAATATATGATTTCCTTCTATGCAAGCAAGTCAGCCAAACAATTACATGGGCTGTTTTAACTGCTAGCAATGTCTCGTTTTCCAGCATTATTCTTTAAGCACTAGATGGTGCTCCATTCCTCTTGCACATTCACCATTTGTGTTCCCCTCTTAAAATGGAAAAAATATATGAGCTGTGGATAAGCAGGGAAGCTTAGCTGCAGTTCCTGATTCAGGAGGAAAGATCTTATTTAACTTCAGTTAGCTCATCTAACACCAGTTGACTATATGACAACATTAATACCTCAGTTTACTTTTTTTTCGCTGTTATTGCACCTCATTTTAGCAAGAACTCTTCACTATGGAAAAGCAACAATATACAATTCAGTGAATGGCAGCATTGATTTCTAGCTGGAAATCTGTAATCTGACTTGCGAAGATATCCAGGCAAGTTGGTAGCTGTGTAGAAGAGAAAGAGTCAAACTAGACCCCTTATGAATAGAAAAGCAGGAATTACTTAACTGTGGCAAGAAGTTGAGCAATCCACTTGTACACAGTCCTTGGCCTGCCAGCATCCATGTGGATCCCCACTGGCTGGAGAACTGCTACAGGGCTTGGCAGGTATGCTGAAGAGGAAAAGCAGAATTTTGAGTACTGTTGTAGAAATTAAATTATTAATGGGTAAGAGATATAACCAAAGCTAATGACACAATTAATAAAACACAATTATTTCAGCTGCATACAGTGTAACTTACTTCCATTTATATAGATGTTTTCTTTATATTATTACAGAAGTGGATCTACTTCCATGTCATACTTCATTTCTTTGAAGAATCAAATATATACATACAATGGGGACTTACAGAAGTGCCCAGTAAAAACAAAGATTCTGTGATCCCCGAAATTTACCAGGTGATACTAGGTGATACTAAATAGCAGTTACACAACCCATTAGCATCTTAAGCTGTGTTTACTTTCAGCACAACATTTCAGAGGCCCAGCCAGTTTTCTCACCCGTCAATCACACTGTGGCCTTTTTCCTGACTTTCTAACTCATTTCCTGGGATGCTGTAGCCTGGCTCACACCTTTCCATTGTATTAACTGCAACCATGAAACTGCATTTCTTCAGTAGCTCCTAAACTTCCTTCTTTCCATGTACAGTGGTCATGGACCACTTCCCTCCCACCATTTACACTGCAATAGAAATCTCTTCAAAGACAGAACAGCTCATAGCTGAAGCTTAGTGCTGATGCAGTCAGATAATTGCAGTCATGGGAATATTGAGAAAATTTCATTGTCTTGTTCCAGCTGTTTTTCCCAGGAATTGCAGGTAGGAACAAGCCCAGACAATGTGTGTGCCTCAGTGAATGGTTCTGTACTTACAGCTACAGTTTACACACAACCCCCAGTGCCACCAGCACCCACTGCTGCAGTTCTTATCCAAACATCTTACCATTTTATCTTCAGTATGAATGTCCATCTCACTGAAAGCTGATTCCTCTCCCCAGTCTTTAGATATTTAACTGAGGCTTAACACTGCAGTGGCAAGTTCAGTATAATCCACAGATGGAAGGTATGTTGTGAGTGAGAAATCCATTCCCTCCAGTTTCCATCTAGTGTCAATGGGAAAGCAGCAGATAATGATGGAGAGCAAATCATAGCAGTGTTTGAACTTCAACAGAATGAATTCCAGCATAAATTCTTTGGACAGGAGCTTTTCTTTTGGTGTAGACCATGAACTGCTTAACATACTTAGAGGTGTTAGCTAAAAGTTACATCAAACAGTCACATCAGCTCTTTGCAAATAAGCTTTCTTCCAAATTCTTGAATTCTTATATAACACTTATATACACTTCTTGTATAACAAGTCTATTCATCACATTGAAGAAATGAACCAAATATTCTAGTAAAGTGCAACTACATTTGTCAAAAATGAGTGGGATTTAAAAACCCTGCAGATGGTTAACTGAAAAACACTGACATAATTTTAAAAAAAGAAAAGCTATAACAGATCTAATCCAAACCAAAAATAGAGAGATTTAGCCAGACTATTTGGTCTAGAATCCAGGCTACATTTGTCACATGAAAATTATTTTCCAGGAAATCTCTATTGCTATTTGTTTCCGCTCAAGACAAACATTACCAGAGCAGCTTTTCCTGTGGTTTTCTGTTTTGGAACTCCTGGTTTTGGCTTTGTAGAAAGACAGGAAGCACACAGACAACTGAGGAAATACAGATTCAAGAGTAAGTCACAACATTTAAATCTGGAGCCAAACTCATCCAAGCCATGCCCCACTGAGGCAGGTACTGAATAGCAGTGTTATCTAAGAAAAGGTGAGGAGAAAATTATGCCCTAATATCTAGAGAACTGTCTCCTGTATCCAATGTTACCAGAATCATATATGCCAAATTTGCAATTGTACTTGTCAGAAAACACTGTCCATATGTGCTCAGTCTCAGGAGTGTCAGTTTGTACCACCAGCACTGCATTCTGCTGCCTTTTGGGGTTCTGAGGAAGGCTTCACAAAGGTGAGGGAATGGATACCATATTCAAAGCAGTTAACAACAATCACTTTTGTTTGGAATCTTCTGAGGCCTTCACCAAGTTAACCTCGAGCATTTACCAGAACAGCTCCCCAGTCACAAGACTGCTGTGTACTGACATAACCCAGTTATTATCCTGCGTGCAACATGTACACACAGAAGCAGGGCCTTTGGTGAGAAAAGGAATATCTCAAATATTGTATTCTGCCAAGGAAGCAGAAAGGAGAGAGGGCTGACAGAGGGGAGTTGGGAGAAGGCTGTTGGAAGAACTGAAAGTAAGGAGTAATGAGGACAGCCAAGATGGCTTATTTACTGTCAGTGCACTGAGTGTCAACCCAGACTCTTCAGTCCCAAATGAGACACAATTCCTAAAGGAGTGATAAATTTACCTAAGGAAAAAGGGTAGGATATGGTCAGTTCTTGTGGAGAGCTCTAATACCAAGTGGATCAAGAGACAAGAAGCATCTGTTAAGAATAAAACTAAGGGATCCACTGAACAATACAGCCTGACACAGAGGCAGAACCAGCTCTGGCCTGGTAGTTCTGGTACAATGTTTTTGCAGGGCAATTGTACCTAATTGTGCAGGTGTGGATAGATAGAATGTAGGAGAATAGAGATAGTGGTAATCTCACCCCTAAGGAGTTACAGCTGTGCTAATTATCAAGAATGAGGAACAGGCCTGCCCTTAACAGGCCACAGCTGGATCCAGTTAGGAGGGGTATTGTAAAAGAGCAGGCTGGCTGGTCCAGAAGGTTGGATGGGCTTTGTTGGCTGTGCTGAGAAGAAGAAGAAGGAGTCAGTGCTGTGAGGAGCTGCTCATGAGACATCACCAAGAAGGCATGAAACCTTTGCCATAAGAGGACAACACACAGGTACACAATTTGTACCTGTACTGTACAGGTTGTGCTGCTGGGACTGAGGATACCCTCAGCACCAAGGCTTTCTGGTAGTATTTTACACCAAGGTATGGTTTAATAGTTGTTATTTCTCTGTTCAGACGTCCTCAAGTACTGCTAGATACTTGCGGTTACAGCTGAATAAACAAGCTTTCATAAAAGAAGAGCAGAAATAACACCCCAAAATGACAATTTTTTAGAACAAACTCAATTACACTTTATTACACTTTAATTAAACTAATCTTAAAGCAGACAAAAACAATTGTACTTAAAGTGGAATAACTTTTTAACTTAGAAAAGACTCTTTCTCATAGTGTCTAGACATTCCGCTGTGCGTTTTGGCAGACTTTGGATACAAACCATACATCTTGTTCCTAGTTCAGTGATGGACAAAATACAACCCTTCAGAATAAAAACATCTGCAGCTATGCACCCATTAAAAGTAGTAGGTGACACAGCAGTTTGGGCTCATCTTCCACAATCTATCTAAAATTTTGACAAAAGTATCTTGTAACTTCTTGTGAACTTTGGAAAAGCTCTATTTTAAAAATCTACTAGTACTCTGCACTTGTGCATTTCAACTAGATTAAAGACAGAAATGCAACGAAGAGGAATTTTTATCCTCCAGATCCCAAAGCAGTGTGACTATTCCAGAAGTACATGTAGCTATTTCCATTCTCTTCATTGGCTTTCACTGACCATGTGCATTTGAAGAAGCATCAGGCCAAAATTCCATTCTCAGTGGTACTAGCATTTGAATAATTTTTTTTTTTTGTTTAAACAAGTTCTTTGTAGCAGCTCTTGATGCTCATAAAATATGCAAACAACCAAACAAATCATAAATCCTTATATCTCAGAGACAATTATAAATCACAGCTGACAACAACCCCCCAAACTTCTATTGTGCACTAACAAAAATCATTAAAGAAAGGATATAAATTGTTTGAGTTCAAAGAAGAAAAAGCTAATGCAGGCAGCCAGCAACACTACTCCAGTGTCACGTTAGTAGAAAAATGTAAAAGAAGGATGGTCTTAAATAGAAAGGAAATCCCATTCACAAAAATGAAATCACCCATGAATCTTGATTTAAAATTATTGCCAGGATTTTCTTTTCCTCCTGCCCCTATAATGGCCTTCTAAGATAAAAAAGTTTAGAAATTGGCTACCTCAGCAGTTATGGAGATGATTGAAGATCATGCTTGGGGGCAGAATAAATCATTAGATGTCCAGGGAAATGCCCTTGACACTCTTTTCTTTGGCATACCCTTCATTTTCCCCCTTTTTAGTGAAATATAAAAATAATTAAAGGCCACAAAGAATCACATTTGTAGATTATTGGATCAGACATCAATGAAATAATTCCACCTGCTTTATATCTTAGATAAATAGGATAAGGAAAGGTAAAAGGTTTTGTAGGGTTCCAAATTCAGGTCACTGAATCAAGCTTCCCGTGTTTCATCAGAATTCATAATCCACTCAGCTTCATTTTACTAAGTCAAGGTTTTTGCTAGGCTCTTCTCAGATAACAGGCTCAATTTTCCCTGCTTTGTTATTCTCCACACTCCAACAGAGGAACTGCAGAAACAGTGGGTGCAGAAACCCCATCTCTGCTGAAGATATGAATAAGAGTGGATCTTCAAAGGACACACTGATATTTTCAAAAGGATATAACAAATCTCAGGTTTCTTCCCAGAAGGAGTTTGGGAAGAAATATGAAGATACTGTTGAAAGTATTTTCTCTGGCTTTACTAGAACTTGTTCTGTCAAATGCTTACTCATAATGCCAAGGGCAGTGGCATTAGTAGGAAGTCTGCAGCCTCTTTGTGTACACAATGTCCTAATTTCAAGCAAGTGAATGGGAGGGAATGTTAGCTGAGTTCTGTACAGTTTTAAAGGAAATAAAAATAGAGTGAGAACTCTAATGCCTGTGTTCTTTATGAGAACTCCAATGTTCTTTGTTTAGTGTAGTAAAGCCTAGACTTTCAAACAAAATGTGTCAGATACAGAAGAAATGGCTAAGCAAGTTTTTTTTGCATTTCTCAGTACTCTCAGATTAGCTATTCATGTTTTAATAAACTCTTCAAAATCAAAGGGACATACTGAAGATAATTACAATTCTTCTGCACTTATCTGTCATACAAAGTTTTAATATTTTCTTCCATTTTATGTACTGTCTCATAGAATGAGTAAAAATACTTGCAGTAAATTCCATCTCTGCCTGCGTATTAGTACTTCTTCAGAAGCAAAAGAATTTATTATCTGCAGGTTTTCATTTTTTGTTTATGCATTCCATGTTTGAATAAAGCAAAATGTTATTTAAGGACCTGATCTGAAGGCTGCCTACTGAAGTGAGTAGGAGTCCTGTGGAGATCTGGCCCCCAAGGACATCTGCCTACTACAGAATTATCACAGTGAGAAAAAAAATCCCCTCTAAGCCAATCCAGCAGAGACCATGGCATTAATAACCCACTGTTTAACTTGGTGAGTTTCTTGGAATGAAAATACGTCAAAACACAATAACATCTCTGGATATCAATTATTCCCTCTGCTTTTTCAGTGAGAGGAGATAACTGGAAATGAAAGAAATACTGAGAATTAGTCACGTGGGACTAAGTCATTTCACCAGGAATATTTGCAAGCAAATTCTGCAGAAAGCCAAATTTTAAAGATGTGTAGTCAGAGGGATTTGTGAATGCAAATTCTAATGCTACTGTCATTATGAGGATGCTTGAAATTACAATAGGGAATTTTTATATACTTCCTTATCATATTTGGTTCTAACATTTGAAGAACAATACTCATTAAAATGGCCATACAAGAGATGAAAATTTTTAAACATATGAAAGTCCTCACTGAATTTCCTGGAATTGCATTTATTTCTGTGAACATATATATCAATTAACCTATTTGTTTAGGCAGAACAGTAACAGTCAGTTTCAAACTTCTTCTAGAGGGAATTCTCTCTGAATCTACAGCTTTTTGTATGCAGAACTTTTTATCTGTATAAAGAAAAAAAAAATCATCATTTTCAGAAAACCCAAAATACCATTTTGGTTAAAATACCAATATTCTTTTTCCTCTCAGGGCCTACTCTCCACAATGACAGTGGTCACAGCACCAAAGCAAACAAAGTTGAAGAGTTTGGACCACACTCTCAGGCACCTGGAGTGACTCTTGGGGTGTCCTGTGCAGGGCCAGGAGCTGAACTCAATGATCCTGACAGGTCAACTTAGCATCTTCTGTGATTCTCTGATTATATAAGCAGATGTCTGAGAGATAATTTCCTTTCAGCTGAGATGGGGGTGAAATCTGGTGAATATCAATTTATTTCTAAGTGCCATTGAAGTAACCCTGAATATTAGATTGCTTATAAAAGGTTACTAATGATCCACATGAATTCACTGTCTGTGAAGTGCTGCCTCCAGGACGATGTGAGAAACAGCCCATGACCATAACACCCATAATCAAGGGAATGAGAGGCCTAAGAAAAAGCTGGATCTGACTTCTGGACAGATAAATACTTTCCCAGACCAAACTGTAAACCATTTCCATCAAGTAAACAGAGCTACCTTGTACCTGCTCGCCCAGAGGTCTACATGAGGGACCAGACCAAATTCTTCAATTATCACCCCTTCAACCAGCAGCTATCAATTCCCAGAGCTTGTCAGCGTGCAGAGCACAGGGCAAGCTTGATCCCTATTGAATTGCCCAAGCTGTGATTAAGTCCACAGCAACGAGTTGCCTTGCTCCTGGCAGGCTGCCACATCCACTGATTTCAGTGGAGAAAAGTTACAGTTAGAAAAGAGGGGAGGCTGGCCTGGTGCCCACAGCCCTCTTCAGCAGAGTTAAACCACTCTGCCCTGCATTTGCAGGCGCATCCGGCCGCAAGCTGCCTGTGCAGGAGCTGAGAGCAGGGCACAGATGGTGCCTTGTGCCGCAGGGCGCACAGCACGCACCCAGCAGCCGCAGAGCCTGTACCTGCAGAGCAGCACAGCGCACTCGGGGCTTGGTGCCTCAGAACATCTGGATGGGAGCAGCTCCTGACCGGGAAAGGGCAGAGGGAAGGACTCATCTGCACCGCAACTGCGGAGCACCCAGGGCTGGCACGCTTGGGCTCCTCACTGCTCTTGCCAACGTGAGGCAAAGGGAAGGGGCAGTGGGGAATTTCACTTGGAGTTCAGGCTGGAAAATGTCTTACAGACAAGGATGGAAGAACTTAGAGTTAAATAAAGGCACTGTTATCTGAAATGTTGATGCTCTTTGAATTCTACCAAGAACAGTCTCCTCTTTTTCCCCATCAAAGAGAATGTGATAGTCACTCAGTGCCACTAACATCTCTACAAGACACCCAAAACTGCAAAATTATACAGACAAAAGAGGAGAACATCTGTTCATGTGTTCTGTACTTCTGCCTCAGACACACATCTTCCTAAGGACATGAACAATGACAATTTTATTCTCTTTAATGTCTCCCTCATCAAATTTCACTCCATTGTCTGTCCCAGACAAGGTGTATTGGGAAATAACATTATAAACTCTTCCTAATGTTGCTGTTATTTCACCCCAAATTGATTTACTGGGGATTCTGAGCTCATAAATATAATATTTCTCATCCACAACAAAAACTCTATATTCTGTTATTTTACAATATAATCTTAACCTATTCAAGTGTTTAGAATATGAGGTTTTTACAGTTTCAGCAAGAAAATCCCTTTTTAATTTTTAACGTACATTTCAATTTCCAGGGACTTTATTAAAACATGTTTTTATTGATCTGCCGTTGAGAAACACAAAACTTTCTCTGTAATTATGTACAGTTTTAAAATCAGTAATTAATCAAAGTTTCGTATTTTTGTTTGTGGCATCATAGATTCTACAGAGTATCCTGTATTTCAGGGACATTTAAAGTGTTAAATGAAGTCATGAATTTATGACTTGCTATGGTGGTGTGGTGCCACCTTGTGAGATTTTATCATAAGTGCCTCTAACATGCATAAGGAGATAAAAATTAGTCCTAGGGAGAAAAGGAAAGGAGACTGTTATTCTGTGGCTGCAAGAAATTGCAAGAGATTCCAACAGTGAGCCTGTTGAAAAAGAAGAGCGTGTGGTTATTGGTTAAGAAAAGAGCATTCAGCATATTAAGATTACATTAAAAGGGCATGAGAGGGCACAAAGAACTGCAGCAAAACCTCAAGAACTTTCCCCAACAGAGATCCAATTACAGACATTAGTTAATTCCACTGAAGTCAGCAGTTACTGGAGATTAATGTGGAAGTAATGCAAATCAGATTTTGGCCTGCAGGCTGTTGCAAGTCTTGGCTTACAGTATTTCCTTAAAACAATGATCAATTAAAATAACCAAGTTATTTCTTACCTTTTGATAGTTTTATTTACTTTCACAACTCTTTTTTTGTCCCCAGGATGCTTTAACTGTGTATAAATGAGAGATCACACACACAGCTGTTTTGATAGAGGCTTTAGGTAACGGTTTTCATTTTTCTTTGTCCATTTATGAAAAAAATATAGTAACATCTGTTTATATTTAACACTTTTCTGCAATTCAAAATATATGTCCTCTTACTTTTGGGCCAAATCCAAAACTGTTTTAATCTAAACCTCTTTTACTGTTCCAGTTTCTTTCCACATGGCCTGATGGTTCTTTTAGAGTAAGGCTGGTTGAAGAAACGCTTGCTAGAGAATCTGCTAGATTGTGCCAGTAATACAATTGCCAAAATCCAGCAGGTTTGGTACCTCATGACAGGATTAAATTTGGATCCCACTGAACCACACACTCAACCATCTTGCGGTGAGAACACTGCCAGTCACAAGACATCCAGCTACAGACAACTGTGAAAGCACAAACACAAAGCACTTCAGAAATCTATCCCTCACCTTTGCCATCAGGTGCTGGGAATACTCACCCACCACTAGGCAGTGCTGAAGGATTGAGTGCACAGATCTCTCTCAAACACCAGGGACACACAATGGTTTTTGCTACATGAATGTAAGTCAAAAAAATGAAGGCAGTTAGGACAGCTGCACACATTTCTATCTACAGTATTTGGCAAGAACACGTCTCTATGAACAGGAATATTTCTCCACAATGTACTCCTAATTTCTTTTTCTCTTTGTTTTTCAGCTCAGGTAGATGACTCCAAGGTCAAACATCTGGCTGCAAGCTCATGTGTCTCCTAAGGGCTTTGTGACATTTAGGTCAGGGAGGGCCCAGGGAAACAACACACTGAGCACTTCCAAGGCCGCTCGTCCTTTAGGAGGGGAGTATGATATAACCCAAGAATGACACACAGTGTCAGGAATACAGAAATTTTAGCTAATGACAATCATAACACACAGAAGAATGTAGATACCAAAAGGAATTGACCTATGTCATCAGCACCAGATCCTTTTTGTCTGGATAATCTCATCCCAAATCTTGTAACCTGGTATTTTACAAACACATCCGAATCATATCTTCCTACACACCTCACAAGGTTTCCAAGATTAAATGTCTGTCTTGAAATAAGTTTTTTTTTAAAATTAGACTGATACTTCAATTAATAGGAAGTAATTTAAGTAATAATCTCTCTTCACACCAATGTCTTGCAAATATTTTGAATCAGCCGATACATCTAACTTAATCTGCTCAAATGAAAAACAGGCTTGAATCTCTTTTTACTCAATCAGAACTGAACATGAGGATTGATTTCTGTTAATTTTAACTTGGGTAAGGGAATTCAGGTTTTAATTTCTTCATCTAAACAGAAATCAGTAGGTGGAAGCATTAAAATGCTATAAACATCAATTAACATAATAGCTCTAAGATATGTATTACAAATAAATGCTATTGCTGTCATTTTCACTGTGCAATCTTAAACATGTCTGTCCCATATACTTTGAATATCCAAAATTTCCATTGAAACTTTAATGTACACACATACTGCTAGAGAAATATTTCTTCTTTATTCATAGTGTGTAAATCTGAACAGCAAGCTACCCTGCAAGGTCACCACACAGAAGAGTTTCCAACGTAGATAGCTATCACCATCCCTACAGAAATGATAAACAGGTTAGGTTCTCTACTTTAACAGTTTTCTATATAACACATTTGATCCTTTGAAAGATTTGACTTTATTGGAATAATGATCAGAAAGGAAATTAGTATGTGGTCAGCCTAAAAATTCTCAAAGCACAACAGAATGCTTTAAAAGTTTTAATTGTGATGACCTTGATACAGAAGCCATGTAAGTGACAGAGCCCTTCTATTGACTGTTAGAACAGTAATTAATACATATATGATTGTCTTCAGGTCCCAGTACCTAAACAATACTGGAAGTAAAAATAAAATAAATAAAAAACCCAAATCGAAACAACAAACCAAAAAAAAAAAAAAAAACCCAAAAAAAAAATCTAGCTGATTTCCAGCTGGAGAGGAAAGAAAAAGATAGAACTGCATTCATGCATTTTATAGGAGAGATTGCATAGCTTGTTTCAAAAGAAAATATCTTTTCATGTCCTTAATAGTAGTTCTGTGCTTCTTCAACTTCTTCATGAGTTACAGATGACCATGTTCCTCCATTCAAGAACATTATCAGCCCATAGAATGAGTAAAATGCAGGAGCCCCTTTGAGAATAAGGACTGAGTTTTAACATTTATATTGGGAAGAAATGAATCACGTACGCAGTTATCATATACAAAAAGCAAATATTTCAAGTTTTATAAGGACACAACAATCCATAAAATATTGGTTGAAGGTAAGCACCAAACCCAGCAGTTGCCATTTGAGTGGCTGAAAGGCAAACGTGGGCTGTGGCTGTCTTCAACACTGGGAGCTTGATCTTGACAGCAGTGCTTTCACCTCACATATTTTCCATGCAAGATCCCAGCTGTCCAACACAGTGATAGAGGCATCTCATTATTTAAGGCCCATCCTTTCTTTCAAATACTCTTGGAAAACAAACGAAAGCTAATCTCTCAGTTTTTTTGTTTTGGGGTGGGTTTTTTTTCACTTTAAAGAGCAGTATTAAATATTCATAAATATAAAAACTCTGTGGAAATACCTTTAATAATATTCTGATCCTGACTGTTAAAAAAAGGGGAGGGGGGGGCGGGGAAATACCACAATCCAACAACCAACCATCTTCGCCAGAGTGCTTGGCCAGGAGAGAAGATAAAAATATGTCTGTTCCAAATATCCTGTAGATCACATGATGCTTCTGTCTCTTTGTGGGCCAGAATTCTTTCAGTACTTTCTGCTGAGTTCTAGGAAGCCCTCATTAGAGGACAAAAATCCCTGGAGTGCCTGAGATTCAGAAAGGCTGGACTGGCAGAAACATCTTCAGATTCTTATGTGGAAAGTACTACAAAAGAAAGAAAAAGATTAAGACATAGAAACACATCTGTCACTATGCAAAAAATTTTCCTTCAAGCACAAAACCCCACCTTTCTTCTTTTGTGCTTCAAGACTTAAATCTCATGGGAGAAAATTCCATCTTCTGAAAATGTTAGCTCAGGGCCCAAGCTCAATAGTGGATTAAATCAAGTATAAATTGCCCATTTATTGGCTGTAGAGCTGATGCCTTGTGAAGGCTGACCTATGTTGCAGTGCATGTTTTTGATTGTAACTCGGTCCTAGTAGTCAGTTTTATAACCCTTCCCATTTTTATTGTTATAGCATATTTTATTACCAATGGATTATTCCTTTCCCTCCTGTGTTGTTGGTTTTGTCCTAGCTGTCCATCTCCCCAAAGACCTGCCCTTTTGTTCCCTGCTCCTCCTCCCACTGAACGTCAATCCCTCCCCAAGCATGCCCCTTTCTCTAGAAACTTCCCTCTCCATTTTGTACCCTTCAAGGCCCCGTTGGTTTGTTTAAATTGTTCTCCTCCCCTGTAATCCCATATTGGTTTAAACATTGTATTCCCCACCTTGTGCTCCACCCCCAGTTTCTACCAAGCCCTTAAAGATTGTACCCATCCCTGGGACTCCCCCATTTATAAGTTGATGTACGCCTCTGCTCAGGGTCTTTCTGTCCCTGACCCTCCTAGGAATAAACACCTTTGGAAAACACACAGAAGGCCTCTCCCTGTTTCTTGTCCCTACCCTCAGCGCAGTCCTCTCCCCAGTGGGGTCCACTCGTGCCGTAGAGCAGCCGTGCCCTACAGCCACGCTCCGGATTTGACAGCTTTCTGGGGGAGGCCACTCTCACCAACAGTGTCGGGAGCTGGTCAGGCCGAAGAAATCCGGCACCGCAGCAGACCTAGGCCAGAGGCTAGACGGAGCTAAAGAATAAAGTAGGGATTTATTAAAAGACCTCAACAGATCCACCTTGGGCCA
This sequence comes from Onychostruthus taczanowskii, assembly GCF_017590055.1. Taxonomy (NCBI): domain Eukaryota; kingdom Metazoa; phylum Chordata; class Aves; order Passeriformes; family Passeridae; genus Onychostruthus; species Onychostruthus taczanowskii. The sequence goes on along the minus strand of NW_024498329.1, from coordinate 1,385,097 downwards.
TACAAAAGCCCGGCCAGGGCTACAGCCAAGATGAACCAAAATGGACAATTGGTCATGAGGTCTCTCGCATTTATAAGTTCTGCTCCATTTGTATATTGGAGTTAATTGTCCAGGTATAGCTTTAAGTTATGAAGGCCCATCCTTCTCGTTTTTTCTCTCTTCAGTCCACATTGTTTATGCTCTTGGGCCTGAAATTTGGATTGGTTGTCCTTGGCCCTAGCCTAGAGAAGGAATTGTTTTGTCTCCCTACTCTGTGAAGAGCACTTAGCATCCCATAATATGAAGCTCAGAACTATACACTAAAGTAGTACTGAAAAATATAAAAGAACTACACACTAAAAAATATAAAAGAACTATACACTAAAGTAGAATCTGAAAAATATAAAAGCTAAAACCTAAGGCATTAGAGCAGAGCTAAGTGTTTCCCAATGGTACTTTTTGCTATGGCACAGTATTTGGGTCCTAACCAAGACAAATTAGAGAGGTAAAGTTGTTTTTCTTTGGGCCAAAGAGATTCTGGTTGTTACCCTCTGTTTGCTCTTTAATACAGGCAAGCAGCATGGCTTACAGCTGCCACCAGGCTTCAGAAGAGCTCCCGAGCATCTCAGCAGGACAGGGAGAGATAATGTGAAGAAGGTATGTTGAAACCCCACTGCCTATAGGCAGCAATCTGTTCAATGTCATGACAGTATCAACTCTTTTTCTTGACTGACTGAAATAAGAAGAAATTATTATGTATTTTTGTATGTAAATTATGTAAGTTTGTTGCCTACACTGAAAGAAAACCTTTTTGGAACATTTGAGAGGCTGCAGACTTTCTGGATGCACACTCTTTGGATTTTGTTTTACCAAAAGAATACTCTAACTTAATTACAGCTATTAGATTTGAATCAGAAATTCACTAAAGGAAGCTTGTGGCATGTATTTGGAGGAGATAAAATTTCATATTCACCATGGTCCCTAGGAACCTTGTCTCTAAGACTTTATTCAATCTGGGTGACAGTAAAAGATATGCTATATAGCAGCCTGGCACACCAGCCTGAGCACTGTGAGACAAAGCAGATAGTGATGCAAATAGTTTACTGGCACTAGGATTTTTTAAATAAAAGATTTATAAATATCTTGTTCACAATTCCAGAAATGTCTAGAGACTATATAAATCCAAGCTGTTAAAAATTTAACTCCCATGCAGGTAATATCTAGGAGCTAAAAATCCATCACATTGCACGTGAAAACATTTGAGGCATGATTCCCCCAAAAAATCCACCCAAATCCACCTAACTGGAAATCAATTTATTAGAAAAATTTCTATTTTTATCAGAGTGTCAGCTTTTTACTAAGAAGCACCTCAAATACTCTGAAAAAATACTGACAGAAATTATTTCCTTCCACTGTTTCTTTGCTAAGCCTTTCTTCCCAATTAGTCACTAGCTCTAATATTAGTCCATAAGAACTAATTAATCTGCATGTTGCAACAGTCTTATGAGATACACATTCCCTATAAGGGAGCTTCCTTTGCTTCAGCATTTGGTAGGACTGGGGTCACAAAAGCCACTAATGGCTGGGCAAAGGCCCGCAACAGTTTCAGAAATACCGCATTTCCAACATTTAATGTGTTATTTCCCTGTCTGGTTCTGGCAGCTTCCAGGTATTACTAATGCCATATTCCTCTCAAACGCCATTACCCATTGCTACAGCAATAGGCTTCACCCTCAGGCATTCAAATAAGCTGAAACTTCCAGGATGATTTATAAAACAATTTCCTGTAGAAAACGTAACCAGTCTTGTAGAACAGAACACTTAGCTAGTGCCAGCTCAATCTGCCAATGCTTCCATTAAACTACAAGCAGCTTCTTAATGATAACAATTTTGAGTGAAATAAAACTATTGGGATCCAATTTTCTGAACTAGTAACTGTCATTATCATTTACAGCTTAGTTCAGCTTCTGGGATAACAGCCAACTGCATAGATGTTCCCTGGTTAATGATTAACAGTGTTTTCTTCTAGTCTGGAAAAAATTCCTCAACGACAGCAGTGCAAATCAAGCAACAGACTTTACTGCATCTTCATTTGCCTGACAGCAGCACAAAGCTGGCAAAAGCTGTCTGTAGGAGATTAAACTTACACAGGGTCATTAAGTAAAGGTTTGAGAAAGGAGTGATGGGATAAGGAAAATAAGTCAACCTAGAGTGGATGAACTTCAGCTCATAGCAGGTCAAAGCCTGGATCATGGTGTCAAAGTCAATGCCTCCTCTGTATGTTAAGTAGGTGTGATAATGTGACAGCTTAAAAAAATCCCAACACATGCTTCAGAACCTGAGTGCATATTGCTATTAAAATCTAGCCTTCAAAGGTTTTCCACAGAGTAAAGAAGATATTCCTCCTCAGAGATGTCAAATCTCATGCTGCTGCTGATGATCATTTGCAGCTGAATGAAAGTTCTCAACGTTTGTCACAAGTGGGTTGACCACTGGTCCCACATAAGAGAGCAGAGAGAAAAAAGTGTTCTGTGGCTTCATACAGATCACCTGCTCAAGCAATGGAAGAGCCAGTGATAAAACCTAACTGGAATCCTACATTTCCTCCTTTTATGATATGAAGAGGTGGCTTTGGTGGGGACAAAAGGAAAAGAACAGAAAAAATCCTTTACTACAGATAAAAATCATCTGGGGCCTTGCAAGTTATTCAGCATTTTCAGAAGGCTCTCATACCACATGCCAGGATCATATTCTGGGATCAGATGTTCAAAAATATTGACGGCCCATAGCTTCACTGCAAAATCCCTGCAAAGTGCAGTTACCCAGCATCTGCAGTGGCTCACTGGCAATCATTTTCTATGTGGCTATTGCTTTGGTTCCTAGGCGTTCTATTTGCACGGTTGCTGAGCAGCTGGAAGTGTAAATCATCAGACTCTTGGGCTTCCTTGAGTTAAAATTCTGGAATGCATTCAACTGGTCACAAAAAGTGGAGATAAGCAAAACCAAATGAAATTGTGGCTGCCTCTGGACATTGCTGGGTTGGTATTTCTTCCACATGTCCGCTTAAGATTTCAAATGGCCAATTTGTTTTAGGTGAAAGCATGTTTTTATATATTTTTGCAATAGTAAGAAGCTAGTTCAGTTTTCCACTGGCATATAGGGTTGGTGATCTGCTATTCAGACACTCCTGTGCTTTGCAAATTCTGTAGTAGACTACCCAGTGAAGCTGCACAGCCCTGCCTGCCCTTTGGCTGCACACAGCCTCAGGCTATAATTTAAGACAACCATTACAGCTGGAAACTCAGAAGAAAATGAGAGGCTAGGAACAGAGCTGGAGATTAACTCACAAAGACGTAAGAAAGCATTGTTTCAGTAAATGAATAGGAAATGTGTCCAAGACTGTTATGGCACAAAGAACTGGGCTTTTGGTGGTGAGAGATCAGCTACAGGAATTGCATTCTTGTCCCATGTCACAAAGTCTGTCACATGCTGGCAGGCACTGGCTCCTGCCAGAGAGTGCTTATTTATCTTCAGTCCCAGTCAGACTTTGGTGAACCTATTGTGGCATTAAACTTCAATGAATCCCATTCCAAAAGTCAAATCTCTCTTTAGAATGCAGTATTTACCCAGTATTAAAAAAATTAGAATAAGTTCCTCAGAACAGGATGTTCAGTATTAACAATTATGTCAGTCTGTGATGCAGTGCATACAGGAAAAATAGAACTAACAATGTCCTAAAAGAATAAAATACCTTTACAGACAAAATGAACAGTAACCCACAGTAAGGCAGAGGTGTCAAATCTTCCATGTAAATCAGTTTGGATAAAAGTAGTCTTATGACCCTGTCGCTTTCTTTTCCTGCAGCTGTTAACTCAAAACAGAAACCAAACTAGAGAACCTACACATTCTCAACTCTGAGGCTTTTTTCCATTACACTCTCATTTTTCAATATAGCTTCAAAAATACATGTTGCTGAACCATAAGAAACATCAGATTCTTCAGTGGATTCTAATATTTCTTTACATATGTTTCCAGCTAAGAACTGGTTTTCTTTATACTGTTATCCCCATAGAAGCTGCTTTTATATAGAAATTGCCTGGTCAGAGGCTCTAAACCAGTGTTTTGGTTAGGAGGTGAAGGAGACCCTTCTGTATATCACCAGGAGCTCTTACGCCTGAGGACTCGAGAGAGGAATCCCATGACCCAGCTAAACTCCTGAACCTGAATGGAGGGGCAAGTTATGATTCCTCTGCAAGCCAGGGATGCCAAACATCTACCTTAAATATGCACATTGCCATCTTAAACCTGAAGGAGATATCTTGTCACAGACACAGATCCAAGTACATGTGTTTAAATGAGCAACTGGACGCTCAGTCTTTCAATACTTGGTAGCCTCGTCCTTTGATTTTATTGGTACTCTCCAATTTCTCTTACCTAATCTATAATACACATCTCACTTCATCCCACTTTTTACTCATCATCTTGCCCTGCTGAATACCCAGCACTCAGTGATTTTTCACTCATTTCCTCATCTTCCCAAAACATCACCTAAATGGAAAAGAAAAATAATTGTGTCAGTCATTCCAATGGCTACACTGGCAAACATTCCTCTCTGCAGCTTTCTCAGGAAATGACTGCACAGCATCCTCACCTTGGAATTCTCAGTCAGCAGTTTGCCAGCCTCTACAACACAGCAGTAAAGTCAGTCATGGCACAGGAAACTTCCAAAACTGCAGCTTCTACTGAATCTTCAGATCTGCCTTCAATTCTTCACATTTGATCACTGTTCTCTACCAGCTTTGTAGGAGCAGCACAGCCTTTTGATTGATTAAAGGAAACCCTACCTGATCCCAGCAGCTTCTACATGGATAGCAGTATAAAGAAGATGTTTTCTTAGCTGGAAATATCTGTAAACAAAATGTTAGAATACCTACTGAGCTGAGCTTCACCATAATGATGATACTTATCTTGTTCTAAAGGGGTTTCTGTTGATACACTTGATTAGTTAAGGAATACCTGAAATGTATAAAGACATTCACATTGAATGTCTCCTCTCCAGAAGCTGATGTTTCTCAAGGTTCACTGGAATCATGTGCTCCTGCTGTATTGCTGAATCGCTTTTAACATCTTTCCTCCGAAGTTTCATTCATGAAAGAAATACTGTTCTGTGTTCTGCAGGGCACTTTACAGTTCTTCAAAAAATGCTTTCACAGCAAATAGATCAATGTCTTTCTATGTATATTTGCAACATGTATACAATATTTACACACATTCCTATGCAGACAGCTAGGATCCTTGCTATAGGCTTAATCCTTGCTACAGGCTGAATTTGAGCTCATAATGGATGAAAATATTTTCCTGAACTGCACCAAGACGGGTGGAGGAGGAGGAAAGGTGATAATTAAAAGCCATTGAGCTCGTAATCTTAAATTAGGAGAGAACTGGAATATGCCCTGGAAAAGTAAACTGAGTTAGGTAAGAAGCCATCTCCTAGTCAGTTCTCTAGTAAAATACTTATGTCTGACACTTCTTGTATTAGACTGCACAGTGATATCCTAAGACAATACTTGCAAGTGTGCAAGAGACTTTCTTTTTCTTAAAATAATACCTGAGAAAGTCTGGTGCCTTGGAAATCATGTTTTCAAAATCTGCAAATCCTAATTTCCCATCACCATCCATGTCAGCTTCTTCTATCACCTTCTCACAAACCAGAGTGATTTCCTCTGCTGTCAGCTCTTCCCGGGTCAGCTTATTGAGGGTTTTTTCCAAGTCTGCTTTACAAATGAAGTTATCTGTGTTAAAATCTAAACAAATAGAAGAACCAAAGATCACCAAGTGTACCACTCATTTACTCCAAACACAAAAAAACACACCAGAGCCCCTCCACATAGTACCATAAATCTTAAAGGCATAGATTGCTTTAAGCTCTCGGGGAGCCATTTCACTGAGCACGGAGAACATATCCACAAAGTCATTGAAGCTCAGGCTCCCCTCTCCATCTTCTGAGAAAGACTCCACAATTCTTTCTTTGAAGGGGTTCTCCTGTAAAAGACATACATAGACTGGTATTTGGAAGACGAAAAAACCTGCAGACTCCCTGATAATTAATATTTAGTTGCACAGTTGGCTCTTTAAAGACTTTTTTTTTTACTTTTTTTCCCCCAAAAATGCATCAAAAAACTTACATTTGCATGCTTTAGCAGGAAGTTTCAGCAGTCCTTGCTGCTGCATAGTACCACTTCTGGCCTTTTACTTTCAATGACACATGTCAATGTCCAACCGCTGGCTGGACTGACTAAAAATTCCAGAGATTTAAATGAAATGTAATCACCACCGGAGATGATCCTGAAGTCATTTTTAGCACCTTAGAATAAGACCATATTCTAAAACCATAAACACATCAGCAAGCATAAGAAAACCTGCTTCATCACTATGAAATCCAAAACAAATGTTTTTACAGTAAAAACCCATCATCTTTCTCAGAGCTATACAAAACCCCAACACTAATTTGTAGCTATATCAATAAAACTTGGAAAATCAATTAAATTCAGTTAAATATGAACAGAACACAAACATCACTGGGGCTGTGAGCAGCATCTCATTAAAGCTGTGCTACAGATCTTATCTGAAGCCAAGACATTGATTAACATGCTGATCCATAAATATATACAGCTATGGTGGTGGCATATTAGGTTCACTATTTATACTCTGCATGCAGCATTTTATTTGGCTTTTTAAGAAGCAGTACTGTGAAAGCTCAGAAGTTCAAGCATATCTCCATTTAATTTCTTTTTTCCCTGTAAATTTAGTTACCTAACAGGTATTCATAAACCATCCTATTATTTTAAATGAAATTTCAAAAACAAGCTATATTTGAGAGACAAATGACCAGAAAATGTTATTTTTCAGTTTACTTCAATTCTTTCTTGATAATTCACACACAGAACAAAAACATCTATGCATTTGTGGCATAACTGTGGTGACTAAAAAAGCAACAACCAGGAACAAGGCTGCTTTTATGGACAGGTGAAGTAGGGACCACACAGCCTTAGGCTGAAATGACAGCCCATTAAAGTACTCAATACTAAATACAAATTCTCCTGCAGGGTTGGATGACTGAAGGAATCCACAATTGGGAACAGGCCTACAGATTTCAAAGGATAGGAGATTAATGAGTTAACTGTTTAGATGAAGATAAAACCAGGCCAGATAAAACCAAATTAAATCGAATAGAAAAGAGGGATTCCTGAAAAAAAAAAAAAAGGAGCCTCAAAAAGCAAGAGGGTCACATCTCTCCAGAGCATGAGAATGAAAAATAACACCCCAGACCCAGGAGGCAGATGGCTGAGAGAACCTCTCTGTAAAAGGATATGTAGTGATCACTCATGTCTCACGAATGATGTGTAGGTGCAGCAGGTGTGCATCTGTGGGTACCGCTCAGGTTAAAGTACCTCACTTAAATGCCTGGAAATGTCCCTGGAAATACTTGTGGAATACACATTTACACATTAAATCCCAGTTTGTGGGATTTCCCTGTGGTTATGCACATTTACCTGTTTGTGGGATTTCCCTGTGGTTATACACATTTACCTGTTTGTGGGATTTCCCTGTGGTTACACACATTTACCTGTTTGTGGGATTTGCACACAAAAACATGCAGGGAGGAACAATTGATTCTATTGTTTCAAACTGCCAGTTTATAAATAAGCCAAAGTAAGATTCATTTGGGCTGAAATATATGAAAAGGCCCACTTTCTTCCTAAAAGCACACTAAAACATGGCGTGTTATATGTTCAATAATTGAGAATGGACATCAAAACATGTTAGAAATGTATTTTTCAGTTCTAAAATGCTGTGTAGCTTTCTTTGGAACAAACCTCATGAGAAGTAAGTGTCATGGTAACAGTAGTAAACTGACATCTTAGAGGCAGCATTGGGTAACAAACCAGGAGCAGACAGATGCAAATATCCCTATCAGCAGTGAATATCAAGCCCAGGACTTTGTGCTTTAGAAAGGCTGGGGCAGGATCTCACTGACTCAATAAGCATATTGCAGCTGTATAAGATGAGTTATTTATTTGGCATGTCAGAGATCTTGAAAATACAGATGAATTAAGAATGAATTAAATGAACCTAAGCATACTTCTTAAGTAACTCTTTGCCAAATGGATCTCTAAAACCAAAATGAAAAATAAAATCTTTCCTCATATTGATTTCTTTCCTTTAACTTTCTCATATTATGTGTCTTCAGGCAGTATATCTGTGGCTTGCACAATGGAAAGTATTAGCTTACCTTCACAGATACTTTTCACATCCTTTCTGTAATTTCATTACCTCTACTCTAAAGAGCACAGATTAGGGTTCCATCATATTTAAAGGAAGAGCCATGGGGGAAGGGAGTAAAGGGGAAAATTATATTGTTTTTTCCTAGATTGCTTTCCCATAAGCACTAGTTGTTGAAAAAATATTCATTTTAGAACTAGAAACTTCCACTTGTCTTAAAAAGCTTTTTCTGTAGTCTCATGACAAAAATGAGACAGGAGACAGAAACAATAAAGAATTACTACAACCGAAAAACAACTCTGCTGTTTTTAGATTGATGTTGTTGCTGTAGTGGCTCAAGAGAATCCTAAATATGCAATCCATCTTTGTAAGGAACAATTCTTTTACTCAGATAATTGTGTTTCTGTGCATTTTAAAATCTCACACAGCATCTATTCCAACATTCAGACCTTTAACTGCTTACAATAAAACACAACCATTAGTTTTCTAACAAACTGTTTGAGGATTTACTCCTGGCACTGCAGCTAAATCACCTGTTACATCCTTCTGTCCTCTAGTTTCCATCCCAGACTCTAGGAAAGTACTCAGGTGGCCTTTTGCCTTATCTGTTTTGTAGTTTGAAGAATTAATTTCAAACATCCAATCCTATTTCCACATGCTGACTGCATTTTGGAAATAAGAGGTTGCAAGTGAATATCAAAGATAGGTCAAGATAATTAAGCAGGAGGTACTGGAGTACATTTTGGTACATTTTGTCATTACAAAATGCTGCTTAATTTTCATATGCACAGAAACACAATAATGACTTTCCCTTTTGTATTTGAACATAAGTCCCCACTGACTTTAGAGAACACATTTAAAAGCACAAAGCAGTCAAGTTTGCAGACTATTGCAAGTCAGAATCCTTGGATGCTTTAATCAGGACTTTTTCAGCAATGGTAAAAACTAGCTTTTCTCAAATTTCAGGAGTTATTCCAAAGCAGAGGGGAAAAAAATTGCTATCAGACAAACATTAATATAAAAGTAGTTAAATTGTTCATTACCAAAGCTCCACAGGAAAGACTGCTGCTTCAGAAGGGAAGCATAAGTGCAACAGCAAATTGTCCCTGGAGCAGAAAAAGGCAAGTTTCTTTGCAGGGTTTTTTTCTTAATTTTCTTCTTCCTCAAAATCAATAACTTGGGTTTTATGTGTCTATGATTATATTAATGCTATCAAACTTCTCTGCAGTGCCTGCAGGATACTGTTTAAGAAATTCCTGGAGAAACCAAGGCTAAGACAGAGCTAAACTGGTACATTTATGTCTTAATGGAAAAAACTATTTTGTTCTGTCAGAAAGCAGAAGCATATGAAATTCAACAACAACTCTTTACTAAAATCACAACAACCAAAAAACCAAAGATTCAAGCTGTATCCAGAATTGCTTAAATATTAGAGAACCTACCAGCACCTCGTGGGAAGATAAGGCATTGTGACAAGAACTGATTCCTAACTGTGACAGGGACGTGTACAGACAAGGCTGCAGGCCAGCAGGGAGGCACAGGCTGGGAGAGAAAACAGCCCCCGATGACACTTGGAGCACAAGCTGAGATGCTCGGATAAGGAGACTTCAGAGAAGCAAGGAGAGCAGTCGGAGTGAAGTTTTGCTCCTCTGAAGGGAGTGAAACATCCCATCATAACTAGGAACAACTAACAGAATGCAGCAAGGATGTCGAGATGAGCTGGAGGCAAAAATTAGCCAGAGCAGGGCTGGGGCTTGAGAAGATCACCCTGCTCTGGCATCATCCATTGCCCTTTCCATGGAAAGCCCAGGTGTCATTGCCCGACGCACAGAAAGCTCTGAACCTGAAGACTCACTGAAATCACGTCTAAAACCTCATCCTATTAACACTGTGGAAAGTATTTTTATTTTGAAGCAACTCGCTTGCATTCACTTTTAAACTTACTACAAATAGGGTGCTAACATTGGTTCTGAGATGTGAGATGGAGTTGCTGTTCCCTGTGTGTCCCTGCTGGCTCCTGTGCCTGCTGCCCAACCTGTTTCAGTAGTGCATTTATAAACTACCTACATCCCCAGTGCAGCTTATGGCAAGGCCTGCAAGGATCAATGAAGTTCCTGTGTGAGCCAAAACGCAGGAAGCAACAGACTGTAAAGTGAGGGAAACAAAAGTGTTTCCCCTCCAGCAGCCCTTTGCTGCCCAGCTCTGGAGAGAAGGATTGCTCTGCACTGCCCACAGAGAGCCCACAATCTAGGAAAGAGACAATCTGGGATGTGGGAATGGACACCCACCACTGCTGCCAGCCACAGGGGTCTCTGACACCAGGTTACATTCCCACCTGCAGCTCTGTGGCAATGACAGTGATAATGTGACCAAAATCAGTTTTAATTTGAAAAAATATCACTTTTGCTTTCTCTCTGGTCCCACACTGAGCAGTCCATATCATGGCTACAGTTTTGCTATATTAATTACTGCCATCTCACAGGTGTCCAGATGCCCCAAAGTAAATTTATTAGACTGGTGCCTGTGTAACCAAAATTGCGAAAATTAGAGAACAGAGACTGCAATGAAACTGATGGAGTAAAGTAGCTCTGTTACTTCAGTGTAATGGTAGATCTAATCAACTGAAAGTACCTTTCCCTTCTTTATTTATTTATTTCTTGTCCCAACTTTCAACTTTTCAGAATCAGGGGTTAATGAATAATTCATTACCAATTAAAGAGAATGACCATCAGCATTTTTTTTCCCCTCGAAACACAAAACACCTGGCTCAAAGCTTTAATGCATGAGGTAAAGATCTTTCTTTATATTAGCAAAATCTAATTTAGAAAAGTGTATTATTGATTCTACCTGTTTGTCAGAACCTGCAGTGGCATTGAGCTCAACATTGCCAGTAACTAGAAATGTAATGTGTATATGAAAAAAGCCAGGTGCATTGAAATTAGCACTAATTTTATTAGAATTCAATAGACATTTAGGTCATTTATTTCTATTTTAAGAAGGAAATGTTGTCTTTGTCTTCACCTTGATGAAAATTTACCAAAGAAAGAAAACACCATAATGATTTGTTAGGCAGTCTGGTCAAGTTGCAAAGGTTAAAGATTTTTTTCTTAGTGTATCAGCTGAAGTTAGTACCTAGGTCGATTCAAACATAAACTCTTGAGGAAAGACTCTCTCCCTCTCACCCCTGTCTGCACAGATGCCCACAAGATGCTTCATGAGCAAGATGGACCGCAGTTCATAATAAAGATCCCAAGCATTTTAACATCTTTTAGTGTCAATGCTTTGAAAGAGCTGTAGAATATCACCTAGTTTCCTCTTACTGGGATTTTACTAGAAACAAGCTCAGTAGCTATTGAAAGCACTTTTCTCTGTGAGCTCCCAGAATTCCTGAAATAAAATGAGTGGTTTACAACCAATATTTCTAAGGTTTTTCCACAGACTTATGAGACCTGAGAGAGAATTTGTATAAAATTCAACACTGAGTTTGTCCTATTACTTTCATAAAGTCAGGTTCCATTACCTGGAGACATCTTCTAAAGCAGGGTCAGAAAGCCTCACGGATTTGTGGTGCAGTAGATAGATTATGATCCATACATGATTATGATTCATACATGGAAGCCTCTTAGGAAGTGTATCATCACCATTAAGTTTGCTAAGCTGGCATGATATGATCCTGTATCTCAATCTAAATAAGATCCTGTATAAAATTTCTGTTTTAGATGTCAGCTTCAGTACCAGGCCTTCCATCTTGAAAGTTCTCATAAAGTGAGCTGTTCCTTAAGTGCTCAATCCTCTGTCACTGAAGCCAAATAGACTCTGTGTCATCATAATTTCTCACTTCCTTTTCTACGCTTAGCCTTGATTTGTCACAAAGCAACTCCCAGCTGTCTGGCAGTTAAAGTGTGAGGAGTCAAAGAACTGTACCAAAGAATTCATGCTGTGCTATCAAGACCTCAGAGATGATAACATAAACCCTAAGGAATACTGATGCCATCAGAAAAAGCATAAATATATTTTGCTGAAAAAGCCCATGCCTACTGTGAAAAAGAATTCTAAATTATTTCTCAGCTTCTTCAGAAACCCAAGCTGTCTACAGGCATCTGCTAAATCAGAGTCTGAAGAATAACTGAAGGATAAAAATTTTCCCAAGGTTTTCTATTGAATTAAATGCTTGCATGTGTTGAATATTTCCATTTATATGAAATGCTGGTCGAATACTTTTTAATATGCATACATTAACAAATCATGCTTCTTGCTTAATAAATTATATTATCCCAGAATCAAACATACAGCAAGTGTGGTATTAAAGAGTTCTGTGAACTTCAACTTGAAATCTAATTCAAATGTTTTTCACTTCATGTTGGCTTAGTGTCTCTACAACTGAATGTCTAAAGCGTGGCTTCTGCTTGTAAAATATCAGATATTTGAAAAAAATATAATACAAAAGAAGAATTTATAGATCATTAAAATAAGGTGGAAAGCCATCAATTACAAGGTTTTTATAGCATTGTTCTTAAAAAGCTTAATAATGTTTCATGCAACTATCAGATTGAACACATAATTGTTTCCACATTGTAGTAATTTATAGACATCAATTGACTAGCGCACATTAAAAATAGACTGTGTGACACAACACATCATAATTCAATGAATTGTTTAAAAATAAATGCTAAAACTCCACATATGTCCTGTTAAAAACATAAACTATTAAATTGTTGAACTGAGAATAAAAACAAAGCGTCTCAATTTTTTTTTGCACTGATTGCCTTATACCTACTGCTTCTCTCATTTGCAGTTACGTGGACTGTTTCTCCACTTCCTACCATGTAATGTACCCATGAAAATGAAAACTCCTGATAATTAAGAAAAATAATATTCATTGTGCTCAGGTAGCTGAGAAAAAAAGGGGAAAACCTTTACTTTTTATTAGCAATATTCTGCACACTGCTAGCAAATTTCCTACAGACTGAGATAAGAGCTTCAGATTTCTAACCTGCTCTTCACACAGAGATCCCTGTGGGTGCATGGCTTCTGCAGGGGATATACACAAAGAGCAAAGATTGCTAAATTTATTTCCTATTCGTTTCCTTTAACATCTACCCTAACTATCTCTGCAACAAAGACATCCACCTGAATATTTTTCCAGTTTCTGGGGCTGGTTTTGCCCTTGAACAATAACAGGAAGGGGAAGACCTTAGCATGCCACAGCACTTCTATTAATTTTGGAAAAAAGTCTGGCAGACGAGCTAGAGAAGTTAAGATACAGTTTGCAAGCAGACTGCAAGCAGTCAAAAGTGATACCTTCAGCTCAGGCATGTTTATTATAAGCTGCATAGGTAGTTTAACATCTGGGTCCTTTGTATAGTCCATGGGCACAACGTTTGGTGCCATTTCATGGTATCGGCCGTGCAACCTGTAAACAAGCAGAAACAAACAGCCAATAAGCAATTTTAAATAACCAATTCCATTCAGACAGTAATCAGGTACAAATTTGTCTTGCCGCTCTAAACATCGGTTTCAGTGCACAAGTCTGAGCCCACCGAATTCCCATCTTTGTGAAAACAAGAGGCCTTTGATGCAGCACCCAGCGTAACTGCTGCCAGCAGCCACGTGTTTCTCAAGGTCTGTCACTGAGCAGCTTCACACTGTGTATGTAACATTTGGGCACTGCCAAGTATGTGCACAGAAGGCCTGAGCCAAGGCATGTACTACAAAATGCAATTCTTGCCACATGTGGAAGTTAACTCTTACACCTAATTCAGAAAGTGCCCCTTTGTCATGTCCTGTGTATTAACACAGTGTATTCTGATCCCTCAGTGGGACATGTGTACTACTTGTGTACATTATAAAGCCATATCTTGTGACTTATTTTCCTTTTAACAAAAAATCCTGCCTGCTCACTAGGCATACTAACAGTTACATATAGAGATTACCGTGTTTTAACAGCAGAATATAAACAAAACAGTAATACAGGAAGAAACACCTCAGCAACCCCTTCATTTCGCCGCTTTACCGGCAGCAGCTCCGCACCCAACTGAACTACTTCAGGTTCCTGTGTGTAAATAAACTCCAAAACTAGGATAAAATCATCTACAGGCATCTGTTTTCTCATGATTATTATATGCCACAAAGAACACATAAAATGAAGCACAGAAACACATTTTTTCTGCATTGTAGGAAACTGATGTCCTCATGCTGCACAGCAATATTTCGTGCCATACCAGAAACTGGATATCCACTATCTCAGCACATTTCAGCTGCTTACCACAGCTCACCCTGACATTTCATAAATACTGTGTAATTCAAGATGCAATAGCTATTTTCCTCTCTAGCAATTGATTTCTCCATTGTAAATAGCAGCTAAAAAGATGCTTCTAAATACAACAGAAAAAGCAACTTAAAAGCACTTAAAAAGAAAAACTTCAAAGAAAACAAAACTTTCAAGTCCAATATCCATCAATGGGTTACCTACTTTTTTAAAAGCTAGAATACTGAAATGGTGTTCTAGTCTTCAAGAAAATAAAGCACTCATTATTGGCAAAACTTGACCATTGTGGACAACATTCAGAAATTTAGGAGCTTGACAATCCCTGCTTATTTTAACTGCCAAGATTTCCTTCTTTAATATTAGATTTGTCTCTTTATAACATGCAATATCAGTGCAAAGTAAACCTGTCACTTCTTGCTGACAGAATTCACTATCATGTCCACAGAAACTGCGATCTATTTATACTGAAATTCAGCCATACCCTTTGGCAGCTGAAATGAAAGAAGGATACAGCTCCCAGCTCTAGACTAGACTCTGACAGAATTGTTCGCAAGGCAGGTGCTGGACACAGAAACATGCAGGCAACTAGCTGTAGATTTGAGGGCAGCTCTCATATCCTGTTTTCCTCCCAACTAACTCTGCCGTTAATTCACCAAATCAGTCAAAGATCTGTGGAAGCAAGAGCTTTCTACCTGGGTGGATTTCACACTAAAGCATCCAAATGAGTCTGTAGGAAGTGGCTCTGATCTAACTCCTGCAAACTAAATTACACCAATAAAACACATCTTCCACATGCTTTTATCCACAAGGATCCAGTAACTCTATTTGTAATAGCCTTATCACATGGCATGATTAGCATTTAAGACCGTGAAAAGGGCCATAAGATTTCCCAGTACCAAACATATAGTATGTTGCACTTACTCCATTATCCTTCAAAATAAAAAACAAAAAACCCCAACCAACTGAACAACCACAAAAGACAGTAACACCTTTTCCTTCTGTAAGATCTTGATGCTGGAAGGTTCTTCAAGGACACTATGTACTGTTTTATAATCAGCTGGATTGCCAGTATCAGATACTGGATTTTGTAGAAAAAATAACAGACCTGCTTCAGCCTTTTAACAGGATGCCAAGAAAACCACCTGTCACAGTCCTTTTTGCTGGAGGTCCACCAAAACTCCCGTTCAGTTGAATAACTTATGTTGCATTGGGAGAGTACTTACTTTTTGGCAAGGAAACAATACATGTCTGATCAACTATTCTGTAACATGATGTAAAGGTCAGTAGACATCGGGGTTATTTACACCCATAATCCTCCTGCCTGTATGCAATACCTCACTACACCTTGTAGTGTTGTGCACTGTGACAAATGAGTAATCACTTCCCAAATGCTGCTCTCATTACTGAATGTTCTCTCACATCTCTCAATAACATTAATTCCTAACTACAAATAGAGAAGAAGCAAAGCTCTGGTAAAGGCTCTGATATTTCTCCTGTTTTGGAGAAGCGGAAGGTTCTTCAGGTGACCTGAACACATCAGAGCAGTTGTGACCTAGAGGAAATGCTTTTTGTCCCTTTACTCAGCATGCCCTTCACAAAATGCATGTCTGAAAACAACCTCAAACCTCTTTATCTGTCCTAGACACAGAAACATTCATGTCTTGTCAGGGAAGTAATGCAAGGTTTTGCAGTGCTGTCTGAACACACAGATTTGGAAAAGCTGCCATTATCATACAAAGACCATCATGTACATTCAGAAGCCCAAGACCAGCCTCACTGTTTTTGCAGCAGTAACTACTACAGCTGTATTTCCTTTAAAAGATTCTTCTAGATGCATGCAAAAGCATTTTCCTATTCCTGGATGTGCTCTCTTTGCCAGCAGGATTCCGTATTAACTTTGCATGGAAGTAGGAAATGAAAAATTGGCGGTGTCTTCCCTGCCACAAGTGAGAGTGGGAGGGAATGTGGTGATAAATTTAATGGCAAATTTCATTAACTGATGATGCTTTGTCCCCACAGTACTGGTACATGTTTATGCTTCATGTACAACATTCAAGGATTAAGGCTGTGATTCTGTATCATTTTAATCCAGTCTAAACCCAGACTGCTGATATGCCCTTGCAGAAATTTGAAGCCCACCAGCTACTCATGTCACTTGTGTAAGCAGTAACATTTAAGAATGTGTAGTGAGGTTCAGGGAACTGATGTGTTTGAAAAAAAAGACGTTTTCACAGTTAGCTCCTTGAGGTTACTGAAGCAGTTGTGACAGCAGCAGAAGAAAATAGGGGTTTCATTTTTCTATTAAATTAATCAATAAATGCAGAACAAGACTTACCCCTGTAGACAGCAGTAGTTTTAAAATCAACTCAGCTGCCCATCAACCAGTGAAAACCAAAGTTCAGAAAAAAGCCCACAACACACTTTTGTGTTTTCTGTCCCCACAACCTACTTTTGATTGATGAGAACTCTCATTTTACTACTTTGGGTCTTTTACATGGCAAAAAAAGGTAGGTCAGTCTGTTCCCACTTGTCAAGGGTGAAACATCCTAGAGTCAGCAAGGATGATGCTGTGGGAATTTGCTGGATATAGTCTGGGATGTATCTTACAACACAGCCTCCTGCTCTACCTGAACAGATCTGAAAAAAGAGATTTCTACGCTTACACCCTGCAGCAACCATTTAAATTCACTATTGAGCTTTGGGAGGGAGTCAGACTGTACCCAAGGTCACCAGTGGGTGTGTTAAAACAGAAAGCAGCTCTTCCTTGGCCTGGTGTACATTCATCTCCACCATTAAATGTAGTGACAACACATTACAGCTGGCTGAGCTGCCTTTTTAACAGGATCTCTGCACTGAAGGAGTGCTGAAAACAAAATATAAAAGCTTGCAATGGTTCCTTGATTAGAAACAAGTAGAGGCTTTAAAGTGGCTTTAAAAATAAATAGACATCTTCCCAGTTTTGGTCCCACAGCAACAGTCATTTGATTTATGCTGGAAGGGGAAAACATTTTTATTCAGCAATATATATCCTATTTATTCCTAAGTAAAAGGGATGCATTCAAAGACTTGTACATTACACTCAAGACCATCTCAAAGAGCAAATTCTGGATTGCTCAGCACCGTTCTGAATTGTCAGGAAAAAAAAAAAAAAGCAAATGGCTTAACTAGAACAGTGAAAGCAGGCAGTGAGTGCTGATGGACAGTGCCACCACAGGTTCACAGGAGCCATGGCACGAGCTGATTATACACTGGTTGTACGGGATGGAACAACCTGTGCCTGCAGCAGGACCAGAAGTGCAAGGCTGCTGTTCAGTTGTACTTTCGGTTATCCACCACAGAGGATAGGCTCCTGTCCAGATGCCAGAGCTGAATGGAACAGCTGGAGAAGGACTTTGTGTAACACACAGAAAAGAATTCACCACTCCAGAGACCAGCAGGAGAATTGACAAGTCAACATAAAGCCCTGGAAACAAGTCAACATAAAGCCAGGTTTAATTAATCAGCCCTTCCAAGCACCTGAGATGGATGGAAGTAAAAGAAGCAGCATTGAAGATGGGATTGCACAGAATGCAGGACAGAATGCACTGATGGGAGCTGATTTACAGCCCTTGCTGCAGAGGCTGTAGCCCTGTACTGATGCAAATCAGTGAACTGCACAGGCTCTCCTGTCTTGCAGTCCTTTAATGGACAGCTGGGGAACAGAGCCAGACACACCAAAACCTACAAGTCTGCCACACAGGGAGAAAAAGCTGCTATAGCTCAAAAAGAAGGAGGTTCTTTAATCTGGGGCTGAGAAACTAAGGAAGGAGGGGCCTTTGGGGCAGCTGATAAAGTACTTGGAGGGTCTCAGATTTATGCCATACTTGCACAAACTCCTTTTGCAATAATAAATGTTAAATGTTACACATGGTAACGGAGGCATAAATCCCTGTGCTGCACCAATTCCTCAGTGAATTATTGCTTCCAAGGATTGCAAGAGGTTAGAACAGTCTATTAGAGAAGGTGGTCTACCGTGTGAAGCTGAAACCAAAACGGCAGGAAACGTGACACAAGGAAATTCAGTCAGAAACTGAAACCACAACTCACTGACCTGCCGCAGTTTGACAAACAGATAAGGAACAAAGGACCTTGAGAAACATAAGCAGAAAGGGTTGAAAATTGAAGGAATTCTGTTACTGATATGCCTTTTTCCCTTTTATGCTTTCCAGTTGAAGTTATTTTCATTGTATCAATAAAACACAGTAACTGGGCACTGAAATCAGATTTATAAAAAGGCAGCATAATAGGATGAGAAAAAGTGTATAGATGAGTCTTCTGCTAGTTTTTAGTTAGCATGTAAAGTATTTATTCATCTTTGCAATTGCAAAATGAAGCAGCACAAATTAATTTAAGAGAATACTACAAAAATATCCTCTCAAATCATATACAGTAAAATTAAAAAGAAATTGTGAGAAATGTGTTTGGCAGACAATTTATAATAACTAGTTATAATTTATAATAACTAGTTATAGTTATGAAAACTCTGACTTCCAATATATGTACCTTACTGCTCCCAGGCCTACATGATGCAAAGTGAGTATAGATAAGAACACTTGATAATGTTTTTCCTTCCTGAAGTGCCACTCAAATCCCTGCTCACAGGCATCTTTTCTGCTGGTGGTTCCAAGAATCACAGAGTGACTGAGGTTGCGAGGAACTCCTGAGATGAACTGGTGTAGCTGTGATATTTTATTAAAAATCCTTTCCTAGGATTTTTCCCCTCCTGAGGAGCTGGGAGCCTCAGGAAAGAAATGTAAACAATAACTATCTTCTGCTGTGGAATGCAACAGGTGCATCTTCCATTGCTCCATGTGGATTGTTTTCGATTGATGACCAACCACAGCCACCTGTGCCGAGGCTGTGAGCAGTCACAGGATTTTGTTATGCATTCTGTTCTATTCTTGTTCTTTGTATCCTTCTGATCTCTCTGTTCTTTTAGTATAGTTTTAATGTAGTATTTTAGTATAATATTTAACATAATAAATCAGCCTTCTGAGAAACACGGAGTCAAGCCTCGTGTCTCCACACACAGAGAGTTCGTTGCAACAAACTGGTGCAACCTCCTGCCCAGCAAGGGCACCTGGAGCAGGCTGCCACATCCAGATGGCTTTTGAGTATCTCCAAGGCTGGAGATTCCAAAACCTGTCTGGGCAGCCTGTTCCAGTGCTTGGTCACCCTCACAGTGCTTCCCTGTGTTCAGGCAGAACCTCCTGTGTTTCTGTCTGTACCCACTGCCCCTTTTCCTGGCATGGGCCTCTGTCTCCTTTGCAGCCTCCAGATCTCAGCTCTCTCAGCCTTTCCTCATATGAGCCAGTCCTCAGTCCCCCATCGATCTCAATAGCCCTTTGCCAGATGCTTGAGCAGCTGTACTGGGGAGCCCACAACTGGACACAGCACAGCATCACTCCAGACTCCATACAGATCAACAATGACAGGGATTCTTTCCTCTCACAAGCCTTAGCAAAACAGGTACAATCTGACTTAAATATAATACAGGAAAGGTTTATGGTACGGAAATACAGAGACTGCCTAAAACTCTTTTTTTTTTCCTTTTTCATTCATAGAGGATACAGAAATATTTTTAACAACAAGAATAGTAACATAATTATCAAGAAGATCAACAGTAGCTTCAGAATATATGTTCTTTGTGTGTATAGTTCCTTGCCTAAAACTCAGGAAGATTCCCAAGGGTATAGAGCTCCCCTAATGTCATTCTTTTGGCTGATGTGTTTTCCTCCAAAGCTGACAATAGGGCAATTCCCCTTTCTGCATACAAAACTTCAAACTCTCTAAAAGAAAAACAAGAGTTGTTTTCTAATCCTCCCTCCATTTGTGTAGCAACTTGCTCCACAGCAAGCTGCCTCCCAAGCAGTTTGCTGCCTCTGCTCCCTTATAAGGAAGCTTTCCAGACTCTTGAAGTAACCACTGCTTAATTCTCTGGCAGATTTCAGATTTAAAATCCAACATTCAGCTGGATTGGCTAGAAGGGCTCCTGTTACCTCACCTTTCACCCATCAAGAACAAGCCACAAAACAGGTGGAGAAGAGAAGGCAACAGAAGAGCTATTTTTCTTCTATCAAGGTTCAAAGGTTTGCTGACATCCCAAACGGTGCCCAGCTTGGTCATTTAGTGCCATGTTCCCCTGGCAGTTGTCTAACTAGGTAAAGTCACTCTCAAGTAATACGACTTGAATTGACAACTTTTGTGCTTTTTGGCTAGGACAGACTTCCAAAAACACATGCATTTGAGTGCTTGTTTGGGTGCCAAACTGTACAAGTCTTCAGGGAGAAGCAGAAACAGATGGGCTGATGAACAGTTAAGCATTATTGCTAGAGTGAAAGCTTGTCTGCCAGAAAATCAGATTTGTAAAACTGAGTAAGAGAAATAATGCCTTATGAGAGACAACTCAACCATTTGTTCCCATTTACAATCACAAGAGAGGAACGTTATATAATCAGATTCATTGCTATAACTAAATGGTTTTCCCAACTTTTCTTCATGTTATTTTTTTTTCTTTTTATTCCTGTTTCTCTCTACAGGATGTTTTCCAGGATAACAAATCTTTTTCAAATGGTGATGCCCAAAACTGGACAGTCTATTCCTACTGAGGTCGCAGTACTGCTGAACGGAATTCTCCCATTTTATGAACACTGCTGAGGCTAATGCATTTTAGAAATGCATTTCTCTTTTTTGCAAGAGCATTGTGGGGCATGGTGTTGTTAAAATGATGCTTACTTTGCTCAGATCACTAACTCCCCAGCCCATTTTTTTGATACACTCCATTCTGCACTTGCAAATTTTTTCTCAGTTCTTAGGACTTAAGTGTGTGAATTTTCTTTTGTTCACTTTGACTCTAGTAATTTCTCTAACGTACTGAGTACAGCTGAAAAAGCAAATCTCGATCTTCATAGCATCTGCAACTCACTTCACCTCAATGTTTCTTACCATTCTCACCAATTTTCTATGTTCAATGTTCAGGAGTATTTTGACCAAGAGTTCAGTGCACTTACACAAGTAGAAAAGGACTAACACAAACTGGAATATGTAGAAGTCTTTACCAAAATAAAGACAGGTTGCAGCTACTTCTTTTCTCTGACTTACAAAAGGAGATACTCACAGGAAGATTTGCTTTTAACAAATCTGCAGTGGCTGCCTCTGAGCATGTATTAAGTTCTAGGCACTTACAGACTGATTGTCTACCAGTGTGTTCTGGCATCTCTCCCTGCAGAAAAGTTGTGTCCTGAAGCTACACACATTGGTCTAAATTTCCTTAAGAAAGGAAATTCTCCTTAAGAAAATGGGGGCATGTTTTCAAAGCCCTAACACCACCAAAGCAACCAGTAACAGCTCTAAAAATTTGTCAGATGTCATATTAATATTTTAGATAATGTTTTGAGTCAGTGATAACATAAATATGTCTACAATAGCCAACATTCTTTAATATGTTCTTGCCCTGGGGCCCATGACTGAATGCTCATAGCTGCGATCAGCACTTCCAAAAATTAACCATCTTTAACCAAGATTTAGGAGTGTATTTAGGTTTTCTTGTGATAAACAGCTATCAAATACCAATAGTGAGCTATGGTTCTCTTTCACCAGGCACACTTACCTCTACTGCAGTCTTACTTTATATTTTTTCTTAGATCCATTTTCAGCATTTTGTGTTAAACTTTTCTTCACTTTAAATTAATAAGTTATACTATTTTCTAATAATTTGCACATTATCCACACTCAGATTACTAATCAAAAAAAATGTCTTCAAGCCCTCTGACCACAACCTGTATTTACGTTGACTTGAGCTGCTGTTGACACCAAAGCCTTGCATTCTAAAGTCAGTGTGTAAGTCAATCCAACACCTTACTGGCAGGGAAATGCTCTCCTCATTTTCAGTTGCATTTGCTCACTGTGGCTCTCATGCCAGCTTTGGCACTCATCTGATCCTTTAGAGAGCTGATTCAGCTTATTAAACCAGCAGAAAATAGATTTACTGTTGTTTGGGGTTTTGATGGGCTGCTTTCCCTGTAGGGACAGATAAAAACACTTAGCCTGTTTTACCTAATTGCAGTCTCATGCTGGTTTACATCAGTTTATAGCAATCTAAATTGAAGCTGCCATATTCATTCCTTCATCCCCACCTACACAACAGTCATTAACAGCCATGCAAATGGATTGTGAGACAGACAGGGCTTTCTTTTTTTTTTTTTTCTTTTTGTAAGGTTGCTCCTTGTTGGATCATCTCACTGAAGTCAGCAGCTGCACAAGAAATTCAGTTCAGCCTAAAGAGGACTCAACATGCATTTCCTCCACATCAGCCCTGTGAGCATCCTGCAGGGTAAATAAGTGCCCAGCAGTACCTGGTTGCCCCTCCACTGAAACAGGGAGATGCTAAATCAGTAAGTGCTAATTAACCAGGGAGTCATAACCCATTTTATTCCTGCTCACTAAAACTTCACCTCAGACTTGTAGAAACACCTCTGGATTCTACACTGACTGCAGGATGTGCCCTCACTGGTATCACTGAGCAGAAAAGCAGCAAATCCCTTTCAAACAAGTCACTGTCTCAACCCTAAAATAGTCTGTGATACTCACTTTAAGCTAATCACCACCTGATGACAATTATACATTATAAGTGTATCTTAAATCCAATCCTACTCTATTCTATACAATTAATTCCTGCAGAATAACAGGCATTATCTGGTTTCCTCACAAGTCAGATAAAAAGATTTAACCCCTTCCACATGGATCACGAAGGAGAAATTTAAAAGAATTTACTTACCGAAGGATTTCCTTCCGAGTGAAGAACGTGCAATCCTGTTAAAGAAACAAATTGTGTCATTGTACTACAGAAATATTGAAAACAACAGCAAAGAGTTATTTCCTTTCCTTTTGAAAGAAACTCAGATCTGACAGAAAAACATTAAATATGTTTGGGTGCCATCTACACTTGACTCAGAAAGCAATATACACTATAAAAAAATAGGAATATTTCAATACAGGCCTATCAGTAAAAAGAAAGATCTTGATATTGTGATAGTTCAGGAGGAAAAAACAGGTTGCTGAGATATATCTCCAATGTAGAATGACCAGACCAGAAACAAAACTAAATACAAAACAGAAGGTATATGCCAAAAGTATTAATTAAAAGAATATGGAAAACTAAAAACAACAATCTGTTGTTGATGACAAAAACTGTCTTCTTACTTTAAGTATCCCCCTGCTGGAGACAACTGGTTTAATCATAAAATTATGTAGTTATTTATTAGTTATTAACCATTTTTGCTAACAAACACTTTGCACTGTGGTCACTTTGCTGAAGGCTGCAAACTCCTTTATTTTAGGAGCATGGATAAATGGATAGCCCCTGCCCTGAACAGCAGCAAACCATTCAGCTCTCCCTGTGCTATCACAGAACTAGAAATAACTAAAATGCTAAAGTAGAGCTTGCTGAACTTGAGAGAAGAGATACAAGCATTCACTTGCATTCTAAATGGCTCTGTGATGTGACTGAATTTACACTGGTTTAATTCACTTCACAAACACCTCTGTTATACTAGAATTCAAACACTTCACCAAAGAACCAGAATATGAGCAGTGGCAGAGTTTGCATTTCATGCATTTCTACTTCAGTCGCAAAAAATATAGATAATTTCAGGTGCTGTGAGGAAAAAATAATCAGTCCCATCCCATTCAAAAACAATCCCCTGATCTCCACTCGTACCTGGTATGTATTTAATGGAAACTCTGCCCTGCATCTAAGACTAGGAACACTAGTGGTAGTGAAATATTTGATAATCAGTTGAGAACATCATTCATCGATTCAGAGAATACGTAACTTGAACTTAGAGCCAGCTCCTGAGGTTGTATATATAGGGGACAACCACCAACACAGAAAATTCTTCCTGATTACCCACCTCTCTCACAGGCCCATGTGATGTGGCAGGGCATTTTCCTAACCATTCAGATCTTTGTAGCTTTCCCCCTTTAATGGAAAGATATTTAGAATGTATCACCTTTGAAAATCAGCTTGTGACAAGATAACAGTATCAGACTTGGAAGTCACACTTGAAGGGTACATACAGGTATTTTGTCTCTACAAGTCCTGCTCTTCAACCAGTGAAAAAGTATTTCTTTCTCAAGCTCAGACTCACTGGGGCTAAATGCCTTTTTCTTCCAAGGAGGGGAGGAGCAAAGGATCCCTTGCTGGCAGAAGCAAACAGCCTGTCTCAGGTGTCCAGGAAGACGATCAGTCCCACAGACATCAATTATTGAGCTGCCCTGCTGTCCTCCACACAAAGTGCCTGGAGCAGCAGCTCTTCCTTCAGAGGATTGTGCAGTTACAAGGCCCAGGAGGAAGCGCCTTGGGAGCTGCTGACACTGATGTCACATTGTCTGCAACCGCACAAAGTGACGTTGGAGCCAGCTGGTCAGGTCTTCCTTAATTCCACACAATCAACACAGTCAAACTGTCACTTAAGGACACTTCATTTACTAAGAAAGGGCAGGTGTAATCTCACAAATAATTGTAATGCCCTCAGCAGCAATCATCTGCAATTATACAGGCTGGAGAAAACAGCAGCCACTTAACCAGAAAGCTGACAGGAAAGCGATGTACAAATGGAGACAAAGATGAAAAGGAAAAGTTACCCTTTACCTTGTACAAGTCCTGCAAAAATGCTATTGGAAGACAAATTAGGTCAGATAATGAACCATTTTTGCTGACAGTCCACACATTTTTTATATCTTGTTCTGAGTTGCATCATGACCTTGAAAATAAACACTGCTGCCTGCCTGTTTTTTGATCAACAAGTTTTTTACTAATGTAACTACCCCACTAATACTGAAAACCTCTATAGCAGAAGCAGTTGCAACTATCGACCTAACCACTGTTACTGACAGCTCTGTTTCAATTACACCTGCCAATTGCATGGAATTGTCTGGGATGAAGGGTGCCAAAAAAATTCAAGAATGGTCTCACTCTTAAGAGAGATCTTAAAGCTACTCAGGGTCAAAGCACCAAAAACTCACTGTGACCTGGCCTATACTCTTGATCCAGCCAGCTATGAAACAATTTACCACAAAAAAGCCTGTCTGGTATCAAATGGCAAGTGCAAAACCGCAGCTCCACGTGACCTCTGATAGGGAAGTGCAGCCACCCCTCTTGCTTCTCCCACCCTTTTATTTCTGCCCGTTCCTTTACGCAGACTTCACCTTGATGAGCAGAATAACTGCATCAGAGAACTCTGAAGGAAGGAACTAATATGTTTGTAAATGAACCTAGCAATACTGGACACATTTTCAGCTCGGATAATTTCCTTTTATTGACTTAGAATATAGCATTGGCAGTGCTGGTACAAGAGATGAAGGTGAAACAAGTATCTGTTGATGGTAGGAAAGGGGTGCAGGACTGAGTTAATTTTCCTTTTTTTTTTTTGAAATCACAGCCCTCAGTTGGATTAAAATCATGATGGAAAAAAAGGTCTAAATAACATAATTACATTTTATAATTGCTGGAATTTAATTCCAATTTAATTGAAGACTTTTGGCCAAAGAAACACGGAGATGAATCATCCAATTTTCTTCTGGCTACTGCAATCATACAGAAAAATACACAATGAAGGACAATAAATAGTAAATTAACATGTTAAATTCACTTACTCATAAGGAAAGGTGAAGTGGGCTCTGGAAAGCATTTGTCATTTATGCACATGATAACTTTGATTTTCCTGCAAGCCAGAGATACCATGGAACACATTTGCTATTTTGTGGATAGTATTTGAGTTTACTAAAAACACAAAAAGCAACCTCTCTGTTCTGTCTGGACACTAAAATGTCTGGGAGTCCTGCTAGAAAAGCAGAAACTGAAACAAATAAACCTTACCAGAGTTTTCATAATTTTTATCAGTTCAACATTACTGGCAAGAACTGTTCCTGGGAATTATTGCCTTTATTTCTAGTGCTACACAATGGCCTGAAAGACTTCTGCTAACAGCAGGCCCTCGGGAGCTTTAGCTTCTTGAGAACAGAGGCTTTGCCTTGACAGGTCACCTATTCCAGCCCCTGAGAACAAACATGCACCTTTTCCAAGATCAACTCTCCCACTCAGTGTGCCCTCGTCTCCTTAATAATCAAGTAAATTACAAGTCCAACACGGGACCACTGGTGGTTGTTTGGAGGTAAGATACCACTAGAACAAATCTGCAGTTATCTACTTAACATCTTGTAACAAAGTGAATACAACCAAGCAAACAGAAAATAAATTTCCTATTGATTTCCAGGAGATCACAATCTTGTATAATGGGACTTGATTCTCAAATTTAGCATTTAGATGGCTTAACTGCTTCT
This sequence comes from Onychostruthus taczanowskii, assembly GCF_017590055.1. NCBI lineage: Eukaryota > Metazoa > Chordata > Aves > Passeriformes > Passeridae > Onychostruthus > Onychostruthus taczanowskii. The sequence goes on along the minus strand of NW_024498329.1, from coordinate 1,358,186 downwards.
TAAAATACTTTGAAGAGAGAAGAGGCAGACAGCTGGTGTATTTAGGTTCCACAGGTAGCTTGGCTCATGGCTGGTAATTGGACTTTCTGCAAGTCACTCAGCATTGCTTGTAAAGTGCAGTTAACAGTCTCTGCTCTTAAAACTTAATTTTTATAGCAGAGCAGCATGCACACGCTGTTAGTTTTATTCTTTTATTTCCTATGTCAGGTGAATGCAGATTTAGGAAAGAACAGACTGAAATACAGTGGTCCACCACCTTGTGCAGTCATCTGCGGGACTTGACTGCAAACTCCTCGGTTGGTTCTGCTTTGTATTGAGTTCTACATTGATTTGAACAAAGCCAAAAAGGACAGAGAGATGCTCTGACAATGCTGCTATTAACTGTCTGTGGGCTCCACTCAGCCCACGTGCCAGTTGTTCTGGGGATGGATTGCCAGCTCACAGAGCAGCACACAGCTTATGAATGGCAGCAGAGTCCAGTGAATGGGAGGTTACCAAGCACCACTCCCAGGAACAAGCACTGCGCATAAAGCACAGCTCTGAAACAGAGCTGATTTCATGGAGGTATGCAAAACATTCCTCTACAGAACAAAAACTGGATAAATTAGCCACAGAATGAAAGAATAGAAACACTCAAATATGCTGTGAAACAGTATTTCTGAAAGCCATTAAATGCATATTTCTCTTCTAAGATGATACATATATATTCTGTTTTGTATATGTATAGTTTCATAAGATCAGGTTTACTTTGACCCTGCAACAGCTTAATTAGAAACTTTTATTAATACAAAATTAATATTAATCAGTCTTATAAAATCACTGAAAATTAAAAAAAAAAACAAACAAAAAAAAAACAACCCAAAAAACCCCACAGCCTCAAAGATAATGCAGATATGGGAAACCATAGAAACTATATAGCTATCAAAGAGCAGCTCTTAAAAAATGCTAGCTATTGGATGCTGCAGCACTTTAAAAGGTAATATTTAAAGCAAATTACTTCAAAGGTTTCATTTTTAAAATTGCAAATGACGTTTTGTACTGTGCCAAAGTACAAAATGTGTGTAAGAGCATTTAATCAAAACACCCAAAATGTCATTCTGTGAAGCAACCAAGAATCTGGTCCAGACAGAAGCAAATTAACTCTTATATAAAAGATCTATTATTAACTCTGTTCTAGTAATGTTTTACAAATGCAATACTTTTGTTCTACATTTCACACGACAAAGACTGGCATAGAGTTGTGCAAGACTGAGTCTGCAAGATATTTATGTATTTTCATCACTGTTAGTGTATAAAGAGTTAACAGACTCAATGAGTTAAAAATGCTGTTTGCATCGGAACACAAATTAAAATTTTACCACACAGCTCATCCTTACTTGTCATCATACATACTTCACAATTACACCCAAACCAACCAAAACACCGAGTTTCAGAAGGAAAAAAATCTGCATCTGTAAGAACCTGTTTATATATTCATATGGCAACAGGGAGTAAAAACAAGTCAGACATTAGCAAGGACTGAAAAAAAGCAAACTGCCAACAAAAGTTATTTTGTTCAATCTACAGATACACCAAATGGTAATATGAAACAAGAACCTGACCAAAGGATATTTTCACAAAAAACTTTCTCCATTATTATACTACTTTTACTTGCACAATAACAGCAATACTGTATCAAATGAAAAATACTTTTTACAGAATATCCCGGGGAACCTATGAAAGTGCTTGTATTCCTGCAAAGGGTTAATTTTCCAAGACCCTGGGTCTTGGAAAAAAAAGACCCTGTCTTTTAAAAAGACAGCTTGATGAACCTGTTTTATTTTACAAATGGTGTTTCTTGACAGATCAAAACATAATTAATTTAATCTGGCTTTGCATAATTCTCATGAAATATAGTTGAATTGCATTTTGACTTCAATTTTGATAAAAACAAAAAAGTGAGCTCTGTAATAGAGAAAATCTTGTGTAAAAGAAGAAAGTCATTACTTCACCATACTATATTGTATTGAGATATTGCCTATAAGACTGCCAGGGTAAATATCAGTTTGTTTTGAGACTGCATTCAATAATGCAGAGTAAATAATACCATTAAGGAGCAATTATAAATGGCTTGCAATAAAACCAGTAATATGCCTTATAATCTCTAGGTTCCAGAAGAGAAATAAAACAAACAGATCACTGAATTTGTACTGAATTCAGATCTCTTGATTCAAGTAATCCCAGAAAAGGAAATGAGATTGACTGAACAGTGCAGGAGTTAGTCCACAGCCCAACTACAGTTTCTCTGCATTTCCTACTCAATACAATTGTTTCTCACTTAGAAATGCTGTGTACCGAGGTGAATAAATGGCTCTGAATGAATAAATAAGTTGCTTTACAGCATACTTGTATTTTCCATTGCTTTAAGCATCAGTACACACTCAAAACACCCTAAAATTTCAGTTAATTTTCTTTTTTCCATATGAGACTTGACCTGCAAAATCTGTAGGCAGCTTTTAAAATCTTAATTTTAAAATGTTTTATTGCAATGAAACCCATCTTTCTTGCCTATCAGTACTTACCTTTTCCCTCACCAGACCTTGGTTAGATTTCACATTTTCTGTATTAAAAAATCCCTCAACAACCAAAAGCCCCATTGACAAAAAAAAAAAACCACAGGCAGAACTCTAAGGGCATAAGAATAATAAATACCCAGTAAAATTCCTTTTCTTACAAGGCTAGTATTTTAAATGATGTGAATCTCTATGAGCAACCCAGTGCTAGCAAAAGCCTAATGTGCAAAACATTTCCCTAATCTTATGAAAATGTAAAGAGCTGCCAACAAGAACACTACCATAATAACAGGTGATATGATCTTAATAGCAGGTGTTATGACAAGGTGTTAGACTGGAAAGCTGCACATCTCCTTTTTTGCTTTGCTTCTACTTACTTGAATTTTAAAAAATGAAACAAAACAAAAAATAAAAACCCCACACACAAAAAAAACCCCAACCCTGAATGGTTTAATATTATCAAGTTCAATTACAGGTCTCTTGTACAAAATTTCCACTGGCTACCAGTCTTAATGAAGAGCATTTAAAATTGTCCATTGAAAACACTGAAGTTATCCTGTGGGTGACCACATTTACAATTGTTTAATTTAAAATTAAAAGTTCTGCTAACAACTGGCTCTTCAATATGACAATTTACATGCAAAAAATTTACATGCATACATAGGCCTTTCAGAAAGTTTTAGATAAATCAAACAATTTGATTTATTTCACTAATATTACACTAATGATCTGACATTTATGTATGCTAGCTTTTCAAGCAGGTGATTTTTCTGCAGCTTAATCTTCACTCTCTAAAGCCACAGCCACTTGGATAGGTTTTACCATACTTCAGGCACATGAATTTTAGGCAATTTTTCACCTCATAGTGTCTTTTATGGAACAAACACATAAAACACAATTATTTTTTTTAATTATAAAAATCTTCCTCCTGAAGCAATATTAGGTGCTATAAGCTCAAAGCAATTTGTATGAAAGACAGAAATAATAGAATGTACAACAAGATAATACAATATCCAGAAATAGATTTCAATAAAGAAATTATAAGTCTAACCATGAGGGGAGTGAGGTTTTGAACAGTCTACCAACAGGAACTGTGAGGAAGTAAAGAAAAAAGAACAACCAAGATATATTTTACAAAAAAGATTGACACTTTTGCTTCTGAATGCTGATACTATGAACAATGTTCATAGTATCACTGGACCACTGTTGTAAGGAGTACAGAACTAACTCACAGACACATAAATTCACAAGAAACTGCTTTAGGGAAAAAAAAAAAAAGAGTCAGTGATCAATTTATAAAAGCAATTTATATGTAGATGCCTTCCTGGTCACTGGGATATAGATGTGCACAACAGACTGTTGCAAAGTGGATTGTGGTACACAGTGTTTTACTTTGGTAAAGGCCCCGGTAATTCAGCTGCTGGCTCAAGACATGAAAAATCTGCACTAAAAAAATTATGGAAACATTGCCACATTCTTCCTTTTTCTATTCTGAAGAAATTCCACAAATGAGAAGTAGGCAGGTAAGACAGCCAATTCCAAGTCAAACAGCTCCACTTGCAAAGTGCCGTCTCCCCCAAGATGCCACGGAGAGGCAAAAGCTCTGTGTGTGGGTGGCTCCAGCAGTCAGCCCAGGCTCTTTTTATTTAAAAGACTCAAGAGAGATGCAAAACTAAGAGATCGGAGGCAAATCACCATCAAAATTATGTCTTTATCTGATTCTTCACAGTATGAGGCTAATGCTCCTTCCTGACAAAATCTGCAGGTCACTTATTGTCCAGAAACCTGTTATTTTATGGTATTTGCCAAACATAGTCAAAAACTGTCTAGCTCTACACTAATGAACTGCAAGTCTGCCTGTAACAGAGAAATCCCAAAGGCGACTCAATCCACTGGGCCAAACTCCTGCCAGGCTTTGAGATCAATTACCCAGCATTATGAAAGGCAGGGGCTGCAAAAGCCATTAGAGAGAGGCAATTTCTGCATGAAGAGCACTGAATTAGGGATGACATTTCAGCTCTTGCATTTGCCAGTTTATGTCCAGAGGATAACATTAATTACATTTAGATTTTGTTTTGTTTCACTGCAGTTGTGCTCTGTTCTGTGTTCACGTCTATTGTTAGTAGGAAGACTGGTGCTTTACAGATCTTTGATTTCTCTCTCGCCTATCCAGCAGGGATGTGAAAAAGCTTTTTTGGATCTTGGACTGCTAAGTCTAAGATCATTAACTTAGATTAATACATTGCAGACTGCTGGTGAGAATGTGACAAAGTGGAAATTAAGAAGGTACACTGTCACATTTCCTACAATGACAAAAAAACCCCACTATGTATTTATAAAAGCATTTAGTTTATGCCTTACTTTTAGTGTGGGACAACGGTTGAAAGCATTTTAGCATACACACCAGGCCTCACTCCATGGCTCAATATTTACACCTGTGACAAGTCCATGTTCGCAGAGACTTGAAATAAAATTAGTAACTAAAATACTAAATTCTACTTCAATAGTATTAACCAAAGATCACAAAGGTAAAATGTTATTAAGTTACCCAGTCCCTTAAGGGTCTGTATCTGTCCTTTGGTTATCACAAGATAAACTAGATCTTGATTTCCTGTGCTGCTAATTCAATGTTTGTCATGTAGGAGAACAGAGCAATGCAGCCAGCCTTGGCTGCCTCTCTTAATAAGTAGTCAGCTGCCTGCTTCTTGAGCACACTTCTACTCAATGCTTTGCTTCACTGTATTTTCAGAAACTTGTTCAAGATGCCCACTGTGCAGACAGCCTCCTGAAATCTATTTCAGTGAGATCTGCAGTGTGCTGAAACGTGACTTAAAATAGGGGATCCTTTTTTTTTTTTTTCTTACCCTATTTAAAAGCAGTTTATGCAATGTTAAGTAAATAAAGAAACCAAGTTATCCCTGACATAAAATGTACACTTACTTATGATGAGGTAAGAAACTGCTTCCAGGAGTGGATACAAGTATAACAACACCTATTCTGGAATTACACTAAGCATATTTCTTTTACTTATCCTTAGGAGAAGTGAATTTAGACAACATCTATTTTTTCCTTTCCACTCTATTGTGAGCAATAGAGGGAGAGAAGGTGCTACACTGTTGTCAAGCTACTCACAATCTTTTTTCTGCTTCCTAGTTCAGACACTGAGGATGTGACCCTTCTTCCTCTATACAGAGAGGGAATTAAATTAATATATTCAACAACCCAGCCTTAGAATGTTATTATAGTTACTGGAAGGAACAGTAGAATATATACATGCAGGTTGCAAAGAAAGTTTTCAATTATATTGAAAAAAAAAAACCACTCCCCAAACCAAACAAAAACCCAAATCATAAACATACGTAGATTACTCCCTTTAATCCCTTAACGCAAACCAAGATATCTTACCTGGTAGGCATCTAGCTGTTCATCAGTAAATATCGTTTGCTTATTACCCATCTTAAATGAGGAATTCTTCCTCTCTGCAAATGCATCCCATTAGAAGTAGCTGGATTCCTCTGTATTGTAGGCATTTAGAGCACGTATACTCCGTGAGTGTACTGAAAAAATCCCAGAGCCTGCATTGAACTGGTTTGGATGGCACCTGCCCAGTGAGGAAGGACACAGTCTGAGAAATCTTTGCAAAGGCTTAACTGGAGTGTGCCAGGAAGGAAAGTGTTAAAATCACAGGCAGGCGTCGTGCAAAAACAGGGATGCCAATCTGCCCCTTTTCAGATGCTTTTCTAAGAGGCACACGGAGCTTTTACAACCCAAACACCGAGCAGCCGCTCGCAGCAGAACGCAGCTCTCTCGCCTCGGGGCCTCACTCAGGGCGCTCCACACGGCACCTCCAGCTTTTGGAGCAGCTCTGCGTCAGCCGGTGGCGCTGGGCAGCGCAGCCGTATTGCCAGGCACCCCAGCCAGCCTGGGAACGGGAGCGCACGGGCACCGCCACAGAGCAGCCGGCTCCGCGAGCTGCCCGGGGAGCTGCAGCCCCACCGTGCCTCACGGCCCCACGCCCGCGCCAGCCTCCGCGGGAGCTCCGCGGGAAACACTCGTGTCTGCACGGTGCCTAGCGAGGATGGGAGCTCACCGCCAAAGGTACCGAACTGCCGGTTACAGCAGTGAACACACGGACTCCTTCCCACGTTAACTACATTTTAAAAAGTCAGCAAGGTTAAAGTGTTAAACAGACGCTATCCTGCCTCCTTAGGCTCGAGCAAGCACAGCTGGGAAGGAAAAACCTAAAAACCTCTACCACAGCCTAAAGCAAGAGCAGAAAGTGCCGGTAGAGGGCTCACGGTGTGTTTCAGTGCGCCACAACCCTACTGACGGGAAAGTAAAAAAAAAAAAAATAAAAAAAGTATCTATGAGAAGCAGACAGACAAAATCATATTATCTAACATCTGCAGAAGGATAAGCTCTTATAACAACAGCAGGAAGAAGTCTGAGTGAGAAAGGATGGCAACGGGGAAGAAGGACCCATTATAAGCTCACTTTCCATTCAGGCACATTGGAACAGAACAGGGTAAAATTTCCAACTTCTTTATTTGTAGTCTGCCAATGGTCATTATTTCCTCATCAAGATAGCAAGTTTAATAAAAACACTTGGAGAATTATCGTGTACTTTTCCCTACAGCTTCTAATGATCCTGGCCTGATAGCAGGATTGGATAATAGGAGTTCACTTTACCTTGGCATGTAACAACAAACATTTAAAAGTAATAGTGAAAGCAAATATATTGTATACATAGTAAAAATATCCTACGAAACGTGTTGGATATGTAGTAAAAACATTCTAAAAGGTGCTGAACCACAGACCGTTGTAAGAGATGGCTTACCCAAATGATAACACTTAGAAATGCAGGTTTGATTAGCTGCAAACCAACACTGTCCTGAGCTACAAAAATTACAAGGTATATCCTGTATACAAAATAAATGCCTGGGGATGAGAATGTAGGCAATAAGACTTATTAGCAATAAGCAAACGTCAGAATTGTAACACCACAGAAATGCATTCTAGCAATAGAGCATATTGGAGCACGGTTTCAGAATAAGAGGGAAGAAGCTACAGTAGGAAGGAAAACACAAACAGAATGATTTACCACCAGACCAAGAGAGCAGCAAGCATCTGTTCAAATACCATACAGCTGTACTGTCACATGGCAAAACCAATCTGTTTTCCCAGCCACTAGTGCTTTTTTTCTCCTTTTCCCTGGTGTGTAGTGACATTGGATTCCTATTATGTTCCAAAAAAGTTCTCCACAGGTAAGTCAGAATATTAAAAATAATTTTTAAGAATCTGCAAAATAGAGTATTTAACTTTTTTAAATCAAAAAACCAACAATCTGTAAGGGCCCCTTGAGACTAAGAACTTGCACTGTTCTGAAAGTTCTTACCTGTCCTCAACTCTGAATGAGCTCCATCATTGGCTTTAGTGGTTATATGTATAATTAAGCATGGTTAATATCTCTGATCTGGTGCTACTGAAACACAAGAGATAACAGCTGCTCTCAATCAGACCAGGCCAATACTTAGGCAAGTGATTTGCATGAAATGGCATTCCATTCACAGCCACCTACTTCAAGCTGCCCATCTATGCAACCCAGATTAAATACAAATGGCCAAATTACCTCTAATGTCATTATACAGAAGTTAATCAGCAGCAGGGGTGGATTTGGCTCTGTATCTTTTAATCTTCTGATTCTGTACGCTTAACAACATTCCTACAGTGAAAAGCTGACATTCCATCTCTTCATTTTTCACCTCCTTTTATATCCCTGGCTGCTTCCCCTGTACCCAAGATGACAAACACATGAAAAAGTCTCTATCTTTTGAATCAAAATAACAGCAGTAAAATAGCAGCAGAGCTTAATGGAAAGCATTAACTAGGTAAGGTTTATTTGTGGTTACAATGTAGGCCAGAGGATTCAGAAATAACTGTAAAGGTTTACACTATACCAGCTAGCTCTTCTCAAGCATATCACAGTGGTAACTGCATCTCAATGCACAATTACCTTGCTGTGCTAATTGGGTAAAATTTAAAGACAGTATAATACATGAAGTCTTTTTCACTCCTATTTGTTTGTACATGTCAAAGTTCAGCTGATCTTCCAGTTTACTATTCTGGACTTCTTCTATCTGTTCCTATTTATCAAAGATTAGCTTATTTGCCAGTTGGATGTTAAGCAAACTTGCTGTCAGCATGTTGCTGCAACAAATCTGTCGTTTTCAATGTGCACAGCAAGAACTGACCTTAAATACTACTGGTACCACCACCTTTCACTATATCTCAGTTTTTAAAAAACTGTTTGCCAAATCAAGTGTTTTGAAGCAATTAGAAATAGATAACAAACATCCTACAATAGGTTTCAGATAAAGTTTTGTAAGGAGGACAATATATCTAGCACAATCTTGCCTTGTCACTGCCCATTGTACCAGAGATGATGGTTAAATAGCCCCTGCTTATCCGCTTTAGAAGTTTAACTCCCAGAGCAGGAAATACACTGTTACTCACGCACCCCAGAGTAGTGTGGGACAGCAAGACGGCTGTCAGCTGCAATGGCCTCGGCTGGCCACAGCTGCAGGATTTTTTTTTCCACAGCCACAGCACAGGCAGTGGGACACACCAAGCTGGCAGCTCCACACAGCCTTTGGTGCAAGTTTCTCTGCTCTGAAGTGTGGCAAGCCCTGGGTGTCACAGCGGGTGATTGATCTGATTGATGAGGAGAGGTGTAAGTTCCACGGCCTCCAACAGACAGGTCCGAGTACCTTAAGCTGCGTCTGTAAATTATGCAGTGAGAATGTGAAGGTTGCTTAAGTATAAAGTCCAAGCCCACACCAAAGGAGGCTCAAGCTACTCTGAACACGCCACTTTACCACAAAAGGATCCACACGGAGTTTTAACAATCAAGTTGCAGATCTGCTGCTTTCACGTATTGGTTTGCTACAGTTTTTAGGAGGGGAGAAAGGAACCTAAGAAATTTCATGCCCATTACAGCAAGTGTTCCAACAACTTCCCTCTCACACAGATGTTTCCTTGCAGAATAACTGTTCATACAGAGTTACCCTGTTAGCAAAAAGAACAGTTTTGATTCAGAGGAGCTGCCTGGACATTTATTCTGTTTTTACCTTGCACAAGTCCTTAGGGCCCACTGCTACTGCAGGTGGGAGGAACTGTGATCACTGCATGCAGTGGGGGAAGTTCTATCCTCCACTGATGCTGCAAAAATCTCCCCCGAATTTTGGGGGTTTGTTTTATTTACTGGAAAGCTATTCAAAATCCTGTTTGCATAAAATTAAGAAAAAATAATAACATTCACCTTATACAGCTGCTGTGGAGCTAAAAAAGAAATTCCTTAAAGATGCTACAGAGCTACAAAACAATACAATTGTACAAACTACAAATAAAAAATGAACTGTAAATACACAGTTATGAAAACATAAAATATGTGAAAAATTACAGTTTTTGCTACTGCAACGGGTCAAAAAGTTGCCTTTCCAACACATGGTGGATGGGAGGATGCTCAGACCCCACAAAATTTGTCTGGAAGTGATATCCTGTGAGAGAAGGCTTCATGGGCTTGAGCTCTGTCTGAGGAATGAATAAACAGCTTGAGAGACAGGCAAGACTCATGTCTCTCAAACCAGGGAAAGCTGCCGACTTCACTATGAGGAGCAGGAACTTTCTAGGGAGTTACAATGCTAAAGAAAAGAAACAGAAAGGAAAACCTTGTGTGAAAATGTGTTGGTTTTATGATCTTTTCTATCTAGCTTAAAAATACACTATGTTAGAAAATGGAGGTTTCTGAGTGCACTTTGTTAAGCCTAGTTTATTCATAATAAATAGAAATTACCTTTTTTTTTTTTTAAGTGTTTTACACAAGACAATGTCTTGCCTCAGGGACAAAATAATAATAAAAGTAATGGTTCCCTTAGCAGGCTAAATGTAATATAATGAATTTCCCCATAGGGAGTGACAATACAGTGATCACTAGGGGAAAGACAGTATTGTTGTCTCCTCACAGGCATTATTTTCTTAAGCAAAATAACTACTCATGGGTTTATTATTGTCTTGTGCAGCCCTTCCCAGAACAGATCCAAACCAGCCACTGTTAACGCCTTATTACTGTAGCATTATTATGGTAACACCACAAGACATAGGCAAATGGGTGTTGAAAAATGCGTAAAGGAATTCTCCACAATATCTCCCCTCCCCCAATTTTCAATCCAAGTTCAACATAACAATGTAGATGCAAATGCAGTCACAAACCCAAGAAAGCAACATGAATAGATCTGTTCGCTATGTATATACTGAGTTACCAATAGTGAGCTAAGTAACTGGAAAGGCCGCTAATAATCTGCTAACTCTATCACCAAAAACTGCTACGAAATTAGTCTGCGACAAACCTCAAATTTTAATGTTCCCAAGCGTAAGAAAGGTAGAAGTTTTTAAAAGCGGCCATTCCCAGAGGCACGAGCTCAAACTGCCTTAGCTCGAGCTCGGTGCTTCACTCTCCAGCAGGCCCCGGCTCTCCCGCCGTCCGCAGCGCGAGAGCCCAGCCCGCGAGGCCTGGCCGGGCCGGGCGGCCCCTCACGGCCCCTCACGGCCCCTCACGCCGCCGCCGCTCCTCCAGCGGGCACAGCAGCAGCTGTTAAAAATAACGAGACAAGTACCTCAGAAATGAGGGCAAAAAGAAGGCTCAAATTGTCCCGATTTCAACAGCTTTAACACTTTAAAGTACATGGGCTTAGTAGGCTTCTGAACAATCTGGCGTTTTTCTCAACAACTATTTTTTTTCCCCAAAAACGACCCGCATCCGTCCGCCTCGGCGCCTCCCGCACCGGGAGTAGGAGCTCCTCGACAGCATCTCCACCGGGCAGCAGGGTAAGGGTCGGAGAAGGAGGCTCGGACCGCCTCAGGCACCGGCGGGCGGGAGCTGAAGGGCCGCGGGCGCTGCCGCAGCGGCGCTCCCGGGGCGGAGCTTCGCGGGGCGGGGCGGGGCCGCCGCTCCCCGCGCGCCGGTTCCGGTTTAGCGGCGGGCGCGGAGCTCTCGGGCCTTGGCAGCCGCGGTGCCCTGGCGCGTCATGGCCGCGACCGCATGGATGCCCACGGTAGGCAGGGGGGCGGGCAGGACCCTGCTCCACGGCGCCCGGCACGCGCCCCGGAGCTTGCTGGCGCCTGAGGCGCGGCTGCCCGGCCGCAAGGTCGCGGTGCCGCCGGGCCCTGGCAGCGCTCCGAGGGGGAATGGCCGCGGGGCTCGGGCCGAATGGCGGCCCCGCGGCGCTCTCGGGTTCTCTCCTTCCTCCTCTCCCCTCCCCGGAACGGCGGCGGGAAGGGGCCGTGGGGCCGTTATTCGAGCGGGCCGGGCCGGGCCGGGGGGGCGTCGCGCCATCCCTCGCAGCGGCCTGCGGAGAGGTCGCGCCGTAGAGGTCACAGCAGCGGCGGGACCACCGCGGCCGCGGGCAGCTCCCGGTGCGCGCGGGCACACGGCACGGCCTGGGAACGCCGTTCGCGCGAGGAGCCCACGGTACCGGGCGCTGCGGAGCCGGCTGGGGAGAACTGTTACCGGCCTCGGGCTGACAACTCTCTGGCCCCTGCACCTGTCCTCTGGGATTTACAGCTCTGAACCGTTCTGAAACGCAGGCCTTATCCCGGGGCTGTCACGGAAATACGGTCTTTTGCCTTGAGTAAATGAAATTTACTTTGTACCTTTAAATAACAGCCCGCTTGAGGCAAAGTCATTGAGGCAGCCCCATTTAACCTGTCTGCTAAAGTAAGGAAGAACTGTCAAGAGCTAATCATGACACGTGACTTTAAGGTCAGAATGGATCAGTTTTCCTTGGGTGGATTCTTTGTTGGTGTTACCAACGTTTAACTTCAGTATAATGTACTAGGCCCATGATTTCTGACAAGACAGACTGTGCCCTTTCCAGGGCTACTCTGGAATTTAAATCCTGATTCTATATGCAGGAACTGTACCTTGAGAACACTTACCCTGTACAGTCAACTTCACATTTTCATTTGATTGCTCTGCCTTCATCCTCAACCATAGGGCCTGCTTTGGTAAATACTGCTTGCCTGTTGCAGTGACCTTGTACATCTCATGTGGGGCTACAAGTAAAAATAGATCTAGCTTAGATTACTTCTCCCCCAGCATTCATTACAATATGAAAATCATATTATTTTATAATATATTATTATCATTAAAGTATGAGAATTATATTATTTCTAGTTGTTTCTCTTGGTGTCAACATAGTTTGTTCCTTTTGCCACACACCATTCTGTCAGTAAAGAAATAACAAATGCAGGTGGGATAGGAGAGGAATACAAATTGTCAAAGTAATTTCTAGGCTGATAGCTGCAGACAGCCTGCATATGTGAGTATGGCAGAACTGAAGTAATGTAAGCAGTTAGAAGTCTTCTGGCTCTTACATCCCAGAAGCATCAGTAGTCCTAGAGAGGAGGTTAAGATTGGGAGGCTGTGATTTTTCTGCAGAGTAGGGATTTTGGTGCTCAGCTGGGTATGAGCCCAAGCTTAGATACCATCCCAGTTTTAAAGCTTAATGCCAGTTCAGAATACTCAGAAAATGTAATTCTTTGACTGTGATGTGTAGACTTGTTGCTGTGGTGAATTTTGACTTCAATGTGCATTTCAGTTTAATGAAATTGAACTTTCTTTTAAAAACCGTCAGAATTTTTACTGGCGTGCAGAAAGCAACAGTACAACACCTACAGGTATAAAAGGCAGAAGAACAAAATTCACCACAGTTTGAAGGGAAGAAGTGACACTAATGTAAAGTAGTTTTGGAAACATCACTAAAATGTGTAGATAGTGTCCACCCAGCTGCTGCCAATGAAGTGTTTGATTTTTCACTTTGCTTTCTGCATGTCTTCATCCTTAGCACATGATGTATTTAGTTAGAGTTCCTGCAGCCTTGCTTGCAGCATGATGTGTGTGAGGACTCCGGGTGGGTGCAGGGGCTCCCAGGCAGGACGGGAGCGTGGGGCAAAGCGCGGCTGTCCCGGGCTCACCTTGTGCTAAGAATACCCACAAGGCGTTGCTGCTCTGAGTGTTGCACTGCAACTTGGCAAAGCACTGGCTGCTCTGGTTTCATATGGATTTTCATACTAGTTTGAGATAGGAGATTTAAAGCAGTATGACTTTAAAAAGAAGATTTGCTGCGATATTGTTAAACTTGTAAAATCCCGTTTGTGCAGTAAAACTTTTGTTTTGGATTTTTGCAGGTTTCTCGATTTCTAGGTGCTTTCAAAAGCCAAAAAAAGGTGACCAGAAGTTTTGGTAATGCTGTGAGTATAATAGTCCCATTTTTTTTTCTTTTAAGAAGTTTCTCAATAAGCGGGTTTGGAAATTTATAAGATCACTGTTGTTACTCTTATGTTCCCAAAAAATAAAGGGCCAAACAAGTGAACGTGCATGCTCTTAATGCCATCCTGGATTTATATCAGTTAATCACTGTCATTGGCAATTGCACATCAATGTGAGAATATAAAAGCCTCTAGCAAAAAACAGAAAGTTTTCACAAAATACAGACATAAGCCAGTCTTCTGGAATTCATCTGGGAATGAGCAAATAAATATTGGGCAAAGTAGAAAGATTGTTGAGAAGCTTCTCATTTTCTTTCTTTTGCAGACCTCCCTCTAAGCACTAGGTTTACTTTACTGCTGCTTTTAGAACTCCTTGCATCTAAAATTCTGCCTTTCCAAAGTCCTCTTTAAACTATCTTACATGTTGTGTATTTCCCTGTAGATGTTTTGCTTCTTTTTTGTGTATGTGTTTGAAGTGCCCATGGGCCTTTTTTTGGTGAAGGCAGGAGCAGGGCTCAGCACCCTTAAGCAGGACTTAAAGAAGAACTGCGGCTTTTCATGATAAGTTTTGTAGAACAGCAGGCACAACACTTAGAAAAGAAACTGAAGGGTCACTTATACAGTATAAAAATCAGAAGGTGAGGCACTGCTGATTCTGTTGAAAACACAACAGTTTCAGGCTCAGGTGGAGCCCTGCAGTGCTGGCTGACAGCACTATACTACTCTCAAGGCATTTCATCAGTAACAGCTTGCTCACCAGCAGTGTTCTGTTATTTGTAGCTCTGTTTTTTTGTTGTGCACAGTGAATTTTTTGGGCTCAAAAGTGAAAAAATCAATTAGTCAATATATATTGAAGTTCTGGCCTGTGAGCTGATTCTCTTATTCTTCAAATAATGTATGTGAGCTGCCTTTTCTGTAGGTAATAATGAGCCCATGAAAGGTGTTGGATCTCTAAATAAAACAAAGTGAGCTGGAGCATGTACCCTTAGAACAGTGATCATAATTTATTTTTTTCCTCAAAGAAGAATACATTCTTCCCCTGCCATTTGTTGAGCCTGGGCTGTCCATTTTTTTCACTTGTTTGATAATGATAAAAGAAACAAAACTGAGGACATTATGAGAGGTAAATAAGTTGGTATTGTTTAAAATGGGTCTGAGATTTTTAGGAGGTCACTTGAGAAGTTTAGCTTGGCATGACCTTTTTTTTTTAAGGTGAATGTAGCTTTTCATACACGTAATCATTTCTAGCATGTGTCAGTATCATGCAGCATGTTGATAATATTGTAGACATATGTGGAACAGAGCCATAACTAGGTAATACAACTTGCTCTCCAGATTTCCAGAGGAAAGCATGTTTCATTAATTCATTCATTATAATGTTCAAGGAGTTCTGAGCAGGAATCTGCCTTTCACATTCAGCCTCTGTTTTGAAGTAGAGTAGGTAGTAGGTGAATTTTCAAACAATTCTCTCAAAACATTTGCACGCTCCCTTGGAAAGCAAGCCAGTCCTTCTCACTTCTGTCCAGGACTGCTGTTCTTCATAGTGAATATTTGGTAAAGGAAAAATTTATTTTGTTTTCTAATAGTTACTTGGTTCCATGAAGATGTTCCCTATGTAGAAAACAAACATTCATTTGTTGTACTACTGATATTTCTTTACCTAGGTACAAACAGTAACTTTAATCCCAGGAGATGGCATAGGACCTGAGATTTCTGCTGCTGTCATGAAGATCTTTGATGCTGCCAAAGTAAGTCATGTTTGTCTTGCTATAAGCATTGCAGACTGAACTACAGCAACAAATACTAATTAGGCATATTAAAAAAAAGCTTAAAATATCTTTTAAGAGATTAAGTCATATTTAAGCTATTAAAACTTCTTTCCAGTAGAAAGAATTTGAAGCTTCAGCTAATAAATGACAGGAATATGATGCCAAGGCACGCCTTGAAACTGTTAGCTGACAGAAGAGTAGAGACTTGAGAGCAAATGCTGTGTTTGATTTTTGGAAATACGAACTCAATGTCATGTGAAATCACCTTGTTGATGTAGTAATCCTGAGCAACTGACAGAGGATGTTCTTTCATTTGTTATGACTTCAAGTGCAGGTCAAAAGTGTGTGTGAAAGGACTGGCTCATTTTAGCAATCCAATTGCTGTGCTGCCAAACACATTTACTTCAGTGATATGAAAACTTACTGCATTGAAGAACTGTTCTCTTACCTATCTGAGAAACTTCACCAGACCGTGTCAAGTTTCCTTGGAAGGAAATACAGCTCTTCAGGCAAGATGCCTGTTAAATTGTTCCACATCAGTAACAACACCCAGGCATATTCACTTTTTATTACAACTATGCAATGTGGATTTGAAAACATGAAGTTGCTTTAATGTTGTATCTTCTCCTTTGTGGTCATTCCTGATGGAATGAATGGGTGGCAGCCTGTCTCCACCTAGAGTCCTGTGGCAAATGCAAATTCAGAAAGCACTGTGGAGCGTGTGCAGATTTTTCAGTGAGATAACAGATGCACATCTATGTCATACACAGTCTTCCAGTCAGTGGGGATGACGAGTCCTCAATGAATTCAGCTTTAAAATGTTGTTTCCTGTGTATACAAGGAACTCAATAGCTTAAAGAAATGGCACTTGTGTATGTGACATCGAGGGTGCCATTGTGCTACTCACATTTATGATGATTTGCTGCTCACACTATTTCATTTCCGCTTACTTAATTATGTTTTTCAAAAATTACTTTAGTTCAAACCTTCACTCACCAGAGAAAGTACTGTTTAGAAAGGCCTGGACAAAATTCCTTACACACCTTCTTGTGACAGTTAAAACTTAAAGCAAAGTCATGACATTAAAGTTAACATAGTGTGTGTGTGTTTAGGCACCTATTCAGTGGGAAGAGAGGAATGTTTCGGCTATCCAAGGACCAGGAGGGAAGTGGATGATACCCCCAGAAGCCAAAGAATCCATGGATAAAAACAAAATGGGATTAAAAGGTATTTTAGGGGTTCATACACAGATATTAAATACTGTTGTGTTTATCATGAGTTTGATGTAAAGTCAAAGTTATTCCTCTGTAGCACAATAAAATAGGGGACAGCCTGTCAGGTAGGTGTCTGTAATTTTGGAACATTCCTTGCAGGAAAGGTTCGTGCAGTTTCCAAACCCTAAGTTTGATAGTTATTGTAGTTGAAATTGGGTGCATTACAACCTTTGGACTCTGCAGAAGGCATTTCTGAGATATGCAACAGTATGCAATATATACATTACTAATGAGCAGTATCTCTATGTGTTTTAATGAATACATTTTGTAAAATCTGTTCCACGTAAGGCTCGCAGTTTGGCCTTTATCCAGCTGATGAATGTGCCTGTGCAGTAGCTGACAGAACAGAAAATTCCTATGGCATTCCAGCATAAGGGCTAAACAGGGATTTGCAGATCCTCTGTAGGAGTCCCCCTTTACCTAGAGTTTCAGCTGTCAGATCCATGGAGGGGTTTATTTTCTCGTTCATCCTTGTGTACCTTTTTTTCCCCTCTAGGGCCTCTGAAGACCCCAATTGCTGCAGGGCACCCCTCAATGAATCTGCTGCTGCGTAAAACCTTTGACCTTTACGCCAACGTGCGTCCGTGCGTGTCCATCGAGGGCTACAAAACGCCCTACACGGACGTGAACATCGTCACCATCCGCGAGAACACCGAGGGCGAGTACAGCGGCATCGAGCACGTGGTGGGTGCCTCAGCCGCTGCCTTCTGCTGCCCTTCTGCTCCAGCACTGCTCACTTCGCCCATCTCACTGGGCTTCTGGGGGATTTTTTTTACGTTTGGCACCCATAAAAAGGTTCCTCCATTGTGAAATGCGTTCTGCCTCGCTCAGAATTCTGCTGCTTGGTTCCAAATGGGAAGAATGAACTTGCACTGCTGATGCACTTCCTGTCTTTCAGATTGTTGATGGGGTTGTGCAGAGCATCAAGCTGATCACAGAGGAAGCCAGCAAGCGCATTGCAGAGTTTGCTTTTGAGTATGCCAGAAACAATCAGAGAAGCCACGTGACGGCTGTGCACAAGGCAAACATTATGTACGTTGACACTTCTTTTGAGAAAAACAAAAAAAACATCCCCAAAAATTTAATCATAAATAACTGCTTAAGTCTTATTCAAATGTGAAACTTCTGCTGATGGCACTCGGAGTCAGTAAAATGGGAAAAATTCAAGTAAATGCCTCCTAAGAAAAATGGGCAATACTGATTCAGTATTGACAGGGCTGAGGTAATTGTGTACCAATGTTCTTATTAGCAAGTTTGTAGTAATCCTTCCTCCCAAACCCTTTTTTTAGAAACTTTTAAACAAGGAAAATGAATTTTAAAACTGAGGATGAAAGTGGCTGGTGTCTTTTGCAGTTTCCACACCACTTAATACTGAACTGAGTCATAACACATTTGATATTAGGTGACATCACCTTCACAAATTTACTAAGCCTTTCATAAATGAATGTAAGTCATTCTGAGAATTAATGTATGCTGTTTAAATTACTGATACAGAAGTATTAGGAGGGAAAAATAGTCACAAATGAAGTTTCTGAATTTACATTAAACACTGTAGCATGCAGTTTTCTTTATCTCCAGTAATGCTTCCTTACAGTAACTGCAGTATTCTGTTGTTTGTCTAATTGCAGGAGAATGTCTGATGGGCTTTTCTTGAGAAAATGCAGGGAGGCAGCAGAGAACTGTAAAGATATTAAATTTAATGAAATGTATCTGGATACTGTATGTCTGAATGTGAGTATTTATGTTTTAGTTGTGGTTATTTTTTTTTTTTTTTAGTTTAAATTCTTAACCTGAATGAAAATATACTTCCTTCTAGATGGTTCAAGATCCATCTCAATTTGATGTGCTTGTTATGCCAAACTTGTACGGTGACATCCTCAGGTATGGAGATTTTCATTTAAACTCCCAACATGTAAAATACTGATACTTTCCCAACAATCACTGAGGTCACATGCAAGCCAGATCATCTAATGCACTCAGACTGCTTAACAGACATTAACTGCTTCAATTATTAATATATTAATGGGAGGGGCTATATGATGAGAATGTACTTTTTATCTTAGAAAAATCTCTGGTTATGGAGGCTATGAATATTGTTCACATGGGACAGAGAGAAATTTCTCCAAATGTGTGAAGAATATAATGGCTTACATTGTAATAGAGAATGAATGCATGGTTAGATATTAGAGAAAAACTTTCTCATCCTCAGCACTAAAACAGATGGTGCAGGGTGACTGTGGGACTGTGATGTACACAGGGAGCTCATCGTACATTTAAATCAGTCTGCATAGCCACTGAAGAACTAAATGTGTGGCCTCTTAATATTCTGCCAGCTCTTGGTTTATGTATTACTTTTCCTTACTGTCAAATTAAATTTGATATTTGAGTAACATTAATACTAGAGGTTCTTTGTGTCTTGAAGGCAAAACCTATCAGCACACATTTTCCATCTGTAAAATTATTAGGTAGAGTGTAAATTCCATTAAACACCTGTAAAATGGAAGTGTTTTAATCTGAACTATTAAGTGTATTATGTAAAACAGTTTCTTCTCACACCTCTAAGGAGACATTGAGAAAAGAGCCTGAACTGGAATTTTTATTTACAAGGTTGACTATTCACATATTAGAATCCATCTCCTGGTTTTGTACAGATAACAAATTTAAAGGCAACTTACATATAAGAAGAAATGGTTCTTAAACTTCTCTTAAAACAGCACTCTCTCTGTGATAAGGCTGTGCACGCTAAGAAAAATCAGATTCTAACTAATACCTATTGTTTTAAGAATTGGTGAAGGTGTGCACAGGGCTCTCACAGCAGCTTTTATTGTGTGAGTATTAACTAAGAGAGATCAAATCAGAGGAGTCTTACCATCAATACCATTACAAAGAGCTCATTATCAACCATTTTAAAGTTCTCATAGAAATTCCATAAAAAATTTCATCATTCTAAAAATTTTCAATAAATTTGAGTCTGTTCTTGAAGAGGACACTGTCACCACTGGGTGAGGTCTCACCTGCTGCTCTAAAAGTATGAACAAAATGCCAAGCAGCTTCCTTAGACTGAATAGGTCTGAATAGGCAGAAGACAATCTCTTCTCTTTAAGCATTAAATACTTAGAGTGACAAATGCAGACTGTATTCAGTTTTTCCCCAGGCTCTTCATAACTTAAGTGGTTTATTTTAGCTTAAAATATTGTTCTGCAAAGTCATCCAAACTTTTTTCCTTGTTAGTCTAAGGTAAGGACTAAGTTAGCTTAGTATGGGCCAAGTTTGTAGGCAGTGATTATGGATGGATGTGAAAGTAAGAGTCTTTTAAGAGCTTTGTTAATCAGTGTGTTCAGCCCGGAGGGTACAGTATGATGACAACAGGCACAGTTGGTTTGTCATTCCCCATGTTAATTTTGGTGGAAACCAAATGTAAATTGCTTATATCTGATGATCTGCTAATGTCAGCCTTGTGACCTGCAGGCTGTTGAGTAAAGAGGGGAAAAGCTAGTCTGGTGTCATTTGGAAAACGTTCCTTAAGCTGCACACAGTACACCACAAAACCCCCAGTAATTCACCTACCTGAGCAAAATTCCTCCACATTTTTAGAAGGAATTTACATATGAAAAGTAGTTCTGGGCCCCTTCAGAGGAAGAAAGATTTTTGTATAGTTACAGGGAACTGTACATACCATTTGTTTTTGAGACTTCTACACATCTGCTGTGCTTCTAGTACTTCTTGTTGTGCCTGTGTCTTAGCAGCTTTATTCTAGTATTTGGAATTTTCTTTTAATTTTCCTTTATTACATTATTTCTGCTAAGTTCTAAGAATTTTCCAATGTTGCGATGTAGTACAGGTGACTAACAATGTCTGTTCTTTTTCCATATTATTCTCAGACTGCAGAGGTGCATAAATTAAGTTATATTTGCAGTTGACTGATAACAATATTTCAATACGTTGCAGAGAGGAAACTGTATATGGAAAAACTCATGGATTGTTTAATTTGGTGGCTGGGTTTTTTTCAGTGACTTGTGTGCTGGACTCATTGGAGGTCTTGGAGTAACACCCAGCGGAAACATTGGTGCCAACGGCGTGGCCATTTTTGAATCTGTAAGTCTTGTTACACACAAAGGCAGATCAGTAATAACTTTGTCTCAGCTTGAGAATCTAAACTTTTCCATGCCACACACTGTGGCTGACATTTATCTAACAAAGATCTTCCCAGAACTCTTTTTTACTGTGAAGATACCCACGCTTTACCCTGAGAGACTGGTTAAAGTAAATATTCCATGTAGGTTTTCTGCATATCCTTTTTTTTGACCAATACTTTATTTTCCCACCTTTTTGTATGATAAATACCCTCTATGAAATAGAATTTGATGGGCTCAACTTAAAGATATTAGGATATTAGTTTTCCCTTTCTGACATCTTTGAACTGAATTGTTTTGGTCCTTGGTGTCTCCTTTCCACTGACTGTAGCACAGCAAAGTAAGTCCTGTTTTAACATAAAGACCTGTGGCTCAGGTTGCTTGCACAATTGCCTAGGACATTTTAATCAGCCCTAACGACATAACAGATAAGTTTACTCTCATTTCTAGGTTCATGGAACAGCACCAGACATTGCAGGGAAAGACATGGCAAATCCAACTGCCCTCCTTCTGAGTGCTGTGATGATGCTGCGCCACATGGGAATGCACAAACATGCCACAAAGATTGAGTCAGCTTGCTTCGATACAATTAAAGATGGAAAGGTAACATGAGGGTGTGCAAATAAATGCACTGAATTAAAATCATATCGTATCAAAGCAAGAATTAACATGGAAGATTCACACCAGGGTGGGGAATGGTGGCCTGAGCTGGCCTGTTGCACGAGCAGTGCCACTGTCCTTCTCTGACAGTAATTATATTATCTTTGGTGATATTAAATATGCCCTGCAGTAACAAAGGGGCAGGCTGTAGCATTCCTTTTGTCTCAGCAATGCTCATCTTAGATTTCCACAGCTTTATAAACTCCAGAATAGTGAACTGGATGGCTGTTTTTCAAGAAGGGGATCAGAGTTTTAAGTAACTCTCAGCATTTCACTTATAAAATTCATGAAACCTACAAAGTATACATATTGAAATCTGCATCCTGAAGTGAAGGACACTCATTTGCCTTTCACAGGCTTCATCGTGCACTTTGTTTATAGCATTTAAGTACTGACTGTAATACTTCTGTTTCTGTTTTTTCAGCTTAATTATTTTCTTTTTTCGTTCTTACTGCTTTCACTCATTTTTGACTAAAAAAGAACAGTTTTTATCCAGCATTAACTTTTTTTCTCTGAGGATTGTATATGTTTCTCTTTGGAAGAGAGTGTCTTCAGATTAATGACTCAGATGGGATATTGGGGGGGAGAGGAGGTTTATGCTCTGAAACCTGATAAATTTGTGGTCTTACCATTATTGGTTCACTCTTCTAAACTCATGTCCATCTCTTGAAAACATAGTTGGAAAGATTTTGAAGATTGCAGTTAAAGAGGATTAGCTAGTCATGCTGGTTCGTTTATTTTAGGCAGGACCGTGAGAAGCTGCTTTGTAATTAAAAACAAGAATGCTGAAACCAAAAGTTGTCATAATTTTTTAAGTTTGCAGTTATCTTGCTGTATGTAGGAGCCAGTTAAAAAAATGTAAACTTACAACTGAATAAAGAGGTACTCCTGAAAAGTTCCCATGTACTGCTCTGGGAATGATATCCTCCATCTGCAGGTCAGTAATTCCATGGAAGATAACAGTGCAAGTTTCGTGACATGGCTACTTACAATGTTACAATTATATGCTCACAATGGATACAGTCCTTTTAATTGAAAAGCCCCACAATGCAATTTAAATTACAAGATCCTAAAATAGTAACCATAATTGCTCAACAAGTTAATTAAGATATGTGTGTATGTGAGGGAAACAAATAATTAAAATTATCTCCTAGAGTGCTTTAATCTAGCTAGTAATGTTGCCCACTTTTTTATTTTTATTTTACTGTCTTCATGATGCCAGACAGTAATTGTACTTGATGAAAGAGACTTCGAACTCTGCATTTCCTCTCTCTTAAATAAACAAAGCAAATTTTGAGAATTGTTAACATGCAGAATTAAGAGTTATGTGTGCTTGTTCTGCATGGGTTTCGTTAAAAAAAGACCCAATTTTTCTGAATGACTCTCAATTAGTTGTCCTTATGCTTAGCCTTCATATATGAATTTTACTTCCAAAGGACAAACTTCTTACTGAAGATGTAAATACTTAATCATTAATTACACCATTAAAGCACTTTGTAGAGCTTTGACCACACACATTTTATTCCTGTAGTTAGGATAAAATCATGTTAAAATCACGTTCAAATCTGGTAACATTATAAGTACTTCATGTATACTCAGGTTTTCTCTCCCTGCACATTCCTTCTTGATGAAGTCTCTGTGGGGTGCAGAACTCAAACTTGATGTATTCGTGCTCACCTTATTTACCACCTATAGACAGCATATCCTGAGCACATCCAGAATTGTTCAGAGACAAGACTGGCCCCATAATACATTTCAGTAACACTGTATTTTTTCTTTCTTTCTTTCAGGTCTTGACAAAAGACTTGGGAGGCAATGCTAAGTGTTCAGAATTCACAGAGGAGATCTGCCGCCGAGTACGGGACAAAGACTAAACCTCCTCCTCCTCCTCTTCCTCCTGCTGAGGACTCTGGAAGGACATGTCACAGAGTACAACATATGTAACCTGATACCCACATGCATAGGGTTTGCTTATCTCTTGAGAGCAAACTTTTTAGCTGAGGCCTCTCCATTAATAAATCTAGTCCAAATGGCTACAAATGATGCTTGTGCCTGCTTTCGGTGGACTTTTCCAAGTGCTTTGTTTTATTTATTTTTTCTATCTGGTGAACATTTTAATGTAAGTGAATTCCTTTATTGGCACTGTAACTGTCTAATATTTTCCGTTTCAATTAGAGGGTTTTACTTTCCACATAGAAAAATTACGCAAACAAACCAGTAACAGATTAGTGAAATATAAATGCACCTTAATGTTTAAAACCTACTTTATTGATCTTGTTGAAATTAAAAAGATAGGTTTTCAGACTAGGAGTAGCACAAGATGATCTTCATGAACAGAAACGGGTATAAAATAACTTAAAATAGCAATTTTGTGTTAGAAGCAACAAGAAAACCACTTTAATACTCTGATGATTCATGAAATACAGCCCTGCCCACAAAAAGCATGAATTAAGAAATACAAAATTCTAGAGAGTTAATCTATTTCTGTATTTAAAAAATAACTACAATCATTAACAAGGGGTGAAAATTAATGCTGAAGTAAAGTTATTTTTCAAATTGATATACCAAAATAATTCTTGTAAGTTTTTCTCTCTGAAACACACTTTACAGCAGAGTTCTAATAAGGGCAAACAAACAATACAAAATTACTTCCACCATATATTGTGAAGGAAAAGTATTGACTTTGCAAATTTACACTAAATATTTCATGACTTCAGCTAGAATGCTTTTTGTGTTGTAGTTTCTGCACAGTGTGTTCAGTGTGTCTTGCTGTATTGACTAATAATTTTATTCTAGAATCTCTGAATGTAAGACAAGTCCTAAAAGGATTAAGACAGATCAGCGGTTTGGCTCTGGTGCCTGTGTTCCAGAAATACATTTCATCCCTATTCAAGGGGATCTGAATCTATTTTTTCCTTGCTTACTAAGCTTAATGGGTGCAAAAGCAACTCTTTGCCCTTCCTTGCTCTCCCCATCAGATTGTCACTCGAGTCATTCTGATCTGTAACTATCGAGGTATTGCTTCCATTCCCGCAGCTGACAAGTAAATATGTATTTTCAAACTCGTTAGTATAGCACAGTATTCTCCCTCCTGCCAGAAGCAGGCTTCTTACAGCTTCATTCTACTCATAGAAAGTAACTAACTGGAGTAATATCTATTATGACTGTTTAGGGCTGGTTGTTTCAGAAGTAAAACAACTTTGGAGTAACAACTTTTTGTGTTACTCTCTAAAGTAAGCATCCCAGCTTTTTTATACAGTCTAACAACATGCTGGAGGAGATTTATTCCTCCCACACTCAGCTTTTTGTGAATAGGGCAACATTTCTTTCTGTGTTTTCCCAGCTGCTGCTTCCTTGTTTCCTTCAGATTAATATTGTTAAAGAAATTCTGAATTACCATTGCGCACAAAATGGGGAAGAATAAACTTTTCGAAGTCCTAGTGCTCGTTTTGTTTTTATAATCCTAGGCTGCTGCTTTGTCTTATATATTGAGCTGATTATTGGTACTTGCAACAAATCTTAGGTCTGTAAGATGTGTGAGATTGGTAATGGAACTTTTATGGAAACCTTATCCTGTTCTGCATCATTTCTTCATCTCAGTAACGGGCTGTGGCCTGCCTTAGCTGTGTGAGCTACTCGAGCTGTCTGCCAGTGATCACTTACAGCACGCCCTTTAGACAACTTTGTGCCAAGCATTTCCTTCTCATAATATGATTTCTTTTGCATATGGGTAAGAAGAAATACAGCCCACATTTGTCAGAATTAGTGCAATGTGAATACTGAAACATGCAGATACACACTGACAAACACTGCTCAAAGAAAAGCACTGTAAACAATTTTAAAGAAGTGTCTGTAATAGCATTTAAATGTGAGAGCTCCTGTCGTTATTCCTTCGTGCCTTTCAGTCTCAGGGAGCTATTCCCCTGCTTCTTCTGACTATTTGTTTTTACAAGAAATAGTAATGCTTATTCCAACATGGACTTAAGAAGCGAACTGCTGTGTTCACAGAGGTCTAAATTCTAGGCATTATAGAAACAAGAATGTCTTCAGGTTCTGAAATGTGGTAGTGACCAAGAAAGTGTTCTCTGGGAAGGGAAAAAAATTCCCAGCCCTTTAGATTTTTTAATTTTTTTTTTAATCTCACTGGAGTGGTATGACAGTTTCATTAAGCAGTACTGCTATCTAGCAAAATATATCATGAGCTACAGGAAACATCCTGTAGAACAGAAGGAAAAAAAAAGAAAAATGGAAGACTATAAAAAACTTGTTATGTTTCAATCTAGAGGAATTAGTTATATCTGCTTTATATAACACAGAAGGATGTTTTAGTCATTAAGGTCATAAAGTAAAAGTAGATTAGACAATGGACACACTGTAGATGCTTCTGTAAAAAGAGGACAAATGATAAGGTGAGTATCAAGAAAAGCTAAATTGACAGCAGCTTTCTAGTGGTTTGGTTCAATAGACTACAAACTTAAAGCATAAATCTTTGTTAATGCTTTTGATGAGAAAATACTTCCTTTTGTTCACAGATCTTAGTGCTTGGAGGAAACACTTTTTATTCTTTATAGAAGGAGTCTACTTCATTTCGGTATTTCTCGAGCACAGCGAGCCGCTTCAGCTTCATTGTGGGACCTTAAAAGAGGGAGAATCCATTCCAGAAATAGGAACAAAAATTCCTACTCAGTTTGAGCTTTGGTGCCCGAGGTTTTTATTGAAGAGCCTGTTAGGAAGAACAGGCCCCCCTCTATGCACAGATAAATGCTAAAAGTGAGAAGAAAGTGTGATATGTGAGCTTGCCTCCACATAAGCATGAGGACTTCCAAAGGGAGCTGCAGATAAGGTGGTAACTGGCTACTATTTTTTTGCTAAAAATATGTTTTTGGAAGCTTTTAAACAATTCCCAGTTTATTCAAAGAGCCTGGTAATGCGCTTTGGGCTCCATTATCAGGCTTTCACTATCTTGCTGCTTTTTTTTTTTGTTTGTTTTCTTTTAAAGAGAAACTTTTGATGCCTTAAGTTTTAGCTTTTATGTTTTCCAGATCAGAAAACTGGAAATCAGTTTTAGTGTATCCATAGCCTGTCAGCTACTGTTCTCCCACTTTATTCAGAAAAAACAGTTTCTCTCTAGGCCTGAAACCCAAGGTTACCTTTTTTTCACAGGCCCTGAAAAATGTAAACTACAGTGAAGTGGGGGGGGCAAACTAGGGGAATGAGACTCCACTACCCGAAGCTGTAACTGGACATTAACCTGCAATATGCAAACAGACCAAACTTACATCTGTCCAAACACTGAAGGCTTATCCATCTCGGGTGTGGTCTGTGACACTCCTGCACTGCCCGAGGTGTGCCTTCTGAAGGCCTTTCAAGAAAAATCTACCCTTTCTCTTTTTAACTCTGTCTAGCCTCTGTTTTAGGTAGCCATTCCAGGCATCACTTTCAGTATTATTACTGAAAGTTATTAACACTTTAATGTACATGGAATTAACCAAAATTGCTTAATTACCCAAGACAATCTGAAATTTAAGAGCTCTACATGCAAATGACACAGATTCATAAATGTGTGCACAGCAAAAACTACAATTTTTGTATTCCTTACCACACACTGCATAACCATTTTTTCCTCCTGTACTGAAGCTTCTTAGATCAGCAGCCTCTTAACTTTGTGTACCTCAAGATAAATCAGTAAGTCTTACCTAGTTCTCCCCCAGAAATGGAAAAATCTCTTGGCAGGACGATCCATTTCTGGATGCAGTGAACCCTGTTGGTAGCAGTGCTGTTGACTCTGTCGATTCCCTCCTGGATGGCTCTGTAGGTCGCCTGGTCTCTTGCAGCTACGATCTCGGACACTTTGGTGGCTTTACTACCACTCCTCTGGCAGAAGTCTCTGGCTTGCTCTGTGAGAATGTCAGTAGGATCAGATGTATCTGGGTCCAGCACACTCTAAATATCAAATGAAGTGACATCATTAAACATTCACTCTTAAAAGGCATTACCAGGTTCTCTGACCAGGCCCTCCCCTTTGGAAGAAGGCTCAGGATAAACACACAAGCATTCTGTAAGCCTTAAAAAGCAGAAACACCTACAGATCATAAAGGGCTTTTCTTTCCACTTGGCTACCAAATACAAATATTTTTGGCTTATATGCAGATGTCATGAACAGACTTAAAACATGGGAATGAATTAGGCCATAGAATCCATCTCTGACCTTGAATTTCTGCCATATTTTCCAAATGACTGCATTGTTACAGGGAAACATTTAGCTCATCGTTCAATGGAATTATTATGGTGTAATGTAAACAGCTTGAGATAGAAGTGTTCCTAGACTTCTTAAATTAGTATTTCTATTGTACCTGAAGATAGGGATTATCAGTCATAGAGGTAAACAACTTCAAAACACCTAAGTGGCATTTATTAGGTATGTTCACAGAACTGAAGTGCAAATGTTTTAGGAGAACAGTGATTTCTCTACTGAAGCCTATACCACAGCAAGGCTATTAATTATTTTGTTCCATGGTCATCATTCTTGTATTATAAAAATAACAAATTGTAGAGAAATGTTTCTGTTGGAAGGTTTCTGGATTTTCCCATAACAGAAACATTTGTTTTGCTCATCTGTAAGCATAAAAGTTATTGTTGTGTTCTGTTACAAAGACTTCTCAATCTTCCAGCATTTCTTATATAAAAATTTGCATTTAAATAGAAAATACCTCTTATTGTACATGTAGAAGAAACAGCAGTAAATATGTGGATGTTTAGCAGATCAGGTAACCCTAAGTTTAGACCCATCAGGATTTGTCTGTAGTTGCTACATGTTTTTTCCCCCTGCTAACATCTTCCTAATTTAATTTCAGGTCTTTTTACAAATGGTTCAAAATTATTATTCTTTTGTTAGGTGCAGGTGTATAACTTTACTGAAGGCAATATTAAAACTGGTTTACCTTTAGGGTCAGGAACATTGACAAAAACTTCTTCTTATCTCCAATCACCATAGCATTACTAACAATTGGAAGTTCTTTTTTAACAGCATCTTCAATTGGAATTGGAGGCACGTTTTCACCTCCAGCTGTAATAATCAAATCTAGGCAAAACAAGAAAGGCTATTAGTTGAATTAATTCCAGAGGTCAGGTTCATGTCTGGCTCAAACCTGCTCTTCTTATTCTGACATAAAAAATACAAGATTTTTTTCCAAGATAATAATTTTCAAATACCACAAATCCTATTAACACCTTCAAAACAAAAATGCTACTATTTTTCAAACGTGTGCTCAAGTTCTCAGATCTCCCTCAGTATATTTGCACCAGATATTTTTTACATTCTCAAGGGACTGTTACATAATTGGAAGTTTTCTTTGAGAGATCATCTCTTCCAAATTAGCATAGGATTCACCTGCTATTCTATTGTTGCTATCTCACCAAAAGGCAAGTTCATTGTTATAATGATTAAAACCAATTCTTAAATCCACCAAGAGGGGTCAGACAAAAATAAGTTACTACTGGAGGAAGGCTTGATAAAAGCAGCATTTGTTCTGAATTGTAATATATATATTCCATAAAATTATTACAAACTTGAGTATTCTCTAAGTAAATTGCAATTCTTTGCTTTTGTTATATTGCTGACTTCCAATTGTCCTCAAATAATTGTCTTTCAGCAGTTCAGAACATGCTTCACCAAATAACACAGACACACTTTTCTAGGTCTAACTTTTCCTTTCATTCCATCCTCCTTTTGTAATAGTCTGTCTTTGTCTCAGATCCTCTACCGATCTCTCTGGCCCTTAATTTTTCATTGTCCTTGTTTGAACTTGGGTTTAAAACTTCAATGAAACTGGACATATGGTTATTTTATCCCGGATTGTCTACCTATCCTGTAATTTAGAGTAACTGTTGTTAGTTCAGCAATCCAGACAGGTATAAGAGAAACACAAACGTTATGAATTGAGACAAGGGGTTGATGCTGCTGTGCTAAAGGAAAATGAATCAGACAAGAAAAGTTAAAATCAAGACAGCTGCATTTCGTGCAGGCTATTAATAGTACCAACTTCAGTCCTGACTCCTTGCAGGACATGATGCCACCTGTGACGAATTCACCCATCTGTGTTATCTCCCTAGTGATTCATCTTAAATTCTAAGATGATATCTACTAAATTCTTAAATCTTCCTCAGTTACATCTTGCCTGTGACCAATCCCACTGTCTGAATATGTATCATGAAGAAAGCCTCCAAGTCAGCACATGACTAGTCTCAGTCTCATGAGCCTTCAGCCAGTGTCCTGCAGGAACATCTAAGTGCATGGCTTCAGCTGTAGCTTTCCCTTCTGCTCTCAAGCTTCAGCTCTGGTCTCTGCAAACACTTAACCTAAGACACCAGAGGAACCAACCTGTGACCTACAGCACCAATTTCTCTGTAGCAGAGGGTGCCCCCCCTTGCTGCCTAAACATTCTAATGTGCAATTAAGACACTGGCAAGATTCAAAGGGAGACTGGACAGCTTAATGATATCATTCAAATCAAACATGACACATTAAACCTGTGTTAGTAGTTTATATTGCTAATTGTAATTAACACTGAGTAAAGGTGTGGGAGATGAAAAGCCTGCTTGTATGAACTGGATCATCTCTACCTACTAGACTAGAGGGAAACCTTCCCTGAACACAGAGCACGCTTTGGTTTTCTCACAGGAAAGTTTATTTTACCTTCCTGTTAGAGCAAGGCTGCCAGAATTAGAGGAAAGACACTTCATGAGATGGACTACAACTGAGAGATGACTGAATAGTGCTGAACATTTACCATAAACAGAGAGCAAGATTTTGCCTATTACCTTTAATTCTTCCAGTGACATAGAGAAAGCCATCCTTGTCTAGCTTTCCTAAATCTCCAGAATGCAGCCACCCCTCCTCATCAAAGGCTTCTTTTGTTCTGTCTTCCATATTTAAATAACCCATGAAAACAGTCCTTCCCCAGAAACAGATTTCTCCATTGCCTTCTGTATCTTTGTCCACCAGTTTCACTCTGCATCCAGGTGCTGGTTTACCACAGCTACCAGAGAAGAGCAGAAAAACCCCACAAGGATCACAGAAACATCAAATATAATACTGATAAACTGGCCAACGTGCCAAATCCCTGAAACTGTCAAAGTATCTGTGACTGCAATTATCATCATGTTGTAACTGTCCAACAGCCACGGAATACTCCTTCACTAGGGCAGATTTATCAAGGTGTCTGAGCACTTTCTGGCAGTCTGTCTCAGCCTGTGCTTGCTGCTTTGCCCCCCTGTATCTGCAGGCATAAAACCATTTTTGGTTTTATAAAACCATTTTGAGGTTTTGCATTCCTCCCTTGGCCAAGGGCTATGGTAAATATCAGATGTAGTCACTGTGTTTGGCTGTAATGCTACAACTCAGTTTCAGTGCTCCTGCCACAGTGTGCTATGGAGTCAACCTGTTCAAATTCTGACCTGGAAGTTATTCTGACTCCCAAAGTCACAACAGAGTGGCAATGCACTCAGGGAAAATAAAATAAGCTGCAGTATCTTTGCTGATCTTAGTAAATACTTTTTTCATAGATAAAATTAAACTGATCATATTAAAAAAATAGTAATAAAAGCAAAATTACCTGTGCTGCCTGTAAATGTAAGGCCCAGAAAGGCAATGTGGGCCTGTGGTCTCGCTCATCCCATAGGCCTCATACAGAGTGATGTTCAGACCCAGGAAGAAATACAGTGTTTCTGTATTGAGAGGAGCAGCACCAGAAAAGTGCTTCTGACAGGAAGAAAGCCCCAGTGCGCTGCGGATTTTCGCAAGCACTAAGTAGTCTGCTAGTCTTGTGCAGAGCTGCTTTAGATCACTGCTGGGTACAAAATACACAAGTAAGTCAGAGCAACCTAGGAAGTTTTCAAAACACAATCAGGGACAGATTTTGTTTGGACATGTATTTGTCATTTGGTTTTGGATGCTGACAGAAGTTAGAACATGATGTAAGGTGTTACATTCATCCTTCTTCCATTTATTCCATGTCTTTCATTTCTTCTGCCTTTGGAGCTTTCCTACCTCCAACTCTTGAGGTATCTGAATTCAACAAATACATAAAGAATCTATAAAAACAGATTGTATACAACACAGCTCTTGTATTCCTGATTTTTTATCAGTTAAATGTGTCTCTGAGAACCTACACCATCGAAATCTGAAATTTGCAAGATCTATCTGAGAAACTGAACGATAAGACGAGCAAAGGAATATCATGGAGTGATATTTGGAATGCCATTCTGCGTAAGAAATTTCCCCCACTTCATTGTAAAACAATTCATATCAATAACAATTGATAACTACACCCTCCCCCGAGCACTATATCTGCTGTGTTGCCAAGACAGATTTTACCCACTTATACAGAGTCTCACTGAGGCTTCATGGGTTATTACAAGCAAATTGCTACTTTCAGGTTGCTGGAAATCTCACTCGTTGTATGACACACCTGTTTGAGCCATTCAGGTTCCTCTCTAAGCTAAGTGACATAGCCCAGGAAAGGATTTTCTTCTTTATAAATCCTGACTGAGCAGAAACATCCTTTAACTTCTCCATGATTTTCTCCCATACTCTGGGAACTCCCATGTGAGATGTTGGCTGCACTTCTTTTAGTGTGTTGATCAAGCTGCCCTGTTATAATAATGAAATAATTTCAACAAAAGGCACACAGCAGAGATAAAGAGTTTTGGTGAAGTAAAACCTGAATGTTTCATTCTGTAGAACATCACTAAATATGCAGAACATAAAGAAGGGCTGCTGAGCCCACTTCAGTCACCCATATGCACTAATATGTGTCAGACTGACACACTGGAGGAGGTATGTACACAAGGAGGAAAAACACACACGGTTAGTTCCTCCAGCCTCCCTTTTCTCCAAAACCTGCTTATACTTCTTTTGCCTTAAAAGAACCTTATGAATATGAATTATATATTTTAATTAGAATCTAGAGCACTGGATCACAAACACAATGAGCTTTATTTTTCCATAACTCTCACAATAATGGACTCTCCATCTTCATCCTCTACAACTTTTCAAATATCATATTCTCTCCTTGGGATGTTTTCTAAGAGAAAGAAGTGTAACCTTAATTAGATATAATGCAAGACAAGGTACCTTTAGAGCATCTGGCTCAGCAAAGTAAACTTGCTCTCCCCATTTGATTCCAGTCCACAGGTCATAGATCTGTGCAGCTATGTGGCTGAGTGGGAGATAACTGACTATGGACTCCTGCTGGACCTCTGCAGGATGCATACCTCCTGCTCTGCTGCAATGGGCTGATGTCCAAGTTATCTGTTTAAATAAATAATACAACAAATTAGGTATGGTCGGGATTTTGGGTTGGGTTTTTCTCTTTTCTTCCTCTTAACACAAACTTGTTATCCTCTTGCTGTGCTAATGAAACTGTGAAAAATCTGTGCTCACAGAAAGACATTGCAATATTGACCACACACCAGTCTGTCAGTTCCCTGGGGACACTGCCAAAAGACAGATTACCTTTGCAGCAATACAGAAGAGCAGATAACATAAGTAAATACAGCATTTGTGCTGCCTGACTGGGCTGTGAACACTAGCAGCTCCCCATTCCCTAGTGACACAGCCAGGCAGCCATGGGCTGGATGGATGAGAAACAAACTGATCTGTTCCTTCCTTTCCAACTCTCCAGCTCTGCAAGCTTTCTATTTAAACTGGCACCTTCCATCAGTGCTGTATCTGCAAGTTTGTTGCGGTGTGATGTCATGACTTGCCTCAGTTTCCCGTGGTTCCTCCCTGAAATTTCCTTCCCCAGGTGGGGTGTCAATCACCTTTCCTTTCCCCACCCTTGACCCCTGCTGGGCACTGTCTATCAACCCAGAAATTCCAAGGAGAGCGTCGAGCAATTGGCAGGTTCAAAGGATGCTCTCCACCCCCTGGGGGGCCATTGGCCCACCCAGGTGTCCCTCTCACCTGAGACCCCCTCCCCTCATACCTGCTTGGTGCTCCCTGGGTCCCCTCCCCTGCCCCTCTGCCCAGGTAAAAGGGAAGCACACCACGCGGTCGGGAGTGCTCTTGGAGCTGTTGCAGGATTCAGAGGCCGTGCCACCAAAATAAAAACTCTGGATTAAAAACTCTCCATCGGGACCCGCTCCTTTCTTCACCTCGCCTCAAAGGTTCCTCCAGCTCAGGGAGGCAGAGCAGTGACCCCCTCACAGCGAGCCCCAGCCGCAGGCCCTGGAGCTCGGGGCACGCCCGGGCTGTCCCCACGTGCCCAGTGCGAGCACAGGCACCGAACAGCGTCCCTGGGGAGGAAGGAGCACGGGGCCGCTGTTCGGTCAGCAGCTGGAACCAGACACACCAAGGCAGTCCTGTCAGTAATACTGGTCCGCTCCAATACAAGTTAGAAAAGGAACAATAAATACTCAGTGATCGGTGAGCTCAAAGGACAATTTAGAATCAGCCACAAACTCATTGTCTGGTACTGATGATCCCCTGGCTAAGCTCTCAGGAGGAAGACAGCAGCTGCACTCTGTTCCTCTGGAAGCCTCTGGGATATTTATTCACTGCAGTGGTTCCCAAGTGACACACACGCCCACGCCTCTCGTGAGAGGCAGCACATACACGAATAGTTTTGAAGTTGTGTTGCTTGACTTCTTAGTGAACCTGGATCATGTTTCCCCCTCCTTCCTCCTATTTCCCACTTTATCTCAGAAGATGCAGCTCAAGAATGCTAAATATGCATACCTTCATCATCAGAACATAGCATATGGAAGATGCATAAATATACGTGATGGTGTGAGAGACAATGGAGAAGATACATGTGCACAAAAATAAAAACCAAAACAAACAACACCCCCTAAAAAAACCCAAGCAAACCAGAAAACCCCAAATAACAAAAAGAAACAGCTCTTTCTCAGAGGAGTCTGTAATCTAAACTGGGTAGTGCAGGATATAGAAATGAGAGTATTAAGATGGCAGAGTACAGACATAAACCACATGTATTCCTGTTATCACAGCACATTCCTTTGTAATAAATTAGAAGGTACAAGTGTAGGCTTGGCCTAAGGAAATAGAGATTCTCAAGAGAGGGTTTTAAGGAGCAGCATACTGCCAGGCCATCCAAGTTTAGGTGGCAGTGCTGGACAAGCAGCTGTGGGAGACACATAGTAGGAAGAACAGGATGTCTTTAAGATGTGTCTGTGTTCACTGCTTTTACTTCAAGCTTCACAGCACACAGGCACACACAGCAGATCTGTAAGAGTCATGCAGGACTGACTCAGCACTGGTTTTGCACATGAACAGTGGCAAACATCTTTGACTAAAGAAGGCAGCAGCAGAGCTACAGGCATGGCATGCTTTCCACTGTTTGTCAACATAAAAATAGCCTGTTTGTGATCAGCAGCCAAGAATAGTTTGGCAGCTGGCATGGAAATGACACCAGACTCCTTTGATATAAAAGAGCATAGATTTGTAACATTCAATCAGTCTTTTTGTCTCCCAAGTTCATATGTTCTGCTTCCAGGTACTAGTGCATTAATTCCCTACATTTGGGTGAATTGCTGTTTTCACATTGTGCATGTGTGCAATAATTTCTGCTTTAAGGGGTGAGGCCTCAACTTAGACCATCCCTTTTCAAAGATTCTCTATTTATTCAGAAAGGTTCCCTATCACCTTCCACTCCTTCTCAGCCATCAAACACATATCTTTCCAAGCAAACCTCTGTGGAAAGTCTTTTTAGCAAATAACTTTGCTTTTGTCTCTAACTGTGAACTTTCTGTTTGCAACAACACAGGTAAGGGTTACTGTCAGCACCAGCACTGAGCACTGGAGCTGTATTATACTCCAGTGACAGACATAGAAACCTGCACACAAGTCCAGGAACAAAAAACACCAAAGTGAAAAGTCCACACATCCACCCCCAATTTTAATAAAATCTGCAAAAGCAGACTGTTTCGATAGTAGCTGGCTGATGTAGATGATTTGCTCATTTCATGGTGACCTATGACATTCATTTGAGAGACTTTATGGCAATCTGTGAATTATATTTATGAATTCATGCATTAGATCTCACAAGAAATATAGCGAATAAAAATTTCATACTCATAAAGAACTGTTCAACTTTGTGAAGGGCTGTTTGAATGGAGTTTCATTTTTTCCCTTGTTTGTACTTTACCAGAAACAGCTGACTGCCCTTTGCTTTGCAGTATAGTATCCACACTGTAAAAGCAAAAGCATTTCAGGGCTCTAGGATGTACCAGCCACTTCAAACCACAAGAAAAAATATCCCCACACTTTGCTGTTCCTCTGCTACAGGAGGTGCCTTAAGTACCTACATTGTCATGACTCAGCATGGCTCCTTTTGGCTTCCCAGTTGTTCCAGAGGTGTATATCAGAACACAGCACTGATTCGGCTTTTGGGAGTTAATAATGTCATCCAAAGTACTGTCAGAGACGTCACCTCCCAGCTCCAGAAACTCTTCCATCTAGAACATGGAAGAGAAAATACAGATACCAAATGGCTTCCTACAAATTGACACGGTACTGCATCTTTCCTGTCTCAAAAATGTTAGAACATTTCAGTGCCTTGTTCTGAACACATGTCCAAGGCAAGGTTCCCCAGACCTTGGCTATGGAAGAAATATTGTGAGTCTACCTTAGAGCTTAATGTGTGAATTGCAAACAGACCATCTAAAATTGTGCTGTCATGAGTCTTTTCAATGTCTAAGAAGGAATAGTAATACTGTTCCTCCTCCAACGTGGACACTATGGATAAGTATGGAGGCTAAAACTCTGTTACATTCTCACACCATAAGAATGATTTTGAATATTATTTAAAGGAACCTGGATGCATAATTTTTAAAAGTACACTTGTGACAGCTCATCTATAATTCATTGTACATTATATAAATATAACTATAAAGCAATTGAACAAAAGCCTCTTTGTAAAAACATCATTATCTAGATATGTGAATATTTGCCCAAATTATGTGCTCTTTTATAGGAAACAGCATATGATGATGCTGGTCACAACTTCCATTCAAATGTGGCTCATTCTAGAGTGAGATAAAACTTTTACGACACTGGGCTTTTGTGCCACACAAATTGGCCTAGAAGAATCCTGAACCTGCTCCTCTGTATTACATGGGTTGCTCCCCAATACCCCTGATGTGCTGTTAAGTGTAACATTGTTTGCAATGCTAATTAGAAGCTAGAGTATCAGAGAATTTTAAAAGAAAATGGATAACCAAATGGTCAGTTTCCCACTGCAATAATGTGATTCATACTGTGCTACAGAAGTGTAATATTTATTTGCAAGGTGCAGCACTGTCATTTTTCAGCAATTTCTTGGAGCTATATCTAGGACCACAAAGCAGTAATAGAGATGATGAGAAAAATAGAGGTAAAAAAGGAGAGCCTCTGCTTGAGGGTAGTTCATTTCTTCTTTCAGACATCTGGCATTACCACTGGGCTACTAAGATTACAATAGTCAGCGTCTGTGGCACCTTAACCTCCTTTTCTTGGGTGGCAAGGCTGCCCCAAGCATTATTCATCAGTTTTATACTTTCTTCCAACAAACCACATCTCTAAAAAGAGAGGCACTTCAGAGCTCTGTAGCAAATCAGGGATTTGTCACATTCTATTGCTTCCCCACAGAATGTGGCTGCATCAGTTTCACAAGCTCCTGGAAAGCCTGGTGGTGTGAAGGACGTAATTGTTTGTATGTCACTAAGCAGTTGTTCCTGCTTTCCTGACCATACTGTGTTCTCACAGTGGAATGCACTGATCACTGAGAATCTGTTGTGCAGGCTTTGTTTACTGAACAGCACCTGTAACAGATGGTGTTGGCATTCCAGCAAGTGCAAAAGGTACAGAAACAGTCACACCAC
This sequence comes from Onychostruthus taczanowskii, assembly GCF_017590055.1. Lineage (NCBI taxonomy): Eukaryota > Metazoa > Chordata > Aves > Passeriformes > Passeridae > Onychostruthus > Onychostruthus taczanowskii. Next base: position 1,320,591 of record NW_024498329.1, on the reverse strand, counting down.
ACTCCTGACTCTGCATTTGCCTTCTGGAAACACGCACTGCTCAGCCAGCTCTGCCTCTGCTGCCGCTCATCACACAGCACAAATCCCTTCCATCAAACACTGCGTGGGCTGGTGGTTTGCTCCACATCACAGCTCAGCAGCAATAACTTCTGCCTCTGGTGATCTGATCTCTCATTTTTCCTTTAGATGACATAAACTATGGCACCTGTCAGACACTCACACTGGCTCCTCTGAGAAAATGTCCAACATGACACCTGAACACTGAACCAGCATTTAAAAATACAGCAATTCTCACCCATTTAGATTTCAGTAAGTGCAAGTTTTTCAAAAATTAAATGCTAGCACCTAATCTTTTTAAATAGTAAAAGATCTTTGTATTAACATTTTTATTGTACAAGATGCAAAGCATGCTCTATACCAGTATGTATAGTATTGGAACAATAACAGTTTATTATTAAGTTATATGCAAGATATTTTTAAAAAGGCACAGAAGACTTTTTTCTTATCAGATTATCAAAATTGCAAGTATTATCACTGTTCATTATAATTTTATACACTGAATACATTATATTTCTCTTCAATATAATTTTTCAACAGCTGAAGTTTTTCAGCCTAAAATCTGATCTGTAGTCCAGTTAAAATACTGGATTAAAAAAACCAAAAAAATCCAAATTCACAGGCACCAGGAAGTAACTTTTTCTTTTTAACCATTTGAGAGTACACATTCCCACCTAAAACCTACAGGTGTTTTAATAACCCAGTCAAGTTAAAAATTAGGAAAACACAAGACAGACAGTAAAGCAAGGCAGCCCTTTTCTTAAATGTGAAGTATCAAAGGTAAATTGAACAGATAAAGCTGATAAAGCTTTTGAATGTGTTTGCTGGAACACAGCAATGCATTCTAAAGGGCAGATAATCACAGGAAAAATGTATCAAATAAATAACAGCCCACATATTAACTGGTAATCCATAGGTATAACCCATGCATTATTTGGTTATGCCTCTGTTCTAGTATCCACTCACCGTGTACAAATTTGGATGTCTCTCTGCAATGGAGTCCTTATACAGCACCACAGCCTTCAAGTGGGGCAACCGATTCCAGATCTGTTGCATTTTTTAAAACAAAGTTATTTATTATTCACATCTTGTGTGGGCTTTTACCCACTCTAATGCTGCCAAAACTGTAATGGGTTGACCGGCACAAGAACCTCCCATCTCCCTTCACCTCCAAATATTCTCCCCTAAAGTCATCACCAACCAGCTCAGCTAGAGGTGGGGGAAGGAGAAAAGAACTACATAGTCTACACAGACTACACAGTCTGCTCCAGGAAATCTAGTTTCAGTCAAAAGGTTTAAAAAATGAAAAATATACCAGAAATGGCTCCTCAGCATCCTTTCTCAAAATGCCCAAAAGGGCACATAAAGGACCAGTGCAGGCCAAGCTAGAAGCTGATCTGGGCCTGTGATTACCAATAAAGTCCCTCAGCAAAAAGTGATGTTCAAGTGCTAAAAAAAGTTCTACTTCCTTAAGGAAAAAAATCAAAGGAAGCTGTACGCACATTGTAAGGAGAAATGAAAATATAAAGCTGCAGGCCTACAGGAGTGGCTGCTGCTTTCAGCAGCTCTTTGTGTGCTTTGCATGGCCTACAGGAAGCATTGATTTCACTGAATTCTGTGAGACTCTATGCCTCACAGATGCCTTTCAATTAATCACATTTTGAACTGAATGTTGCCAATACAAAAGCAGTGGCTCGATGGTAGCCAGTATGTACATATTATTAGAAGGACAGCAACTGAGATGTTATTATTTCAGTCTTGGGTTCCAGAAAAAAAGTTCCAAAAAACCCCTCTGCTGGATAAAGCAGTGCTGGCCAGAGCTCTCTTCTTCAACATAATGTGTATGAACCAAATCCCTTGAGTTGTTCCATTTGGATTCTTCTCTCCATGTCACAACAGCATAGCCTGGTATTGTGTCAATGACACTCTCAGAAGGCTTATCTGTGTGTTTTTACAGAATACTTACAAAAATTTCTCTTCCTCCATATGGCATATAAAACACAACTACAAAATATAAAGTAATTAATGAACAATTTATCTTAAATGCATTTGAAAAAAAAACACTGCATATTTTCTCTCTTGCAGGTATGTGGTCTTGGCAGAAAGCTCCATCATGGAGGGTTCTCCTGCTTCAGCAAACGGTGCAATTTGGTGCAAGTTTAATGAGTCCACAGGCCTCCCTCAACATCTGACAGACAGACAAGCCCTTCCCAAGAGCTGCCTGTGCTTCTCTCCCAAGTCACCTTGCCATCAGATTGGTCTTTCCATCTGGCACTGCTGCTGAAAGGCAGGCCCAGCTGCCCAAGAGTTCTGTCAAAATTGAGACTGTTCACTTAAGGAGGTTCCTGCTTTCTTACTAAGCTCTGTCTCATGTTAATCATGATGCTACCAAAGTGCAGTAAACTCAAGAGCCTTAATGGCTGATATTACAAGCAGGAAAAGATGATAACTTGGAAAGAGAAAATTCTGAACACTGACATCCTTAATATTTAAATGGCAGACCTTTACAAACCTGCATCAGCATAATCTCTTCCACTCACGTGGGACTGTGCTTTTCCAAACAGGATCAGGTGGTGATAGTAAAAACATGGGATCAAAATGTGGGTTTTTTTCAGGTAAGCCTGCAGTGAACCATCCAGTGAGTTCTCTGCTGGAGCCACAGACACTGCAGAGGGTCAGAGCCACCCAAGAGCTCTGACGCTGGATACCAGATTTCTGAGAAACAACACACACTTCACAAAGAAAGGTTTCATGATACAGAGAGTGTACAAAGTATTTGGGACCAACACAGCATTGAGAAATGAAAAATTGTAGCTTTTCAGTAATCATTCAGCCACCTTGTACCTGCATTATCTTGTCCAGCTGTTTCTGATTTTCCACAACCATGACATCAGTCCTGCTGTCATGGGCAATGTAGTGACAGGCCTCTGGAGAATTGGTTGTATATATTCCTGTGACAATTCCTCTGCATCAAAACATTTATACATATAAGAACACACATTTATATGCATACACACACATACACATGCACATAGTATAAAAAGAGGAGAATAATAATCAAAGATCAGGTGAAACCTGAAGGGGTATGAAGATGTGGAAGCAAACAGCAGAACAGCTCTAATGTTTGTTTCACATATTCAGATATACATGAATCTCTGATTTATGCTCATTGCAAAAACTAATCTCTAAACTATTCAGCAGAAGATGCTAGGACTCAGTGTTTTAACTCACTTAAGGTTACACAAGAGTTAGCTCAGGAAGTGGTAAAAAAATCCTCACTTATGTCCTCTTTTTGTTCAAGCTGTGCACAGATACCAATCTGGATTTCATTGGTACAGAACAGCTTAAGAAGTAAAATCCAAATTAACAGGTATCAGAACCAAAGAAATCAGGGTAGTTAATATTCATGTTACTTCACCTGCTTGATTATATTTTGTCGTAGATATCATTAATATTGTATTATTATAACTAATATAAAACTGTGATTCTCATCTATTTCCCACATCTTCAATTGATAAGATCCTGTACAACAGCTTCTGTGTGACTGTCATGCTTAAGCCCACGGCAAACAGGATCCATTTATGACTGACTGAACTACTTGGGATATAAGACTCCAGCAGACTGCTGGAAGTGTCAATCAGTAGCAACACAACTTCCAAGATATGACACAAAATACTGACTTGATACATTCCCAGACCTAGCAAAATAGAAATCCCTGAATCCCCCTCAAAAATTAACTGCCCCAAAAAAATCTTACCCAGCAAAAATAGCTCCAACAGCTGAGATGAACCATTCTGGAGAATTAAATCCAAGGATTGCTACGCTATGGAATCTTTCAAGACCAAGCTTAAAAATAATGTACATACAGTTATATAATATAGGCCCACTGGAGAGAAACATACACACAAATATAAACCATGAGAACTTTTGATTTATTATTACAGTACTGACAAGGCATGTGAAGGCATGTTTTGGTATCCATGGCAAACCTGGTATTTACCAGCAATTAACAGGATGGGAATTTTCCACTGCCTTCTCCTGTCTCCTTGAACCCCGCTGCCCAGAAAGGCTCAAGACCCAGAATATTTCAATATGAACAAGAGCATAATGAGTACTAGTATTACCCTGTATTTAAAATGTTTTAAAGATTGCCTTTATCTAACCAAATTCATGATAGTAGTTTTCCCCTATTTTTCTTTTTTGATCTTAAGGCTGCTGAGCTCTTCTGAGCTCTGCACCCATGTCCCAGAGACACAGTGCAACACAGCAGCTCCTCACTTGCAGTCAAGGTCCCTGACAGCAGTGTTACCTCTGAACAAAACTCATTTTCATAATTATCATTTCAATAAAGAATATGACTACTGATCTTCAAGTAATGCAAAAAACCTCTTATATATTGTGGGGTTTGGGGTTGGGGTTTTTTTATTAATTTGGGTTTTTTTTTGGTTTTTAAAGAAATGCACCTACCTTCAAGAAGCTCTTGGCTGCTTTCCTAGAGAGGCAGTAATACTCTGAAAAAGTTATTTTCTCCCATTTTCCATTCTTTTTGCTGGCCAAAGCATTAAGGGATCCATATTTTTCCAGGCTCTCCTTGAACATCTGATGAACTGTTATGGGAGTCTGTGGGCATGAGTTATCTATTCTCAGTCTGACTCTGCCATCAGCAAAAGAAGTCCACAGAGACTCTGGAAGGTAAAGCACCATTGTCAAGGTAATCTGCAATCGAAAAACACCATGTGACTGTGTACCAGAAGACAAGAGGATTGAATAAAGACCACAGGACTAAGCACAACTCTGGCACTTCCCAGCTCTTGAGAGAAGGGCTTTCCAATTCTCTTGCTCTCAAATATACCAAGTAGAAATAGAAATCTTTATTTCTTGTACTTTGTTCTGCATCTTGAACGAAAGTGCCATACAGAATTATGTTGATGATCTGTGTGTTGCAGGCACACCCCCAGTTCCAGAAGAATCTGTCTGCCCGCGCTCAGCTCTGCACTCCCCCTTGTGCCAATGGAGTAGCTGGTGAATCAGAAGGCTAAAGAGATACAAAAGATATGAAACCTCCACTCTGTTCAGTATCCAAGCTCCTTTTGTGTGTTATAACTCTTCCCTCCCTCCTGCCCCTCCAGCTATTCTCCCTCATCCTATCCCTGTTCCTCACTACTTCCCACAGTTTTTCCCTTGGTCATGTGTCCCATGTGCTAATGAGTCCATTCCACTCACTCCTGTCTTGCCCTGGCTCCGGTTTTCATCTTCTGTTCTTGTCTTCCTCACCCTGTCTTTATACCATCCCCTTTTTTCTCCCTGTATTTTTTTCTCCCCTTCTTTGACAGGACAAAGATGCAGAGCACCAAAAAATGTTACTTGGCTCTCACCACTGGTGCCAAGGACTGGGACAGTCCCTGGCACTCACAAGAAATGACTGCCTCAAAGACTGTCCTTGGCTCTTGCAAACCCTGCAAGAGGCTGAGTGTGAATACACTCCTTAGAGGATCTAGGGGTAATAAGTTGGCAAAATTCAGGTGAATTCTCACAAGGAAAGCACAAACCCTCCCACGACTCCCCCATCAAACAGTTCCCATACTTATGAACAAAATAGTTTTTTACGAATTTTTTTTTCCTTAGATGTACTTTTATAAATGAAGCAATATTTTTAGCATAGGCGTAAAAAAATTGATATATTCTACAGTGAGCTGGTGAAAAACTTTCAGACCAAAGTGCTTGGGTTTGTAAGAATTAAGAGTAACAGAAAACAGTACTTTTTGTAATTCCTAATACAAGTTAACAAGCATAATTGCATTTTACTACACCTATGGAAAGCAAAAACTGTAAAGCAAGCTCAGTTAGTATCTGTGCTGTTTCCTGCTACCTCAGTGGCTGAAAAAGAGCAGTTTTGGAGTGTTCAAAAGGACAACATGCATCTCTCAATACACAACACCCCTCTCCAATGTTATTCTAGTTGCTTCAGAGGTCTGGGAACTGCCTCTCTGAGCACTTGTGGCAATACAGGCACACATCAGCCACAACTGGATCCACAGCAGTGCTTTAGAATACACTTGCAGCCTACACTAAGAGCCAGAGGCACAGCAAACTACTGTAAGCTCACAAACATTTCATTCCATTCCTGCTCCTGGCTGGCAGATTTGCACTGTTCTCTTGACAAACAGAAGGTGCTAATGACAACAATAAGTACAAATTAGGCTGCTTCATCTCCAAGTGCCTTCATTTTCTCATGAGCAAATGGCACATAATGATTTCCAAAACACAGGTGCGGAGCTGTGCTTAGGTCAGTGGAGAAAGGGCATCATAAATCCAGACAGTTTAGAAACAAGTTGCTGAGAAGGAGTTTAGGTAATAGACAGACTTTATCAAAGTGTAAGCAGTCGCACCCAATAAATACTTTATGAATTGAGAAGGCAAAGCAGCTGTTTCTGCACTTAACCCCAAAGCAGGCTTGAAAAGGATGAGAGGTAAGACCTGTCAGAGACAGAAGCTATTGTTAATCCAAATGTTTATTGTATGCAGTGACACACCAAAGCCCAGATGAAAAATTATATATATATATATATGTTCTGGCTTCCAAAACAAAGGCATCAGGGATTGCAGGTGTGCTTGGACACAGGTAGGTGACTGCTCTGTTCAAAACAAAATCATACCATACAGCACTAAAATACATTCTGGTCCATATATTACAAACTTTCCTGAATAAAACATTCCTCTCTTGAAGGAAATGGAAAATACTAGCAACATTACTACAATAACAGCACAGAAGTTGCATTAAATATGGTCTTTCCACTTCACATGTGCAGCAGATAACAGCACTGCCCCCAGAGAATAATGAAAATCAATCAAATCCCTGAAATATCTATACACAGAAACCAAAAATGTACATGAAAACTGGGTTTCCTTTTGTTTTCCTTATGCAGGTTTCTCTGCTGTTAAAAAGGCATCTTTGATTCATATCAAAGACAAGGAACAGAATCACTTTCAGAGACTCTGCATCACAATAATACTCAAGATACAGCATAAACAAATATAAACCTGAATGCCCATTTAGTGTCTGCTTTTGCATGTATTTGCAGGTAGAACTTAAAACAGTTCTGAAATCTCAATAAGCCAAATAATTCTAAAAATCTAATTTGTCTGTCCACAGAGTTAGTAAAAACAACATAACGTGAACAATATATTCCTCTGTCAGTTTGCAGAGGGATTTTGAGCAGAGGGCTTATTCTTTGTACAAAGTGCCTGGGAAGGAATGCCTGGCTAAATACTAAATGCATCAATTATAAATGCTGGAAGAAGCAAAACAGGTGTTCTGCCTCAGTAGCATCCGAAAGTTACCTGCAATGTCCAGGTTGGAAATCAACTTAGTACCTCCTGAAACCAAAGTGGAGATCAGAACAAAACCCCTCAATATACACTCTTAGCACTGGTACATTATACAACTGTATCTTCACAGAGTACAAGGAAAAAACCCAGCACTCCAGCTCAAAGCACTTGATGCCACTGAAAGTTTTCTGTATGCAAGCAAAGAGCAGTTGTTCCCTGTTACTATGATATTTTTATGATTTTTCTCCTATTCTAGCTGACAAGCCTCAGGAAAGAAATGTAAATAACAACTACTTGATGGCTGTGGAATGTGGTCTGAACACTGTTTACCAACACCTTTGATTGATCCATGTGAGTTGTTTCTCCTTAATAACCAATCAAAGATTCAGCTCTGTCGGACTCTCTGAGAGTCACGAGATTTTGTCACTATTCCTTTCCTTTCCTCGTTAACCTTCTCAAGAATCCTTTCTTTCTATTCTTTTTAGTATAGCTTTAGTACAGCATTTTAAAATAATATAATACTATAATATAATAAATCAGCCTTCTGAAACATGAAGTCAAAATTCTCATCTCTTCCCTCATCCTGAGACCCCCAAACACAACCATAGTTCCTTTCCTCTTTCTTCCACTAACTCCTGCTACCTGCACTATACTTCATACTCAAAATGCTTTTTCATCCACTATTATGTGACCTTGGCTCATGTCCTTCATATGAATTCTGAAGGTCAGAGATGTTACAAAAAGATTTCTACTTTAGAAGGCTATATTGTCAGATAAAACAAGAAGAGCAGAGATTTTATTCAGGTAATAAAATCTGGACTGTCACTCTTTGAGGATCAGGAGGGACACTTTTTTCCCTATGTCATTCTCCTCCAAGGCCAAAAACTCCATAATCAGACTTCAATTTCCATGTTTCACAGCCTTCCCTGCTGAAGGAAGAGATGGCTCAGGGTAGTCTCATTCAGAAGTTATAAAAGGATCATTGTACTGCAGCCTGTCTTGGGAACTGTTCTAAGAAAAGCTGATCTAAATACCCAGGGTTTTAGATGGGCAGTTTTCCCACCAAGATCGGAACTGAAGTGTAAATTTTCAACAAGTAACTTAACAGGAGGAAAAAAGTAGTCAAGAACCCCTTAAAAGACACATTTGCAGTTTTCAGCTGATCTTTTACAATACAATCCTAAACTTATGAACCATTTCCATGTGAATACTGTGTTATAAAAGTACATTTGTTATTCAAATATTTTATACCAAGTTTGAAGTTATACACAACATAGAACACATTACACATTTTGTGTTTTTTTAACAGCCAGTTTATTCCTTCCACCATGTAAAATAGGAAGTTCTGACATGGTACAAGCTCAGATATGAAAAATTACTTTAAATAGACAAACAAATAACAATTTTTTATCCCCATGTATAATCAATCTGGCTGAAACTGCTGGACCTCTGGGATACATGAAGGATCAAGGGAAATCAAGAGAAATACACAAATCCTACAGCTTAAAGCTAATATAATTTGTGAAACCTCTCTATTCACTACCTGACCTGCAAGTATTCTAGTGACTGCCAGAAAGGATTTGAGAATGTAAATGAATTCAGATGTTTATGGAAGAACAGCTCTGAGAGTCATATAAAATGCAAAAGACCCAAGGTCACCTTTCAGACAGATAAACAGACAGGCTGATTGTGGAATGGCCCTGCTGCATGATCTGAGAAACTCCAAGTGATATTCCATAGATATGCCCTGCGAAGCAAGAAGTAAACCAGTAATTTAACTTCTGCTTGAAAATTAATCAGATTTAACTCACAAAACAGGGTCTTGATTATATGCCAGATGCTGCAAAACATCACTCTGCCCTAATGACGAGAGAAGGAATTCAGCTCTCTGCTGGAGGCATTCCTGTCAGTCATCATCCAAGATTCCACAGCTATGACGCCGTCACATTCTGCTGTCAACAGAAATACATCATTCCTCCTCTCACCCACTATTTCTCACTTTTCTTCAAGATGTCTGTGGCCCTGAAAGATTAACTTCATATTAGTAAGAGCTGGAGCTGAATACACACTGTTTAGAGTCTGCAAACTTGGTATCTGTGCCAAACTTCTCCTTGGGCCAATGAACAGATTAAACAAAGGTACAGAATTTTGGAATTTCAAGTGAACCTGAAAGCCTCAACCAGCCTAAACACACAGTGATTCTTCTAATAAAACACACAAACTAGCTCCTGTGGCTTGTCTTGCCACAGCTGGGGGAGGAAAAGGGTTTTCTGCTATATTACCAGTTTTCCACAATAAACAAATAATTTTACCCTCTCTAACAGAAAAGACAATAAATAGAGGAAATAATTTTAAATTAGCCAAAACACACAAAAATATTTCAATTAATGGAAACTTCTACTTTTTCCACTGCAGGAAAAGGGAACAATTATTAATTACAATAAAACATACTGCTCTTCGCATCAGTAAACTCCTACAGTGTGGACCAGAGAAATAAGATATCCTCCTAAGAATGCCTCCAAGAGCTGACATGGAGGGAGTGGTGCACCAGGACACATACAAAACAAGCTTCATAACAATACTGACGCTTCTAAAACTGATTACGATGCACCAAAATGAAAGCGTGTGGAGGGTGTAATCAGGAGGAAGCATCACTACAGAAACATTGCCCAGGCATGCAGGATTGGAAAGTCAAAACTCAGAATTGAAATTGGTGAGTAATGTGAAAAGTCACAAGAAGGGCTTTTACAGGTACAGTGGCAACCAGAGGGAAAACCAGTGATATTATGGGCAACTCACTGACACAAGACATGCAAAGGACTGATGCTCTCAGGGCCTTCTCCACCGAGGTATTTACTGGCAAGGTCAGGCTTCCTGAGCTTGCATGCCTAGTGGAAGGCGAGATGTTTTACCTACAGCAGCAGAACATCAAAGTAGGGAGCACTTACATAAACAGGACACATACAAAAGAGCTGATGGGACCAGATGGGGTCCTTCACAGTGGACACTGAGAAACCAGGTCAAAGCCATCCCAAAGCTTCTCTCTGTCATCTTCAAGAAAGCACAGCAACCTGGTAAGGTCCCCATCACGAGAAAAAAAAGTAAATGCCACACCTATCTTCAAAGAGCAGAAGAAAGAGGATGCAAAAAACCAAGGGCCAATCAGCCTCACCTCAGTCCATGGAAATGCTATAGAAAAAACTCTTCCTAGAAATCATTTTGAGCTATAAAATGGTGACTGAATCCAGCCAGAATGGCCACCCTTGACTTGGCCCTGTAAATATAACCCACCTGCCTTCCAAGATGAGTTGACTAGCTCTGACAAAGTGAGAGCAGCAGCACATTGCTTACTCTACCTTTAACAAGGTCTTTGACAACTTCTACATAGCCCAGCATCCTTGGAAGGTTTGAACCAGCTGCAATTGGATGAACAGGTAGACAAAATATTGACTGGACAAGTAGTCTTTAAGAACAGTGGTCAACAATTCTAAGTCTTGGTAGCAGTCAATTCCAAGTGACATTCTTCAGGGGTTACTTGTGAGAATGACACTGAACAATGATGGCACTGTTGTCCTGGACAATAGAATGCACCCTCACCAGCTTCAATGAGCAAACCTGAGGAAGTGATCAACAGGACAAAAGGCAGGGAGGCCATCTGGATGGACCTCAGCACACTGGAAGAATGGGCTGACGCAACCTGAAAGGTCGAAAAGGGTGAAGCCAAGTCTTGCACTCTGGGGAGGACAGCCCCATAGCACAGCATGGGCTGGATGGCAGCTGGCTCAGCAGGAAAACCCCCATGGTTCTGCTGGACAGGCTGGCTGCCAGTCAATTGTGTGCCCCAGTGGAGATGAAGGCTAACTGCACTCCTGGCTGCACGGGCAAGATTAAGCCAGCAGACCAAGGAAAGGGATTATTTCCCCCTACTCAGTGTCCCTGAGGTTGCCCCTGAAACAGTGTGCAAGAGAGAGATCCTGACAAGCAAACTGGCACAAGCCCAAAAATGGGACTCCCACCCAGTCAGGGGTCTGGAGCACACCACATACAAGAATCCCTGCAGGAACTGTGTTTCTCCAGTCTGGAGAAGATAAAAAATGCATCTACCTGCAGTTTGTCAAAGATTGAAGCAGGTACTATGAGGAAAACAGATTCTTCTCAGAGGCACACAGCAGAAGGACAAGAGGCAACTGACATGAGCTGGCAGCAAGGAAAATTCTTGCTGGATCAAGAATTTCACAATATAGGTGACTCAGCCTATGAAGAGGTACTGAGAAGCTGTACAATTTCCCTGGAGGTTTTCAAAACTCAGCTGAACAAAGCCACAAGGATTCCTACGACCAGAAAGATGTCCCAGTTGCCCTCCAGTGCTCTTTTCTGACATAAATTATTTTGTTGATTCCATCAGTATAAAACCAGCATGGATGAATTCTAACTTCACACTGGTTTTAAGTCAATATAATGCCTGCTGCCAACAGTAAAGGTACTCTGGATTTACATATGCATTAGAAAACTCCAAATCTGGCCTGGTTCCACAGGAATGAGCTTCTATACATTGGTAGAAAGCAATGGGGGAAAAATTCCAGAACAACCTGTGGTCCTCATTAGATAAATTTACTCCTGAGATTGCAGAATGTATCAATTATAAAGCAAGGAAGTCAGTTCTGAACAACTAGAAGATATCAGAATCTCCTCCTTTTCTCTTTACATACAATGTAGACCTCCTGCAACCAGTCACTGAACTTCCTTCTCATGAAAGATCTTTTGGGAGGAGTTTTTGAAATTCAGCCCTCACTTCACCACTCAAAGTCTCCATAGCAGTGTTATGTTTCCAAGTTAAACACTGCTTCCAATTTAAATGGATAACAAGTAGTGCCACAGATTCCCAAAGTCAAATAGAAGACAAAGACTAACAAATTGTAAGCTCCTGATTCATCAACTAGAAACATATCTAAATACCAATAAAGGAACTGCTTAATTAAAATGGATAAGGCGTGGCCTGTGTTTGCAGGACAATTATGATGGAACAGCTGGAATGGCTTCTATCCTTAGCTGTTCACCTCACCTTCGTGGCACAGGCTGTGGTCACCCTTGCAGGAGTGGCTGAATGACATGTGCATTCCTGCTGGAGCACTGCTTTACAGCCCAGCTTACTTCAGCAACCTCTGGGAGAGAAGCAGGTAGGGAGCTGACAGCATTAACCACTGTCCCAGATAAATTCTTAGGAAAATAGGTCAGAGCCTTCACAAGCACACAAGCACTCTGCAGAATCAGTCTCGCTGACAATCTACATAGAGATTGTGTAGCTCAATCAGTGCAGTAAGATACTCTGTAAATTTGAAAGCAGGAGTTTGCCTTTATTCATCTACATTTATTTCCTACTCACTGAAAGCATACACCTAGCAGTTCACTTCTTGGAAAGAACCCTACTGTATATCAAAGACCTGCCAATTGAAAAGTAACTATATATCCATACAGATAAATATTTATACACATGTATAAAGTCTGCATGCAAGATTCCTACATAGATCAGATAGCTACATGCTCACTGCTTCAGTTTTCTCCTAGAACAATATTTTGTTTTAATGAGCACATTTAGATACCAGCAGCAGCCTCTCCAAGGCAAGAGGGAACTCTCTTAGGGCTGCAAACCTTCCAAAGAACCTCAGAAAGCTCTGCTAGCAAACCTCCTTTAAGCCACATGGTAGCACATTCAGGCAAGCCATTCAGCACTGCAGTTGGATTAAATAACACCAGTGAGCACATGCTCTGATGCAACACAGAATTGACCAAAGCACAGGTATTCTTTAAAGCCTCCAGTCATTACACTGCACACCAAATCCTCCCCAGGTGACAGCTGGTGAGTAGGCTGTGATGCCAAAGGTAACACAACAATTTGCATGATTCTCAATAGGATCAAGCTATTTTTAATTTTTATCTAGTCATCATTTCAAATACAGACAAAGACTGCCAGAAACATATGCAAATTTGCAGGCAACTCCTGAAAAATTTTCAGCTGCCCTGACTCACTTCAGTTTTAATTTTGTCTTCCATTAACTGAGCCTTAAGAAATTGTCAGTCAAAACCTGCTAGAATAGACACAAAAATTACATTAAAAAAAAAAATCTAAGAAGAGGTCAAATTTCCAAGGATCATCAAAGATCTTCCAAGGATCATCTTACCTGATGGCTCTATGCCTTCACCCTGGGGCTCCTCCAAACGAGGCAGCAGATCCCTGCAGACAGTCTCTGCATCTGTAAAGGTTCTAAAAGCAAACAGAACTACTAAGATGTTATCCAGGAGCACTAGCAGGATCTACTACAATCAACGTACAAATATGCAAAATAGATATCAAAAGGTAAACAAAAACACAGCTTGCAAGCACTTTGAAATACAAGCAGGTGGAATTAGAAAGTTCAGAGCTATCAAATATATTTTGACTCTTGCAAACTCCACTATGACCTAGTGAAATGGAAATGCCTCGCCCTAAGAATGACATTCTTCATTTCATGCTTTTGGTTAAAATATCATGGAATATACCAGATGAAGACACTAACTTTGAACTTCCACGAAGAGGCCATGAACCATACAAGTATGAAGAAAGAGTTATCAATCTTAACCCTGATCATACTGACACTGGTACTATAACAACACCTTGTAAATTGTCACTGTTGATACCTGTTGAAGCTCTGAAGTCAGGGTTTGTTTTTTTTTAAGCCAGAAGGAGAAGGCAATTTAGATAATAATAATAATAATAATAATAATGATAATAATTTCAATAAATTCACCAACACAACAAATTATCATTAAGACATGAATGAAATTAACTTTTCCTAAAAGTAAACAGACCAAGTTTAAAGTACAAATACAAACTCCAACCCAAGAAGTCTTTAAGTTGACAGACTGATAAGAATTCCATGTGCAAAATATCTAAACAATAAGCATTTATTTTATAAGCATTTATTTATTCAGAAATTACTGAATATAGCAATGCACTACAGATTATGCAAGAATAGCAGCATAAAGATTTTTTAATTTAGCTAATTTCATTTCATAGAACAAATGGTGGGAATCAGAAGTCTTCAGAGGCTAAGAGGAAGCTAGGATTTCCTTCATTATTTTTCCATACATACAATAGAAGAGTCCTGAGTGAAGCCCAGGAAGTCCTTGCCCTCCACAGTGTAATAAATTAACTCAAAATGTAGAAAGTTGAAACAATGCACTTTGCAGCTTTCAAATAAATAACAACCTCAAAAGCAGTTTTTACACAGCGGTGACAGGGAGCAAACAGCAGGAGCAAACACTACATCAGGCACTATTTCCCATTTCATATTAACAACCACACTTGTAAAATACCTATATATGTGGGACACTCCTAGAATTTATTATTATTAGTCACAAAAGTCTTGACCAAGCTGTATCTCCTTTACAATAATGCAGCAGACCGTGTAACTCTTCAACTCTCAGAAGTGACAACCACAGTTGTTTCAGTTCTTTTCCTGCCTCACTCTTCCCCACAGGTCCCCTCAGAGCAGGGCACAGGTCACAAAAGCAGCTGAAGGAAAACAGGGAGCCATCACTAATCTTGCTTGTGAGGATATTTCTTCTCTTGTAATGGCATAAAACATGAAAGGGCTTGTCTGATAAGCAAAATGAGTATCTGGAAATAGTCACTGGCTTGGAGAAGGCAGATGCTGATGAGAAACTGAGTAATTTAAATAAGGAAGGGGATTATCCCACGTTTTGGAAGGTAAGCCTGTGTTTGATATGTCAAAGAAATGGCGACTTAAGGAAGTGGGATTGCAAAAACAGAATGAAAGACCAGGAAGACCTATTTGAGAATAAAACCAAAAATCCCCATTTGAAATAACTTAAGAACATATGTTTGTCTGCCATCTCAAGACACTTGATATGATTCTTGATTCTTTTCCTATTTTAAAGAAAAACTATATTTGATGTTTAACAATCCAGTGGAACTTTTTCCTTTAAATATCTTGTGAATAATAAAACTTTTTATTATTTTACAAAATAAATAACCCGAAGTCTTGGTCCAAAGATAACAGAAACTTTTTTGATGAAAACGAAGAGCAGAAAAGCCTTCTGAATAAAACAGCTCTGATTAGTAATGTATCAGAAGAGCCTCATTTGATGATACTCAAAACTTTAATAAACATAATTAATGACTTTTCCCAGATTATTATCTCTTTAGCTTGCTTTATTCTTATCTGTTACAGGATACCGGTTCAGTTCACATTATGTTCTCTTTATAGAAAAACAGCCAACCAACATTTAAACTTACAGACTTCCTCTGATAATGCTTCAATGTGCAAAAATTCCACAAAGATCCCTACACATTCAGTATCTTTGTAAGTGTTACAGTTGGTAACACTCCATGCAACATAGTTCTTAGCTGTCCCCATGAATCAGGCAGCTCATTTGAGAGTGAGTTTTTTTTGCCCTGAAAAGTACAATTAAGAAACTTTCTCTTCCAACAACAATTTCTGTGCCTATTCAAACCATCGCTTCTGAGTGAAAGAATATGGCTTTGATGACTCGACTTTAACCTTTTATTAAGTAAATATCCAAGAATGGTTATAGCATCTGGAATTGTTCAATGCTGAACTGAGCAGAATTTGGTGGGGCTGCCCGATCAAGAGCTTATTGAGCACAAATTGCAGCAAGGAGAAAAGGCACTGCAGAACCACGGCATGGTGCCAAGATGTCCCAGCAAAACCAAAATGTGTTGGAGATCTGGACTTTGGCTCTTAAATTTTTTATAAAGACTGAGGTTCTGCATAAATTATTCAGTGTTATTAGTGCAGGGCCAGCATCTTCCAAAATCCAACTACCAGTTTAAAGGTGGGCTTTCGGCATCCGATTTCTGCTAATCTTATTCCAAAGATAATAAGCAAAAACCTCTACAAATCACACAGAGTGAGAATTTAACAGCAAAGGTCACTTGAACAAGTCAATTAGGAGAAACAGAAAAAGCTCCAAAAGGGTGACCAGCTAGAACTAACCAAAGCATATTTCTGTATAACTCCATTAGCTTGGGTGATTTTTGAATGACAGTATTTCCTGATGTAATCTGGACTTTAATTTCAAGGTACCGCTCTAGCAAACATGACTTCATCTGCTGCCTGAATTCAACATGCTGCTCTCACCTGAGATGAAAGCACAGCTCAGGCTGGCTGGCTTACCCAGAGGTCTGGGGCCAAGCCCAACACTGCCCACCCACCCGCAGCTCCCACCACTCCCCTGTGTCCCTTGGATGCTATTCCATACTGAAGCTATTCTCACACTCCAGACCAACCTGAAAAGCAAGAATATGAGCATTCTCTATTAGCAAAGGGATTAACAAAGGGAGAGCTTCCTTTCCCTCCGTGTTTCCATGACTGTAACAGCTCCAGTGACATTTATCTCTACAACCCAGGAAGCAATGTGTGTGTGAGGTAAAGCAATGACTGATGGGACTGACAGCCCTTCCTGCTGGGTGTGAGTCACCAGAGGAGAAGCATCCAATCTGGATTTGCTGTCATAGCAATTACTGGTTTTACCTGAGTGTATTTGATAGCAACCACTGAATACAGTATCACTTCTTATTGTAACTACAGAAACTAAATGCCACAGCTAAATCTCTCCACTTTTATAATTACAAAATGAGTGCTCTTTTGCTAACTGCATATTAGAAAAACTGTTTGTTCTCTTACCATAATGATGCTTAGTGATTAATGGCACTACTTACTGTGATACTCATTTCCCTAATTTTTTGTTGTTGTTTTAAGGGACTTTGCAATTAGCCTTTCCCTTCCACAGGCTCTGTTTCCTGTTCTGGAAATTAGAATTTCTGCTTACACATCACACTCTAGGCCAGATACAGTCAGATATTTGCTGTCCTCTAAATTGTTTCCTCATAGCAAAATCTGGTGAAAATACAAACAATAAAATCGAAGAGAATCTACAAAGTCAGTCTTTAATATAATAATAAAGCATTTTCTTCTTTGGAAAAAACACTTTACAGAAATTCACACTTGAATAAGCCTTACAGAATGCACTGAGTGTCCTGTATAATTAGTTGTAGCTTTTCTCTCAAATTTAAGAACTATGAAATTTATGTTCCAGGATACATTTTGGCCTTGTTTCTGCAGAGTGATTTCTATTATCATAAACTGCACCAAGAGAATATGAACTGTTATACAGCCATCATATTATTATGAAATTTAAGGGGAACCTGTTCATTAAACAGATTACATATGGTAACAAATAAAAAGACATGTCATTCTTTTGGTATTCCTATTCCTTATCCTGTTCCTGTTGTTCAGCTCCTGTAATCTTGTCAATGTTGTTCTTACCAGTCAGCTCTCTACAGGGATTATCAAAAATTTAAAAGATCAACCTTTCTAGAGAGAGAGAAGCTTTCTATGAAGTTGCAGAAATAAGCCATTTAACAAATAATTACATACATAAATTGTTAATACATTATTCAGGACAAAGTATTCCTTTAGACATCAGAATATTTACTCATAACCCTCTATGCACATATAGCAAGCCAATGGACTTTTACATTTGGAAATCACATTCACAACTGCTCACAAAGAAGACTCAAACATTTTTTTGCCATGAAACCAGTGGGTAGTTCAGACCACACATTCACTTGGAGCCATATTCTGAGCTTCCAGACCTGTGCTGTCAGATTCACAATGAAGATACCATCTCCTCCTCCCTTTCTTGGTATTCCTGTTGCAGAGGCTTCTTCATAACACAGTTTCTCTGCTCCCACCCTGCTCCTGGGTACTGTTGTACCACATGTGAGATCACCATACAGCAATATATGTTTACTAATTAATTATTTTTATTCTGGTTTAATGGATGAGACATAGTCACTGTTGAAGATGCTGCATTCATTATTGGATAAGCTGAGGTTGTGATGTGATGCCTATGTTTAGAAGAACAGTATGTTCTAGGTGCAAAGCTCTGGCTGTGGTCAACCATGTTACTGCAGTTCAGGTCTACTTAACTTCCACAGCTTTTATTATAAAACTTGCACCATTTTTCTGCTTTTGTCCTTTCAAAGTAAATTATCCTGCAGACTGTCTGCAACAGAGAACACAGCCAATAGGGAGGGAATGCTCAGTTACAGTGTCTGCGGAGTGCATATACTTTCTCTGTCCCTTACATGATTTTTTCCAAAAAGCAATTCTGTTCAGCTTCTCCTGGGGATGCTCTGACAGCACTGCTTCCAGACTCAGTGGCTCTCAGTGCTGTTCTGCCCTCACTGTGATGATCCAAAGCAGTGCAGCTCCTTGCTCTGCCTTGCTGCTCCTCCAAGCGTATCACCTACAAGCTCACCCACCACCAGAGACTATATTCATGTGCCAGTGGGCATGTTACTTCACACTTCTTACAACAAAGTCCCCACCTTTTAATTAAACTCCTTTCTCTCTTGCCTTGCCCAAAGAAATATTTTGTAAGACACAGGTGTTTATCTTTGGGACCAACGTGTGCAGATCCCCATTTGCGTAAGTATTTTTTTCCTCAAACACTTCTTTGTTGAACTGGTTTTCCTAACTATTAAGTAGTAATCCTATTTAATAAACACAAAAAAAAAAAAAGGCAGAAGTGGAAAATAAGCCTTTTTCCAAGACAGAACTTCTTCATAAATTTTGATTTTATCTTTCACTGCTTGCTTCTCTTGAGGACAACTTAGTGAATTCCATCTCTAAACTCCCACAGCTTGGTGGCTTGATTATTTAAGGAATCAGTTTCAAAGTGGATGATAAAACATCCTTCTTCCAATCAAGTGTCCATCTTGTGCTTTTCAGTCTTGGTGACAAATGTCCTAAATACTGATCTCTGTTCCAACACTGAGGAATTCTCCCCTCCAAGCTTTTGCATGTTCTCCAGGCCACCCCAGCTATATACACCAGCTATATACATCCCAGCTATATACATTCCACCAGCCTTATTCTGCACTAGAGTTACTTTGGGGAGTGTTTTGGGTCTACATCTGCACATTCTTAAAAGCTTTTCATTGGGTGTTAGACATTTTCAACAGCTCACTGGAGCATTCGAATTCAAGATGGAACCATTAAGTATTCATCTGCCAACTCTTCTGGCAGCAAAAAGCAATGGCTTAAGTTACCTATGGGTAACCTCTGAAAACTGTAATGATTCTGGTATTTTGCCTAGAGACTTCAGAAACTAAATATCTTTATCTGGGTCCCCCATTCATGAGAAATCCTTTCCCAAATCCCCATGTATCCTAGAAGAGACCAAAATACCAAATCCAGTATTTTAAAACGGAACTCTAGGGACAGAATGTAGAAATGAGCACAAGACAGTGAATTCAGAATCACAGATCTGACTCAGAATTCTAGACAAAGACAATAAAGTCACTCTGACTTGAATCAACATAGCACCACAGCTTTGAGAGATCAGCAGCTAAAGAGACTGGCACAGAAACAGCCAAGAAAATACTGGATCTCCAGACCCTGAGGTGCTGCCAACTGTTACCCAAGATGTTCTAAAGATGTTTTCTCATTTTTTGTGACATAAGGGAAAAAAACCCCACAGTAAGGACACACCACATTAGTTCTTTAAACCCTCATTTTCTGTAATGTAGCATTTTTCCTATAGTGAGTAGAGAGTCACAGGAAGTCCCCATGACCCTTTACAGGACACTGCTGTCTATTATGACTGGTCATCTTATTTACTAATTACTCCCCTATTCAAATGAGGGCAATATTATAATACATTTCTTATTAATTCTATTTAAAAGTTCCCCTTTGCCCTTGAAGAACAGGTTAGATTTAGCTGTTAATTGGTTTCCATACCCTCATGAGACTTAAAAACAAGGCCATAGATCAGCCCAGATATGTTCCTATTGCAAAAAGGCTCAGATGATTCAACAATTGCTTTGATTTTCACAGTGCACAAGGAGCCAGTCAAATTACTCACACAACTTCTTCTCTCACAAAGATATATTTAAAAGCCAAACAAATGCTGAATAAAGAACAAAATACTAGTGATAAAGTTAACAGCTGAGATCTGTTTGACCATATAACACAGCTGGCACACAACTCCTAGTAAAACCTATTTATTTGCAAAAAACAGAACTGAAGCATTTTATTCTTGTTAAGAATAAATATCCTCAAAAATCAGGTCATTTATTTTGGTGAGCAGAGCAGTTTTAGGGATAGCTGAAAACTTCACGGCTGAATGGGAAAAAATAAACAATGTAACGAGCCTTTTTTATTCACCCCTAAAAAGGCTCTATTCAGCAGTTGGGAGCATACTACAACCCTGCCCTGACCTTGGTACAGATTTTCTGGCTGTCCTCCCCTGCACAGCAAAAACCCAGACCTGAAGCAGAAATCTCCCACTATCTGTCTCTGTATGGCTATTTGCAGTGAATGTAGCAAAGTTAGGTCACACAGAACTCATTATTTCATCTCTGCCTCATTTTTTAGGTCACACTGATTCAATTTCAGCCTTATAAAAGATCTTTCTTTCCTATTTCCATTTGATACATTTTTCTTTCTAGTCTAGTCCTTTCTACTAGGAATCCTACTTCCAGCATACTAAAAAAGGGACAGAAGTTTGCTATCTAATTTCAAACCACACCAGGTAAACAACAGCACTTAACGTGGCAACATGCACTGGCATCTTCAAAAACAAACAAACCACAGAAGTCTACCTCAAAGACTCTGAATGCATCAAAAGTATTTTGAGTTCTGTGGTCTGATATTCTTTCATCAGAAAAAATTCAGAAAAAACACAAATGCTAAACATATTTCTAACACAGGAAGGTTAAACTTCCTGCTTGCAGTGGATGCACACCACTGTACTTTTAAATTCTCCTTTAGCTCTTTTCTTTAACAAAGAAAACTCCAATTTTTTTTTTTTATTAAGTATGTCACAAATAGAAGCATGCATGGACTAAAATAGAGGCATTATTGCTAGCTTAGCAAAATCCTAACTTTCATGAGACAGAGTGTACATATACCTATAAGGACCACAAGTCAAATAGTGGTTTATGATCTTTGGACAGGTTAAACCAAAAAATGACAATTCTACTTCTAACTACATTGGGATTCCAGAAGCAACAACAATACATTCAAAAGTTTTCAAAGATTTCTTAAACTTGTTCCTGTTCTGAAAACCTTAAGTCTTTGGATTGCTCCTCATGATTCTTATCCAGGATTACAAAGCCCAGAACAGAAGAAACCATTATGGCAGAAATTATCCCAAACAATCCTTTACCTGAATGGATCAAACAAATCTTCCAAGAGACATAGCATGCAAGTTATTCCCTAAACAAATGTGAAGTTAGATTTAACTTAACAGAAAACTAATTCAGTCTCTGGAAACGGATATTAGTACTTAGCAATACTGACAAACATCTAACAATCAGAAGCTAAAGTATTTCCCATGAGATGTCTTGTTCTAATCTTAAGTACTTCCAAAAACTCCACAGATGGGGAGATTTCTCTCTTAGAAGATACCATTCCAGTGATAGATCAACAGGTAGAAGAAACAACATGCTCTTTTTGTGCTGCCTAGGACAGAAAGGAGACACCACCCAGGATTATTTTACCTGTAAAAGGTAACATAAACATCAAAAGACACTCTTCTAAAATTCACTTCCCCGCTCCCACCTCTAAAAGATAGGTTACCTGGTTAAGTTCTGTTGCCTGTGACAGGAAGAAGATGGTCTGTCACAAAGATCAATTATTACCTGAGGATTACTCCCCCAAATCCGGAAGAGAAGAGGCTAAATACCCTCTGTGCTATAAAATAAACATTATACAGGTGTATCCTGTATGCCAATAAGATACAAGCAACACATTCCCTACTCAATGATGCTATGAAGTTTAAAGGCAAAGTAGGATTTAGCATAGGAGAATAAACCTATTTATAATCTTTGTTAACAATTTTCTCTTATTCTAGCCTCAAAAGATACACCTTATTCTTCATTAGATAGTAGAGACACCAGGAAAAATTCTTGTGGATCTGCACAGCAGTACAAGAGAAACTTAAGCTGGGAAAAATTGGTATATGAGTTTGTTAAAATAAATGTTCAAGCTACTTTACCCATTTTCACAGCTTCCTGAAACCTTCCTTGCATTTTCAGTCTGCAATTGTTTCGTGAGAGTCTCTCCACTGTTAGGCATGCTGACAAACCCTGCAAAGCTGGTCACAAATATGCTGAAGAACTGTGCAGATCAGGCATAAATGAGCTACTTGGAGAACCAAAGAAACCAACAGTAACTGGTTATTTGTTAGAAAAAACAACACGTAATACAAGAGGAGGAGACTACTGCTACAAAAGCTATTTCTTTCTCATTTTAACATGCTTGAAATGTCGCAGTGCCTGTGAGCTGCTTACTGTTAAACTTTCTTTTTAATTCACTTTTCTTTAATTATCCATGAGAAGAATTTTAATGAGTTCGCAATGCTTTAAGATGCAAATCTTTTCTTTTGCCAAGATTTCCACAAATTAATTCACACAAGTTGAAGCAATTCTAATTTTACTAAGTCTAGTTCTGAAAAAGAACATTCAATGAAGCTATTTTCTTAAAGAAAACACAGATTAATTACATTAGGAAATGCCTTAAAGTCAACTCTACCTATGAAACCCAGCACTGCAACAGCTAAGCACCTCCTCCAGCACCACAGCTACAGCAGCACTGCCTGCACCTCACCACAGCAGGCCTATGGTATAATGTGGAAGTTTCTACACATGACTGAGCAAATTACTTCCCAGGATGTAAGAGAGTCCAGTTCAGCTACTTCTATACTGGTAAACTAAACAAAATCCAGAGAATGGCTCAAGCCACCCACTGCAAGCACCTTCCCTGGCATGGTTCTGTATGAACTGGCACTTGCCTGGGACAACACAGGGCAGAGGCTGTCACGGGAGATGATATTAATGACTACCCTGTCATGCAAGCCATGCTGTGCCATGGCCTTCAGAGCCAGAGAACATAATCTGCTTTACTTAATGGTACAAAGACTGCCATAGTGATTAGGAATATCTAAGATAACAAGTATTAACTTTGTAGAAAGTGTGGGTTTTATTCCAGAGCGCCTTGCACCATATCCAAACATATAATTGTAGACAATGCAATTTGAAATGAAAGAAAACTCTGAAGTGAGATGCTAAGGGATCTATTCTCAACACCAGAAACTTGATTTGAAAATATCTGAACACAAAATGGGGATATTTCAATGGTAAAAATGTGTCATCATATGCAGCAAAACTCTTATTTGTCAGGATTGATTTAGCTCTTTCATTTTGGGATAATTCTCCAAATGCTTTGTTCCAATTCTCTGCAGAAAGCCACAAGGTCTCTTCCTTGCAACCAACTTTCCAGTAACATAATAAAGAAAACTCTGCTGCAAGAAAACTCTTCTTTTTGTTCTTCAGGTCATCTAAAGTGTTTTAGATGCTATATGAAGGAGTTGCATCTTGGGTGTTTAGTGGCTGGCTAACTGGCTGGTCTCCTGGAAGGAAATGGCTGCTCACTAAGTCTTGTACTTTCAGTGAATAAACAGATAACCTCAAATTTATGTGTCTTCTGTATACACTGTGTTTATGAAGGATTTCTTTGTTTTGTTTCTTCTATAATTTTCCTTAAACTTGCTGATGGTTAGCAAATCATTTTGACACAATCAAGCATTCTCCAGTGGCAGATCACTCCTCCAGTAACAAGGGCAGCTTGTTACTGCCAAAAGGGAAGCCAGGCTGTGAAGTAAGGGGAATTTATCAGTGGGAATTGGTGGAGAAGAGTTGCTTTGGACTCTCTATTGTGTGACTGTAACGAAGAACTCACATCATTGTGATAAACTGTGTTTCCTGCAACTGTCAGCTACGGTCTTGTCACTTCAACAACAGGCTCATGAATGTCAAGCTGCAACAGCTGGACACAGAATTTGCCTTTATAGTTCTACACAGAACCTGCCTTTGCAGTTCTGGTACCTTTCTAGGTTGTCTTCAAGTTTCAATAATAAATCCTAACAAATGAGGCCAGCAACTTACATGGAGTTCAGCAGAAAAAACCATCTTACATGTTGCACCTTACAAGATGCTACAATCCTTTTCTTTTATGCCTAAATCTACCTGCATGCAAGTTGCACAAGACTGCACTAGACCCAGACAGAATATTTGTGATGGGATAGGCTGCTTTTTGCAGGGGATAAGATTTCTAGGTGTTGACAGGCTCACTAAGCAATAAAAGCATATAAAAGCCAAATAAAGCTCACATACTGTTCACATCCTTTGCTCTGCAATTAGGACTGGTATCTTTCAGAAATTTGCAACTGGTACCTCAGAGTTGAAGGCACTGTCAATACAATTTGCAGTCACAAGATCCCAAATAGAAATATCAGAGAGGCCAAACCAAAAGCACGTTGTTACTAGGTCAGTGACCAACAGCACGGCAAGGCAGACCAGCCTTGGTGTGGGTGGAGCACGCCTGGGACATGATGTTTCAGCTGTAATTCACAGTAAGACTATGAAAACGTGAAACTACCCAGGGCTGTGTACTCCCCCATCTATTTACTTGTAAGGCAAGAGAGTGAATGTTTTACCATAAAACTTGTATTTACTTAAAGTTAACAGAGGTGTGGACTAATTCTGGATGCTCCTCGCTAGTCATCCCAGTTAGTTTAAGCAAATGTATGACAAGGCCCCTTTTTTTAGTCATATCACTGGTAACAAATAGTGTCAAACAATACTTTTTGGTACAGACATTAAACTGGTAGTCCTACTGTTCCTCCCATCTTCCAGCACTGAATCCAAACCAAATCAAAAAAAGCCTTACCTCACAACCACTACCAGCAGAACATGTCATAACCTTTATTCAAAGCCAGTTTCAAAGCCTTTGTTACATTTATTTACATAAATTGCACTTCTATTATATTTTTGTTATTTCATATCAGTTTTCTTGGAGCCTGTAATCTTTTCAACTTGCTACTAATTGCAGCTCTCTGCCTGCTATGGTCTGTTAACTACATTTGCTGTGATTATCTACAGCTCTTTTTCCTACTTTCTCATAAAATTAAAATGTCACTCAGTGTCTAAAACATTTTAGCTAAAGTTAAAAAAATAATTAAACTACACAGATCTACTAAGTGAGAGTAGTTTTCAGGGCTTATGCAAAATTCTAATTCCAAACATGTCTTCAATGTGGCAAACAGTGGCAAAACCTCCATTAAATCTTACTAAACAAGTGAGTCTCAACACACACCTTAAGGATCAACCAATTTATGCTACCTTGGGCCAAGGAGATGATGCTGAGGGCAGATTACAGAATGGAAAGCTCCAGGCAAGCAACAACTTTTTAAACTCACATATGCTTTTTATACTAATTTACTTCTAATGCAGGAATTCAGATTAGACAAACCTGTGACTGCTAGTTACTCACTACACACTACCCTAAAATAGCTCAAAACAAAGGCTATCATTTACATTTTTCCAGGAGATCTTTTACTTTTCATCTATAGCAAAAAGATTCTTCCAACAGTTAGTTTCTGTAGAAAATACCCTTTTTGTATAATAATTATGGGCCCAGGGCCATTAAAGGTTCATTAAATGAAACTGTCACACTTTATTGTTTAACATACATTTTTAATAAGGCTAAAAATCATAGCTTAAAAATATTATTTAAAGGATATTTTCCTAAGAAATTTGTAGAAATTGTGCTAACTTTTGAGACCTGGATGCTTGAAAGAATCCAGCTCAGCACAAAGGAAAGTCTGCTGTGATTCTAATTTCACCTTATAGAGGAAATACTGAAGCTGTTTAAGCAAATTTAGTGTGGCTGAAAACACACAGTCCCTTAGATTCCTGACTTTTTTTTTTCCCACAGTGTTTGTAATAAACAGGGTTTTTTTGATACTTTCAGAAATCAAGGGTGCTGCAAGAAGCTGCAGTTCAGCAGATTGCTCTCTTAACTGTCTCCAGGATCCTTCTTTCAACAAGGATAAATAGCAATACAGCCAGATAAAAGAAATGCAAACAAACAGATTCCAGCAGTGCTTTATATAATGGGACTAAAAGATAAATGCATAATTCTTGTAATAAAGATACTGCACGGTCCCAAGGTCAGCAGGTGCAGTTTTAACTCCTGTTTTGTGCTAGCCTGTTTCAGAACCAGAGTCCTCTGGTGGCTAAATGAAACAGGCTCCAGATTAATTACTCCCCATTCCCAGTCCATTCCTGCCTCCCTGCAGAGAACAGAAATTCTCCGCTTGTTTTCCTGTTGACACCCACACGCAAATTTGATACTGGCCAAAAAAAAGGCAACAATGTGATTCATGTTACATGTGGCAGGAGGGAAGAAAGGGAAAGAACTGCGAAAGAAATTAGCTGTTCATCTGGCTGCTGATTAGCAACAACCACAAACTTTAGGAGGCAAGGTGTGCACCACAAGAAACAGAGTTAGGCATACACACCCTTGATCACCAGGCTGGTTGAGTTAAGGAACCACGACTGTAATTGCTGAGAAATATTTCTGCATGTATAGAGGCTGTTTCACATTTACTACTGATCATGACAAAACCATCTGCTGAGGATTCTAACTCTGCTCCATAAATACATAAATAAAGTGTTGATAAATGGGAAGTGTCTTGCTTCAGACAGCTGTAGGACTGCATTCCCCTCAGGTATGAGAATGACTGCATCACTCAGACAACAGTGACGTAGGACATGCACATGATGGTGCAAAGAATATCCACTGAGTGGTATCTCTCCTGTTTTTATAATCTCAAACACCAACCCTTACTACTTTTCCCACTAATTCTTTGAAAAAATAATGATTTGATTGTACCAACTGGAACCAAAGATGGAGAAAACAAATACTGCATATGAATGTAAACATAACCTGATAAGGCTCCCTTATAAAACAAAAGTAAATTATGTAGGAGCCTCAATCCTCTTAACTAAAGATCCAAACCAACCAAGTTTTTTGGCTGTTATTGCAAGTAACAAATGTTAACAGTAAGAAACCACCCATCAGTGTGAGTTCTTATTACATTTACACACACCCACATGAGGTATCTACACATACCTACATGAGGATTTCTACTCACAGAAATGATACAGTTTTTATGACATACTAAAAAGGGATCTCTAAAATTCATTATGTGCTTAGAAAGCTTCTCATCTACTAAAGCATTCAGTTACTACAAAGCTATAAACCAAGTTATTGTTTCTTCTTAAAAGGAAATATTATGTTCAGAACAACAGATTATAGCTAATTTATCTTTAAGGTAGAGACCATTATGAGAATAGACCTTTTCTTTGCCTTAAAAAGGAGATATTTAGTTCTTGGTCTGCAAGTTTACAGAGTAACTTACCATAAATATCTCCAGAGAAGAGTTCCTGTATTTACTTGTCAATATAATTTCACAATTGCAAAACACAAATTTACATGTTCAGCTGCTGATAATTATGCCTGGAGAAAATAATAGTTACCAACACTGATTTCTTTCTTGTGGTTTTGAACTGTTCCTTTCATTGGCATTTTCTGTTGATTTCCTGTAATTAGCTCCCCCTTCAGTAAATTTACATGCTGAATATAAGTAGATTGTATTAATTCAATCTTCTAATAGCATTTACCTGAAATACAGTAGGAAGTTCATTATAGTGTCACCAGAGCTCTAAATGATGACCAATTTTCATTTGGATCTCTCCCCCTTTTTCTTTTTCCCCATTTCCCACTATTAGACAACACAACAGGACCCTCTCCTTCAGTCATCCAGACTCTTTACCTGGGCTGTGGTTGGCAGGGCAGAGCACTGGAACCTTTGGGTTATCATAATCACAGGAGATGTTCTGCTTTCATAAAACTATTCCCAGGAATAAGGAACTGTTCCTGGAATAAAAAGGCAGTCTGTAAACATTCCTACTCAACTCAAGTTTGAGCAAAATCTCTTCTCAGTTCATGCAGCTTTTCTGTATTTTTCACTTGAGATTTTTCAGTATTAAGTTGCCATCTTTTAGGAAAATAGGCTATTGCTCAGATCCACACAAGTACCAGTTATCTCCTTTCCCCCAAGCAGTAAATAATGATTTGAGGACTTTTGGTTTCCTGGAGGTGAAAACTAGCCCAGCTTCCAAGTCTGCTCCGGGCAGGCCGGCCTGAGGAAAAGGCATATATCAGATATGGAGCGGGGGTACAACATTAGCCCAATTAACTGAAAAGGCCCAAAACACTGAGGAACGAGGCATGAGGGAAGCCATCTAAGCAGAACAAGACCTACCACACAGCGTGGGGCAGGCTGCAGCAGGGTGCTCGCCAGCCTCTCCCAGAGGCGAATTAAAGGATTTCACAGCGCCGGCCATGAGGGGCCGCAGGCGGGACCCCTCAGCCCTGCCGGGCTATTTCAGGTTTGGCTAAAGCTGACACAGGGAGAAGCTTTCTAAATTAGACTCAACAGACTGTGTCTACAATACAAAGACATAAAATATGGGGTAGTTTTTAATGTATTTTTAGCCCCATAGAACAGTCACATTTTTACCATAATGGAAAGGGCACCTAAAGCTTCCATATAATAAAATAATTATTTTGGAACTTTTATTGAAAAATAGTATTACATAGAAATCTAAAAGCAACAAAGAAGAGAAAAGAAAAGACGTGCATTACCACATTAGCATAGATAATAATTTACAGCTCCCATCCAATGGCAGCTCCTCGGTACTCCATTGCCCGAGTCCAGTTTGTGTGAGCTGTACTCAGGGAGCGCCAGGCACGGCCCCGGGGAGCCCCAGCCGTACAGGCAGAGCGCAGAAAGGCAGCGAGGGCGCCCGGCGCTACCGCCCCAAATCAAACACGGAGCCCGGAGCCGGGCCCGGCCCGAAGCTCCTCCCCCCGCGCGCGCCGCCGGTGACGTCACGCAGCGCCGTTCTAGACCGTTCCAGCCCCGTGACGTCACGCGCGGCGTCATTCCAGAAGATTCGGCCGGGGCCCCTATAAAGCCCGCGGAAGAGGCGGGGCTGCTGGGATCGGTGAGCGGGCGGCGGTAGTGGCGGTGTTTTGTGCAGCGGAGCGGCCGCAGTGGTGAGCGCGGCCCGCGGGCCTTCGGCGCGGTGCTGGGCGGGATAAGCCGAGGGTAACCCGAGGGTAACGTGCCGCGTCCTCCCACAGGCACCACCATGGTGAAGGAGACGGAGTACTACGACATCTTGCAGGTGAAGCCCAATGCCTCCTCCGAGGAGATCAAGCGCGCCTACCGCAAGCTGGCGCTGAAGTACCACCCCGACAAGAACCCCAGCGAGGGCGAGCGGGTACGCGGGGCCGGGGCCGGGCCGAGGCTTGTGGGCTGCCCATCGTGAGGCGGCCGCGCTCCAGGCGGCACCTAGGGCCCCTGCGCGGGGCAGGCCCCGTCCGGCCCTCCGGGGCTGAGCCGGGCTCGCCGCGGGAGCCGCCGGGCTGCGGAACGGGCCGCCCCGCAGAGAGAACCGGAGGCTGGCGCAGGGCCGCCCGCGGGAGCACCGCGGGTCCCCCACAGACAGGCCGTGGTTACATCCGGCGGGCGCTCGGTCCTAGCTCAGGTTCTGCTTTGCCCTTCCTGGAGCGCAGTGCTGCTATGCGAAGGCTCCCCTGCTTCCAGGTCTCTGTTCAGATCCGTGAGTCTGGCAGCAGGCCTGACGGCCCAGCTGTGGCAAAGGGGATGCAGCATTTCTTTTTTTTTGGATGCGGGTGGAAGATCGTCCTTAGAGGTGCTGGTTAAAACAGACAAAGCTGGAAGGATTTCTAGTGTGCCTGTGGCCACTGTGCTGTGTCAGACGTTGAGAAAGCTGGTAGTGGATCCAGCTGCCAGCACTGTTGTGCTGGATGGATTTGTGCTCCTGAACAGGATGGGGTTTCTTCAGAGAAAAATGTTAATGCAGATGTCCAAGGTAACTATACCTGGGAAATCACTGGGCTGTACATGGGTGGACTGCTTACAAGAGAACTATTTTACGTGCTGTCAGCACAGACCTGCTCAGCTGCCTGGGTTGGCTTGGATGATAAGTGAGCACCACGATTATAGAACTAGGAAAAATATGAATGATGGGATTGTTTATCTAAAAGCTGGTCTACTAATACATTAATATAGGAATAGAAGGTCCATACGTACCTTACATTAGTCTCTGGAATACTAATTTACAGAACTCAAACAGTAGCCTAGTCAAAGGCAACCTTTTCTGCTCTTATTTTTTTAGTCAACCTTTTTTGCTTTTATTTTGGGCCTGCTTTTTTTTGCTTACAACACTTTACATGGCCGTGAGTAAATGAAACTTAAAATCGAAGTGGTCCTTCCAGTAATAGCAAATTATTGGAAGCTTTTCAGAGCTATTTAAGAAAATAATTGTTTTGATTTGTATCTAAGTCCTTGTGTTTGTGATGAGTAAGCAACACCAGTGTCTTGTCACATCAATCTCTGCTATAGCTGGATGTACCAGCTCAGCAGGCATGGAGGGTCCCTGTGTAGCTCTAGGCTGACTAGCTCTGCTGTGGCCGTGAGCAGTTGGGCACCTGCAGGATTTCAGGGATGGTACCATATTTCTTTCTAAATGGATTTGTTAGAGGTTATAATGGTTGTTGTGACTACTACAATCAGCAAAATGTAGTTGGTATATATTTGTAAGGTGGATGTGACTGAATTAAGCCCACTTAAAACATGGGAGGAGGGGGGAGAGGGAGGAAAGGGGTGGTTTTCCTGGACGAAACTGTACTATTATAGTCTGTTACCCAGGGAGTTTCCTTTTGGAAACAAATGCTACAAGAGGGTGTTGTAGTGGCTTGATCTGTAGATGGAGTTGTATATGAGAGGGCTACTTTTCCTCTTGGTCATAGTTGTTCAGAGCTTCTTTTTTCTTTTTAGTTTAAACTTATATCCCAGGCATATGAAGTTCTGTCGGACCCAAAGAAAAGGGACCTCTATGACCAGGGTGGGGAGCAGGCTATTAAAGAAGGAGGCCTGAGTGGCGGCAGCTTCTCTTCACCCATGGACATCTTTGACATGTTCTTTGGTGGTGGAGGCCGAATGAATAGAGAGAGAAGAGGTACACAGTTCTAAACAAGTTCTAGAAACTCTAACCATGCACTTAAGCATAAAACACCTGTGCTATGGTACTGCTGTTCTGCTGAGTGCACATAGCGTGGCTATTACTTGTTGCAACAATAGAATAAGTAAACTATGATTTTTCTAGTTACTCTAGCATTAATAAAGTAGACAACATGGCTTAGCCATAGCCATCTTTCTGCTAAATTCCATTTATTTTTTGTTGAAGGGGGAATGGGTAGTCTGTAGGGGAGGGGGAAACATCAGTAAGTCACCAGTTGATTTAGACCTCTTTAAGTTACCTTTTTTCCAAATCTGTGCCTCACTTGCTCATATGCTTTTGGGCAACTTGCTTCAAAGGACACCATCAACTTAAACTTCAGTAATTTTAAATCCTATTAAAATATTCGGGAGAGATGACATGAAACTGAGTGCAGTGTGCTGCCAAAAGCACGATATGATTCTTTTCCATGTCCAATGCCTGTTGAAGGAGCAAGTAGTAACTTGCTGTAAAATCACTGAAATTATGCTATGAAGTGGCATGGAAATTCAGAGGCAGGCATAAATTGCAACTTCGAAATTGACCGATCTGAAGCTGGTAGTGTCCTTGCATCTTGCTGTTTCAGTTAAGCTTATAAAATTAGGAGTAGGAGCAGGGATAAGGTGGCTTTAATGATGCTTTGCACAATTACAGCTCAACTTTCATGTTCAGAAATAAATGAGTGGAGCTTAGTGGAAGCTGATGGAATTGCACATGCTTTTAAGGGGGCTGAGTTGTGTTCAAAGTTTGGAATGAACTCTGCATTTCGTCAATGAGACTGTGCATGAACATTTGTCTTCACAAGAGCTGAACAATTATTAATATTTCCCTTTTGTTTTTCTAAAGGCAAAAATGTGGTGCACCAGTTAGGTGTATCTCTTGAAGATCTATATAATGGAATTACAAGGAAACTGGCACTGCAAAAGAATGTTATTTGTGCAAAGTGTGAAGGTAAAAAAACAAGCAGTGGTTGCAAAACCCTCTTTGAGTTGTGTGGATTGTCTGAGGCTGAGAAAAAAGTCTGAAGGCTTTCTTACTTTTCTCTGTCTTCATTCTTTGCCTGATCCCTGAAAGTCTGCCAGGGTATTTAATTCTTACTTAGGCTTCTCCAAAAGCAAGTCTCTCAATGACAGTGTTACAAAGTGATTGTTCTAATTGCAAACTGAAACTGTTGAGTTGCAGTTAGGGGGACCTAAATTAACATTTTTTTCACCCAGAACTTGCATGTAAACGTTTATTCCATAAAACTTCTTCAATTGCTGTGGGTGGAAGACTAGCTTGTGTTATGCTACTAATTATACAGTTATTAAGTACTCCCTAGACTGGTTCTCTTTTGAGGTAAATTTTAATAGGATCTTATATCTTAGTACTCTGTTAAATATTTAGTAAGCAGATTTTTTTCTCAAGTATTAATGGAATGTTTATGTCTTGAATTTGGTATGCTGACAGTTCCTTGGAAACCAGGAGTTACTGGTGGGTGGGGCAGAGGCTAATACAATAAGCAGTATAAACATTTTATTTGTAGAAGCCTCCAGCTTGTGGGGTATGTTTTGTGATGGCAGCTAAATTCCATTACTGAACTACCCTCAAGTTACCCCAAGTATGCTCTTGAAGTCAGTGAGTTCCAGCCTGACTACTCTAATTTTTTTAGACTAAGATGCAATTTAACTCTTTTGTCAAAGGTTATGGCGGAAAGAGAGGGGCAGTAGAAAAATGTCCCGTGTGTAAAGGAAGAGGGATGCAAGTTATAGTTCAGCAGATTGGACCTGGCATGGTGCAGCAAATCCAGACTGTGTGCCCAGAATGCAAAGGCCAAGGTGAAAGAATAAATCCGAAAGACAGATGTGACAACTGCAATGGCTGTAAGGTTGTAAGAGAGAAAAAGATCATAGAAGTTCATGTTGATAAAGGTAAGAACTGTGTATTTATACTGGTTCCCAAATAATAGTCAATACTAGTCTATAGTTCTGCAGAGAATAAATGGGTTTCTTTTCTTCAGGTATGAAAGATGGTCAGAAGATAGTATTTCATGGAGAAGGTGACCAGGAGCCTGATTTGGAGCCTGGTGATGTTATAATTGTCCTTGATCAAAAGGATCACAGTGTCTTTCAGAGACGAGGGCATGACTTAATCACAAAAATGAGAATTCAACTCTCAGAGGCCTTATGTGGTTTCAGAAAGACAATTGAAACTCTGGACAACAGAGTTCTTGTCATATCTACTAGGCCAGGTAGGTCATTAAGAGTACTAATACTGTGTAAACTGCTTGTCTGTTTAATTGTACCTAGACTGGACTTTTTGGGGAAGATTGTTCTATTTGTTTGGAGTTTTTTTTTTTCCTAACCAGATGAATGCAACAACAGGTTCATGAGGCAGTCACTCAATTTAGTTGGTTCTTTGTTGTTGTTACTCTTCCTAAAACATGCAGAGTTATACCTAAAGCTGTCAAATACTTCCTAATAAACCTCACCCCCAGTTGGTGGATAGCTTAAAGAGGAAAGAATCTTAATTCTACTAAATTCTGTTCAGCCTGAAGCCTGTGCCAAGAAAAGCTGCTATCTCTTATAGCAGGGGAAATTGTCTAAATGGCCTTAGTTGTGTACAGCTTGGGTTTAGGTCTTTCTTGTGGATTGGTTACAATCTCCCTGGGGTGCCATGAGAACACAAGTGCAGCCCTGCCTCGTGTGGCTGTGAAATGCCTGTCCTGTCACAGCAGCCCACTTACAGCTCTTGCCTCCGTAGGTGAAGTGATAAAACATGGTGACCTAAAGTGTATCTACAACGAAGGGATGCCTGTCTACAAATCTCCAATGGACAAAGGCAGCCTGATCATACAGTTTTTGGTAAGCTGCATGCTTTTCTGTAGTCAATATACTCATGTTTGCACATGAATAAATACTAATTTAAAAAAAATATTTGTAGGTCCAGTTTCCAGAGCACTACTGGCTCCCAAGGGAGAAACTGTCTCTGCTGGAGGCTCTGCTTCCTTCACGAGAAGATGTAATGGTTACAGATGAGATGGATCAGGTAGACCTTGAAGACTTTGATCCGAATGAGCAAACCTACCGTAACAGCGCAGGAGAAGCATATGAAGAGGATGAGGAGGGTCCAAGAACAGGAGTACAATGTCAGGCATCTTAAAGCAAGGTGGAGCAGATGTCATCTAAGATGTAAATTTTCACAATGAAAACTGCATGGCTGTAATAGCCACTGCTTGTGGGTTTTGTGTTCAGCAAATTGAGTTGCTGCGCTGTCAGTATCACCTTTTTGTAACTAATTTATATTGTGTTCTTGTAGTCTTTCTATATAAGGCAAATGTCATACAGCTGAGAACCAACTGGGTTGGTATGCATTTTCCTTGCTGTGAAGGTTCTCAATTTATTCACCTGTGCTATTTCTATAAGACTTTGGCAATATCGATAGAGGCTAAGTGGAGTGTCTTATGTAAATACTTTCATACTGGAAGATGAATTTCATAGAATAAAACATAGCAGAATAACTTCTAATAAATAGTACTTCACCTTTTTTGTGCTTCTCTTGTACTTGCCAAGCCATTTTGGAACCCCCTTAATTTAAACAAGTTCTTCTAAGCTCATACTTCTGTCATCTAGTCTAGATTATTTGTGTTAGCTGCACCACTCACACCTGCCTCATTCTGTATTTCGGAAGCATTTTGTGCATGCCCTTCTCTCTGCCTCATAGCCCCCTCTTCCTGTGTTTTGTGGGTTTACAGTAGCATTCCTTCACCTGCTTCTGTGTGTGTGACCTAAGGTTACAAGCTGTCCTCTAATGTGTTACATACAAGCAAATACTTGCAAATAAAAGTTTGACCTTTCAGAAGCTCAAGCTTTGTATTGCAGCCTTCCCTAGAAAGGGTTTTTACTTCCTCCTAGGCATTGTATACTTGTGCCTTAACTAAAATGAATAAACCAAAAGCACCTGCACTGGGTATACTGCTGCTCTTTTGTAAGGTACGTGCTACCACAGTACAGCGATCCTATTAAAGCTTTTTTCCATTTTACCTATTTGCTGGCAGTGTTTGTATTAAGTCAGGGTTAGAAACAAGTGGTCCCCTTTAGTGAAATTAAACCATGATGAATGATCTATATCCATGTACCACACAATTGTTGAAACAGGTGTTCAGCTTAAGTGATCCTCTTGCACTCACGGGTCTAGCATCAGGACTAGCTGGGCTGTCATTGCCCATGTCTATAATACAGCCTCAGTCATTTTCCTTCTGCTAAAATAGCTGCTGTAACACTTAGCCCATGCTTTCCAGCTCTGGTCTATTTATGTTTAAAGGCAGGGGTGATTAACTGAGCAGTTACTTCACCCATGACTATCTCTTTCCAAAAATACTTTTTTTCCCAAGAATTAGACACAAGGACTTGGAGCTGTAGCTTTTATTTTAAAAAAGTAGGGTTTTTCTCTCATGCTAAGCAAAATCAAAATTAGATCTGGTTTTGCAGATCAGTATGAATGCTTTTATCATACTAAAAAAATTACACAGGACAGTAGCAGTCCCTTGAAACTGCTGCAAGACATTTGCTGAAGCATCTGAGTCAAGACATTTAAACTGGACAGTCATAAATATGAATTTCTTGGTCATCACCAACAGACACAATTTTGGACCCACTTCCATTGTATTTCACTCCCCAAACCTGTAAATGAGACATATGCAAGTTTATCCAGAGAGGACAAAGAAAAAGAATCTTTGTGGCAGTAATATTTATTACAGGCAGAAGAGGAAAGATTATTGAAAAGTCACCTAATTAGAAGTGGTGTAGTTCTGGCTTCTGCTTCACCAGCAGCTAAGGCTGCCGAAGCAGAGCAGGACGCTGCCCTCCAGGAGCTCTGACAGCCACCCCCAGTGACTGACTGACACTGGCCAGAGATACTCACTGGGGCTGAAAAGTGCTGGTCCCACTTTGCATAAATAACCCAAGCATTTTCACTCTTGCCCATCCTGCAGCCCCTTCTGAAAATAGTATTTTACAGTGCACGAAAGGAAGAGAAGTATTTGTCATGCAGACTGAAGAATGACTGGGTTTATCTTTGAGCTTTTTCAGAAAAACATTTACCTACCAAAGCAAAACTTATTCTAGTTCAGGTCAGTCCTCTGATCTAAGACAGTTACACAAGCTCTTACCTGACACCCACCTCCATCAGAATGACATCAGGAAGGGTGAAGGCTGCCCAGCACATTAATGTGAAATGCAGAATGGGTGTGTTGACAACAGTATGTTCTTGTACACTATTTTGCAGTCTTGTACACTGTTTTGCATAATGTGAAATGCAGAATGGGTGTGTTGACAACAGTATGTTCTGGGCAGTCTTGTACACTATTTTGCACTAGTACCCAAACCCAGCATTCCCAGTCTGTTTGCCACAGACTGAATGAGATCACACCCAACAGCTAAAACAACAGGGGAAATCAAGTCCCACTTGGTACTTCAATATTAAAACCCCCATAACTATAGGTAACTGAAAAGAAGGTTACCAGCAAGAAAGTAGTACCATGGAAGAAAATCAAATAAAATCGGGAAGAATAACCTTTGTTTCTTGCTCAGTGGTCCATTAAAATATAACACTGTCCAAATGTTAGGTGATAAACAGAACAAAGAGTAAATGGGTAGAAACCTAACTCCTTCCCTCACAGGTAGCTATCACTGAACAATAAATTAAAAACCCACAGTATTACAAACACTGAAGGAGGAAAAACTCCCAAGTTCCAGGCTGCTTTCAAGCATCTGTTTAAGTAATTCCATCCTTTTAAATAAGTATTTCCACCCTTACACACACACATGCTGTGTTAGTCACACAAATAAGTAAAACTAGAGACAAAGGTAACAAACAGAGTCTGGTGAGACTTAGGCCACTCAGGATTGCCATTATTTGGGCCTGAAAAATGTTAATTACTTGGAAGAGATCAGCATATACACCTGGGAGTACTAGTTCAATATTAAGTGCTAAATAACCACAACTTCTAAAATTTCATTATAGCAGGCTAAAGTTGCATTACTGCAAGCCTGGAGCTGCAGCACCAAGGTGAAGCTCAAACGTGCACAACTACACAAGCTCTCCTGGGAATGTGGTGACTCAGGGAATAGCAGCCATACCTGATCTTGATGGTCAAAAAAAGTATGGACACAGGTCCTCGTTCCAGCATCCCAAACCTTCACACTTTTATCAGATGAACTAAAATAAAGATAATATTGATTAATGTTTAAATTAACACATTAACTGAAGTTTAATGCAAACATTAAAGGGTCTCATATGGTAGACATAAAAAACCCTCTTTCACCTATCAAATACAGGGATGAAGTAGCAAAGGACTGCATCTTCTGCCAGGTTCCATTACCTTTAAAATAAATTTACAGTTCCAACATCTGCAATGTGAAAATGAAGACTCCCACTTTGGCCAAAAAATTCTTTGAGGTAAGTTCTTTGGATAAGGAAATTCCTGTTACATATACTTGGTCCCCCAGCTGCCTCAGCTGTTTTAAGAATTAATACTAAAGTTCAAGTAGATTCAATTAATACTAAAGTTCAAGTAGTTTAGGTTGTAATTCTTTATTCAACAGCAATTTTTCAGCTATTTAGAATCAAACTGCCATTCTCTCGGGTTGTGTTTTTCACTTGTCAGGAACTACACTGCAATGGTATGACTTACTCTGTAAAATGTTCTCACTACAGCTGGTATCACATCACAGATTGGCTTGAGCCTTTCAATTTTATGTTATTTCATTACAGATCCCACTGCTATTTGTACACACGTCTTTTTTTTTTTTTCAGTAGTCATAAACAATTAAAAATCCTCAATACCTGGAAACAAAATGGGTATCATCAGGACAAAATGCTACATTTAAAACCCAGGATCCGTGACCACTTAATGTGCCAGCCAAATTTGCATGTTGCCTGTGGAAAGAACACATTAACATGTGCTTTGTGAATTCCAGAGAAAAAGCAACAGGAATATACTCTGGCTAGTGCCATCAAGAATGGTTCACTGGAAGGTGACTTCTGGACATTTGTTCATCCAAGCTGGACTGGTGTTACAGCAGATTCTGTTCTTTCATTTCAAACAGTTAACATAAAAAGAAGTCACTAAGAAGATAGACTGGAGGACAAAGAGTTTCTCCAAAGCCAAAGCAATGCAGGTTTAGGGGGTGAAGCCACTGAAGGGAATGGCCACTGAAGCAGGGCCATTTCCTCCCCAGGGTCTTCCAAGGTATTGCAAGATGCAACAGAAATAGGTCATAAATATAATTTCCTGAACAGATGTTTAGGAAGAGTGAACACAAGCTCACAGGACAGATACATAGAAGAATTAGCTTACTCCCTACAGGCAAATATGAGGAAAGTAATTTGTTTTCAATTCTCAGCTTTCCTCTACACTTTCAGAAAATATCTAAGGACGTAATATTTTATTATTTAAGATTATTTTTTACATAAAAAGTCACCAAAAGCTGAATTCTGGAGAGCTGAGGGTTTGATCTATGTTTCACAGTATCAGCCCCTCTAAGCAGCTGCTGTGCTGCCAGCAGGGCTGGCAGTCCCCACTCACACATCGTAGATTTTGATGTAGCCGTCATCGGAGGCCGTGACGAGTAACTGGGAGTCAGGGGAGAAGGTCAGCGAGCGGATGGGCATGGCGTGGCCTGCAGGCACAGGGACACAGAGCAGGGCTGGCACTCCTCTCGCTGACACCAGCGCTCAGCAAGTGCCACAACAGCACTGCCTGCTCAGAGAGAGCAGCCTCTGGAGCCTCCTTCTCTCTAGAGGCTTCTTCCCACAAGAGAAAATGGAAACAGACAGCAATTCTCAACTGTGAATGTATAGGCATGTCTGCAACACAAAGACTATCTAGTTTCTTTCAGCTGTGGATCTCTACTAGAAATTATGTCATATTTTATAGCATGATTGCATATTTAAGTGGTTGGGGTTTTGGTTACAACTGGGCAGAAACTGCGTGAACATTAAAAGCCCATTTATCTGTTAGAAAAAAATGCATGTATTCTACAACATAAAATGTTCAGTTATTTTTTAGACCAGCAAAAAATTGCTTTAGAACAAATAACGCAAGAAAAAGAAAAACCATATGCAGGGCAGCACACATTGGCTTGGCTTCATTCCCTTGTACTTTTCTGCAATACAAGGAGCTCCAATTTAAGAATCTAGTTAAGCATTACTGACTGTATCTTTTAGAAAAGGCATTTATGATGCAAGCCTGAGTTTATAGTTTGCCTCTAATATTTTAAGTGGTTTAGGTTAGAGCACTAAAAAACTAAATATTGTCTAATGGACAAATACATCAACTCACTTTTGCCATGGTTGTTGTAGGTCATTCTGACTTGCATTATATCCTTTACTTTTGTCAGAAATGAGGTCAGAATTAGGTACTGCAAATAACCAAACCATACCTTCTAGCGTATGCAGCAGTTTTCCAGTCGCAATATCAAAAATATTGATAATGCCATCTATTGCTCCACTGGCCAAGTATTTTCCATCTGGACTCTGTAATACAACAGAGTGATTCAACATCTGTGTGTATTTATGCTGTGTAAGCCCTGACATTCCCTTGGCAACTTTTCACAAATAAAGATGTATGCAAGATACCCGGCTTCCAAAAATCCTGAAGACTATAAACAAGATCCAAATATATTTTCCAGACTTGCAGGGGGGAAATATCACACAGTTTGTATTTGGAACTATGGCTGTCACCTCATGTTATTGTAGAGATAAACTGGATAGATGGACACAAAAATTCCTATTCACAGCATATTACAGCAATAGCGATTTCTCAAAAGGAATTATCAGTTGTGCTTCTTACATATGCAATGCTAAGGATGAACTTTCCTCTGGTGTCCAGAGAATATTCTTTCTTTCCAGTTTCAACACCGAAAATATTTACTTTCCCCACGTGACTTCCTGTTGCAAGGTACTGGGAATCAGGTGAAAAAGCCAGGGACCAAGCATCAACTGTATTAGAAAATAAAGAACAGTTAGCTGGATCCTGTTCCTGGTTCTTATTCAACAGTGTGAGTTCTGTATGCATCTGTTTAGGTGTAACCCTCTAAGAGTGTACAAGCCCATCAAGTTACCATTTCTATGGAATTAATGGAGCGTATCTTGAGCCATTTACTTACATTTAGTAAAAGATGAGATTTATGGTAAGACCCTGACATTATGAGACACTCGTGTAACAATACATTTAGACTTTAAGACTGCATCAGTTAAGTCAAAATTCTTACTTTTTTCCTGGTACCAAAAGATTGAAACCGCTGAAAAAATGAACACTAGTATGTAGCAAAGCACAGAAGATGCAGGACAAATGCAGATATACAAATGTAACACTTTTTGTAACACATTCCTGCAACTGAATGTAAAAACCCATCATTTTTCACAGCAGTGCAATGTATTTATCTGGCACAATGTAATTCAACAGGTTTTTTTTCCTAAAAGTTTAATATTAAATTGCCTAAAACACTGCAAGATTGTTCTTAAATTCGTGAGTAGACTCATGGAATACTTGGAAAAAGACCTTAAGCCCTGAATTCCAGCTTGGAGAACATTAGCATTGTTACCATTGATGGCTGTTTTGACTTGCTTCCTCAGGATTGGACATGCTGGGTAAAAAAGGATCGCACGCACAGCTCAAATTCACTGCAGTGTTATGAAGAATGTTCAGAAATCCTTTGTAAATTCATCTGAATAAGCATTTGAATTATATCTTCCAAATATCCCTTTACCAATACACGTGTAAGAGCAACCTGCTTTCCAATCTGCTTTATGCATACAGCAAAAAGCCAACTAGGTGTACCTGAGAAGTAGTAGTAGTGTGTAAAAATAAATGTAAAATTGTCTGATGCTGCTCTGCGTTGAGTTCATAAAACCTTTCTGAAAGATTAAACCCCCCCAAAGACCTTAATCCCCTGATGTACCCCAATCCCCCAGTACTTGCCAGGAAGAGTCACACTGCTCCCCTGCAGAGCCAGCTCAGCACTGGGGTCTTACCAGGACCAGCATCTATGGACTTGATCTGCTTGCCGGTCTCTAAGTCCCAGAGGCGAATGTGGGCGTCCAGGGAGCTGGACGCTGCAATGGCACCCGTGTGGCTGATGTCCACAGACACCACCCCCAGCTGGTGACCCTCCAGAGTCCACTGCAGATCCAGCTTTTCATCATTCCTTCCGTGCAAGGGAAAGAAAAGCCTCGTTGGGAACAGCTGGGGGTGCTGACCATCCCCAGGCTCACAAACAATCCCCACTCCTCCCTTTGCTCAACACAAGGCAATCCGAGTCCTCCCGTGAAACGTGAAGGGCTGCACACAAACTCTCTGTACTTAAAGAGCTGAGAAATCAGTAATTTACCATATTCCTGCCAAGCAGGTATTTCATCCTGAGTCTGGAAGCCACCCCAGCACAGAATGTCTGTCACACAGCAGTGTGGGTGCCCCCAGAGCTGTGAGCTCAGCACAGAGCACCGTGACTGACATCTTCAGAGCCGCCCAGCCAAGCTAAACCTGTCACTCAAGCACATCCCTCACACTGCCTTGCCCAAGAGACAGTAACCTCTTGCAAAAGCACACTTCCATAAGGATTACCAGGATCTTTCTTCCCATAAAAAAGGAAGACGTCATTTCCCCTTTCTCCCTGTTCCCATTATTTCCTGCACAATACACATCTCCAAATGCACTGTCTCATCAAAAGATGCATTCCTCATTCTTTGGTTTAGAAGTACATCAAGTATTCTCTGACACACGTTTTCAAAAGGATTCTCATTTTTTTGAAATGAAAGCACACCAGAATGCCACCACTCCAAGAGAAAGCACACACCAAGGGAGATGAACTTGCTCAAAGAAGCAGCTGTGTGTGCCATTCTTCTAACATCCCTGCAGACTGTGGAAATTCAAGGCTGCTTCACACTGACTACTTCCAAGGCCTAACACAGATTAATATGGAGCACTTACCACTTCCAGACCTTTACCAGATCATCCAAAGAGCCAGAGATCACTGTTTCAGAACCATCATTTTTATTTTTGCCCCAGGCAACTGACCAAATGGCATCATCGTGAGCTAAGAGAATAGAAGCACATTAATTAACAAGCAAGTCTTTTCTTTTGATAGAAGACCACAACCGGTTTTGGTAATGCTGAAGTGGCCAGCTGCAATGTTGGCAAC
Organism: Onychostruthus taczanowskii; assembly: GCF_017590055.1. Lineage (NCBI taxonomy): Eukaryota > Metazoa > Chordata > Aves > Passeriformes > Passeridae > Onychostruthus > Onychostruthus taczanowskii. Next base: position 1,277,931 of record NW_024498329.1, on the reverse strand, counting down.
AGACACTGCCCTGCTCCTCAGGGCTATGGAGTGCTCCGAGAGCCGTGTCACTGTCTTCTTTGCTCCAAAATATGTAATGTGTTGTGTGACCAGCGTCACTGCTGAAAAAGCAGCACAGCTACCTCTGAATTACTCAAGATTTATGCCTAATAGAAACATAACCTCACACGGATACCTGCCATTATCAACTTTACATCATCCCAGAACACCAACCCTGCTCAATACCCCTTAGCGTTTGCTCACCTTGCTCTTGCTTGAAGAGAATACCGTACTAGAAAGAAAAAATAATTAATATTACACATGAGCGGCCTATACACACACATATATAGACACACACACACCTCGAGCCACCAATTAGCATAGCTAACGCTGTGTTTTTAATTACCTGTGTGGTCATGTCTTTCTAAAAACAATCCCGACGGGACCGCGCCGAGAGCAGCCACACACAGCTCGCGCCGCCGTCGCGCCTTGATGACGTCAGGTACCACCGAGAGCGCCGCTCCCCGCGCCCTCCGGCTCCGCGCCCTCTGCCGCCGCCCTGTGGCCGGGAGGAACAGGCGGACACATCCCGCCGGCGGAAACGGCGCGTCCCGACCCTCAGTGCCCTCGGGGACAGCGGGACCGAGCCCCCGGCCCCGCGTCCCGACCCTCGGTGCCCCCGGGGACAGCGGGACCGAGCCCCCGGCCCCGCGTCCCGACCCTCGGTGCCCTCGGGGACAGCGGGACCGAGCCCCCGGCCCCGCGTCCCGACCCTCGGCGCCCTCGGGGACAGCGGGACCGAGCCCCCGGCCCCGCGTCCCGACCCTCGGCGCCCTCGGGGACAGCGGGACCGAGCCCCCGGCCCCGCGTCCCGACCCTCGGCGCCCTCGGGGACTGCGGGACCGAGCCCCCGGCCCCGCGTCCTGACCCTCGGTGCCCTCGGGGACTGCGGGACCGAGCCCCCGGCCCCGTGTCCCGCAGTTGCGTCCCGCAGTTTACATCTTCATCACCGCCTCTCCCTCATCCCCTCCCGCTCACCCACAGGACAGCCGGGCGCGGGCCGGCGCCGTCGCTGTCGGAAGCCCTCAGGTGTCCGGTGTGTGGTGCCGGGGCCAGCGGTGCCCCGGCAGTGCCGGTGTGAGCTGTGGGCTGCGCCGAGGACTGAGGGCCCCGCCATGCAGGGCGCTGCCGGCGGAAGGCTGGGCTGGCTGCCGCGTGTCTGAGGTGTGGAGGAGGCGAGGGGCAGGCTCGGACCGACCCCGAGCTCCTTGGGCTGCAGCACTGCCCATGGCTCTTACCACGGCACACAAGGCTTTAACTTCGCAGAATGAGAGTCATTAAGGTTGGAAGGGACCTGCAAGATCATCAAATCCAGCCTAAGCGTTGAGCACCTTGTCAACTAGGCCGGAGCACAAAGCGCCACACCTGATCATTTCTCGAACACTTCAGGGATGGTGACTCCACCACCTCCCTGGGCAGCTCATTGCAATGCCTGACCACCTTTTCTGTGAAGAAGTTCTTCCTGATGTCCATCCTGAACCTCCTTTGACACAACTTGTGGCTGTTTCCTCTGGTCATGTCACTTGTTTCCTGGAAGAAGAGCCTGGTCCCCATCTATCTACACCCTTCTGTCAGGAGTTACGGAGAGCAAGGAGGTCCCCCCGAGCCCCCTCCAGGCTGAGCCCCCACAGGGCTCTCACGATCCCTTGTGCTCCAGAAAGGAAGTTTCCCTGCTAATCATCTGTGTCAGATCAAAAAAAAAGGTATGACTCTTCTTTTGGGAGCTGAAGTTTCTCGAGTTGCTGTCTCTGCTTGAGTTAGAAGTGCAAAAAATGTCAGAATTAAAGTTCAGGAGAATTAATCAGATTCCCTGAGGCTTAAAACTAAAGACAAAGGATCAGTGGTCTTTCACAGCTCTTAATCAGTTTTCATATGTACACAAAGCTCTTTGAGATCAATAGAACTTGTCTGAGTAAGCAGAGTAACAACCAAAACAGGAATTCTGAATGTGTCTTAACACAGTTCTGCAGTCAAGAATGAAAATCTGGGTAAAACTCTTACACATAATTACAGACTTTTACATATAATTACAGAATCCTTAGTTCTCTGATTAGGTTGAGCTTTGAGAAGATTTTAAAGCATACAGCTTTAATGTCTTGAATTTCAGAAATCCTCATTTTTTCATTTGTAATGCCACAATGGTAAACATTCTCCAAAAGTAAAAAAAGTTATTCTGTTTCCTGCCAGGGTTCTTCTAAGAATTCTTCCATTTAAATGTGCACTTAAAATGTACTGCTTCCACCTTATGTTCAAATAATCAAGCTTGGTCCTGCAGTTCTGTATAGAGTACTGCCGGACAGTAAGATAATCTTTGACAGACAAAGTGTTTCTAATCCCTCCAGAGGTTTCCAGGTTCTCTCTGTGCACTGTACTCTGTACAGTGAACACCTTAGGCCTTCATGAGAAAAGATTGTTCCTGTTCTTGTGTGAGAGGGCAGAGTGAGATTGTGGGTTATTTCCTACATCACTTATGAAACAAATCTGTATTTGATGGAGTGGAAGCTGATTAGATGCTGCTTTGGTGCATCAAGAGGATAATCTGAAGCAAAGTGTGCCACAGGTTTGATTTACAGATAAATTGCCTCTGTGGAATAGTAACTGAGAGCAGGTTTCTGTGTGTCTGTCCTTGTTGTGGAGCACTGTGTCAGTATGGGTACTTCAGCCCTCATCACAACAATGCCTTGGGAGTGTCTCTAGGCTCAAACGACAGCTTTTAAAACAGTGTTACAGGGAAGTAACCTGACATTAAAAACCATTATGATCACCCTCATATTGTGCTTACACATAGAAGTGAATTAGGTCATGACTTTGGATGCCACGTGAACATTGCAAAAGGCACTTCCCAGCCCCAAGTTCAGTTGCAGAGAACACACTGAGAGCAAGATAATTTAAAAACACAGGCTGAGTGCCATTGTGGCCTGGTGCCACAGTCCCAGTTCAGATCAGCGTTCACAGTTCAACACCAGCCTCACACACAACACGAATGCCAAGTAAGCCTTGATTCTTTAAGGTCTTGAAGACACATGAACTTCCATAAAACAGGAAGGCTAGATAATTAACTGGGAGCACCAGCTCTGCAGGTACATGAGCACTGCAGCAATCAAGTACCAGACATGTCAGCTTCTCTCCCTGCTCCACACTAAACAATTAATTTGCTAGTGGGCTTGAGGAAGATGAGAATGGTATTTAAGGTATGTGGTGGTGTCTTCCAAAGTGAGTAGTACAAGGAATATGCATTTTTGTGATTTTTGTGGTTACTAATGTAGGCCATGTCAGTTTAGAAAACTGACTGTGTATTACAACTGTGCCTGCAGAGAGCTGCATTCAATTCCAGGCTCCTTTCAGAACTAATCCATCAGTTTCGTGTTTGTTTTTCCATCTTAGGGTTCAGTGTAGGATTGGTCACCCACAGGTACTGCAGAAACAAAGGGCGACTTGTGACAGAGCATGGAGCCTGTGTGCAGATTTATATTTATATTTATATTTATATTTATATTTATATTTATATTTATATTTGTATACCATCTTCCTGTTGTGGGGCAGCAGCAGCAAGAGCATCTCCATCCTCTTTCCAGGACGTTGGCATTCACAGTCAAACAGTAATCATTTCACATCTTTCTGTGTCTGGAGACTCTGAACAGTTGTGGCAGGAGCAAAGAATCCTCTGCCTCTGTTGCTTACTGTGTCTCTAGGAAATCATTAAGGGACTGTGTTCCTGGGAGTGAATTGGAATGGCATTTGCACTGTTTGCTCATTCATTTCCAATCTCTGACTGCCCCACAAGTTACTCAGAGTATCTACAGCTTTTTGTATAGCATATGTTGGTATGTAGTGCATTAGCATTGGGGCAGTCGAGGCAAAAGACAAGACCCACAGAAAACTGAGTCTCAATGCAGTCTTTAGTTCCACTTTTGACACAAGTCCAGTTCCTTGCATGCAGATTTTATGAACTTTCAGCTTTTGTTGGTTTTCCTCTGCTCACTTATTTCTTTGTTTTATCTTTTCGTCAGCTGCTGTCCCCTTGCTTTCCTTTTCTTGCAACTTCAAATACTTTTTCACTCATAGGTTTCTCTTTGGTGGTCCCAAGCAGCTGAATTGGGATCTGGAGTCAAGTATAAACTTTCCTGAAGTTTGAAGAGTTTCAAACAAAAGCTTTCCTTTAGAAAAGCTCCTGTCTTATTTCCAAAAACATCAATTGTAAGGGCACTGCATGTTGCAAGTGGTGGCACCAAACCCAGCGATCACACCTTATAGGATATGGAGCTGGAACTACAGTCACAACTGTAGTCCAAGGGCTGGCCAAAACAGGGAAATGATTTCATGGAAAAGCTCTTCTTCAAGAATCTGAAACCAAGTCCAAATATTAATGGCATTCTTGCCCTATGAGTTAAGGAAGGATCATTATCCCATTTCACAGAGGGGTGAAATCTGAAGCAAGGTGACGAATTTAGTCAGTGGTAGATCGAGGAATGGAACCTGTTCCTCAGCCTCCTTGTATGTGCTCTGCCTCGGTGTGTGTCTACACACTGACATTGCTTTAGGTTTGCATTTAAATACTAAATTGTTTTGCTAACAAGAAAGGAAGTATTTCAATGTATTTATTCAACAAGCAAGGAAAAGTAATTGAGACAGACAAAAATGGAAAGGAAAATCAAAACTGCCAGAGACTTGGCCTAACAGGAATGAAAATAGTACTTAGCACTTGCAGGAGCAAATTATTCTCTGGCTGTCACTATGCAGTTCCAGCCCAAGGTGTCCTGGTGGGCTTCTGGTCAGGGGAAAGCTTAGCCTGGAGAGTACTTTCCTTCAGAATGGATCAGGTTCCTTTGGAGTGGGTAAGGTGGGCAGCTGCTTTTAGGAAGAAAAGAAGAGAACAAAACAGTTAATTAAATAAATAAGTCCTAAAAACTAGACTCTCTTCCCCAGGGAAGGAACCTCATCCCCACTGTCATCTGCAGAGAAGCCAGAATGGTCAGATGTAATGACAGGCCTTTTAACCTCCTGCTTATGGCATGTGTAGGTTAAAGAGAACATTTCAGAGTACAGTTTTGAAAGGAATAATTAAATAAGTCACTATTCTTCATGAGAGATTTTCTAACAAAAAATTGGTCTGTGCTTGATGATAACTGAACCCAGTTGTTTTTTTCTACCTATCTTCTCTTTCTCCCGGTGAAAAGACTTCAGTTCTTCATTCATGTATTTACTTTATCAGAATTATCATATTTTATTCTTTATTTTATTCTCTCACACAGCTTTCTTTTTTTAAGGAGCAAGAGGTGGATCAGAGAGAGTTTCTCAGACCTTAATAGGTGCCTGAAATGTTGGATATATAGAATGTAGTTGCATATAGATTGCAACTACGATAAAAGAAACATCTGGTGCTCATTTTTTAGGATTGAAATAAGGCCCTTTAAAACATCATGCATGTAGTTGGGACTGACTTACAGAAGGCACAAAGTTTCAACCCATATCTCAAGTCTAGCAGCAAAACTATTTTCCCCAGGATGATGAATTTCACATGTTTTACCAAAATTAATGTATGTCTCTTGGTATTGTGGCTTCAGGCATATATGACAGCTGGCAATGACCTGATGATCTTATCCACCAAAACTGAACCACTTGAGCTCTAGGAAAACACTTTTGGCTGTCAATTAATAATGGGCTGTTTAGTTGTGAGCTCCTAAGTACTGACCACATAATCTAAGGCTCTCTTCTAAGCCCGACTGTCTCCTTTTTCCTTTGGTATCCGTACATAATGTGTGATAGAAGGCTCTTCTGTGCCATCCTCAGCCAAGTGCTGTTCAGCCCCCAGGTGCCAGGGAATGTCTGCAGCCACTGCCTGTGTGAAGTGAGGTGCTGCTCTCACAAAGCAGGAGGAGGAAGGCACGGGGGGATGCTCTGCACTTCTCTACCCAGAATGCTGGCTCTACCTGCACCTGGGTCACTTGAGCTTATGATGAGTGGTAGTGAAGAAGACAGGAGAAAGCACTTTTTTTTTTTTTTTTTTTTTTATCCATACAGATAAAGGCTTGAATAGGCTGATGATCTGGGAGACAGAGAGCAGGGAAGGGTTTTCCTTTACCTGCTGTGTAACATTCTCTGACTGACCAAGCTATTTACAATTTGCTAAGGATTAAATGAAGGCACCATGGATCCAGTCTCTGGATATGTTATTTGCTCCAGTGTAAAATGTTAATAGCTTTATTCTTCTTAGAGACTTTCTAAATTGATAATCCACTTAGCTGCTAAAATTGGCTTTTAGACAAGTTTTTTGCTGGAGTGGGGATCCAGAAACTGGCCTGGCAATGTGGCACCTTTGTTACATCAAGAGTCTTTTTTATATGATAAACTTTTACAGGATCAAATGTAGAGGGCACAACTCTGGCTTTTTAGAATAATTAGTAAGAAAAACCAGGAAGAAAACCCTTCATTCATTGGCAGTAGATGCTAAGAATGTTCACAATAATTAGCTCCAATACTCTCAAAAACTTTTAGTTGTGTTTACTAATTATTTGTTCCTATGTATTTTGGTGTCACCATTTGGAATATATTTACATAAATAGGTGCTTAGATCTTCAGTGCTTGGTGTGCATTTGCTTTTTCAGTGCTTTGGTGTCCATGGGCTGCTGGCAGATGGACTGTATGGATACACTTGGCTCGACCAGACAATTACTTTGCCACTTATCTTCATGTCAGTGCCCTGCTTTGTTATTGCAGCCTTCAATGCCCCTTCTGTCTTCATCAACACTGTCCCATTCATGCCGTTTGCTTTGATGACTTTGCTGGGCAACCTCTTTCGTGTCCTTGTCTCCTTGTGAGAGAGGCTTTTTCTTCTTCAGTTTGCCCGTCCGGCTCACAAACCCCTGTGAATCAAATTGATGGTATTAACCTTACACAGGGGAGTTGTGCTGCAGGATAAATGCCAGTGCTCTGCAAGCTCTAGCTCCCCTGGAAGTCAGAGGGAGGAGGATGAAGTATGGCACATCATAAAGCATTATGTTCAGCTACCTCTGGAGGAGATGCTTGACTCAAACCATACAAGTTGGTTAAATCACTGTGTTGTTGCTGGCTGTGAAAGCCCATTTTACAGTGGTGATTCAACATTCTCCTCCTGCACAGCAAGACCATGTGTTCATGTCTCATGGATTTTACTGGGTCCTGAACACATGTTCAAGTCTCTGCTGAATCGGTTCCATAAATACTTCATATAAAATGCTAGACACTTTTGTGAGTTCCCATCATAAGTACTTCATTCACATTTGACACTGTATCAGTGATGGGTGTTTCATATAATGAAAAGAATTTCAGACGTGTAATGAGGTGATTCTTTGACTGCTTTGGTCCACCTCTGTTTAGTGGTGTGTTACTGACATTAGCAGAAACATGGCATGAGGAAATAAGAGATTTTGTATGTAAGGTAATTGTCTTCTGGGTTTCAAGCTTTCTAAGTCAGACATAGAACCAAAAAAAAAAAAAAAAAAAAAAAAAAAAAAAAAAAAAAAAAAGAGAGAGAGAGAGGAAAATGTTGCTGAGATCACATAACACTCTACTGGAATTTGGATGCTGTGATACCAGGAAATCTTCAGTTCTTTGTGTTTTCTGGGGCAAGAAAACCTTCCCTTTTACACTTTTGATATTTGAGTTAATTTATGAAGCGGCACCTGGAACCCTGCGCTTTTTGGTTTTTCAGGTTTGGTGGTTTGGAAATGCTGTCTAAAATGCAAGTGTCCCTTTCAAACTGAAGTTGCCAATTCTCAAAAACCATATTGGGAAACTGCTGAGGAAAGGTTTGCTTGCAGAGCTTGATGCATTGAAAATACAGAGAGTGCAATTTTCCCTGTGGTGTCTTGGCCCTTGAGGGTACACTCAGAGGTACTAAGGGTGAGGAACCCCTAAATGTGTTCATCATATGCTGTTTGACAAGTGCTAGTGAAGTGGCTTTTTCGGTGCACAGGAGTCAGTGCTTTCTGTGCTCAGCTGAAAGAGAACAATGAGTTTAAGCAGCTGCACTGAGCTCTGTTTGCATCTGTGACCCACTTAGCTACAGCTCTTGGTGCTGCCTAATGGAGGGAAGTCATGCACATCTCTGTAACGACACCTAGGCCAGAGCTAACCCTGCATGAAAACAATTACACGCTGACCCCTAAACTTCCGAGGTCAGGAAGGGAGTGGTCTTTTAGGCCCTTGCAAGGCACCACCAGATTCCATGAAGTGCAGTCAGTAGCTCTCATTTATTAGTCTTAGTGTGTTGTTTAAAGGCAGAGATTTAGCAGGTTATTGTTTGAAGTGCTACAGTCATCATAGGAATTACTGGGATATTTTGAATTTGAGTGCCACCACTGGATGTTCCTGTGACATGCAGTGATCACAGCAGGAGGGTATGGGACTCGTACAAGCCCCTAATTGGCAGTTTACCAGCAAAAGCTCTGTCACAGGGGTTTGAACACCAAGCAAGGTGGTAGTAAAAATATGTGTGTTGGCCAGCACAGCATTGACTAGTCTAGTGCCAACAGACAACACAAACACAGTCTTAGAAAACAGAGAACTAGAGTTTTGGCCCAGAGAAGGGACAGCAGTGGTCCTGTCCGGACTGACGTTATAAACAGGGATTTTATGAGAGTGCTCAGAAGGTGAAGGGGTTTGTCTGGCTCTTTCACACTGCTGAACTGGGTACACACAAATGTGCTCAAGTCCTGATCCAGCACAGTATTTCAGCATACACTAAGTGTTTCAGCATTGAAATAGAAATATTTGGAATCATGATGTTTAAGTATTTTGCTGGTTCTCAGTCTTAATTATAGGAGATGAAGGTAATAAAAGCCTTCTCCCATCTCCTTGGTGAAGATTGTCTCAGTGAAGGTTGTTGCACAAGTCATGAAGAATTTGTTTTATTTGTCGGTTCCTGAGATGGGGTTGCTCCTAGTAGAGTCTCCATACATTTTGATAAAAGATGTGTGTTCTATGGGGCCCTCTCTGAGAAGAGTCATTTTTCAATATAAAAGGTGCTCTATCAAACATCAGAAGAGAAAATGGAAAATTCAGCTTCACAGCTGGTGGTCTAAATATTGGCACATGATCCTCTGCAGCAGTTTTAGATTTTGAAAAGCAGCTTTTCCAGCACATGTTTAGAATTGGAATAATTTACAACGTGAAGAAAAAACAAATTACAAGTTTCTAGAGTAAGTATGAAGGACCAGTCATCTCTTGTTTCCATATACTGCTTTCTGTGCCAGGTTTTGTTTTCTGAGAAACTGAGCAAGGCTCAGGAAAAGACCTCGTCTGGGAGGGAAATGCACAAAAGCTAAAGGACACTCAGTGATGTGAGCTGGACTCTGATACCCTTTGGAGCCCTAAGCTCTGCACAGCCAGGATCCACTCATCCTGCCGAGCCCGTGCGTGGCAGAGCGGCAAACCTGGCTGCCTGTTTGTCCCCAGTGCAATGGCAGCTGTTGGCCAGCGATGCTGCATTGTGTATTCATCACTTCTGAGCAAATCACAGCAAAAACATTCTCTTTTCCAGAGATGGGAAGTTCTTGGGTTTATTACATGTGGTAATAAAAATATATTATAGTAACTACTGATAAGGTGCTGATTTAAAGACATGCAGACGGTATGTCATGGTCTCAGTGGACAGTGTTAGCCTAGAGAGACTGAACAAAAGCAAAAGTGTTTTCCATTGCCTTGAGTAATGATCATTGAATTTGAGAGCTAGATTTCTGCCAAATGCAAGTGGGCAAATCCAGTTTTTAACAGTGAGCTTGCCCTTGAGGATTTACATTGTCTAGCTTCTTCAAGAAAATATCAGCTTGCTAAGTCAACACAGTCCCCTTTGCTTTGCCATCTCTGCATTGCTGTCTGCACAAATTCATTTTGTTATTGCTAGTCTGTTGGGTTTTTTTTTTTTTTCCTTAATATGAATTGGGTCACTTTCCAGTCTCCCTGCATTAGAGCATGGTAACAATATCCAATGTGACAGTTCCCCAAATGTTTCAATGTTTTCAAGAGGGAGGTGTGAGGCAGCAAAGGAAGGCTCTTCCCTTGGAATTTAATCTATTGGAAAACACAGTCTCGAGTCCTTCCGGGCTCTTCATTGACTGACTTTTCAGCAAAGTGCTGAAAACTTAATTGGACTATGTTTTGATTGGTAAAGAGATCTGGGAGGCAGTGCATAAGCAGAGAGGAAAACGAGCAGGGAGAGCTGAGATACACAGCCAAGTTACTGTGGAAAAGACCATTCTGCACGGCGGATCTGAACTTTCTCAGACTGCTACATTGTGCAAGAAAAAAGGAAATAGCCCCTGTCTACTTCTTCTCTCTTTACCTGCTTCACTGTGGTGAAATCCAGCTAGTGCAAGCCATGTAAACCTCTTTGCTGAGGCGAGAGGAGACAAAGTGGGCAGTATGGGCAGGTACTGGGCTCCAGAGAACCAGAATTTTGCCACATTTATTGGTGGAGAGGAAGGTGGGAGGGAAAGACAGAGGGAGTGCTCTCTGCTACCCATGATATTGCTGCTTCTTGCTCTCCATGAACTCATGGTGCTGCATATATGGTGGCTGGGGAATGTGTTTACCCCTTTTCCAGAGTTTCCTTCATCCCTCTCTACTCTTTAAGGTAATTACTTACAAAGGTGAGAAATCCCTGTGTTTCCTAGAGGATCCTAATGCAATTCAATCAAGACAATTTTTTTTTTTTTAAATATCATGCCAAACTCCTTACGTGAGCAGCTATAACCTTTCCTTTCTAGAGTGGCTATATTTTGTTTATATTTTGTTTTCATCTCTGATGAAATCAATCTCCATGTCCTGTGTTCTGAAACATTCTGTGTGCTGAATTCTGATCAGAAGTGCTTTATCTCATCATTGCAGTGCATTCAAGGCAAACACACATAGTCAGAAAAATTATTGCCATAGGCATAGTACTTGTGGTTTATAGTAAATAGTACTGATATTCTCCTGAAAAATTGTTATAATTAAAAGCATTGATGTGAGAGGTCCAGAAACATGGAACTGGCATCCTTTTGTATCCTATGTGAGGCTGTATTTGATAAAGGATTCGTGTGGAGTGTAAATAAAGTCTGCACCACAAGACAATAAGCATTGCAGAAAAAAGAACTCAATGTATACCTGAAAAAGAGAAGGAAGAACAGACTTGAGGATTCGGAATGAATCCAAGGACCCCACTGTATATTTCTTCTGGAGATCTCTGTAAAGGTCAATGTCCCCTTGATGTTTCTGGTTCCTGATTATTTCAAGGGAAATGTGTGTAGCTCTAGTTGTTCAATTGTGTTTGTAGGTAGAAGTGACTTTGTAAAATTGGTGCAAAATTAATAACAGCTTGTAATTATCAAAGCATATTTGTTGAAATAAATCTCTTCTCTTACATATCTCTGAGTAATGTGATTTCCCCCCATAATTTCAATTGGAATCACTATACTTGTTCCTGCCTTTTTTCCTTAAGGCCTCTCAACTAGCTGAATTCAAGCTAGCCAAAAAGAGTTCATTATCTTCCCCATGTTTTTCCCAGTTACTGAGGAAAATGCAATAATTCAGTGTATTTCTCAGGTCTGTTTCTAGACTTGGACTTCATTTTTGATTTGCCTCTTTCCTCACTCTAAAGCCTTCCCTGTAACATCTCTATGATAATGACAGCAACAGGGCTAAACTTTCGTCCTGGGACTTGAGTCTCTACTGCTGTAATATTCTTTTCTTTGTCTTGATGATTTGGATCGTTCTATCCACAATTCTCCTGTCACAATTCTGACTCATCTGCACAGACCCACTTGTTTTTGTAACTGTATCTTGCTAAGCATAAGCTACTTGTCTTCACTCTCAGGACTGTTCCTAGCTACAAACGCTGGCCCTTTTATCATCTGGCACTCAGTACAATGGGTTCTGCAATAATCCTGTAACAGTGGGCTAGAGTCTGCTTCTCTTTTTCACATGTGAGAGTACATTACTCCTGAAGCAGCCTCTTTGGTTTCACTGGGCACACTTGAGAGATTGCAGACAGCCCTGCCTGAGCCTGTCGGGTAGGAAGATCTGCTCTGAATTATTATTATTATAAAATAAATAATCTCCAGATGAAATAATTGGATCCATGTCAAAATCAGTATCCTTTGAAACAGTCAAGTAACAAGAACAGATGTATCAGCATGTTAGCATGCATTAGAAATGAAGTAAATAGATGCCTGTGCATGAATGCCCTGACTGTTGTAACATCCATCAGCTCATGGTTTGTAACAGCCAGGGTAAGAAAACTGTGAATAATTACCATAATTAAATAAACTCAAATGCAATCAGAACTCTAATAGTGCACCATTAGCAAGTTTAGAAAGTTTTCAGAGACAGTTATAGACAGACTTAAAAGTGCCTTGCTCAACCAATAAGCTGATTTATTACTCTTTGATCTTTCAGTGCCCAGGGCTTCCCTCTTTGCAGTTAATAGAAGTCATTCTTGGTAATGATGACACTGTTTTAGAATACACATTAATGGATAATTAATTAAATGCCATTAAATAAACTAGAAATAGCTTTTGTGGTCACAGAGAGATGATCGGATTTAACTGTTTCAGTGAACAAAACAGCTCCTTTCAAGTCTGAGATATAGATTTTCCTAGAATAGCAGTTGAGATTCATTGCTATGATGAATAATAGTGCTTCTCTGTTTTGTTTGTCTATTTGTCTAGTGTGTCTTTCCAAAGAGGTCTTTCTCTTTGTGTGTATTATGCTTTATCAGAAAGTTAGCACTTGACTGCTTTGGAGTGGATAATAACTAAAAACTTGGAGATTAATATAGATTATTTTTTAAATGTTGTAGGATGAAAAACATGTTTTATGTAGACTGATGTAAAAAAGTATATCTAAAACTCTGAAAGTGGCATAAATAAGTAGTTTTCCTCTTTTCCTTATCTTTTCCTAGGAGTAGATTCCCTCACTTTCAATTGCTTTAGGAGTGTATTCATATCAGTGTGCCTTTCTAAGCTTCTTGGAAAATATTCTTTGTGTATGAATGTGACATGCATTTAATGAAAGTGATAGCAAATGGCTGATTTTTCATAATGTTCCAGATAAAACAGTGCCTTGTTCTAAAAGCTTGTGTAACAGTGAAGTCACTAGATCACAGAATAGGTAAGGTTGGAAAACACTACAGTGGGTCATCTTGTCCAACTTCCCTGCTCAAGCAGGGTCATTCTAGAGAATATTGTATAGGATTGCATTCAGATATTTTTTTAATATCTCCAGTGAGGGACATCAATCAGTCTCATAGATCAAGTTTTATTATTCTCTTGTGCACTGTTCTGTGTATTAGGGAGAAATGGTGAGGAGGTGCTGTTTACAAAAGTGTATATATGTGAAAGACATAAATTTGGGGTTTTGTCAGATGAAGTCCTTAGATATCGGTACAGTGACATCCATTCTGGTATGAGTTAATCTTCACAGAACTGATCCAAGTGGTAGAGAAATAATGATTTCCTAAAGCAGCAGATCATATTAGCCTCTGCAGGGAAAGTCTGTGTTTCTGTCACATTCTTCATGCAGAGCTTTATGCCACAGGGGCTCCTCCAAAAGTGTGAAGTGCAGTAGTCCCATCTTTACTTTCCTGACCCAGAGGCTTATTCTGACATTGTACTTTCATGTGAAGATGGGGATATGGAAAGGAGTTTTAAATTTTAATTTCAATTACTCTGACATCTCACTTAAAAGTGCGAGCTTGCTTTCATGCTATTGCTGAAAATAGGCACCCTAGTGAGATATAGCTGGCAGAAAACCAAATCAATTTAAAGCAATGAGTTTAAAACTGAAGTAAGTGCAGCAGGGAGTCCTCCTGCAAGTCTGTGGTTTTGTTACTACTTCTCTTATTTTTTTAAATGCTTTTCTCTGTACTGTTTATTTGGTAAAGATATAAAATGGGATGTGGAACAACTGAATGCTGTGACACTGCTCCTGCACACTCATGGGTGACCGTAGTGAACATCCTGGCTAAGATTTTCCTTCCCATCTCCAAACTGAAACTAACCCTACAGGGCTGAGCTGGCTCCAGAGAGGATTTGAGCAAAGCACCAGAATTTACTGGAGCCAACAGTTCACAGGGTAAACGAGTTGTAAAGTATATCAGAATAATGCTCTCTCTGCTTCTCTACATTTACAGGAATTTGCAAGAAAATCACAGACAGGTATGATTTGTTTTCTTAGTTTGTGGCACCTCTGAACTGTATCAGCTTTATGTAAGCATAATACTCAGGCAGTAATAAAGCATTTGATTCCTACAGTAGCATTCTTTTAACAAAGACAAAGGGACGTGGTTTTTCTTCATAGTCTTCTGATAAGATTACAAATATCAATTATTTCCTTTGGTCCCACCAATTAGCCTGGGGGAGATGCCAAGAACTTAAAAACTATTTCAGTGTTTTGGTTTGTACGACAGATGGTTTTGTGAAGTAAATATTTTTAATACACTCATCATCTTTCTACACATGCACACAGTGTTCTCCTCATATTCTCATGCACTACAACATTTCATGGAGTCTAGAGATCACAGAGTCAGTCCAGCACAGCCACTCCAAAGCAAGCAGTGGTATCATGAGTAAATGACCTTCTCTTTTCTATCGTTGTCAGTGCCCAAGGCCAGGAAATGAAAGGTTTTACTCCATTCTGAAATGAGGGTTGCTGGTGTGCTGCTGCTGGGCTGTGACAAGCAGAAATAAACAGGCTTCTGAATATAATAGTCAGGACTGTCATGCACTTAATTAGTGCTATATGAGCTCTAGCTGGCCTTACACACTATTTTCATTGCATTTTTGGTACACGTTTAGAATCAGAACACCATGCTGTAGACCTTTTTTTTCCAGTTTACTGGTGGGTTTTTTCTGAAGAGCTAAGATCTCTGCCCAAAAAAAAAAAAAAAGAAAAAAGAAAAATCAAGTTTTACAGATCCTGCAAGGTACTGTTGCCTCAGAAGGCGTACATTGTCAGTCTGTCTTTTCAGTGTGTCACTTATCCTTCCTGCTCCCATCTCACTTTTCATTGCTATTGTGAGTCGGTTTGTATTTAACATGGTGGCCCACCTATTCTTCTTGTCACATGTAATTAGTGTCCCAGCATCCACAGGAAGGAATGACATTTTGGAGCTGACTGTGCAGACTGCTTCCCTCACAGGATCATACAATATTGCTGGTCAAATACTTCACCTATTTCTTTCGTGGTGGAGCACACGGTATATAGCCAGTGTCACAGCCCTCACTGCATGTGAGTATGGTACAATCAAGCCTTTAGAACTGTCAGATAAAACAGAATTTGGAACCTTTAGCAAGCAGTAAACTATGCTGTCACAGTCAGTCTAAAAAGCATGGGAAGCACATTAGAGATTGTTGTGAAAGTATATTCTGTCTAATCACAGCTACAGGCAGTGTCTTTCCAAAGCAAGAAATAAATCATCAGAATGAAGGTCCTATTTAACAGCAGGAAGCCAGGAGTTTATATGGTGTTTGCCTTCAAAGGGATGGTAAAGCTTTTTTTTGTATTATTATTATAATTGTTCTAATGAGTGAAGTGTTTCATTATTAAGTCCGTGATGTTTAGCCCACATCCCAAAGGCAAATACTGCTTCTAGAATTGGGACATCTCAAAATCGTAAGCAGCAAGGTATTGTTCTTTTGCAGGGAGGTTTGTTTTGTTTGAGAAGACCAACAAACCTGTCACATATATAACTTTGGACAAAGATAATTGTAGCTGGTGCAACAATCTGTCCTTGTGTGCTGGTCTGGAGAGTGTGAGTCCATTGTGACTGAAACAAGGTGCTGAATCCTCTCCAGTTCTTTGTTCCCTCTTTTGATCAAGGCTTCTGCTCCTCTGTTTCTTTCTTTGCAGATACAGCTCCCATGTGTGGCACTTGGAAGCAGAGGTATTTGGTATCCCATAGGCTGCTTAGGCATTCTGCCACCTGTGCCACACCTGTGCCACAGTCTACTGAAATCTTTAAGGGATCAAGTTCTTACTGGACAGTGAGTTCAGATTCCTGGAGCACAAGAAGCTCCTGAATACAGTTTAACTGCCTTGATATTATTCACTTTTCCTGCTGATTTAGATCACAGACAGCCCTCCCAGTAAGCTTGCTTCTGATACTGGAGCATCTCTTTGTTCACAAAAGTAGCCTCCATTACTCTCTAAGTTGGTTGGTCTGTCTTTACATTACTGCATCAGATTATGTAATTTCAGAAACAAATCAAAAAAATCATTAGAGAGACCCCATTGAAAGTCAGTGACATTATGAGCAGAACCCCTCCTGTTCCAGAAAGGAAGATGCATTCATCTTAGTGGCTTTCTGTCATAGCTCATTAAGCAAAATCAAAATTAATCAATACACCACAATTTCTTCATTTCCAGCTGTGATAATCTGAAGTTGTGTCTCTGACATATGGGCTCCATTTCTCTTTAGAGATTCTGCTTAGGCTTGTAGCCTTCATTTTAGCAGAGATTTAACAGCTTGGGTCCCAGATATGCACATTGATTTGTTTCTACCAAGAAAATAGCATTCACCATTGTTTATGAAAGGAAAAATGTAGGCAGAATCACATCTATAGCATATGATATAATGGGGACTTTAATCTTGGGAGAGCCTCTTAAATGCAACATTAGAGAACAGTGCATAGTTGAAAAAGATGAGTGTTGTCTGCGGTCATCGGCCCTTTTATGATTTCAGTCTGGTTGTTTACGTGGAACTATTAAATTTTTTTCTTCAGTTGTAGACTATTGCTTTAAAAATGTGCATGTAATGACATTTCTGCTTTTATAAACCATCTGCCCAGTCACAAACACTCTAAATGTTATAAAAACCAATGCCTTTCTTTTTGTCTTTTCTAAAGGGACAACCTCTTGTATGGCTGGAAAGCCATAGCCATCCCAACAGTCTGGTGGCAGAATTGGAGTTCAGATGAGTGTGCTCTTTATTCAGTGACCCACAGTAATTAATGGTAAAAAGGAAATGTTTAACTTTTTGCTCTAGAAATTTGTGGTTTGGGATTGCTATTTAGGTTTCTGGCATGGAAAGATGTTGCTGTTCTTTGCAAAATAAACCAATAATACGTTAAAATAAAAATTTTAATATCCCTGCAGTTTCACTGTGGTCCCTTTTTCTGTCAGCTCTTCTGAAAAGTAAAGAGATTGCATCAGCACAACCAAGTGTAAAGTTTAGCAATTCCCTTTTACAAGCGTACCTTATGTAATGAACTTCCTATTTGTCAGCTTTTCTAAAAATACCCTCCCGGAATTCAACTGTACTATTTCACCTAGCCTTACTTTGAGAGGTGATGTCTCGAAATTACTGGACATAACATCCTGTCCCTGTCCCATGTCTGTCCTGTTAATATTATTGACGGGAGATGCTCATAGGAAACCGCTCAGGGCGGAGTGCATCTGGGACGCAGATGGAGCCGCTCGGAGCGCGCTCTGCGCTAGGTGGTGCTGCTGGGAGGAGCCGCAGCCTCCTCCGGGAACCAGCGCACTTACTGCCAGCACCTTTGGAATAAGAGGGGTTCAAACAGGTTCCAAAATGTAGAGAATTGATTCCCTAGATTATTAGCTTTTTGATAGCCTCTTGTGAGGGAGGGGCTCTTTGGAAAAGTGAGACAAATGCTGTAGAAAGTGACTTGTTTGTACTAATGCATTGCATGAACATGGTCTGCTGTTACTGAGATGCTGAAGCCCATAGGAATATGCCCCTGTGAGTTGGATAGAATTTCTGTTTTTCCAGGATGTATTATAGAAGGATCTCGTGAATCCTAAATCCTAAACTTAGAAGCCTAATTACAGCATGTTCTTTTGAGAAATTTGTTCGCACTTTCCAAATTTGATTGCTTGTGGCTATTCATCAAGTATATAGCAAGGAACATAAGTAAAAATGCTGCAATTCATAGGGATGCTGAGTACCCTCTCTTTTGACTGACATTAGTTGAAATTATTATTGATTCTGAAGACTGAGGTTCTTTTATTTAGATGCCTCATGATATAGTTTGCTACAAATTTCATCATTCAAGTTCGAAAACTGTGGCCATAATCACTTAGGTCCCGAGAGATGACCCCTCTAATTTTAATAGGTGAGGAAGTGGCTTGACTTATCTTGATGCTTTCCAGATAATGTTTAGACAAAGAATGTCTGCATTATTCTTTCTCAGTCTGAAATCTGCAGATCTAGTACTAGGGAGGAAGCCTGGAAAACAATGACCTCCTTGTCAGGGACTCTGGTTTCGGTTGGGAACGGTCACTTGGCCTGTTCAGTTAATAAGCCCCAGAAACCTTCTGAATTAGAAAGAGCAAAGGATGTTAGTTTAGAAGGTCAGAGGGTTAACAATAGAAAGAGTAGTTGTACTCAAGGTCATTTACTGAGCAAAGTTTAGCAGGACAAAACAAAGCTGGGAGAAGAATTGGTGGGAGTTAGAACACCTACAGCTTACATATTTCTGGACCTCATCTTCTCTTAGTATAAATTGCCATGTCTTCCTTGAAACTGGTACAGTTATGACTGTTTGTATTGGTAAGAACTAGCTCAAATGCTTAGACTTACTGCTTCGAAATGGGCTGATGAAAAGCCTTTAGAAGACATTTGGAATTTTAAATTGAATTAATGGATAAGATCCTTATTTCCTGGTTCTAATTTATGTGGAATGCTAAATACTCTGTTTGGTTAGGAAAGGGAAAATGAAGTTTCTTCATCTTCTTTTTGTCTGCCAGATGTAGTGGAAAGCTTTTGAATTTAGCACATACACAAAGGTCAGGGCACCAGAGTAAAACCTCCGGTTGTGCAAATGGCACGGCCTCTATAGCTTCGGGACATGGCCCTGTTGGGAGTTCAGTCCAGACCTAAATGAGAATATATTCTTTTGAATTCATTCATTCTTCTTCTGGACATTTGGAAAAAAATGCCATGGTCCTCTATCCCTGGAGATGAAGGTCCTTTAAGAATCTCTAATGACCACACATCAGCTCGGTCCATCTGCCTGACTAAGTCAGTCTTAATAGACCTGCATTGTCTTCAGAGAGCTGACACAGTCTGATTACTTTTCTATTGACAGCTATGGCTTTATTAATGCCTTTTGTTCAAGAAAAGGAGAATTGCTGGGTTCCTGAAAACCTCTATGAAAATCCCTGGTTTCAAATGTCATGGTAACCCCTTTATGAAAAAGCAACAACTCTTCTGCATTAGTAATTATAGGGAGCATTTCCAATTTAACAACTTCAGCAATGTCACAGCCTGAAACAGCAAAGCAAGGCTGTGACACGTAGAGCCCTGCTCTCACTTTTCTAGCATTGTTCAGATTTTTGTAGTGACCACATGGGGAAACTACCAGACATAGCTCAAAGGAAAGGTTGGGTTTTAAGAGCTGCTTTATTACCTCTACCGTTTGCCTAACTGAAGCCCACATTTGGAGACATCAAATAAATACATCCTATGAGCTATTTTCTTAAAAGCCTCTGATAGAGGAACAGGAACTTTGCTCCTGACTGTTGGACATACTTATGAAGGACTCTCTGGCTTGGAGCTGGCTTGATTTTATCTGCTAGAGTTTTATGTAGACCAGTGTATCCCAGCCTCAGCCTAGGAAGCTCCTGCCTCAGATCCTCTACTCTCCTGGCTTAGTCCTTATCTTAGGTTGCCTCTGAGCAGGTGCAGTAACTTGACTGCTTAAAGAGATGTTTGTTATCTTGTCTGAAGTGGAGGTGTTGTGCTGAAGGGGAACACCTCCAAAATTAGTCAAATCAGTCTGAATAGCTTCCTTCAGCTAAAGAAAAGGAAAGTTGAGGAAAGAGAAAAGGATGCTAAATTTGCTAGCTTGTGAAAAAACCTATTGGGACTTTCCATGACCTTCTTCGTTCAGAGAGCCATCCTTGACTAAGAGTTCCACAAAAAAATCCATTAAAACATGTGTAATGCTCTTCACAGAGGGTGACTTTCACCTCAGGCCATGGATTCAGAAATCAATAAATCCTTGGTTTAGTTTTTTCTTTCTGAATTACATTGTTTTGCCCAATAAAACAGAAAGCTCTGTTTGATCATGTGAATAGATTTTTTTCCTTCCTGTTCATACAATACTGTATTTTAACATTGGCAGATTGTTAATGTTGCTTCTAAGCTGTCACTTTCTGCCATGTTGCTTTGTCTGAACCAGAGGGGCTTGAGGATTGATGACTCCCTTTCAGCTGCCAAGCCACAGGCAGAATCTGACTTTCAAGAGGCAGGAATTGTTCAAGGCAGCTGGTGGTAGCTGGGCAGTTTGGACAGAAGGTAATGTCACTTACATTCCTCACACTTTCAGTCAATGCTCAAATTTGATATGCTACAAGTGCTCAAATGTAAGTTAAAAGGTCCAGCTACTGAAAATCTACATTGGATGTTGGTTATTCAGTATGGCCCCTCTACAAAATTATTTAACAGTTTGTAAGTCATTTTCCAAAACAGTTTCCAAAAATTCTAAACTAATTTATATTACAGACAGAGCATTATTCTTGAGATGGAGTGATCTTGGTTTTCCTCTTTCCTGATATTTGTGGCTTTATTCTGGTACTGGCCCAGGAAAACATACTCATGAGTACCTTTAAAGCACAGTTCATGGTGATTGTGTTACTATGTTGCTACTACACATTGCTGGATCAGGATCAAGTTGCTCAGCAGTCTGCAGAATTAATGCCCAAGTGAAACAACAGTCAAACTCCCTTTGTTTTCAGAGTCAGAAAAGCAAATTCTACTTTGGTTAAGAAAACAATTCTCAATTTTATTGTATCCTTGTAGCACATCAGAAGATAGAGCAGGTGACCACCTTAAAGCCTGATTGTTGGAAAGAACACAGATCAACTAGTTCCCCCTGAAAGGGAATATTACAGGGAAGGAATTAAAATAATCATATCTATTTTTCTTACTGAACATAAAACTGGCAAAAAGTTTGCTGTGTGGTCCTAACAATGGAAGAATTAGTTTACTTTCCTATTAGTTAGGTCTCAAAAAGGAAAAGGATAGCTTGGCATTGGAAATCCCTCTATCATTTCTGTTTGGGAATAGTCAGTATTCTTTCAACTTAATCAGAATGCACTAGAATATATGGTGCAACACTGCAGAAATGCTGTTGATGTTGCACACTTCATATTACATTTCACCTATTGCCATGCTAGAGGCCCATTGTAAATTAATTTGGCAGATAAATTTACGATGGCAATTTGCCTTCCAGTTGTACAATTTATTCATGTCAGAAATAATTTATTATATTGTCCCTTAAGCCAATTTTTTTTTTTTTCTTCCTAGGGTACCACCTTAGTAAATAAAATCTATTGTTTACACTGAGCCTTGTGTGACTTCACAGTGGTCAGTCAATAACCTCAAGGGGATAGTTTTGGTCACATTACTGGTCACTTATTTGTATAGATGATGGAGTACCCTGGTCCCATCTGTACACGTATTACTTTCCTTTGTCTTAGAGGCACTGTTGGAAAGATTAATTAGGTCCATCTGTAGGAAAGTATCAGCCTTAAGGGATTCAGGTAAATAAAATAAATGCCAAGGGGAAAAAATGCTGAGGGGCATGTTTTGAAAGTCAAACTGGTTTTCATAACATTAATGGGGAAATTACACACAGAAGGAGATTGAAAGAAAAGTAAAACTGTCATGTAGTCTGGATTATTTCAGCATGACCAATAAACATCTCCTATTGCTGCTGTGCTGAAAAAGGATCTATGACGTGGACTAAAGTAAAAGACCATGGGCAACATTCTCAGCTAATATAAATCAGTGTAACTGTCTAATCTTCACTTTATAACAGTAGAGACTTGAGTCATGCCTGCCAGAGTGATGTTATTTCTGTCCTTCCTTTGAGTGATCCAACATGATCTGATTCACATTCTGTCTTTTTTTTTTTTTTCTTATAGTGGTACTATGTACCTTATGGGTCTTCCATCACACCTCTGTTTTCCTTTCCTTTAAGCTTCTTTCCATATTTTCTTCCTTATTTTTCCTTCCCTCTCCTTCAAGCAGTTCAGCATGCAAATGAGTCTCATAGCATTGAGCTAACTGATATGATCACAGCTTGTATAAGAGAAACTCAGCTCTTACTGACTTTTATATCATTTATTATTTTGTATGTAATTAATTGGTGTAACTAGTGCATAAACCATGTGAAATTTGTTGCCATTTAAGTTACACCTCATTCTGTTGCCTTATCGGCCTAAGTGGGGATTTGTGTTCCACCATGCAATGGAGTTACAATCCACAATGTTTTCATGAAACACCAAATGGAAAAACAGAAAGATAATTTTTCACTGAGCTTTGGCTGTCTTAAGGGACATAAATACTAGAGATGTTTTGCTTTTAAACTGTTGTTGGGGCAAAGTTAGGTTCCTTTTGACTTTGGAGTTTAACTCATTATGACTTCTAAATTAATTAGTAAAGCTATAGAAACATGAAGGTTTATTTTTGAGAACAAGAGGAAAACCATAAATTATTTAAAAGAAAAAAGAAGCAGCGTGCAGAAAGGATACAAAAAGAAGTGTAACTCAAAGATTAAGGGGCAAATGACTGTTGGTGATCAGCTCAACTACTGTGTGTACATGAAGAACTATGGGTGAGAGGGAAGTCATTGCTTCTGGAAGTGCACATGCTTGTCTCCTGCTGGCAAGAGTAGACCCTCACTCTCAGAGGGGAGCAACTTCTTCTGGAGTTGAACTTCGAAGTCTAATTCTGAATAGTTGCTAAGTCTGCATTACACAGTGCTGGAAGGAAACTGCCTCTGTGTGTGAATGAGGTCTGAATCTGTACACATTGCCACAGAGAGGCAGTTAGACTCTCTAGAGTGTAGCTGGGTTTTTGTTTTAGAAGCTGTATTGTGTAGGTAGAACAGTGCCTCGTGGTATTTAGGTAAGATTATAACATAAATCAAAATGTAATTTAATATCTCTATATTTAGGATAAATAGTTCAATGTGCTGCCATTGCAGAATAGAGGCTTTATTGACTGAAGGCACTTCTTCCTCCCAGCCTGATGCACTTTCTGGATGAAGGGTATTTTGAAGGCTCCCTCTTGGTCCTCATGAAACAGGTCAATGGTCACGGTGCAACACGTAGAACGCGCATCCTGCATCTTAGAGACATCCAGATCACATCTGCTGGAATAGTTCTTGTTTGTATCAGTGGGTCAGCAAACAAAAGAGCTTAAATGGTCCTTTAAAGAAGAAATTGTCCTTCCTTAAAATCTTCTGAGCCGATTTATTTTCTCATGTAGAGATAGGAGTTCCCATCTGGTTTGTGCTGCTCATACTCATTGTCATAGGTAGCTAAGGACTTTGTCCTGCAAAGAATGAGCCATAACACTTCCACTGGGCTCCAGGTATGCACATTCTGCAGGATTCTGGAAGCAAAGCATGTAGCATGTTTTCAGTTGTGCAGCTGGGAAGTTGAAACTGAGGATCTGAGCAGGGCTTTTCTTCAGTGTTTCATACAATATACAGGCTTGGTATGTGTTTGTTGGGCCTGCAGCCTTACATTTGAAAATCTTTGTCTTACTTGCAATAGGAAATTGTTTGTCTGTCTGTCTTTTTTTTTTTTTTTTTTTCCAAAGGGGGTTTTCTTTGAGGCAATTTGAAATTTTAAACAAAGTATTTCATATGGAGATGAATTTATTGTCATTTACTAAAACAACTGAAGAATGCTTCGTGCTCTGGTTTTTGTTTGGGGTTTGTGTTGCTCTGTTTCTCTTTTTAGAGAAACCCTGTTATTGGAAACATATATTCCTCTCTGAAATGTTCATTTCCTGCAAAAAAACAGATATCAAAATATTTCCATTAAAGAGCTATGCCAGGTCTCCAGGGTGTTCTTCTGGAAAGGCAGAAACAAAAATCAATAGAAAAAAGAGTAACAGTCAACAGACAAATACTTGATTGTGCACTATGGTTCTTACTCAGGTGAAGTTCTTCCTGGAATAAAAAATGACAGCAAATTTAAGCATATATATATGCCTAACATACTAAAGTAACTCCCAGAACTACTCATTTTCCAGGAGTAAAAACATTTTATACTCAAGTAACCTACGTGTTCATTTTACAGAATCTAACAAGTGAAGAATAATTGTGAATGGACCATGAAGTTGGTTCAGCAAAGGTTTTCCTATAATTAAAATACATCTGGCTCTGTCCTGTGTGGGAAATCACAGGCCTCTGAATGTTTTGACTATTTCCTTAAGCACAACAGCAGCAGAAAAACTCCATACACTTTAACCTGTCAAATTCTGTTCCATTTTATCATGTGGATAAATCAGCTGCAATAAGGAACTTTAATCTAGCATCTTTGATCTGAAGCTGAGGGATTCAAAGCAAAGACAATGGAAATGGTCATGGAAAGAAAGTATGAGGGGCTCAGAACAGCAGTCTAATCTTCAGCACACTAGTGCTAATTTAAGTAAGTGTAAAACAGCTTGCTGTGTTTCCCCATAAAACTTGTGACTGCCACGGCGTTGTTCTTCCTGATGGCAGTTCTGCACCTTCATCCTCCTGCTGCCAGCGGAGCGACAGAGCCCTGGGAACTGTGGCGGGGAGTGCTTTAGGCGCTGTGTATCTCTGTCCTTCACCCTCTCGAAGGGGAGACTCGGCTCAGGGCAGTGACAGCTTCTTTTCAACAGTTCCTTCTCCTGGAAAGTGTTCTGCTCCCTGCCACCCTTTAGACCTGCTGGCTGTCCCAGGGAGCAGTGCTGGGGGCAGGTTGGCAGCTGGGAGGCCCGTGCATGCAGGGGCTCGGGGTGAGGTGTGATGGGCTGCTGTGCCTCGGCCCTGCCGTGCTGGGGTCAGCCCAGCGTGAGCCTGGAGAGACTGGCGCCTGCTTGGATAGCTCTCTGCCTTCCCTGCCTGCCTCTGGGGCTTTTCATCAAGTCCTCACTGTCCACCTCATTTGTCGGACAAGTGGCAATCGGGCTCTCGTTCTTGGGCAGCTGTGGAGCCTGCAAGGCAGGCGGCAGACGGTGATAGATGGAGAGGGCAGGATGGATGGATGGATGGATGGATGGATGGATGGCCATAATTGGGAGGGGGCCGGCTGTCTGGCGGTGTGATGCTGGCCCGAGGGAAGGGGTGGGGGACCGGGTGGGTGTGCCCGGCTCTCCCTGCCGCTGCCGCCGCGGTCCGCCCCACTCACAAGGTGCCTGAGCCGGAGAGCGAGCAGCAGCGCCGCGTCCCCGCCGCCCCTCCGCAGCGCCCGTCCCGCCATGCCTAACTTCGCCGGCACTTGGAAGATGAAGAGCAGTGAGAATTTCGACGAGCTGCTCAAGGCGCTGGGTGAGTCGCGGGGGAGCCGGGCAGCGCGCCGTGTCCCGCGGGAGGGGAGCGGGGCGGCAGCGGCAGCTGCGCTCCGGTGCCCGGTGTCTCCCGGGAGAGCTCCGTGCGTCGGCCGCGGGCAGGAGCTCTCCCGCCGGTGCGGGGCATGGCTCAGAGCCCTACCCGGGAAGGGGCGGTCGAGGCACGGCACGGTCCCCGCCTCACCGACGAGCGCCGGCGGTCCTGCCCGAGCAGCTGGGCTGCCGCCGGCTCGGCGTTCTGCCGCGGGGATCTGTGCGAGAGCCCGCGTGTGCCGGCCGTGCCGAGCCTGCCCGAGCGCCGCCGCTGTGCTCTGGGGCTACGCGCGCTGCCCCGGCCTCTCACCCCGCTCCCCGGTCTGGGTGTGATGCTGGGCGAGGTCAGCCCAGGGCACGGCTGGCGACTTCAAGCTCTGCTTCCTCCCCGCTTCGCCCAGGTGTCAATGCCATGCTCAGGAAAGTGGCGGTGGCAGCCGCCTCCAAACCTCATGTGGAGATCCGCCAGGACGGGGACCAGTTCTACATCAAAACTTCCACCACTGTCCGCACCACTGAGATCAACTTCAAAATCGGGGAGCGCTTTGAGGAGGAGACGGTGGATGGACGAAAGTGCAGGGTAGGAGGAGAGCTGGGGCATGTGCGTATGTGTGTGGGGGGTGTGTGTTAGCAAATTCTTTTTAGATGGAACAAACACATCTGCTGCTGGTGTCCCCAGACAGCGGCATTGCTGCCCTCCACCCTCTTCTTGAAGCACTCCTGGGGGTTCTTGATGGTCACCACTTCTCTTGTCCCTCTTTTGGGGTAAAACTGAAATCTCAAGGCAACAGGACATGACAGGTCCCAAAAGCAGAATTCACGTGTCTGGTTTCCAGCTTGACAGGGTTTAGTTCTTCTCTTTTTGCTTCCCTCTCCCCTGAGGACCTCAGCTGCAGTGAAAGCTCTCCCCAGCTTCTGTCCCTGACACAAACATGGGAAATGGTGGAGCAAGAGAGACCTCAAGAGTCAGGATTTAGTGCACAAATCTGACATAGTTCTAGATTGAATCAGATGAGTTCTCAAGCAGGATCACAGACTGTTGGTTGGTTGGGGCTGAAATCCTCTTTCACACTCTTGCCGAGTGCATATGTCCAGTTTACTGATGATAGCTCTTTTATAGTGTAAGACAGGCTTTCAGCAGGTTTCATACCAGCCACAGTTATACCCTCTCCTTGAGCTGAAATGCATTAGAGGGCATTCCCTGGAGTGTTTTGGGCTTGGCTCTGTGTGTGAGACCCTGCTCCTCTACTGTTGTAGCCACTTATGTGGCCGTGGAGGAGGATTTAAGTCGGCAGCATCTGACACCAGGTCCTTGCTGGTGTAGATATGTGGGATCTGAGACCTGGGGAGCTGGACTGTGGTCACAGCTGCCTTTTGAAAACCATTATTGAAGGTTAGTTATGCTTTCTTCAGACAGTTTACTCTCCTAATTATAAAGAAGTATGTATAAGTATATATAAAACTCTTATAAAAGAAATACAAATAAAGATTATCAGAAGGTAGTCTCAAATGAGGATCCAGTTTTAAAAGTATCCAATGTTGGTGAAATAATCTACTTTCCAAAATATGATCTCTCCTAATTCTTGAGTCAGCCTTTGAGACCGTTTTTATCACTAAAAATTCAGAACTTACTGTCTTCAGTGCAATTGCTGCCAACATAAATTTATGAAAAAGGAAGCAGATTCTGGGAATCAGTGAATATTTAGACCATCCACTTGCTCTCTAGGATGAGTTATCATATATTTAACAGTTTGTCCAGGAAATGTCGCAGCCTTTGTTAATTTATCTTGTTCGACAAAAAGTGTATTCTTATATAATGCATATACAATAAATGTGACCTGCTTGCTAGAGAAGGATTTATTGTTGCAGATGGAAAAACAATAATTATGGCTGTAAGCTATGAAAGTTGGAAAAACCTGAAAGAAATTGGTTTTGTGAAGAAGTAAATTTTTTCCATGTGTTATGAAATTATTTATAGTCCACTCTCAGGAATAAGTTGTACTGCTGTGTGAATATCACCAAGATGTGGCCACAGAGCAGAAACTGGCAGATAATAAAATAATAGTCCAGAACGTAGTTTGCAGTATCTGGCAAAACTGCTGACTGGTGATAGATTTTGATATACTTTATGGGGTGGAAGGTTTTGTACTGCCAACTAACTTGATCCATTGTTTGTGCAGACAAAGAGGGCATCATATGTGGTTGTACTTCAAGGCACAGCTTCTATAACTGCCATTTGAGATGCTTGTTAGTTTATAAAATCTATTGTTTTGAAAAATATTTAAAAAGTAAACAGCTAATTTTAAATCAAAGTAAAGGGTTTTTCCCTTGGAAAGTCTGGGAAGTGTTAACTTGAATTTGGGCATACATATGCACACACACACACACACGTGTATATGTACATGTATATAATCACAGACTAATAAATGTCTCCCCTGTGTAGTTATAAAGCTTGAACATTCATTACAGGGCATCCTTCTGCACAGCTGTTCCATTGCACTGTGGAGGAATAGTTCAGTGCTCGAGTGAAAAGCAACAGAGTCAGGGCTTGCCTGTTTGTGAAAGTTTAACAGAATCCTGTAGTTTCGGGTTCTTTTATTTTTCAGTGATGTCATTGTCGTTATTCAAATGCTTTGAAAAATGCCCAAGGGTATTTCAATCTCCAGACTCACAACCTTAAAAAAGTAATGTCACAAACACTTGAATTCTGACAGCATTTTTTAAATTTAGCTGTGATTTATTCTAGTTTGTTAGCTCAATATGTTTTATACTGTTAACTTGGCACAGTGCCATAGAGCAGGAAAGATTGTAAGTGAAAATACTGCATTATTTATGACTACAACTTGATATATGCAATTGTTTATGCTTTTACTCTTAGGGGACACTGTAGTGATAAATAACACGTCAGATCAAATAATTTTTACAAAGATGCTTGGGAATGTAGATGCTATATTAGCGTGCTCCTAAATTACACTTTCCAGCATCAAGCATTTGATGGAAACTGTGTGTCTTCACACTGAAAAGACACATTTGCAATTACTTTGTTACTAATGTATTCCTCTTTCCAAAATGCCCCATTACACCTTAATTTTTATTTCACCACTTTCCACTGATTACTTTTTTCCGCTGCCTTTGACTGTCTATGTGTTACTCCTTTAGTGGAGCAATTATTCTCACTACTGCTCATTGTTGTCTCTGTCTCATGCTGCTGTGGAATATAATTAACGTATTTCCTAATGGTTTTCTTGCCTGCAGAGTTTGGCCACTTGGGAGAATGAAAACAAGATCTACTGCAAACAAACTCTTATTGAGGGAGATGGTCCCAAAACATACTGGACTCGAGAATTAGCTAATGATGAGCTGATTTTGGTAAGAACCTTGAACTCCCTCAACACCTGCACCATATTAACAGGGTTTTTTGTTACTACACAGTATGAGTTATTATTTTTTTCTTACTTAAATCTATCTGGAAGGCTACCATTTTTACAATCTTCTACCTTACAATTAATACATTGCTTTTTTTCCTTTTATTTTTAATTTTTTTAAACAAACGGATATGTATGCATGTCCTGACTTGCAGATGATTGTTAAAACTTTTACCATACTAGTACTGGTAGAATAATCACAAGTTGGCGACTTCTGCTCTGTAAATTCACAATCATCAAAGAATTTGCTTGATTTATTGCAGATTTTCTCTGGTGAAAGTGAGATCAAGGCATTTGACCTCATTTCTGGAGAATCTTCTTTTTAGGCATGTGCATAAGACTGCTTCTTATCCATGGTCACATGGCATGTAGCAGGAAAGACATGCATGTTGTTAGTATGCTCTAATCCCTCCTGTTTATGAAAAACACGTCATTTCACCCCATATCTCTGCCACCTTCCCCACTTCCCCGATCACCTCCGAGTCACATTGAGAATTGCCTTCACGAGCTTCTTAGAAATACAAAGATTTGCACGTTTGCTGCCAGCCAATATCCCCTCACCCAGCAGTGGTGAGTGAACTTCCATCTGGCAGCAGGGTGACCATGGGCATTCTGAGCAGCGCCTCTGCAACCGCCTGGCCGTGCCCACCCTCAGTCACACACGCTTTGTTTATTCCAAATGTGCTTACTTCTGTTAGAATTCTCCCTGCTGCATCTTTCCTCAATAGTCACTCCAGATTAATTTACCAATATCTGCACCTGAGTAAAGACACAGTAGCACAGTTCAGCTCGAGTTCAGAATCATTTCATTGCACATGTTCTAACTAGTGAATTCTGGATAAATTGTTGATTAGATTGTTATGCCTCATCAGTTTGGACATGGAAGACAGGCTCCTGGAGTGGTGGGTAAGAAAACATCAAAGCAGGGAGGTTTTATTTCTAACTATCACACTAGCTAAACCTCTGTACTTTAAAAAACAAACAGCCTTCCCAGTGTTTCTCTAAAGCAGATGGAGTTCTGTTTTTAAGATTGTATCTGAAACAAAAACAGGACCCAAACCTAACCAAGCATAAACAAAAAGCTTCTAAGGTGTTAATATTATTCCAGACAACTTGGAACTGTTCACCCACATGAGGACGTGTGCTGTTAGTGAAATCACACTGATTTCTAATGAATGAATACCCCAGTGCTGCATAATTTCTTTTGACTCAACCACTGGAATTCTTTATATTGTCACAAAACTTTAGGAGGCAAAGTACTTTGATCTCTTCTTTGCATCTTTAGATGAAATGCAGTGGACAAAATATATTCTCAACTATAACTTTTCCAGCTTTCTAACAATACATTTCTGTAGTTTATTATTTAAGCAACAAACTGAAGAGGCAACTGTTAAATAAAGTGCACTGCTGTGAACAAAGCAAGAAAGCGCTCATAATACAATTGCCTCCTGCTAGCAGCAATGTGAACTTACCTGCTGGGGAGGAACAATGAACCTGGGTAAGAATCCAGAGGGATTACAAGATTTAAAGCCATCTAAGCTTTTTTCTTGTTTAATACAGTCTGTTGAACTTTTGTGAATTAATTATTTTTCCAATTAGGATATAAATTAGAACAACTTGCTTCTGATTAAAATATTTCCTTTTATGGGAACTCAGAACTTTCAATAAGTTGGTTTCCTGGTGAATTTCCTTGCCATTAGAATATACATATTTCTTTTAATCTGTGTATGTGTAGATTCAACTTCCAGTCATTACATATTGTGTATAAAAGAACCTAAATAATATGCCTAGAATTTGTTACTGCAAATACTCCTCTGAACACCACTGATCAAGCCACCTCTTAGAAGAACGTTCTGGTTGTGAAGCTAAACCAATGGAAAACCTCGAGTCTTTCAATGTAAAGAAAGCTTTCATTGAATCATTATTTGAGTGCTTTTTAACCCTGTCCAATTAACAGTTTTCCCTCCTAAACTAAGAAAACCAGAATGGCATGTACTGTTTTGCTAGCAGTCTAGCACCTGATGTTACAGTGATTTCCTCTCCCTACTCCTATCTAAAATGATCCTGATTTATTTGCAAAGGCTTTGTTAACTCTTTTCTGGTTTCCATTTCCTCAGACCGATCCCCTTCCCATCTCGGGCAAGCTGGAATTACATTCATTGGTTGCAATGTGTGATTTTACTGTGGCCATGATGAAAATTTGGTATTTGTTTCCAAGTGATCCAGATCATTCTGTCTGCACTTTTACTATTCAATATGATATACAGTTTCATTCTCCCACCTCTTTGAGCACAGTGACCTTTTTTGCTTAACTATTATGGCAATAATTCATCCTCAGGACAGGCATTTTCAAACCCTCATGGCATTTGATGGGACTGAATGTACAGATCTTTTAAATATGTGTGTTGGAGTTCAAGATCTGACAGCCAAAAGCTCAGCAATGAGGTGTTTCTGGGAGTAAGGGTGGTGTGAGACCTCTGGTCCTTTGCAGAAGCTGAAATGGCCCTTCTGGGGAAAAAAACAAACAAACAAAAAAAGGCAAGAAAAAAAAAAAAACAAAACTGAAAATTAACCCTTCTGGGAGGCAACAAAAGGTTCTACTGGCTGGAGAGAGACAGAAGAGGATAAGCTAAATTTTCTTTTCTGTGGTCCCTACTTTTAAAGCCCCAGAACATTCCTTCACAGAATTGGGCTTTAGAAGCTAAACTATTGAAGGGATTGGCTGAGGTGTGTTCAGCAGCTGTAAAAGGGAACAAGGTAGGAATAAGAGCCCTTAGTGAGACAACTCTATTGATCTCTTGCCTGTCCACTGTGTTTGGGTTTTTCATCACTCCAGTGAACAAAGATTCCATATTAGATTAATTTATTTTATGCTTGGCAAATTTCCTTGGATCTGAGTCTGCAAACCCCCACTTGTATCTTACTTCTTCAAAACCAAGATCACAGTGAGAAGAAGAGATCTCTGTATTCTTCTTTTAAAGCCCTTTGTCAGTAATCAACCACTTCAAAATGTTTGTGTGTTACAAATTAAACTTAAATCGATTTCTTTCTTCTTCCACCCTCAGAGCTTTCCTAGGGATCTTTAAGACCAGAAATTAATTCTCATTCAGTTTTGCTGTCCATATTGCTTCAAATATTTAACAGTTCCTGTCTTCACACTTCTCAAATCTCCCTGCTTACCTAAGGAATGTTATCTGTTCCTTTGCTCTCTCTGATGTGCTTCAGTAAGGCTCTGCTTCTGTTTCTCTATCCAAAAAATTCTTTCAAGAAGTCTTGAGACTCCTTATTCGCTATTAGATGCAGATGCAGAAGAAACCAAGAAAAGTCATACCCAGTTTGAAAGAAGTTGCAAGAAAGAATGTAAACTGTATTAGACCGAGGCATGAATTGAAGAAAGGCTTGGGATAACAGGCAGGGGGTAAGAAATTAGTTTTACTGTGTTAGTATTGGCTCCATAAGTTTTGGAGCTTTGCCACATAATTTTGACCTAAAATGCTGCATTGCTTAGGGGATCCATTTGTTTATGGTATTTTCCTAGTGTAAGGATATATTTTTCTTTCCAACCCAGCATTATTAAAAAAATACATTTATTAGCCCATATAATTAAAGAAAAAATCAGTGTTTAATTGCCATGATTACCACAGAGCTAAAATAGAAACAATCTTTCTTGCATCCTGGCAGAAGAATTCCTTATGTCCTTCAAAGATATTTCCTTGGAGTAAAATGATGGTCTTGCAAGTCACATCATGTCCTCTGGTACACAGATGCTGAGAACACACTATTTAGTAAGCAAAGGTTTTCTTTACCTTCAGTTGCCTTCAGGTCTCCTTAGCTCCTTGCAGCATGGAGAATAAAATTGCTCTTATGAGTAGATAAATAATATTTGGCTCATGCAATGGCAGAGGTAGGTCTGAAGTCCTGTTAAAAAAATAGTTCTTTCAGCCAAGGAAGGGGAGGATCAAGTTCTGCTTTATAAAAAGATGGTCTGAAAACTAGAACATTGATCTAAAACTAGAACATTGCAAAGAGATCTTTTATCAGAGCTGTTTATTCTAATCTCATCTGATGCACTTGCTGGGATTTCAGTGCTGCATTTTTAGAATTACTGAACAATGTAGATAAAAATTACATGGAATGTGCAAGCAAGGGAGGATGGAAAGGATAGTTCCCCACCGAAGCCCACATTTATTTGTCTTGACTGCATCTTTATATTGTATTGTACTTTAGGATTGTAATGCATACACAGAGTCAGGATATCTGTATTTACAACTCTGCATTCATAAACTAGCATTTGAGCAATCAAGATCGGACTATAACACAAAAAATATATATTTCTTTTATTTGTTTGAGAATTATGACCTAGAATTAAGTGCCTTTTCTTCCCTTTGTTATACTCACAAGGTTTTTGTTGCTGTGTGTTTTTGTCAGGGACATTAATGAGCTATCAATCACTTATGTAAGTCAGCAGAACAAAAGATCTGCTCTTTGCAAAGTTGAAGGATACTGCTAACAAATATTGGCTATTCAAATGAGACACATTTATATTCAAACCTTAGGTGCATTGCTGCTTTCATGGCTGCTCATGCCTCTATCGATTTAAGTTTAATTTGTAACACACAAACGTTTTAAAGTGGATGATTACTGAAAAGGGGCTTTAAAAACAGCCTCTGACCACATTTTACACAGTTCACCTATCACACAGGGGTTCTCAGAATCGATTGTAGCAAGGGTCAAAGATCAGAACATTGGTGGGGGTTCAAGCATGGTTTCTATTCTACATTCCATCTTCAGAAAAATCATGCCATAGTTGATTAAAACTAGTGGACTGTGGAGCCTAGATGAGCGAGCGAACATTTTTAAATGATTTTGCTGACTTCTGAAATGAAACATAGTATGTGAGAAGGCTCAATGCAGATTTGGAAAAAGATCTTGCAGCAGAATGCTGAAATGTGTGATGTGCCTCAGCCTTGTATCAAACAGTGTCTAACTATCTAAGTGTTTAACTTTTCTGTAACTTTTGGAGAGTGATCTTGTATAAAATCAATTCTCAAAAGAAGGGTCTAGTCATATCAAGCTCAGAAGGAGGGGTTTGCTGCTGTTCCCATTAAAGCAGCCTTGACAGAAGTTCAGAAGCCTGTAATAATGCACACGTGTGTGTTGCATGGGCCTAATGCTTTAATTTACTCTTTACCATGAGCAGATTTACAAGGGGGCTTAGGGATCTACAGTCCCTGCTCACTACTACAGCCTTGTCTGGATCACATCCCAAACAAAAAAAGAAGCCAAAGCCATTTGCATTTTGGCTGCACCCCATTCTGAATGCAGCCTTTCGTAACATCACTTGTAGCTTAGATGTCCTCTGTGCGCTGGCTTTTAACTATAACTGGGAGATACCATTGTTTCAGATCTCTGTCATTCATTTGCTGCATAACTTTGAAGAAATTGTATAATATAGCAGTGCTCAAACACAAATACTGACATCTAGACCCCTTGAGAAATCATCTAATTTTGCGTGATGCTGTCAGTTGATATCCTGAGGAACATGAGGTTTTGAATTGGGTGATTTGCTATTAATAGCCAAGCTTGAAAGTGAGGGCTGCACATTCAGTGCCTATGGCCTTGTAAGGATCGACCTTTTTCTTAAAATTTTGTGGGAGTCAGGAGGAGAATGGAAATAGACAACATGTCTTTGTTGTGAAGATTTATATCTTTATTCTAGATAACATGGAAGTGTGCACGTGGACAAAGGCTTTTCTGAGGATTCATTTAAGTAATACTTTCTTTTCTCCATCAGTTTGCTGATGGAATCCGTCTTCCTTTTGTAAGTTGCCTCTGCATTTTGATCAGTCATGAGCAGATAAAGGGGTTTCTGCATACACTGGCAGAAGTGATCTTTCCCAGGTGATTGTTTTGATGACACTCTTCCTTATACTGTGTGCTCCACTTACCACAAAGCCTCCTCAGCATTTATAAAGAAGGCCTTCAAAAAGCAGATTTGCTCCTACAGAAATATATTACTGCCCTGTAATTCTCTTTTAATCTCTCATGATGTCAGTGGTCATCAGATTTTGAGTGAACTGAGAGAGGTCAATTTATTGGATTATCCCCCCTGCACAGGGCTTTGTTTGCAGTATGCTTTTGGACTCTTAGCTACAGATTATGACAAGCTAAGTGAAGAAGACAATTCTGTAATTTGCAGTGGTTGCACATTTAAAATCCTATTTTAGATTTAGATAGAAGCCTTGCCTTGTAGCATTTTATGAGGTAAGTGGGACCTTTCCAAGCCGATGAGAAGGTGGTATTTGAAAATCCTCCTGTTACATCTGAATTACATTCTGTTGCATCCTGCTGTTACATCTGAATTACAATTTGGTAGTGTTGCACTTTTTTTCAGTTGCTCTGATGCAACTTCACCGTCAAATAGCCAGGACTGCTCATTCTCTTTTCACTTGGAACTTCTACTGCTTTGGGTCATGGAAATCTTTAAAGTCTGCCTATTGGAACAGGAACTATCACTTCTTTTGTGTCTAGAATTAAAACCATAGACACTAAACTGCTTTATCCTACCACCAAATAAAAGGATTTAAATGTGAAGAATAGAGGAATAACACCCTTTGGATTTGGATCCTCCCCTGACCTTGTAATTGTGCTCTGCATGATTTCTATCTCTTTGCAATCCAGATTTAAAGACATTATTGTGTTAAATTATAGTGGTTTTCCAGACTGTGAGAATGGTGTGTTGTGGAGTCCTTGTGTGTAGCAACTGATTTTTTTAAATTTGGGTTCCCTGAATATGTTCATATTTTCTGCACTTGATTTTTGTCCAGAGTAATTTGAATGTAGTCCTTTGCCTGAAATTTTTGGAAGTCCAGAAGTCTAGCTGGAGCTGGATGCTGAAGTACAAAGTGAGGATCCTGCGTCCTGTGTCACAAACATGCTGAGTTGTGACTCTGAATGCACAGCAGTCTGTGGTGCTGCTGCTCACCCATACTACTGAGCTTTCCCAGAAAGTCTTATGTCTTTTTTCTTCCTCCACAAATTTTCATTTTTATTTCCACACTCCCTCCTGTAAATCTTCCAAGGAAGCTGCCAGTCAGACAACACTGATGTCTTAGGAGCAAGCTCTGCCCAGGAGCACAGTCTTAGAACTGGACACTGCAATTCCAGAAGCTCAGACCTACAGTGGCTCCCTTGCAGTACGAATCACATCTCTTTGCAGCTACTCTTCCCTGCAGTGCTCCTTTTCAATAGAACTGCTGATCTGTTCTGATAACAACTGCTGTTGCTTAGCTTTAGGGGAAGGAGTTTCTCTCTTAACTTGCCTGGAAGAACAGACATCAGTTTGTCAGAGAGGTTACATGAGTTTTGGCAAACGGCTGCTGCAGCCTTTCTCAACAGAATTGAGTGATGTGACATCCATTCCCACCTCACGATGTGGCTGCATGGCTGTGCAGCTCCAGCTCTCAGACTGGGGCTGTGCCAGCTCTGGGAGAGCACTACTCAGGAATTGTTTTACTACTGTTTCTGATTTGTGTGGAAGGAGCAGCAGGGGACCCAAGCCTCCCTGTGCTTAGCAGTGCCTGAGTGTGAAAGACAATCACTGTTGCAGGGATCTTACAGTCTCCACAGAAAACCTTAAGCCCTGGATGGTCTTGACTTTTGCTTCCTCTCTCTGGCAAAACTCCTGCTGAAATAATTTTTCCTTTGTGGATCATGTGGAAATGTTGAAGGAAGCCATAATAAGAGTATTTGCAGCTGGTGCTGTGAACATTAGAGAACTATCCACATCCTTTAATGCTCATTTTCAGGTGTCTTAATGTATAATCTAAAAGTATATATTAAGCACTGATATGATATTGATATGCATAAAAACAAAGTCTGTATCTCCAAAATACTAACAGACTTGTGTCCCCAACAAAGTGAACGAAGTACAAGCCAAAGTCAGTTTTAAAGCCAAGTCTTTTCAAACTATTGGCCAAAACAGGTGTAGAAAGCATTAAAACAAATAGCCCAGCTGAATTTTCATAATGCACTGAGGTAGTTCTTAATGCATGCTTTTCAGTGAGACCTTGGCACTGACCACAGCCAGACATCCCACCTCAGACCTTGTTAGTGCTGAGCTCAAAACCTTCTGTCTGCATAGCTGAATGTGAAGTTTTTTGCAGTCTCTATTTACTCATGCTTGCCCGTATTGTTTCCTTCATGCTTAATTGCTCAAATTTTAGCTTGCCAGGCCTGAAATTACATACAAACACTTTGGGATTCAGGTGGCTTTCTCAGACAGCCCCACAATCACTGTCCTGCCTAAATGTTCTGATAATCTGTAGGACATTCCAGATCCTTCTCATGGTTAACAAACTCACTGGTTAAGGGCACAGTGTCCTGAAGGAAGGCTGTCATTGAACTGCCCACACTCCAGCCTGGAGGAGAGGCTTTGGTACCCCAGCAGGGGCTGTCAGCTGCTTGCAGCAGCACTGTGTTTACAGGTATACATTCTCCTGGTCTTCATCTCTCCTCCACTGACTTCGTTTGCCTGCTTGGATTTATATCTGCAAATATCAAAGAATACCTTTGGAACATGCCATCTGAATTCCACCCTCAGCATTTCTAGTTCAAAGCGCTGCAACTGGTTTTAAATATAACAACAGTACATTCCAAATTCACTTTATTTTATCATGTTTATTTATCAATTCATGCCAAGAAACTACAAAAAAAAAAAAAAAAAAATAAAAAAGAGAATTTATGCATCATTTATCATTCTGATAAAATCCATCCTGCCTTGAAAAACAGGTCATTTACATTGCATTCCTCTTTCAAATGATTTCTTTCTTTACTCTCATCTGTCAAAAGACATAAGAAAAAGTATTTCTGCTGTAGAACTAGTTACTTTAGTAAAAATAACACTTTGAAATGGTGTTAAATGTTTGCTGGTTCTATCTCTTTTGATTGATTTTTATTTCTTTTCCAGACCTTTGGTGCTGATGATGTTGTGTGCACAAGAATTTATGTAAGAGAATAAAAGCATCAATTTACTTGTCATCTGGGATGAAGTGGAGAGCTGTGAAAATCCCCAGTGTAACGAGTATCTGTGTGTGCTGTTACTAACAGTGTTGTATGTGACCGTGTGTGTTCTATCCGAACCCAGATCCTCTAGGTGTATTTTGCTTTCAGTTTTCATTTCAGACACTATTCCTTTCCACTTTTATGCCATCAATTTTCATGTCTGCTTTGTATTTTGTAGTTGTCACTTGCTATGGTTTCCTCAGTTATTAAACTTGTTGGGCATAACTCACAGCTGTTTGGGGGTGTTTTTAATTGAAATCCCAGCAGTGCTTTGGTTAGGACTGAAATACTTTTTACCCTCTGCTGAAGTCAATGTGGAGCTTCCCTGCTGTTGGCAGGTCCTGTGCTGTCAGGGAACACCTCCTAGGGCAACACAAAGGGATGGAGAGCAAGTGGATGGCAAGACCTTTCAAAGAGCTGCAGGCTGCTCTCTTGAACCCAGAGCTCTGCTTCTTTCCTTCTTTCTGTCCTCTCCTTCTTCCTCCTCTCTCTCTCCTGTCCTCTCTTCCTCCCTATTGAGGAATAATTCGTGTATGCTGTGATTGCTGGGACTGTGGTTAAGCTGAACCAGACAAGACAAAGTGAGATATTTCCCCTTTCCTGCTACAGGAGAAATAACATCATGATCATGACTAATATTCATTGTCATCACACCCAAGCACCTGATCAGAGAGCCAGGAGAACTGACAGTTTACTTGTTTTGGCCATAAAAAAATAAAGCTGAGGAATGCTGCTTTTCTCCTACCTTCTCACCTGTGACAAAGAGAATTTCCAATGGCTTCACTCCCCCTCCACGTTCCAGCTCTCAGTTCTGGTGATTCAACCTTTAATTCTTTGAGCAACTAAGTGTTTCACAAACCAGGGCCATAGTTCAAGAATTAAAAAACCACCACATTTAATGTATTTATTCTGGCTCAGAGTTCTGGCCGCAGCACTATCAAGTATTAGATTCAAGCTGAGCAGAGATTCCACTAATGAACCAGATATCCTTCAGTTCTTCAGCCTTGGAAGTGTCTGGAGATTGAGACTAGGAGCACTGCTTATTTCACTGCAATATCCAATTTTATCTGACCAGCTTTTATTTTTGCAAGAGTAATTTTTCTACTCCATGTCACACAGTAATACAAGATTTTTAAGAGGTTCAATGTTAGCAGAATGTATGCCCTGTTCACTGGATTCTGCTCACTACTCACAACAGGAAAATAGGACCAAAACTTACTCATCTTGGGACATCCATGAAAAATTACTCTGTCTCTTCATCCCTCCCATGGCTATGCAGAGAAATCCCCTTTGACAGGATTGCTGAACTGCCATAAAGACATCAGCCTGCAGAAGCACAAGAGGAGAGAAACATACTGTTTTCTGTCTCCTCTGCTCTGACAGGTCATTCTTGCTTTCTCTGCCATCAGCACTCAAGATACCATATTGCAGCTGAAAGGAGCAATCTGAAAGGGGGTTTTTTCTTCCATGCTCTAACCTTAAGCCAAATCCTTTTTCTGAGACCTTGGTTCTATTGATATCTATTAAGTAGAGTGCATGCTGGCCAACACTGAGGCAGGAGCTGCAATTAGTTCACTGAGGTTTGGATGCAGCTGAGGCTACCCCCCTGTAAGAACGAAACCAAGAGGGAGGAAGACAGGACAGGGATCTGTCTTTATTTTCTATCTTCTTTTAAGATTCAAATTAAAATAGTTGAGTGTTTTGTTATAAACTAGTTCCACTTCAGGAGTATCTGGATCTACTTGTGCAATCAGCTGTGCCAAAGGGACTCCAGAAAAAAGTGCCAGGCTTTGAGCTTGCTCAAAGCTCCTCAGGGATGCAGACAAAACTGTCTTGCCACATCAAGGCTGAGCAGTCAATAACACTGTCTTGCAGGACATGTTGGCACAAGTCATATCCCAGAGCACCAGGAGCCCACCAACACCACAAAGTTGTGGTGTTGTACATTCAAGGAGTTGTGTGGTGGATGTATATCCCAGAGCACCAGGAGCCCACCAACACCACAAAGGCTTTGCCTCTACCTCCAAGAAGTTGTGTGGTGGATGTGGAGGCTGGTACAAGCTGAAGAAGCAAGTAGTACAGACAAAGCCAGTGAGTAGCAGGGCTGTTTTGCCATTCCAAGGAAAGATGCCACTCTCAGCAATTACCTTTTCCACCTGTGTCTAAAACAGCCCTGATGCACAGTTTGTGCGGGTTCAGCAAGGTATTGGCATGGGCCTCAAGCTGTCCAAAGCCAGTGAGTGCATTTCATAGAAGCAGCGACTGCTGTGTTTCATTTCTAGGAAGGCTCAAGCTAAGCTGTTGGGCTGCTCAAGCAAATGTCCTTCAGAAAACTTTCCCATCAACTGGAAAATACCAAATTAGG
Organism: Onychostruthus taczanowskii; assembly: GCF_017590055.1. Classification (NCBI taxonomy): domain Eukaryota; kingdom Metazoa; phylum Chordata; class Aves; order Passeriformes; family Passeridae; genus Onychostruthus; species Onychostruthus taczanowskii. Next base: position 1,237,688 of record NW_024498329.1, on the reverse strand, counting down.
TTTCCATCCAGTTGGCAACTACAATCCAAATAGTAAAGCATGAGCTATGTAATGAGCTTGTAGGAGTTATGATTAAAAACAGGCTCTGAAGACGTGAGCAACGCTGAATAACTGGGAACTTTCTTCTTACAGGCTTGAAGCTGTTCTCCTAAGCTTCATTTGCAGTCTGGCGTGACAAAAGTTCCTTTCTTTAATAATTTCAGTGTAGAAGCTTTACCACTTGATTGACTTTTTTGAAGTTATAATAAATGTACCGGTGCATGGGTAAATTCCTATGAACAGAGACTAGGACTGGTCCAGGGTGTTAGTTTTATGGCTCATTGTTGAAAGTGCAAAGGCCAAATTGCATTTCGTGACTCCTCTTGGGTTTAAAAGCCTTCAAATTTAGGCAGTCAAGGATTTGGAGTGAATTTATTGGCCAAAAGCCTTGCAGTTGTCTCCTGCTTTATTTTTTTCATTGCTGAGATTAAGCTCCTTTGGGAACATGGATGTTGAATAGTGCCATGGCGGCCAACAGAGACAGTTTTATCCCATTTTTGTGTAAAAAGTAATGAATTCACATGCACACACACCCCCCTAGATGAGGTGATGGAAGCAGAGTAGAGTTACTGTACTGTGTTGCATCCACAAAAATTAAGTTTCGTGATGTCTGAGTGTTAAATGGTTGCTTCGCAGAACAAGGTCCTGAAAGCTTCAGGCAGCTGCACACAGGAGGGAGGGACCTTTACAGGCACAGGTGCCTGTAAAAGTCCAAAGGAGAATGGAACACCTAGGGGTTACATAAGTGGTTTGTCAATTATTTGATAGCATGTGATGTCTGAAAAAGCTCCCAGGGATTTCGATTTCACAGATACTGTTTTCCAGATTCAAGTCAAAGAGACAATGTCTGTGGCTCTAGGTAATGAGCCAGGGACAGAGCCTGGCTTGCAGTTACATGTGTCAGTGGGCAAGCAGAAACTTCCCCTCATGCTTCTGTGTTCTAAGCAACACTTTTGTCACTTGGGCTGGAAACCCTCTGGTTCTAAGCACTGACTGGTGACAAACATGACCCACCTCTGTCTGGATGGCTGCTGATTGACCACTGGAAGCACCATTCCCCCACCTGCTGTCTTGCACTTCCCTGTGCCCTACAAGCCAAACTCCTGAGCTCTGCAGGATGACGGTAATGGCCAAAGGACTTTCTGACTGTAGAAATGAATGCATGAGGGAACTTTCCTTGCGAGTGTATTACATACTACTGTTTATGTTTGAGAGCATTTCTCCACACAAAGGAAGCAGAACACATCCAGCTAAGAAGTGAGAAGTCTTCCTCCTTGAAGTTTAAAGGCTTTGTCTTGCCATTGTCCGAACAGTCCTTGAATGTACAAGTACAAGTCAGTATTCAGTATTATGCCTAAACATAACTTTCTACAGCTGTTTTAGATATCCTCTGTATCCAAGACGTCTGCACAAAGCAGGATCTTCAGGGGAGCTGTACCTTTTTTTGGAAGGACAGCAGCAGACCAGGGACAAAGCCTGAGGGCATCACAGCTGGGGTGGCTGTGACTGGGCAAGTGACTGCCAGCCTCTGTGCCTGTAGGCTTGGGACTGAGCACTGCCCAGGCCATGCTGATAAGAACTGCTGCAGCAAGACAAAGAAAGGGTTTTATGGGTATCTGCAGCAACATGGCACATGGGTAACGTTTCACAACAAGAAGACTTGCCCACATGAGTGGAACACTAGGATCTAGCGTTCTCTGCCCTAAGGCAAGAAGAGTTCATTTTAGGATTTTCCTTTGATTTTCTATACTTTATTCTTAAGCTGCTTTCATAAAACATTTATTGTTTTTCTTCAAGAAAAATAAACATCCTAACCAGTAAACAAATCAGACTGTGAGTTGGAATCAAAATAATCCACAATGGGAAACTCAAATTATGAAAAAAATTCTCAGCAGAAATGTGACACTGCATTGAATAGTTCAGTTCACAAATATCTGTCTCACCAGCTCTTTTTGTTGGGATCAGAGCTGTCCTACTGCGTGCTTTGTGCTCTGGAGACCTAGGGCTGCTTTAGCTCAAGTGATCGCTTCTTGCACACTGAGTGCAAAGACAACATTTCTGCTAACAGGAAGCCCCAAATCCCACATGGCTGCAGAATCCAGAGTCTTTGAATATTTTTTAAATTTATGCTCTCTGAGCACTACCATGTGAGAAGTGATGCTCTGCTGACATGATTTTGTGACAGGCACACAGTTCTTTGGCCATGTTCTCAGAACAAAGAGGAACAAGGTACCTAAACTCTTTTACAAGCTTGAGTAAGATTTACCATTAGAATTTGCTGCATGGTCACACACTGCAACAAGAAAAGAAGGTGGTGAGGCTTGAAATGGTTTCAGCAGCAGACAATATCCCAGTCTTCTGCCAGATACTGCTCTCTTCTGCAAAAACCAGTAGCTCATGAGGAGAGGCAGTTCAGTTGCTCAAGCAGAGAAGATGTGCCAAGCCTAGCCAAAAGACAGCCTAGGTGACTGTCTGAACTACAGATTTCTTAAAAGCCCTGCAGACATGTATCTCAACATTAATCTTCACAGATGTTCATGTGGAGCTGGGGGACTGATTTCATCATAAATCTGACGAGTTCACAGAAAGTTTTCAAAGTGCTGAAGCTTTCGTGTCTAACTAGCTGCTGGTGCTGAGAGATAAAGGCACAATTGGAGTTGTAGTGTTCTTACAGAATTGCAGATAGGAATAGCTATAGTGGGTCGGTGTAAAGGTCCTCTGTCCTCCAGAATTCAGTGCCTAAGAGTCTTCCCTGGGACTTCTGGGAGCCTGCATTTCAAAGTTACTCAGAAAGATCTTTTGAGCACTAATATATAGTCCATGTCAGTGCTCAGATTCTGCTGCTTTTAAGATGCTGAAACCATTGTTTTCCATTTATCTTGCTGTATCTGGGAGATTTTTAAAATGTTCCATATGTGGAAGTTTGTGTAGAACTGACACCATGCCATAATGATGCTTAGTGAGTCTGGAATATCTGAATAATGATAATAATTTGCATGATCCTCCGTAGGGTGTGCCAGGACATCAGCAATGCCTGCAGTGAGAAAGCCTGTCTCTGAAGTAAGCACCTAATAACTCTTTTTGCAGGAGTTTTTAACACTGACCTTAGGCATGTGGCAAGGCTAGAGACTGGGAACATATTGCAGTTATTACGGAGCTTGAAGTCCAAGTTCCTTTTAAGACACGTCACTAGTAATGTGTTTTAATCAGAAGTATTTTAGTGAAGTAAATTGGAAGCATCTGGACCTGACTGGTATCCTGTTCTTTCAAGTGTGATTTACTCCATAATTCCTTTAATGAACTGGATATCAATACTATCTGATGAACAGGAAGAATAAACAGTAAGGATCTGTAACGCTTTTTGTTACAGGTTATACATTTCCAGTATAGGTTATACAGAAATGTTGCTGCAGTTGATTTTATTGCAGCAACAAAAGAAATCTTCAGTACAGTTCACAGGGCAGCTATGGGAATGGTCAGAGGGCTGTAAAAGAATCTTTTCCAGGGATAGAGCTTTCTTCCATGCTATTGTTTAAGTAACAGGAGAATTAGTTAATCCGCTGATTTCCTGCCAAAGTTTCATCCTGCTGGAAAAATACCTAAGAATACACTCCAGGATTTGGGATGGGGGACACCTTGCAATGTTTCTCCTGACCTCATAGTCAGGGTCCCAAGCAGTATGGGCACAAAACTGTGTCTTCAAGAAAGGGAAGGAGGAGGCAAGAGAGGTGTGTTTGTCTGTGTGTGAAATGGCCATCATGCCACAGCACCTGATTTCACACAGCTCTAGTAGCCCTAGATAACGATGAACACAGTGCTTGCTTGCTTTTCTTTCAGTTTATTGGAAAGTGACCCATTTTGTTCAAAAGTTATTCACTTCTCCCTGACTGAAAGATAGAGAGATGGCATGACTGAAATACCTCCCCCCAGTCTTGGGAAACCAGGCTGAAATACAATGACACATGGACAGGGACACAGTTTTAGCGACAGAGGGAACACTGGACACTCCTGTAGATAGGGTGAATGGTGCTATGAAATGAACCATTCCATTATTTTCCCAAAGCTTTTTGGTTTTGCCATGGGGTTGACACTGTGGCACAGAAGATTTTTCATGTGTACACAAATAGCTCTTTCCTCGCTCACCACAGCTTGTGCTTAGTATGTTAGTATGTCAGTGGGGAACACTCTGCATTGTATCTCAAAGTCTAATAAATCTCAAATATAATACTTGGAACCATTGAAGGATCTCAGCATAAAGCCCTGAGTCTGTTCCAAGGTAGGGAGAAGGAGGAGGAGAGAAAGGGAATTTATAACTTTTTCTATAACTTTTTTCCTTCTTGATTTTGGCTGAGAAACAAAATTCAAGGAAGGGTCTGGATACTTTGCCATAATTAAAAGCCTGGGAAGAGCTTCTTTGTAGACTTTTTAACTTACAAGCATTTGAGCAAGTTGCTGTATAGCTCCCTAAACTGTGTGACATTTGCTCTTGTTAGGGCAAATTATGGTTACATCTACTTCTGACCTGGATATTTTTTGAAAGAGTAAGTCGCTTTCTACTAAGTTTAAACAATTCAGCATGTGCTAAATGCTTGTAGTAAGTGCAGTGGCCTGTTAAATTAAGCCTGAATTTATTCAGGATATGGTAATTTTATGAATAATTTTGAATAAGTAATTATCATTTTGCCTGAAGCCTGTCATTTGGATGCTGCAATAATTAGGGTGCCCATTAGCCAGATTTCATCATCTAATAACACAAAGTAAATACAGAGGGAAATTGAGGAGAAAAAGTTGGTATCTTGAAGAAGATATTGGGATAAGAATTTAGAATACATTTCTCTATAAGCAAGAGAGGAGTTAACTGTTAAGTTTCTGGAGCCGATTCAAAAGAGCCACAGTGCCAGCATTCATCTGGCAGGCAGCAGCCATCACAGCTGGGTGGCTGGAGGCAGAGGCAGCCCGTGGGGATGGCAGGGGGCCACCACTCTGTCCTGGGTACAGCACAGACCTCCAATGGCAGCCCCACAACATCCAGCTGGTGAAGAGAACAGTTCACACAGCTGGTCATAAACATGAGCTCAGTCTCAAGGAAAAGATGAGAACCTACAAACATCACAGTGCTCACCAGCTGGGAATAGTGTAAATCTGCCTCTCACTTAACCAGTCCTGGAGGCATATAATCACCCTGTTACACTGCACTCTGGGCAGCAATTTTAAACTTATTCCTATGAAGTTGCATTGTTGCTTTGCAAGAATTTTATTACCATAGTTACCCACATATATATAAAGGTGTTTTTTAAAATGAAGTTTTCTCTCTGTAGTTTGGACAAATGTCCCAGTGGAGTCCCCTGAGTTTCTGCTCTGTCCAGAGTTTAACAGGAGATGGAAGGAGCTAGCTGGCTTTGGAGGGTTATCCATGTCAACAAATTGTGAGAAGGGCCTATGGAGCAACAGGGATGCAATACACAGAGCCAATGCCATTCAGCAGCCCAAAACTTGCTTTTGGTCAAGGAAGCAGCTCTTGCTCCTCCTTTGCCCCTGCCTGAATAGAGTCAAGATATGCCTTTCTGGCTGAGTCAAGGAATAAGGCTCAGGAATGGAGGAAAGGACAGGAAGGTGAATGGTCAGGAATTGCAGCCACGAACAGAAGGTGTTTGTGTGGAATACACTTTTATCCCTTCAAAATAGATGCAAGGGTGTCCTTACATTTAAGGATGTCTTACACGCTTTTTCACTCCACCTGGCTGAGGTTTCAGTCCTGCAAGTTGTTTCCAGTGCTGCTCACCTGACAGGAAGACGGTTCCGTGCTCAAAGCTGCTTAGAACGTGCTGTCTAAGCACACACACACCTCAGCACTAGGAGATCTTGCTGCAAGGCTGCTCAGGGAAACTACGGGTGTAGGTATAAAGGATTTCTTTCAAAGTTCATTTGAAGAGTGCCAGCTGCATTTCTAACTCTAAAAATAGCAACAGTGCTTTTTCTTATATGTGACTTTCGGGGCATCATTTGTCTTGTATTGGTATAACTACTGTCTTCTCATGCGTAGTGGTGCAAGAACAGCCAGAAGGCATTCAGCCTGCATGAGCCTTCACCAGAGATGTTTTCTCCACAACACATGGCAAAGTCCTCTATTGTTTCTGGGAATCTTTGTAGCTTGAATGCATTATTCTGTTGTCTTGTCATCCATGCGCACGATAAACTGGGCATTCTTGACTATTGTTTTATGAAACTGTGGCTAAGAAAATTAAATGGCCTTTTATTTTATTTAGGCAGCAAAGTGATTTATGAAAAGACACATCCACTTCCCTGATGGAACGTCCATGTGTGCTTTAAGCCCCAGAGCTGACTGGGCTGAGACCATGCCTTTGCCATAGTTGTTACCAATGGTTTACTGGAGTGCACAGGAGGACAGAGCCCCTCTGCTGCCCCCAATTCTACTGTGCTATATGCTGAACAAAGATGGTTTGAGGCCCTCCCAAGCTTCAGCCTTTGTATACGCTCTGGGACAATAGTCCTGGGGACAGAAAGACACACTCCTCTTCCCCATGGGGTTCAAATGATCTACACGGAGGTTGTCATCTCTTAAATTTCAGTTTTGAGCTGGAGGGAAAGGAGGGGGATTTAAGCAGCACAGAAATCATTCACACAGCCTTGCTTCAGTGCCTCCCCTCTCAGCTCTCCTCACAGCAAGGCCTTTCTCCAGAGCCACACCATTTTCACTTCACCAGGTTTTTGGCCTCAGTCTGTGTCTGGGAAACATTGCCCCATCTGTTGGGGATCTGTGTCTCAGGCAACTCTCACTTGCATGAAATGAAGCTATGCTCAGCTTTATCTGCAGTTACAGCTGAGTGCATCCACCTGAGTTGGGCAGCCATTGGCTGAGGTTGGCTGAGCCTCTTGGCTTCATCTGGTGAAAGGTAAATGACTGAAAGGATGAAAATAGGGTTTTTTAATTGCCAAGCCACTTGAATCAATAGGAAACTCTGCATACTACTACGTGTGGTCTCCATGGACCCCATACGAAAGATGAAGGCAGCTGTGACCTCGCTTCATCACCCTTGCCTGAATCAATAGCTACCAGCTTTTAAGGTCCCAAAAGGTGTGATTAAATCTCTGCTGCACGAAGTTAGCATTTCCTAGCATATAGCCCATTGTCCTCACTGAAAGGACCTAAAAGCCCTTATTCTGTGAGGGTTAATGACCAGATGTCCCTGGAAGGAAAGCCATCAGCCCTGGGCCTCAGTGCCAGATATTACTACAGCTGATTTCATTTCCCTTTGCATCCATGTCGCAGCTTCGGTGGCAGCGTGAAGCATTTCACTTGGGTAACGGAGCCTGTGGGTGCAGGGACAATCCCAGTGATGTCCTGGGAGAGGACTGGAAAGAGACTGCTGTTATTCTATGATGTTACTCTTAGTATATGAGAGGATGCTTCAGAGGGATGCAAACTCACACCTTTCCACACCTGAGGGTGTGGTAGTGCATGGTTCAAGTCCATAAACGTAGCACCTTCTCTGCAGCAGTCCCTCTTGTGGAGTGAGTGCTTGTGTAAATGTGACAGTGCCAGCAAGGTCTGAATCAGACTGTCCCCTTGTAATAGCAAGGCTTTAATAATGCCTGAACAGGACAATTGCACTATCTGTGTAAAAACAGTAAGGACAAGTTTATGGTCTGCAGCAGTAGATGCTTCAGCACCTTTAACAGGAAGGGAATGGGCACTGTACTTTGGAGAAATAAATAAAGAAAATATTGCCTCATAGGGTGTAGGTATATGACACATTTAGGAGATTAATATTGATACATCATTCTCAAAGGGCCATTTCAATGTCACCATTTTCACATAGAAATCTAACAGTACATTCTCTAACTTAAAAGAGCTCTCTGAGTAGCTGCCTTTCTTGTACTTTTCTTTCACTCTGTCTCATTGTTGATCCCAGAGCTCTGGAGGCTGCAAGGATGCTTCACTTCAAGGAAAACACTGACACTCGTATCCTGCTCTCCTCGTGGTGTATTACTGACAGTACAATTGGATAGGGAATTTAGTTAGCACAGTATAACCAGGGTATGTGGTAATTACTGGAGCATCATTATTAGTCTTATGGCATGTTTTTAAAGTTATTAATTAAAGCTTTTATCTTCCTTTGCACATTAGAATTTTGAAAAATATTGGATACCATTAATAAATCTTTAGTCCCTGTAGCCAGCAGCATATAGCTTTTGGAGAAAGAAAAGCCCTGGAAATCTTCCTTCCAGGCAGTTGTGCCTTGCAGGTGAGGCTGTGTGTAAGGACAGATCACTAAGGATTTGCTGGTCTGGGATGGAGGCAGAAATAAACTTACATATGCACAGAATATGGAGCACAGATCAATCCAGCCATGATTCAGTTTGAGGGCAAGATTAGTTTCTTTTGAAATGCCATCAGAAAGCATTTGCTCAAAATGTAGGTCACAGCAACAAAGGCTGTGGGAGGGATTGACTGAAGGCAAAAGGAGTGAAGCTGAAATTGCCTATGTTCAACAGCTGTCTAAGCCAGATGTTTGCAACGTTAAATATTCTGTACAACAGAGGTTTGTAGCAATGTAGACCCTATAGTGAGAAGAAATGGAATTGTGCATTTCTATAAGTCCTCACAGTGACCTCTCTTACTTTTGCTATTGCTAAAAGTCTCTGCTTCTCTTCATGCTAAAAGTGTGCCAAACACTCATTTTCACAGCTAGCTCATGTTATGTTTTTTCTAGTGCCTCACTTCCTTGCCCTGAATAAAATAATTGTTCTTTGAGCTCAGTACCTGAACCAAACAGTGAAAGAGATTAAGATGACCAGCAGATGATGGGAAACAGAAAATTCAGCTAGACTCATTCCACATAAACAAATATTTTGAGGTGCACTGCTCAGGCAAACTGATTAGTTTGCCAGCTGTAGGTAGAGCTACAGAGGAAATTAAAAAGGTAGGCTATGCTGAAAACTGCAGAGGGAAAGAAACTGCAGCAGGGTCACTGATTCATAATGCAGCAGGGAAAGAATGAGGTTTAAACATGAATCTGCTGGGTTTTAAGATTCTTGCTTTTTTGAGAGACAGTCTGTCTGTGAGACACTTTCTATATTGTCACGCCAGCAGTGGAGCAGAAACTTCTTTTTTTAACAGGCAGGAGGAGGGGGAAAAGCCCTGCATAAAGCTCAAGCTCCCATAACTGGAAAATATCATATGTACCTTTTAAAAATCCTTCAGGATGCAGCTGCAAATAATGAAGACAAATGATTCCTTCAAAATAAAGATAATAATGGAAACAGGCTATGCCTAGAATTCACCTCAGCTTTAGATTCTGATGGCAACAAAGGTAGTAGTATAATGGAGCCTATTAATACAGTAAGAGGCAGAAATAGACAAAAACTGCAAGGATGAAGGGTTACTTAAAATCTCCAAGAGATGTATACAAAAGAGTCTGAAGCAGGAAATCATCAGTGAGATCATGAAAGCATGAACAGTCATGATGAATATCTGAAATACTTTATGACCTACCTTTATTTGCAGATAGAAGGAGTAGCATCTCTATTGCCCTCTGCAAAATGGGATATTTCAGCAAACATCATTAAGTGGAAAACAGTCAGAATGTTTTCAGAAATATTCTTCTTTTTGTCAAGAAACATCAGCCCCCAAACTTCTCCTATCAGCAATGGAAGATTAACTATGAAAACTCAGTAGGTTTAGGGTAGTATGTCTACTGAAAAAGCATCCAATTACAGAAAAAATCCCAGTAATTTTGGCACTCAACAGTATTACAAGAGACACAGGAAAGTTTGTTCCAAGTTCCTCTTCCTGTTTAGATGATGCCATGATCTTCAGTCAGATGACATAGAAAATGCCTGCTTTTGGTAAGAGCTTTTTGGCAGCCTGGACATTCTCCTAATCCCTGAAAGTGATTAAAAGATCTGAGAGAAAGAAATTTAAACTATATATACTTCTAAAAGTGAATACTGGTCACCTTATCAGTTCACACTTAATGCTATCTGATAACACAGTAAGGCTGGAGTGTCTTTTTTGTGTTACTTCCTCTGATTTTTAAGAAAATTTGGGACATAATTTAAATTAAACTGAATAGAAAAAAAATCATATTTTGAACCAAAGAGGGAACTGAGAAAATCCAAGGATGGGGTGAACCATCTGGGGAAGTAGGAAGCCTGGTTCATTTCTGTCCAACTGCTCACAGCATTCCTGGATGGTAAGGCAGGCCCTGCCTGAGCCCCCATGAGCCCTGAGCAGCAGGGTAGGCCTGGTCTATGTACAAAACATGCAAAGCTGTCACTAAGGTCTGGTGAGAGCAAGGCTGTAGGTGTAAGGGACACGCACCACTGGAATAGCTGTACTTAGAGATCAGTGCTGAAAGAGCAGCTGGCAGCTTATATGAATAAGGTTTAATCTGTTATCCAAGGAGAATGTACATATATCACAGGAGTCTGTGACCTCCCAGAGGGAGACTGACCACTAACTTCACTAGCATTCGTTGGAAATTAGGCCCTTCAAGGCCTCTCCTCTACTGATTAATCATTTAAAATACTTTTGAGAATCTATTTCACACCTGACCTTGAAACCTCAGCCTGCACCTTTTTAAATTTGCCTTGTTAGCTCTCTTAGACCTTCATACATTTGCAAAAACCCCCAGAGCCACAGTATCACCCATCTCTAGAAAACCTGCCTGTACCAAGCGGTCTCTGGCACACAGGGCAGTGCTGTGGAGGCAGAGGGGCCGTGCCATCGCTCCTGATGGTCACTGGTGCTCTGAGCTCCCTGCCAGTTCTCAGATGCTGAGGCCATTGCAGCAGGAGCAGTCTCTGTTCCATGTGCACGGTCCGTATTACAGTGGGGTCTGGGGCTGGAGGCAGCAGTACATTTCTGCTAAACAGAAAAATACTGCTACTAAGAGAACAAAGCCTTTCAATGTGATTAACATTTTATTGCCTGGGCGGTAGGTATCAAAGGGCTTTTTGGCTCTTCTAGAGCCACTTCAGTCCAGTTGGATTAAAATCAGCACAGCTGTTCCCCAACTGACTTTAAAAATGCTTCTAGTAAATGCCACTTCCTGCTGTTGCTGTCCCTCCTTTTGGAAGCTGCATCATCCTGCTCAGCTTAGCTCAAATGCTTGCTCTTCTACTCCCTCCTCCCCCTCCTTTTCCTCTTCCTCCTCCTTCCCTGTGTGTTTGCTTTAGACCTAACAGTCTCCATCCCTATATCCCCTGCACTTCCCAGAAACAACCTTCAGCACAACATTGGTGAGTGGGATGGTGGGGGTTACTAAGGAAATGGAATTGCCCACAAGAAAAGTGAGGCTGTGAGTAGGAGAGATGCCAGGTTACTCCTGCTCTGCTCTCCCCTCTACACTGGACTTGGACACCAGGACTGGATGCTCTCCCTGGTTCTTCCTGCATTGATAGACAGGTGAACTCTGCTGGAGCCAGCAAACCCACTGTGTGCCAGGGAGCTGCTCAGCAGAGGCAGGACAACTATTTCCTTGGACATGCCATGTGGAGGTGAAACTTCCAGATAGTGAGGACTGTAACACCAGCAATAACAGGTGTTTCTGTGGGTAAAGGGCTGCAGAACTCTCTGGTAGCAAAGCAGGCATAAAGAGGGGCTGCAAGACTCTAACTGCACTTGGAAGTAACAGAGAGTGTAAATTTAAAAGAAACTAGTTCAGAGTGTCTGTGCAGAAGAAGCTAGGACAGCAGAACTGGAGGAGCTCCTCTTCTGTTAAAGAGCTGCAGATGGGTGATCCCAGTGGGATGGTGAACAACAGAGTGACAGAAGTAGGGTTCAAAGTTGTCTAAGCTCCTTTGATATCTCTCTAATGCACTGCCGTGCTCTAGCCTAGATTCCACTCCATCCCTAGGATGCAGATGCCATCTGCAGGAGCCACTCGATCCAGCCTCATGCAAACTACAACAGCTGTGAAGGGAAGATCTAATTCTAGTAGTCAAAGAGACGACAGAAGAGGAACTCCATCTGCCTCCCTGCCTGCACCCCAGGAAGGAAGCACAGCCCCTTTTTGTGGAGAGAGCTGCCATGGTGGGTGGCATGAAAACCGCCTCTCTCAGCCAGGGTCCAGGGGTGGGGGAAATTAGTTTGCTCAGGCATCCCTCCTATTTTAGTGTGTAAGTTGAAGGTCTCTCCTTGTAGAGCTAAGGGCTTCCCACCTCCAGTAAAAGTGTGTTTGACAGTAGGCAGAAAGGCTGGGGTTGTCTGCTCCCACAGCATATTTCTCTCCCATATGCCTCATAGGTCTGTGGGACTCTTACTCAATGCTGACTTGAGGACCATCTTCTCAGAGGATACAACGATCCTAGCTCACACTGTTGGAAGTTTGTAGGAAGGAGGGGTATGGTTTGGAGTGGTCATTAGCTTCAGGAGTTGGGGAGTATCTTGCTGAAAGCCTCAAACACTTAACTACATTAAGAAGTCCTGAGTACACCACCTTTGGGTCACAATGACTGAGCTCAAAGCACAACTTTCTGCAAGCCATATCCCAGGTCTCCAGAAAACAAACACAGGAAGTGTCTTGTCCTGCTGCACAGGTTTCTGTGGATGACTGAGCACTGTCAGGTGTGGATGAGCTGTCATCATATTAGAAGCAGTTAATAGCAATCAGCAGCTAAAAGGAGTTTTGACACCATCCATTCTTCCCTTATGCACTAGGGAATTGTGTGCCTAGTGCTGAAGGGTGTTACTTAATGATTGTTCTTGCCAACTGTCGTTAAATCCCCCAAATTTCTTTCTTGTGGATGTATGCAGCGTGTTCCCTGATGCCATCCCTGTCAGAGGGGATGGCCCTCTGCAGTTGGGATGCACCCAACAGTGGTGCCCAGCATTCCATCCCCACTTCAAACCTCATCCTGGCCCCCCTGCCCCACCACCTTCTTCCCTGCAGGTGTGAGAAATGTCCCTAGTGGGACTTGCTAAATGAAGCTTTCTCCTGCAGCGAGTGAGGAAAGAAAGCAATTTGGCTCTCCAGAGCATGTATGAGCACATGGCAGGTGACCACTACCTTCCTGAGAAGGAAAACTTTTATTCCCAGAGGCCAGCAGTGCCTGAGCTTGCAAAAAATCCTGAGGTAAGAAAGCTAAACTATGCCTCCCATCTCCTTTTCCAGCAGCATTGAGGAAAGAAGGCAACAGATGCCATCCATTTAAAACAAGCATGTCAGTAACAACCACAAGCTGAACCAAACCAGATGTGATCTCTAGGGCTGTTAAGTCTGATACTGCACAGACTGCTCTAAGAGCTGGGCAGTACAGCTTGAGGTTCCCCAGTTGCTTGTTGCACTTCCTGAAATGAAGACCTCAGGCTCACAACTCAGAGTTCAATTGATCTGCCATCAGTACAAGAGTCCTTCTTCTTCCTGACATCTCTGGGAAAAGACTTTGCACTCACTTAGTCTCTGCTGAATAACTAGAAAAGGCAATTTTTCAAGCTCCCTAATGATACAGGAGGCCCAACAGTGCTCCAACCTGAAAAGAGGTGCCTGGTTTCAGATTAGCAAAAGTTCACCATCCTATTCTTCTATTAGATGATGTAATTGGAAGTAAGCATGTTTAGTGAATTTCACTTTTGGTACTAATGAACTCTTCACAGCAAGGCTGTTCTCCCAAACACAGTTTCTGCAGGATCCTGTACACAGGCACTCGTCCCACATGTGAAAATCATCTTGAACACTTTTCCTCCACCTGGAGAATAAAATGTATTGAGCTCAAGAAATAAGTCTTGAAAAGCAGCTTCCATGATACTTGAGTCTCTTCATACACCCAGCCTTAGAACAAACAGTTCATGTGCTATCTAGATATTCACAAGACAGCATTATCATCAGATTTACTAAGAGTCTGCTGAATGCTAGGGAGGGACTTTCAGAGGGGTGTTAGAGTTGTGTACTTCTGTTTAAATGACAGCTGTAGTAAGAAGAGATTGAAACTGATTTTTTTATTTCCTGAATGTCAGCATTTTAGATGAAAAATTATGACAGCAACTTGAATTGCCAGCAGTGAATCAATTAATAAACACCATTCTGAGATAACAAATATTCCAGGTATGAGAAATCTAGGTAGTGTTATTTCTTAGTGGAGCCTTAGCATGAGTAAGAACCTGACTTTTAGTGTCTTTCATGACATGGGCTCGGACAGCACAGACTTGTTGCCATACCCTTGTGTCAAGAAGAAATGCTTTTTCCTCTGGCAGTTATGAATCTATTTACTTTGACATAAGGGACAAAAAAGCGAAGCTTACATTCATATTCTTGAAGATGACATGGTAGCATTGAGGATACTGTATTCAAAAAGTTAATTTACAGAAATAAAGATTGTATCTCAGACCACTGTGGTGTCAAAACTAAATATTCAGTCATGCTCTTACTGAAGTATCCAGTCTGCCATGTTCTCAGTTTACAGCTCACCTAATTCCTGTGGCTTTCCTGCTGTGGCACAAGACGCAGGAGAATGTGACCACTTGATTTTCTTCTTACAAGTTGTGCAATCTGAATTTTACAACCCCTTTTTTTCAGTTTGTTACTGAAATGTGACAATGTCAAAATATCTTTGTGATTTTTTTAATCAGCTGCCCCAACTTTGACTGCACAGATTACTGTGTGTCTGACCCTGTATTGAGCTCAAGAAATAAGTCTTGAAAAGCAGCTTCCATGATACTTGAGTCTCTTCATATACCCAGCCTTAGAACAAACAGTTCATGTGCTATCTAGATATTCACAAGACAGCATTATCATCAGATTTACTAAGAGTCTGCTGAATGCTAGGGAGGGACTTTCAGAGGGGTGTTAGAGTTGTGTACTTCTGTTTAAATGACAGCTGTAGTAAGAAGAGATTGAAACTGATTTTTTTATTTCCTGAATGTCAGCATTTTAGATGAAAAATTATGACAGCAACTTGAATTGCCAGCAGTGAATCAATTAATAAACACCATTCTGAGATAACAAATATTCCAGGTATGAGAAATCTAGGTAGTGTTATTTCTTAGTGGAGCCTTAGCATGAGTAAGAACCTGACTTTTAGTGTCTTTCATGACATGGGCTCGGACAGCACAGACTTGTTGCCATACCCTTGTGTCAAGAAGAAATGCTTTTTCCTCTGGCAGTTATGAATCTATTTACTTTGACATAAGGGACAAAAAAGCAAAGCTTACATTCATATTCTTGAAGATGACATGGTAGCATTGAGGATACTGTATTCAAAAAGTTAATTTACAGAAATAAAGATTGTATCTCAGACCACTGTGGTGTCAAAACTAAATATTCAGTCATGCTCTTACTGAAGTATCCAGTCTGCCATGTTCTCAGTTTACAGCTCACCTAATTCCTGTGGCTTTCCTGCTGTGGCACAAGACGCAGGAGAATGTGACCACTTGATTTTCTTCTTACAAGTTGTGCAATCTGAATTTTACAACCCCTTTTTTTCAGTTTGTTACTGAAATGTGACAATGTCAAAATATCTTTGTGATTTTTTTAATCAGCTGCCCCAACTCTGACTGCACAGATTACTGTGTGTCTTACCTGCTTTGTACCTTCACCTGTGGCTTTGTACCTTCACCTGTGGATTTGGACTCAATTGATTGGACTGACCTAAATTTCTTAAGTAAATATTCTAAAGAGGTTTCCCAAATTTTCTTTCAAAACCTCATGTATTCATTCAGTTGGAATAAAATCAGGTTGCTGTGTTATTTTTTCCATCTATAGGCAGTTATGAACAGTTTTACTCCCTTCCTCTAAAGATGTCTCACTGCCTCACAAGAACAGTGTAAGATTTAGTGCATGTGAGCTTCAAGTATAGCAGTCATATGGAAGCCAGGATTAGAAGCAATTTGATTCAAAGGGCTGTACTTCAAACTCCTGAATCAACCTGCTCCTCCTGCTGAGGAATGGATGCTGTGGATGGTGTCTGATTGTCACTGCTATTGCCTTTCCTCTGCCTTTATAGGGAAAATGGAGGAAGACAAAAGAAGGGCACAACTAGAAAAGTGTCTTGCACTGGTTTCTCTCCGTCTTGCTGGGGTCTCTTCTGTGTGACAGTGCTGTAGAACACAGACCTGGGAGCAATATTTAGCTCAGCTTTTTCCACAGCAAAACTGCTTTCTCTGTTTGAAGGCTGAAATATGGTGAACAGCAGTATTGAAATTCTCTCTATGGAGTGACTGCCTTTCACACAAGTAGCACAACGTAATTCCCTCTACTCACATTATCTTCCTCACTAAGACTCTGCTTAGCCTGCTTCTGTCAGCTCTAATTACAAACCAGCAATAGCCATCCCCGCTTTCTTCTGGATAAGCTCTCCCTTGAATTTGACTTATTTCAGGATGTTGGATGCCAGCTGGGAAATGGAAAATACATCCTGGAAACTGCAAAACCATTTTTCTTCCTAGACAGTTACACATTTCCTTAAGGGACTTAATTCTAGAAGAATCACGTAAAAAATAGTAAGCAGAACAGTGCAGCCGCTCAGGTGGTAATAAGCAAAAAGAAAGAAAATTTTCAGTATAAATTGAAGGCCAAACATTGTGTTAAAACCAAATATATATGCAATCTGTCTGGTATGTAGGAAGGGCACAAACCTCTAAATATTTGGGGTTAAAGGATTTCACATGTGAGCAAGAAATAGTCCATACTGCTAAAATTCCTTTCCCTGGATGTACCTGACACACTGAAGTCAGCCTTCAGCCAACAAAGGGAGATAACCAGCAGCCATTTATTCACTGGCATCCTGAGGACTGAGCCCTGTGAGACTGGGGTGTCTTTGGCAAAGGAAAACAATGGCTGAGTGATGGTGCAGCACATCCCTGGAGATGCTTCTTATCGGAATTTGTCAAGAGACAGAGCTCCAGCATTTGTCTGCCAATACTACATTTGCTTGTCACCACAGCTGCCAGCACCAACCAGACACTCCTGCCCAGCTCCCATGGAGCTCACGTGTGACCAGCACGAGAGGCAGCCTTGTGTGCTGGGGCAAGGGTCTGTGCTGGGTTCTGTCAGGGGAAAGGACTGCACTGACCCAGCAAGGGTAAAAGCTATCCCTGAGATGTCATACATGAGTGATCTCTTCAAAGACAGACAGCTTTGGGCACCCTGAATGTGACACAGCAGAATTTGGGGAGATGCTCTGGACACATCTTGGCCACATTCTCCACTGCCTTTCCACCCATGCCATTCCCTCTTCCTGCAGTCTGTCAGAGATAGGTCAGGCATCATTGCAACCTGGAACAGGAAAAAAGTGACCACAATTAGGGTTGCTCATGCAGTTTTGAGCATAACTATTGCAATCAGTGTGTCAAGTCCTTCTGTCACTATTCAGGAAGGCAATGGCAGTTTAGGTCAAAAGATATGCAGGCAAACAGGAAAATGGATTGATTAGAGGCTGAGGCAGACATCTTTTTGGTAATCTTCTTTTCTGCCTGAGCCTGGTGATGAGTTCTGGCTGCATTAATGTCTAAACCCCAGGTATTATCTATGTCTTATAGCCTGAAGAAATGACTATTGCTTGACTCGTTCACCACTCATGCACTGCTACTGTTGCACTTAAGATGAAGACAAAAATAAAATCCCATCATCCAGCAAAGAAAAAAGCCTCTTATTTAAGAGAAAGAAAATAAGAGAGATATGCAAAGGAAAAATCCTTGTGAAGAAATCTAGCATCAGAGACTAAGAGCCAAGTCAGGCCCAGCTGTAGGGCAGAAGACTGAGCACACGCCTTTCCGCCCTCAGGGTGGGCTGTGGTAATGTTCCTGCCCCGCACTAGGACACGGCTCATGGAGACTTCTAATGGCTTGCCCTTGGACAGGTGTGCTAGCACGCGTTTATTTCCTCAAGGACCACCCTTTGCCTTCGGAGCAGGGGGAGCACCGTGAGCTGTGCCGCGGTCCGGGCGCTGCTGCTGGGCCTGCGAGGCTCCGCTGGGCGCTGCCCCAGCACCGGCCGCCCTGCCCTCAGCGCCAGCCGCGGACAGCGCCGGAGCTGCTGAGGGCCGCGGGGGTGGAGCACCTCCCCTGGGAGCCAGGCTGGGAAAGCCGCGAGCGCCGAGCCTGGCAAAGAGAAGGTTGTGTGGGGGCTCGCCACGCCTTCCAGTCCCTGAAAGGGCCCTACAGGGAAGGTGGGCAGGGGCTAAGGTGGCAGGACAAGGGAAAATGGGTCCAAACTGAAAGGGGGAAACTCAGATGAGATATTAGGAAGACATTCTTTACTGTGAGGGTGGTGAGGCACTGGAACAGGCTGTGCAGGGACGCTGTGTGTGCCTCATCGCTGAAAGCGTTCAACGTCAGCTCGGATGGAGCTTAAAATGGGAGCGTATGATCTTTAGGGCCCGCTGCACCCCTGAGCCTCGCACGCTGCGCGGAGCTGCGGGGCCGCGACCGGGGCCCGCCCGGAGCCCCCCGCCACCAGGCGGCGCCACCGCGCGGGTCTGCGGCCCCGCCTCCCGCATGGCCCCGCCCCTAACGGTTCCGTCCCAGACGGCCTCGCCCTCAGAATGGCCACGCCCCATCATGGTCCCGCCCCCGGCGCGTCCTGACCGGCAGCTCCGCCCGCGCTCTCGTCATTGCTATCGCGAGAGCAGGGGCTGCCCCCTCCTGGCTACTTTCGCCCTCTCCGCGACGCCTCGCGCGATCTCGTGCCCTTTCCTCCCGGGTCGGGTGCACAGTCTCGCGAGAGCGGGGCGTGCTGCGACTGCGGGGCGGGGGCGGGGCGCAGTCTCGCGAGAGCTGCGTGGGGGCGGGGCGCAGTCTCGCGAGAGCTGCCGGCCCGCCGGCGCCCCCCGGCCCGCTCCCTCACGCTGACATGGTCGCCGGCGATGGACCCTGCCAGGACAGGTCGGTCACTGCGGGGACGGGGCCCCCGAGCCCGCAGGGACACCGCGGCCCGGGACATCGCCTCTTCCTCTTCGCCGCCGAACGGCGCTGTCTCGGGCCGCGGGGGAGAGCGGCCCCGTCCCCGCCCCGCTGTCTGCTCCCTCCCGGGGGTTATTTATTCCGAGCACCTAATGGTCGCTACGAGGTTTATTTTTGTGTCTTGTTTCGTTGACGGTGGCTTGGCAGTCAATGCTTTGCGCTTCCTGCTGTATTAAAAGCCATATCTCTTATCTGCGCTGGTGAGGTGTGTGCAGATGGCAAAGTGAGACAACAAAGGTCAGGTGCGTTCAGGCTGTGCTGGCGACCTGCACTGACCTGTATGTACCTCCTATAGCGATGCTTTTAAAATTCACCTTAGTCACACATCTTCATCACGAGATGTCTCAATCCATTTAGAAACCACTCCGTGTTGCATCTAATTACAATCTAGAGGAACGTTATTTCTGGCGGAATCAGAAGGAAAATCTTTTTGCGAGTCCTCAGCCAGTGCTGAAACGACCCATTGTTTTGTGGCTGTAACTTTGTTTGTTTCGTCCCGCAGGAAGCCCTTACCAGCCCGTCGTTGAAGCTTTGGAAAGCCACCCGGAGAAAAGGTTTTACAATGTGTCGAAGCTCGGAGGCGCCAAGTACGGTACGCTGCTCTCGGGGGTAGCCGGGTGGTGCCCGCACGCTGCACCCCGGGCCCTGCGGTGGCAGGAGTTTCTAATGGCTGTGTTTGGAAGCTGATTGCATCCCAATTTCTTAGTGCTTTATGGCGTTGGCAGGGGTAATACTTGTAGGGTTTTTTTACTAAGGGAGAAAGCACAGGAGTTTCTGCAGTTTTCAGCAGTATTCCAAATCAGAAGAATTACTCACTTTTGGAAAAAAAATGAAGTGACAAAGAACTCCTATTTAATGCTTCAAAAATAAGTACAGCTTTTACTGTAGTTCTGTACAGCTTCATGGTGTTCCAGTTTCTGCTCCCCAGCAGCCTCACATAGCGGGTGCCTGTTTGCCAGAACATGGCTCCTGCTGCAGGGTGAGGTTTTGTGGTGCTCGTGCCGTTGCCTAATCTCAGTTTGTCATTAGTATGCGGTGGCTGTCTGTGCCAGGGAGGCCTTCGTTGGGTCTGTGTGTCCGAGTGCCTGTCACAATGTTGCACGTGTGGTGGGAGGGGAGTCCATGCAGGGGAGGGAGCTTTGCTCGGTGCCAGCTGGAACGGGCTTTAGTCTTGCAGGTAATCAAAGCATTGTTCTCTCCCTTTGTCTTCATGTTAAACTGAAATACTTATATGGGCTACTTAGTAAAGGCATTTGGGCTGGTTTTTGTTGCAGTTTGGCAAGGTCTGAATTCTTCTGTATTCACAGAATTTGTAGTATGCTTCTTGAATAAAAAAAAATCAGTGCATATTTCACTTTAAACCCATATTTGACCACAGCTATTAACTCCGTGTTGTTTAAAGAGAAGAGAGAGGGGGGCACAGTGTCTGCTGAAACTTTGTGCACCAGCTGTGTGCTCTTTTAAATTTCCCCTGCTTGTAGTAACAAAGTCAGTCTTTCAGATAAGCACACATGGAGGAAACAGTGCTTCTGCTGCTGGGTTGGTCCAGGGAGAAGCAGTGCTATGCCAGTAACAAAACCAGGCAATTCTACAGCAGTTTTGTGAAAAGCCTCATGACAGGAGTGGAAATAAAACAACATACAACTTTCTGGTAAATGTGCCATAAAGCTTGCAGCAGCAATAGGTATTCCTGAACTTGTTCTCAGGAGTCTAAACAGACTGCACCAAGAGGGTGTTTGTCTTCCAGTAGAAACTTCTGTGCAGAAGCTGGAAGCCTCAAGTTAACTTCAAGGTAGCAAAATACTAAATAACTCCTAGATGCAGTGTGGGACAGCACTGGTAGCAAATTGAGCATCTGGAATTGCTCACTGCATTTGTTGCTAGAACAGTTTGAGTTTTACCTGTCTGGCTGTAATTTGACATTAATTGCCAGTTGATATTAATCAGATTACTAATGTAAATGTTAATTGGTTTATTTACCAGTTTTCTAGTATTTTAAGACTTGTGGGAAAATGAGAAGAGCTCAAAAGGATTTAGGGCAGAGAGGACGTGGAGGTTTAGAGCAGGCTCTTGCTGGGGCTGGAGCTCATGTGGGGAATCTTCCATGGTTAAGCTGTGCCAGTCTGGGAGGACAGAGATTCCACTGCCTCCCGTGCTGCTGTGCTTAACTGCGCCCCCGAGAGCTGCTTTTCCTCTGCCCAGTGCCCGTGTCCCTTGCTGTGCCCTGGGCCTTCCGCTGTGTCCCCGTGGCTGCAGTGCCGGGGCCCGGGCAGCGCCTCCCGGGGGAGCCGGCCCAGCTCCGCCTGGGGGCCGGGCACGGCAGTCCCGGAGCCTCCTGCAGGGCCCTGTGAGCTCGTTCTGGAGCTGTCCCGTACCCTGGAAGGCCCAGACTGCACATGGTGTTGCAGATAGGAGCTGCTGGTGCCTCATGGAGAGAAGCAGCTGCTTCTGCAGAGTTGGTGCTGAGCAGCCCCTGGGGCAGTGAGATTTGTAACCCACGAGAGGGTAAACAAGTTCTTCTCTGGGAATCTGGCTTTTAAATCAAGGAAGTGGTGGCATGAAGGTTCATGAGACCTTTTGGATGACGTCTTTATGCTCAAATTTATTCAAATCTTAAACTCAAAATAGTGACTTGTCTAATTAGACAACAGTGGATATTATCTCAGAAAGACACAGTGAGAACAAAGTCAGCAAGTTCTATATTAGTAGTTTGTGAACAAACCACTGGATTAGGTTGAGACCACCAATTTTAATTTTTTTTTTATTAAAGCCTGAACTTAATTGTGTCACCTTCCTCCAGCTAACTTTTTAAGATTTCTCATTGTTCTTATGAAGCTGGCTGCCTGCTTGAATTATGCTGAAAATAATGGGATTTGAGGGAGAAATGTCAATCAATCTTATTTTTTTTTTGTTAGTGGTTATTTTGTTTTGTTTGCAGTGAATAGTGACATTGGGTGTTTTTTCTCTTCCCTCTTATTTAATTCTCATTTCCATTTCCCCTTTTTTTCTGTGAAGGAAAATGCTGCTTGTCTGTACCTTGATTCATATCAGTAGCAAACTAACTCAAGCTGTATTTAATGAAACGTTCTTTATATTTTAGGGAGTGTGTTAATATTAATAGGGGTGCATGGCAGAATAGTTTCTGGTCTTTGTATCACTGTTTATTGAAAATAATATCCTGGCATTGGTTGCTTGGGCTTGGTATCTTGAGTTATGGGATGGCAAAATTTACAGTTAAAATGGTCTTCAGTATTCCAGAAGTTGTTGCTTTTGTCCTGCTCTCATCAGTAATCCCAGGTCTGTATTCCTTGCATCTCTCCCCTGCCAGCCTAACGTGCCTTATTAAATGTCACTGTCTGAGCAGTGTGCACAAGCCATTGGCATCTCCTGTCAAAATCCCATAGGATAGTGCATCAGTGTGTACAGAGAGTTTTGCAACTCTCTGTTCCATATTGTGTAGGGAATATCAAACCCAAAGACAGCTGGAAAAGCAGGCTCCTGAAGCTCTCATCCTTCCAAACCCTAGAAAAGTGGAATTCCTTAGAAATGTGAGATTATAATTTCAAAAAACTGCGTAAGCTGCAGGTGCTGCGCTCATGGGGTCTCTCCCTTGCCTCACCCCAGATACTCTGCCTTACTCCATCCGAGTGTTGTTTGAGTCCAGCGTCCGGAACTGTGATGGCTTCTTAGTGAAGGAGACGGATGCTATGAACATCCTGGACTGGAAAACAAAACAGAACCATGTTGAAGTGCCCTTCTGTCCTGCCAGAGTTGTTCTTCAAGACTTCACGTAAGTATGTGGCTGTGTGCAAAGCCCCCAAAAGAGCCTTTGCCAACTCACTGAGTTTGTGTTGAATTCTTTGGCATGAGAATAAATCACACTTCCCCTCTTGATAGCCAGGTAGAAACCTGTGTGCTGCCTCTGCTGTGCAGTAGATTTCTCATGATAATTCCATGTGATGAGGGTACGAGTTGTTCCTTAGGGTACTCTGGCTTTGGGGCAGGTTGGCAAGGCTGAAACTGCTGGCCTGCAAGGAGCACTTTACAGGGTAAGAGCCAGAATACAAAGGGAAGTGGTGATGTTTTGGCTGTAGCCAGGCAGGTGACAGTTCACACTATCACTGACAGTTCTTTGAGATAATGGAAGATTAGATATTGCTTACTCCACAATGAGTAATCCAGTTGAATCCATGAATAATACATATATAGAAAAAGCAGCCTCTTAGGATGTTAACCTTCTTGTGGCATGGCTAAAAGGACAGTCCTTCAGCAATTTGCAAATACTCAATTTAAGCTGTTCTGCTGACTCTGTATATTTGTTGAGATCATTAAAAAAGGAATTATGATGATAATAAAAATGAGGTAACATTTGCTTAGCTGGCAAAGCCAATAAGATTTACATACTACTGTGGTCTATAAACATTGCCTCTCCTTTGTACAGCAGTACAAATATTGTGAAATGCTACAAGCTTCAGAAACAGCTGTGTTAGACAAATGATACAGGCTGAGGTGTTAAATGTATAGCATGAGCTTTGCTTGCATAGCGAGGTTCTGTTGTGAAGGTAAGGAGTATCTAAAGATTGCTTCTGTCCTGAGGTACCATCACACCTGAGAAGCAAAGCAAGGCACAAGAGAAGTGTGGTTATCTTTGAGATGGTTCCATGTTCTTGTTTGGTACATTGCCTTCAGACACACTGGTGCTCGTTGAGAGGGTGTACCAATTCCAGTGACTTTAAAAATGGTTCAAGTCCTTTAAACTTTAGAGAATAACAGGTGTATTTTCTGAAATAGGATATAGCTACTTCTAGACTTGGATAAAATGAAAAAGAAGTTTGTGCATTTCGGCTAGCTAATGTCTCATGGTGTTTTACTTTTTTGTTTTTGTCTGTCAGTGGAATTCCAGCAATGGTGGATTTTGCTGCCATGAGGGAAGCTGTGAGAAATGCTGGAGGAGATCCAGTGAAAGTCAATCCTGCCTGCCCAACTGATCTCACTGTTGACCATTCTCTGCAGATTGATTTCAGCAAATGGTAACATACTTGTTTTTATTTTATTTTTACAAGCCATACATTTCTGTCTGGCACTGAAGTGGGGATTCGTTCAGGTCTTGTTACTATCCCATCAAATCATTTGCCATATGTGGATCCCTAAAACAAGATGTGGTGGTGTATGAAAAAGGGCTGGATAAAAATGGATAAGCACTCTTGAGGGAGAGAAAGAATGTTTGTGAGACCTTATGGGTGAAGCTGACTGATAATCCAAATTCTGGGCAAGATTTTGTTGAAATAACAGGATCTGGCACGGTTTCCAGAAAATAACACGTATCAAGAGAATGAGGCAGAGGGCGTTTGTTGTTTTGCTTTGCTCTGATTTGATTCTTCAAGTTAAACAGAACTTTGTTTCCAAACGTGGCTGCCTTGTCACAGCTCCAGAGAAGGGGCCTGCAATTTTACTGGGCATTTTGAAAGACTGTCATTGCAGCCCATGGCTTGTGACTGGTGTGGGTTTTTATGGGCTTTGCTTTAACCCCAGATAAATGAGGCTAGGGATATTTTCAGAGAGAAGTGTACTTGGAGAAGTCTGGAAAAGTAGGGGGACTGGAAAGCTACCAGCATGGTTTTCTTAGTCTGACAGGCAGTGATGTGATGAATACAGCCTGGGGCTGCCTTTGCTAGAAACATAAATACTGCACAAGAGGAAAAACTTGGAGCTTTTGTTTAGTATTTGCTGAAGTAAATACTAAATAATGCAGCCTCCCTTCACCTTCTCCCCGCCTCTCGATTGTGGAGCCTTCTAAAACCCATGCAGAATTGCATAAACTGCTCAGGCTCTTTGGAAATTTTAAAAGTTCATGGGGAAAAAGCCTGTGGTTGAAGGATATGGATGTGAGTAATTTCTGTCAACCTTCCAAATACTCAGAGGGTTTCAGTTTGCACGTGTCAGAAGAGCAAGAAACTGCAGATGATCTGTTGTCCTGCATATGTGTTGTGTCAGTTCTGCGCTCTGTCCATGCCTGTGTCCAGAGGGACAGCTGATTCTTTTGCAATTAGGCCAGCCTAAAATTATCAGGCAGACCAAGTGTTGGCAAGAGGTCTCCGCTTGCTGCTTTGTGATGATAAATCCGGCCTCTGGAGTGTCCCTTTGGGAAGCTGTGGGGGCTCAGCAGCTGCTGGCCTGTGATAAGAAACCCTTCGCTGCAGGGTGATTTGTGCTGCTTTTATGGAGAGCTCCCATCTGTGGGTTACAGCCTGGTGGGCTGCGGTGGGATTTAGACAAGGTGTCTGCTGGGGCCAGGCAGTACCCTGCACTTGGGATAACTAAGGATCTGGCTCTGTTACTGAGGCAGAAGAAAGCAGTGGCTTTAACTGCAATTTTGTGATTTAATAATTACGGAGAGAGGTGAAAGTCATTAGTTTTTCACAATAAGCTTTCTTTGCTCTCCTGCAGAGACCAAATGTTGCACCAATAGAAGTGTGCTATGTGGAGTTTATTTAAAAAAAACAAAAAACAACTGGCTTTTCTCTCTTACTTCTGACTGGCTTGAATAATGTATACAATTTAGCTGTGCCTTCGAGAATTTGTATAAAAAGCCTAATTATGATCAGGTTATGTTTATTCCTTGAGAAAGCTTTGTCTGCAATCATTCCTCTGTGGTTTTAATAGAACATGTACAGCACTGTCTTAAAAAAAAAGGAAATAAGTTCAGTCTACCATTTGTATGGACTCTACCGACACCTTCCAAGTCCAGAACTCCGAGTTCAGCCTTTGCAATGCTGTTTAGAAAGATTTCTGCTCTGTTGTGAACAAATGGAAGGAGTTGTTTGGTGTTAATCTTTCAGACAATCCAGTTCTGTTCACTTCTTACCACACCACACTACATTACTTAACTAAGTTTATCCATCGACAGTTTACTTTGCAACAGGGTTGTAATAAAAGAACTCCCTTTTTTCAGATACTATCTTATAATCTGTTGAGGAGATTGCAAAAACCACGTGTGGGGGGGTGCGGGGTGTGTTCACGAAGAAGCAGCTTGCCGGTGTCTCAGCGGCTGCCGTATTTGATGTTGCAGCGCGATCCAGAACGCTCCCAACCCCGGCGGGGGCGAGCAGAAGCCGCTGGCCAGGCTGTCCCCGCTGAAGCCGCCGCTGCGCAAGCCGCCCCCGTGCCGGGGCCACAGCGGCTGCCGGGGCTCGTGCGGCGCGGGCGAGGCCGGCCGCGGCCCGGGACTCTTCTCTGCGCAGATCGAGAACGCCCCGATCCTCTGCCCCTTCCACCTGCAGCCCGTGCCTGAGTAAGAAAGCTCCTTTGCTAAATTGCCTTGTACCTGTGTGTTGTGCCTGTGACAGCTCAGGGAAATGGGATGGTTTTTTTAAACACCCTTGTATAGTTTTCACCCATGCCATAGATAAGTTGTTTCAGTATCTAGAAGTAGGTCGGATGTAGCGGTTAAGAATTAGTCTACAAATTTTGCTTTTTACAAGAGCTTTACTGTACACTCTGCAGATGGCCACCTATTGGCTCATGGCTGTGACTTTAAATATTACTACTTCTCTCATTTCTTTACAACAACAACTAAGCATAGAAGTAATTCTCAGTCTGTTGCAAAGCAGGCCTGATTGAATAACTCAATGAAGCATTAATTTATCTCTAAAAGTGACCCACAGATTTTTGTAATAACTTTTCATAAGTCTCTTGCTCTTAAAGAACAAAGAACTAGCCCATACATCATCCTCCAATGTGTACAGGATCTTACAGTCTATCTGGCACTGAATTGAAATTCAGTAAGTGTTCTGCCTGTGTAGTAGCCCAGGAGAGCCTCATGTCTGTGCCTCTCCCAGATTTCTGTGTTACTAACAGGTCGTTGTGCACTGTTCCATCTATGCCAGTTAGGCGTAATTGTCCTCCTTCAGCTGCTGCCTCTCTGTCTGATGGACTGTTGAGATCCCTATCTGCCTGTGCTGGACAGGTGTACAGTTAAAGAGCTGATCAGATCTGTATCCCACAGTGATATTATGTGGAATGCTGTGGTAGCATTTTGGATGTGGAAATGCTCCTGCTCAGTGCAGGAACGCAGGAGGAGTGATGTTTTCAGCACCGTTGGTGTTCTGACAGCACACCAGCAGTGGTATTTATGAAGCTGTAGGGTGAACGCTGACTGTCCCTTGGGGCTTGGTGAGCAGGAGAGCTGCTGACCTGCTGCTGAGAAGAAAGGGAAGGGTCATGGCTTCAAAGTGAAATACAGTTCTAAGAATTGAGAACTTCCTTCCTGGTAAAAAGCAAGCGTGTCCCCTTCCTTGTTCAGCTGCTCAAAGCAGAGGTTATTCCTCTTAAGTTATGGATTACTCTGTTACAAAAAGTATCAGCATCTTAATAAATAAGACATACAAAGAAAAGATAGTTCATTTTATGAGACTGTACTGATGAGTACTTGTGAAGAAAAACTTGTGGCTTGGAGGGAAATACAAAAATGGAGGATAGTTACAATTAAACTAGTGAACATCTTGGTTCTTTAATGTTACGAAGTTTTGAAATGTGCAGCCTGTGAGTTAACTGCTAGGGAGCAAAAGCTCCTGTGTATTGTAGTACATGCTTGGAATGGGTCTTTCAAAGTATTTCTGAGATCACACACTTTAGGCAAACCATACCTAGAATATACAGGTTCTCAGATACAGCATAGCTGAAATCAGCTAGATCTCATTGTTTACAGAAAATTGCTTCCCTGCAGCAAGCTATCTATGTTCTAATAAACCTCTTCAAAGAGTCCTGGTGGCTTAAATAAGTCTTTCATCAAACAAACTAAAACTACATCTTGTT
This sequence comes from Onychostruthus taczanowskii, assembly GCF_017590055.1. Taxonomy (NCBI): domain Eukaryota; kingdom Metazoa; phylum Chordata; class Aves; order Passeriformes; family Passeridae; genus Onychostruthus; species Onychostruthus taczanowskii. Next base: position 1,209,913 of record NW_024498329.1, on the reverse strand, counting down.
CTTCTGTAATTTGAAATCATTTATGACAGTACTTGTAAACTTGTTTTCTTTCTAGGCCTGAAACAGTATTGAAAAATCAAGAGATGGAATTTGGCAGAAATAGAGAGAGGCTTCAATTTTTTAAGGTATGTCTGTGTACCTGCAGGCTTTGTGGTTTAAGAGTCATTTGTCCACCAGTATTGAGGTTTAGATGATAAATTAAATGTAATAATTTGGAAATGTCAGGTTTTCAAATCTGAATTTAAACAAAAAAAAGAAAATTAGCTTTCTAACTTGAAAAAGTTTACTCTGATTTGGTTCTTGAGATTTGGTCAGTGGGGATTTATGAAGCACTGGTGTTTTTAATGCCTTTCATGAGCACAGTGCCTTAGGTCACAGTGAGTTTCTGGCTGAAAGAGTCATTTATCCATAACTGTTAACAAAAGTTCCTTAAATTGGAAGTGCTGAGTGGAGACCAGTGTTCAGACATGGCTGCTCTCAAAGTGGGCAGCAGAAGTCCTGTGGTGAACATCAGCTTCTCTGCTGCTGGGCAGGGCTCTGCAACATTCCTATTTGATCCTCATCCTCTGTTTTGATGTTTGGGAATTCACTGCAATGATCTAAACCTTTTCATGGATGTAGACTAGAGGTTTCTTTCTGAAAGTTGCAAATTAGCTTTTACATTATTAAAGAAGGAAATGGCCAGGCTGAATCTTGTTAGAAGTTTCCTTGTCGACTCTATTAAATGTACCATCCTGAATTTGGAGGCAGTTTCACCCTGGAGTGTCAAACCTAAACTCAGTTATGCTATAAATATAAATTCTGCTATAGATACAAGTGCTTAGGTTCTGTTGTCTGAATAGCAGTCTTAGGTGGGCTTGTAATCAGTTGTATGAACTGAAAGGTAAGAGATTTCTGCAGCCCTGCTTTTGAAAGGGGCATGAATGACTGATTTCAGCCTTCAGAGGAACTGAGTGAAAGCTTTTGTCGATGATTAAGAATGTATCCGAGGAGATCACACACCTCTGTTTGACAAAGGGACAAAAGCCACTTGGGTAAACAGCAAGGGCTCTTTTATTGTGTCTTTGGTTTGTCTTTTTAGTTACGTTCTAAGAATTGAATATAGCTTTGAAAAAAATGCAACTCTTTTATTCTCCTTTTGGAAAAATTACAGTGGAGTTCAAAAGTTTTTGAGAATATTTCCATAATTCCACCCGAGACTGGAATGGCGCATCAAGTGAACTTGGAATATTTGTCTCGAGTGGTTTTTGACGTGAAAGATTTCCTGCACCCCGATAGCGTGGTTGGCACAGACTCGCACACAACCATGGTAAATGGCTTGGGTATCTTGGGCTGGGGTAAGTATGCTCAGAACTTCATTGCTCTTGGAAAGGCAACTAAAGCTTCACTAAAAAACATTTCTTCTCACTGGGTGTTTCTATCTCAAGCATAACAGACTGTCTTGAATTATTGTTCTGAATCTTTTTGTGTACAAGTAATCTTGAATGACATTTCTTTCCATTGAGAATTGTAATGAATCCCTTGTAATTTAAAGAGAAAACAACCAAAAACCAGCTGGTATTTAAATAGGTACTGTTTGTACAGCAAAAATTTGTGTGAAGGTTTCTTTTCTCACAGATTAGTTTTAGATATAAAATATTTTCTAGTTGACTGTGATGTCTAACTTGAGCAATAGTCTTGCTTGATTTTATTTTTGATATGCAAATATTTAATGGAACTTCTAAATTTCTTGCTGTGCCCTCGTTGGAAATGGAGCAATGCCCTTCATTGTGAGAGAAAAGCAGCAGTATGTTTATTGTCCTGAATCTTTAGGCTTTATCTAAAGGGGTTTATTACTTTTTGGGACTGAGCACACGGAGTGTGGGCTGGTGAAGGTGTGACCAGCTGTGTCCCACTCTCCCTGCAGGCGTCGGGGGCATCGAGACGGAAGCGGTCATGCTGGGAATGCCGCTCACCCTCACCCTGCCTGAGGTGGTGGGCTGTGAGCTCACAGGCACAGTCAGCCCCTTTGCCACATCCATAGATATCGTTCTCAGCATTACAAAGGTAAGACTTCAATGCCTTTTCAAACAAAAGAGAGATTAATGCAAGAACTAGCAGTGTTGCTTGAGAAATGAATTAAGTGAGGGGAGTGTTTTTAGTATGCCTTTAATCGTGGCAGTGCAGAAAGGTACAAATAATCTCTAACCATTTTTATTTGCTAGTCCTTTGAAGTAGTGAGGGGTTTTTTTCTTTCCCCTCTATAGTGGTTTGCTTGTAGACCCTTTTTAACTAAAAATAATTCATAATAATTTTTTTTTTCAAACATAGGCCTTAGGGTTTCAACTTTTTGTTTTAAATGCTTGTGAATTGTGACAAACACAGCTTGCACTGTACGTCTTCATAGAGCAGGTATTGTGTTTTCTTTCCAACAGCATCTTAGACAAGCTGATGTCGCTGGAAAATTTGTTGAGTTTTTTGGGAGTGGTGTTTCCCAGCTGTCCGTAGCAGACCGAACCACGATAGCAAATATGTGTCCTGAATATGGTGCTATTCTGAGTTTTTTCCCTGTTGATAATGTGACACTGAAGCACTTAAAGCATGCAGGTAAATATTAAACTAAAGCAAGGATTCATTGTAATTGTGGTTTTCAGTTGTGGTAATATGTTTTTTACTCTGCAGAAAAACCCAATGTAAGAACCACTGAGTTTTTGCTTAAAGCTCCTTAATTCTTACGTGGAGCTTTTCTGCAAAGTTCTGGTGTGTATTTAACACGTAATTAGACTTGTGCTTGAGGTTTGTGTCCAGTCTGGTCCATTTGTCCAATGCCCAAATTACCAACATGATACTGCTTTCCAACATCCAGAGTCCTGGTTTTTGGAAGCATAGGTAAGCCTATAAAAATATTAAGGAAGTTTTCACTTATTTTGAAATATGTATGGAATGTAACTCTTCTTGATTTGAAATTAATCCCATAACCACCTAGAGATTCCCTACAAAATCAAAATTTAAAGTGATTACTAGAAGTAAGTGAAACTGCAGAACAAATGTGAACACGATTTTTCCCAGTGGTTTGTGTTTCCCTTTGAAGTGCATGGTTTCACTGGCATCTCAAGCTCAGCAAGGAGGATGTCAGTTCCTTATCAAGCTCCTGCAAACAGGAAACCACAGGGTGACAGATGCCAAAAAAAGCTCATTCATGAGTGAGACTTTCTGAGACTGAAACCTGTCACCTTCAAATCAGAGTTAAATGCTTTCACTAGCAAATGTTTTTGTCTGATCAGTGCGGAGCAGGTGAATGGGTTTGGGAGAGCAGCCAGCAGTACTGCCTGTTGTCAGCTGAGCACAGGGTCTGTGTTAGACCAGGAAGCCCTAACACAGAAAAGCCTTATGGGTTTCAGGGACACAACTGTCAATTTAGTAAGAGTTACCACTGCTAGAGTTGCAATAGCTTATTTTGTTCCTTGACATAAGAAGACAATATAATTTAGAAAAAAATGTAATCATTTATAAATGTTTTAATTTGTGTGTCATTCCTGAATAGAAGTTGGGATACGGAAGTGGTGTACTTGAAAAGAAAGTACTTTGAATATTACACTCAAAACAATCTGAGTGTCCGTTAGTTGTGTGATTTATTTTATTTATGTCTTTACTGTGACTTTTCTCATGTTTGACATGACCTTCCTTAGGTTTTGATAAGGCCAAGCTTGAAGTCACAGAAGCATATCTTAAAGCTGTGAAGTTATTTCGAAATGATGAGAGTTCTTCCAGAGAGCCTGAGTATTCCCAGGTATGCTTGAAAGGAGTTGTTTGTTTGATTCTCATAAAAAACTACTGATGATTTCACAGTCTTACCTCCCACTGTAACTTCCATTGCTTTCAGCAAAGTTGTTTTTATTAACTCAGTTTTGAGAAAGCAGAGTTTGTAAAACGTAGAGGGGGTGGGGATAAGAAGGGAAGCACAGTAACATTATGTTAGTACAGAAACTGAATTCCAGTCATCCCAAGGACTGCAAAAGGTAGAACAGTTACGGATAATGTTAAAACATTTGGAATGAGAGGAATAGCCTCTTGAGTGAATGGTGTTGAAAATGGAATCCCAGAGTTCTGGATGTCTGAGAGCATTCAAATTTGGAACAAGAGTTGCTGGGTGGCTCGGGAATATATTCCATGCACTGGTGGGCTGGGGTTGGTAATGCCTGCACTTTCTGTTTCTTGGTTTCTTAGGTAGTGCAAGTTAGTCTAAGTTCTATAATTCCATATGTCAGTGGCCCCAAGAGATCCCAGGATAGAGTGGCTGTTAATAACATGAAAAGTGACTTCCAAGCCTGCTTAAATGAAAAGGTTTGTATTGCTGATGCCTGCTTCAAAAGGTATTTCCTATCATTCACCTGAATAAATGTTGTGTTATCTATTCCTTGCATACCTACTGAGCCTTCCCTATTGCTACACAACTGCTTATCCAGGGTGTTCTGTTCTTGCTTGACAGGCATCCCAAGAGTAAATAATAGGTGTGTTTGGCAGGAACATGAACTTCCCAAAGTCCTTAATTTCACAGTTTAGATTGCTAGGGAGCAGGAACTTTAGGTAGTCCATATTGTGAGCTTAGCAAATATTTTCACTATTTCAGGGTTTTTTTAAGCAGTTTTATATTACTTAATTTCCAAAACAGAATTTACCCTAAGAAAACTCATCATGCCTTAAAGGAGATGCAGAAAGACTGCCAATATTTGTAGCTGAGTGTTCTGAGTTCTTACATTAGCAAATGATTTTTCCTTACAGCTTAATTTGTCTTCACAGAATAAATGTTTTTACTCTGAAGGTTCTGGTTTTGGTTAGGGGTATCCTTGGGTATCTGAAGAGTGCAGCTAATATAGGAATATACCTTCATTTTCATTTTATTTATCATTAATGTTCAAGACTTACAGCAGTATTAGAAACAGCTTATAATGAGGCCTGTGGTACTGTGGTTCATTTGTGCTGGAGGGAGGTCATAGCTGATGGTGGAAGGCAATGGGTGAGGTTGAAAGTGACCTCTGGAGGAAGTTTGAGTCCTGAAGAGCACTCAGGTGAATGTGGAAAATGCTAATGCACCTACTCTGGTTTAGTTACCACCCTCTTGCAATTAAAATCTTGGACATGCTTCTAATTCAGGAGCAAGTATCGTGTAGATTAGACATGTGTTCTTGAGGAGATGTTCTTCCATGTACACAAGGAAGTGAGTTGTGGAACAGCCACACACAGACTGACATTTGTTCACAACTGTTGCAAAGTTAAAGCAGTTGTGAAGGAAGAAGGCTGAGACCCATGTACAAACAGAGGGACCTGAGCTGAGGGCTGCTTTTAAAATCATGTAAGGGTTCCTAGTGGCACAGCTGAGTATCATTTCAAAACCAGTGTTCACTTGGTCTTGCTGTAATGTCATCCTTTCTGTACTGTAACAACTGCTAACATGTACTTTTGTCATCCAGTCTGGTGTTAAAGGGTTTCAGATTGCAGCTGAGAAGCAGAATGACATTGTGCCTGTCCAGTATGAAGGAAATGAATACAAGCTGTCCCACGGCTGTGTTGTCATTGCTGCAGTCATCAGCTGTACAAACAATTGCAATCCATCTGTCATGCTTGCTGCAGGTATGTTGGGACCAGACAGCTCAGCATCTTAATGGTGCTCCCGTGTTTCACAGTCCTCACCTTCACTTCTGTAGGTTCTCTTTACAGGTTTGAAACTACAGACTTGTGGGTTCTGGCTGGGTTATATAGGGAAAGTTGCTTTTCCACGATACAATCTAAGCTTGTCCCATAAAGCAGTATTAAGGAGAGCAATTATAAAATCTTTACACTTCATAGTGTGACAGCAAGCAAGCAGTGGTAGGGCTCCTGTCAGTGCACAGTGCCATGGCTGATGCAGGAGGTGGGCTTTAGCTTCAAGGCTGTCCTGGCTGATGAGCTGTCATGCCACAGGCAGCACAGAAACTGTGTATTGCTGAGTAGTTGTTCTGTCATTGCTTCAGGGGTATCTGCCGCAGCTTCACAAGCTGCAGATGGTTTTGCTGGAACAGCTCATCTGTCAGACCTTGCTCTCCTCTTTTTAAGATGCTCTGTGGCCAAGGTGAGCTTCCCCTTAGGGCTGTGTGGCCTGTCTCTGGAGGCTGAATGGATTGGCACTGTGAGCTAGAACATGGTGAAGAGATTTGTCTTAGAGAAAGTAAAATGGGTGTCTACCTTCCAGGAATGGGAATAAAATTATGCATGGTATTGTTATGCATTAAGAAACTATTCAGGCCACTGATTGCTTGAATAGTTCAATAAACTGAAAGTTGTCTAATCCACTGGGGGTTTTTATGCTTGATTTAACTAAGGTAGAACCATACAGATGTCCTATGAAGGGATATAGAAATCATAATCTGTGTCCTTTTTTCCTTTTTGTTTGGTAGGACTGCTGGCCAAAAAAGCTGTTGAGGCTGGCCTCGTGGTGAAGCCCTACATCAGAACAAGTTTATCACCTGGCAGTGGCATGGTTACACATTACCTCAGTTCCAGTGGAGTATTGCCATACCTCAGCAAGCTTGGGTAAGGCCTGGCTCAGGGTGCCTTTGGGCAGGCGGTGCATACGGGGCTGTACAGGCTGATAAATAGGATTGCTGTTCGTTGGGGTCTGGCTAATTCCTGACTTCATAGATTGCTGATTTGCTTCCTTGCTGACTTAAAATTATTCTGCTTCATTGTATTCCCACTTCAAAATCTATGATATGTAGCTCTAATACATCAGAGCTGTTTTTCCAGTCACAAATTACTTCATTTTAAGTGACTTGCAGGACAGGATGTGCTTGATAATGTATTCTAAAAGTGGAAGCTGGATGCAAATCTGTCAGGACGGTCTGTATTTGTCTTCTCTTATCATTGCTGCTTTCAAGGGTTGTTTAGTTAATGGTTTTGGTTGCTCTGTAGCAGTAACACAATATGTTCAATATTCTGTATCAGTGCCCAGCTGTGGTTTGCATCAGTGACATGTAGTGTCTGTTATTTATTTTCTAAAAAAGCCTTAACTTTCAAGGGACAAAAAATTCTTGGGGATTGTTAATAAAAGAAAAAGCAGTTATGTTAACAAATTGCTCATGACCGTCTGTGACTTGATTGGTTTTTCTCATGCAGGTTTGAGGTTGTTGGTTATGGGTGTTCCACCTGTGTTGGGAACACGGCCCCTTTGCCAGAAGCCATCAGGAATGCAATAAAACAGGTAAAGTTCTGGCTGGCTTGTTGAACACAGAAATGTATTTCTTACCCTGTTTAGCCATCAAGAAATACAGTAACCCATGCAAAGTACACTTCATTTGTGGTTTGGACTTAACATGATAGTGTTGGCCTATTTGCTTGTTAGAGGGAGACCATGCCAATTCATTGGTGTGTAAAATAAATGTAGTAATGGTATTTGTAAAATACAGTTATAAATTACAAGATAAATTCATATGATCTAATCTTGCAGAGGATGCAATGTGTAGATTTTGTATCATAAGTGAAGAGGAGGGTTTTAATGTGCTTCAATAATTTTAACCAGCACAGCTACAGCTTTTTTCTCTCCTGAAGCAGAAGAAAAATAAATAAATGGCAGGAGAGGAGTTGAATGAAGCGACAGGAAGGCGCATCAGAGGGTCAAAAAAGAAAATGAGAAGGGTAGTGAGAGAGCAAAATGCCTTTCAGTTGTTTTGTTAAACATTTGAAGTGCAATGCTGAAAGCACATCTGGCTTCGTCAATAGAAGTAGGCTGAGCTGTTGAATACTCCAAACTGGGCCTGTCTTTCAGGGAGATATCATTGCCTGTGGGGTGCTGTCTGGCACAAAGAACTTCGAGGGCCGCCTGTGTGACTGTGTCCGGGCCAACTACCTGGCGTCCCCCCCGCTGGTCGTGGCCTACGCCATCGCGGGCACGGTGCAGATAGACTTCGACACAGAGCCCTTGGGTGAGTGTTTGCCTGCAGCTCCTGCAGCTGCTGCACGTGGGCACAGGTACCCACACGTGATGGCAGCACCCAGAGCCAGTGCATCTGAAGAGAAAGCACAGCCATGTTTGGTCTGTGCGTGGCTAAAGCGAAGCATTCACTTAACGGATCAAATTCTTTGCCTATCTGGTACCATCTCTGCAGGCCTGACTGTATACACATCTGTATTCTAATACAAATCTCAAGTCTAGTAGTTTATTCTTCCAAACTACTGTTGTGTTTAAAATCTTACACAGGCACTGGCTTTAATGGCAAAAGTATTTACTTACGAGATATTTGGCCCACCCGACAAGAACTTCACACAGTGGAGGAAGAGCGTGTGATATCATCCATGTTTAAGGAATTGAAAGAAAAGATGGAGGTAAGAGTGGTCTGTTCTACATAATTTAAAGGTTGCATTTCATTGTAGCTTTAATATCTTGCAGTTGAATGTGATTGGTTTGCCATTTATTTCTGTTATAGTAGCGGAGGGCTTAACTGAGATGGGTACTTGTATTTAAAAGCAATTCCTAAGTAATACCCAGTGATGTAACATGTAATATGTAATAGAAAATTATTTACTAAATAATAGTAAATAATAAAATCACCAGTATGTCTTTCGTTTTTGAGTGTAAAAATACAATAAACTAACTTCTGTTCTTTTTGATTAATCTTCTTTCTTGTAGAAAGGAAACAAACGGTGGAATTTACTGGAAGCACCAGAGTCAATTTTATTTCCCTGGGATTTAAAATCTACTTACATTAGATGTCCTTCCTTTTTTGATAAGCTTGTAAGTAGAGTGGATCTATCCACTAGATCATACACATTGCATTTAAGTAAAAGAATAGCTGTTACAGCAAATGTTGAACCAACAAATTAAATTATCACTCACATTTCTCAGTCTGTGAAATATTTGTGCCTCTGGAATGAGTAGGGCCTGTCCATCCAGGGCCCTTCCTATACTGCAGATATGTTTTATGTCTCTAGTTCCTGGAAGGAGATGTTTAATGTTCCTTTTGTTCCCTTCTGTTGTTGTTCCCCCCCGCCCTGTCAGGCCAAAGAAGCAGTTCCAGCACAGGCGGTTGAGAACGCGCACGTGTTGCTGTTCCTGGGGGACTCTGTCACCACAGATCACATTTCCCCTGCTGGGAGCATTGCGAGGAGCAGTGCTGCTGCCAAGTACCTGACCAGCAAAGGGTGAGCCCTGCTGAATAATTGATCAGCATTGCCACCTTCTCTGGAAACGCCTGTCTGCAGAAAGGGGAGACTACATGTGGAAAAGCAAAATACTTAATCAATGTTAATAAATATGCTGGTAATGGTTAAGAGGATTAGTAAGGTGGGTTGTTTCCTAGAGCAGTCTCCCCATAATTCTTCTGTAAGTACCACACTGCTTGCTGCATTTCATAAAAAGTTGTAGAAAATTAATTTAAAATTGCAGCTTTCCTCAGGAGTAACCTAGCAGCGATTTGCACGTTGTCTATGATTTATAATAATTACATTCATTGGAGATCCAGTTCTTTACATCTTCCACTAAAGACTTAGGTATGCTGCAATAATTATAAGAAAAAATCATAATATCCTTTTAAATCAGATCATCTTTAACTGATTTCTTTCAATTTGCTTTTTATTTCAGACTCACACCTCGTGAATTCAACTCTTACGGGGCTCGAAGAGGTAATGATGCTGTGATGACAAGAGGTACCTTTGCAAATATCAAGCTTCTGAATAAGTTCATAGGAAAACCAGCTCCTAAAACAATTCACTTCCCATCAGGACAAACGGTAGGAATATATTTGTTTGCACAGCTACTCTGGAATAGGGAGTACAGGTTTAGAACTCACTCAAAATGTGTCATTTTGTCATTCCACAGCTAGATGTGTTTGAAGCAGCAGAGCTGTACCAGAAGGAAGGCATTCCTGTAATTATTCTAGCAGGAAAGAAGTATGGACTGGGTAGCTCAAGAGACTGGGCTGCAAAAGGGCCTTTTCTACTGGTACTGCTGGTTTGTTGGGGTTTTGGGGTAGTTTTGTTTTCTCTGGGAATACCTAAAAACACATTGTATAATTTCTTTGTTAGAATCTTCATGGAAGAGAATCACTAGTCAGGATAGATCTGAATTTCCTCATGTAATTTACTGTCTTGGTTACCAGACTTTGAGACAAATCAGGCATTTGTCTGTGCTGATCTCTGTTTCGTCTCCATGGGGTGTTCAGTGTCTCATTGTTGGAGGCTAATTTCCACTAATATTGAGAATATATTCCAAGTCAGCCATTGATTCCTGTCCTGGTAACCCCAGCATGGTCACTGTCTGTAACAAGCTCCATTTCACACTGCATGGGCCTGCTCTGGCTTGTTTGCTCCCATCTAGCTGGGAAGCTACTAAATGATGTTTCCAAGGTACTTAAAGGACTCTGTGCACAGCACTCTCTCTTGAGTTTGAGTTGAGATGTTCGATGTAATCTGTGTTTGAAGGTTACTTCTGTGTTTCACTCTGCTTGTATTTTTGCAGGGTGTTAAAGCTGTCCTAGCTGAGAGCTATGAGAAGGTTCACAGGAGTCAGCTGATTGGAATTGGCATCGCTCCACTTCAGTTTCGTCCTGGGGAAAATCCAAGTACTTTGGGACTCACTGGCAGAGAGCAATTTTCTATATTGTTCCCTCCAGACCTGTCGCCCAGAATGACCTTGGATATTAAGGTATCTGTGCCATATTTTTAATTTCTCTGTTGAATGTTCTGATGCAGATAAAACAAACTTAATTCTGATGATAGGAAGCGAAGCAAGAAAAGACAGAACTTAATTCTCTTGGAAGGTGAGCTGTTTGCCCTGCCTGAAGTTTGCCATGGCTGTTGGAGTTTCCCAAAGTACATACACACATGTTCTTTGTACACAACTTTGTACACAGCCTGATATTCTTGATCGTTCTGAGTGGTGTTTTGCCCCTCGTGGGCTCGGTCTTAGGGTAGAATTGAGTCTGTCTCTCGTAAGGGTGATCATTTGAGAGAGGCTTCAGCTCTCTGTGCTGTGCAAACACCCCATGACACACTTTGTGCCATCTTAGGGACAGGGTGTTCTGTGGTTACCAGCAGGCCCTGGCGTGCTCCCAGCTGCACTACAAAAGCCTTCCTTCCATCTGGCCCCAGCAGGCTTGGGGCTCCGTGGGCACATCAGAGGGCTCAACTTGCTTGTGTTCTGTGTTCAGCAAAACTTGGGGTTAGAACGTTGACTGAGAAATAAGCAAGGGGAAGTGAAAGCAAAGCTTAATTGGTTTCTCTTTTTTGCTTTTCTTTTGAAGACAAGCACTGGAAAAGTATTCAGCGTGATTGCCTTGTTTGAAAACAATATGGAGATAACTTTATACAAGAATGGTGGAAGTCTAAACTTTGTGGCTCGAAGATTCTTATAGTACCTACTGACTCTCTGGGTACCCTGCATAACTGGTAATGCAGCAAATGCCTTGTGTGAACCCAGGAATCTGTACTGTGGAACTGCAAACAGTCCTAGTGTGCTCAAAGTTACTTCGTCCATGGATGTAAAAGATTGTGAATCATTGTAACTGCAACGAGATCCTTTCTGATTTTAAATAATATTCTAATGGTGCTATTAAACATTGCTAAAATCAACATGTGTATTGTGACAAGAGAGCTGTAAGTATGGAGGGGATGTTTTATCAGACCATTTTGTAAATAAACTATGCGAAATTGAAACTGATTGTGCTGAAGATTATTATGTAAGAAGATTTTCTGCAGCTGTTTCCACTCATTTTTTGCACCTCTAAATCTGTGTACTGCTGTTTGTTGGTATAAGAGTAACAAGATGGTATGGAATTTTAAAGGCCAAACAGATTTTTTTTTCCTCAACCAGAGCTTAAAAAAGATACTGAGTTTTCATTTTCTTTAGGTTATTGGCTGAACAAAAAGCAGCCCACATGAGGCCCGTGGTATCCTGTATCACAGATGTTGACTTTCTTACCTTTATGGGATTATATTTCCTCTGGATCCAGATTTAAACTGCTAAAGCTATGAAATATGTGAAATTCTGTGTGCTTAGAAATGTGGGAAGCATTTCTGCATTTAAAAACAAATCTCCCAGTTGTTTCATTCATGCAGGTTAAGCCATGGTTCTTCACAACCTTCGACTGAAGTTTGTCACATCTGCTTCAAGGGATGCACTTTGGTCATTTGTGACATCTGTTTTTATTGTGCTCTCTGCAATATCATCAGAGAAATACCTCCTTGTAAGGTTTTAACCTTTAAAGCCTTTTAAAACATTTGGTAGGGCTGTTTAAATTCCTCTGCTTTAAATACAACCTGTCTAACACATTACACTTGTCAGATGTTCAAGATGGCCGCACTGCCTTTGAGCGCATCCTCGCGTGCCGGCAGCTCCCAGCTCTTGCGGAGCATCCCCTTCTGAGGAGGAGCCCAGAGCACTGAACAAACCTGTCCCTCGTGGCCCTGCAGCAGCTGTGGCTGGAATTGTCAGCACACCGAGGGTGAAGCCTCTGTTCCATAGCTCCTGTTGGCAGGAGATGCACAGTTGCTGCAGTGTGGTTTGTGTTCCCGCTTCACAGAGCTTTGGTGGTGTCTGAGCTGTGCAAGTGAGTCTGCAGCTCCAGCAGGCTCTTCCTGTGCTCCTGTCTTGAAAAGCTTCATAACTCCACTTACAGTTTGTGTAGAGTTTCATTTCTGCTGGAGAACAGAACTGCAATACTTGCCTATAACTTGTCAAGATTTTGCTTTAAGGACTTTTGTTCTTGATAAATGTTGTCTTAAATATTAAAACATTCAAGAGGACTATATTAGCTTTATTTACATGTGCTTTCAATTTATAACCAGATACTGAAATAGTTGACTTGTGAACTAACAGATGAACTGTTCAAATCTTTAAATAGTATGTTTGACATTCCTTTAAAAAAGCCCCGAACCCAAAATACTGCAAACCTCGTGGATAATTATATCAATACAGTGTATTAATTTTTTGACAGTTCAAAAGCCAAACTAATTTGATTGACATAAATTTGATACTTATTTTTCTGTTTTGTTAGACAAAGTTTACTAAAGTTTGAAGTTCTGTATAATCCAGTTTTATATTTCACTAGTTTGATGTGATTTTCTTTTAGGTGAGATGAAAACCATTCCGGTGACTCCTACCACTTCTAAGGGGGGATAAATCAATGCAGTTTTGAATGTTATATTCAACTGAATGCTGAACGAGTTCCTGTTCTGTGGTATGCTTCCATTAATTCTATCCAGCACAACTGGGCAGATCCTACTTCTTGTACAACAGTGTCTGATACTATTTTATCCCAGCTCCAAGGTATATTCTTGATTTAGTTCAAGGAAATGTTACTGGGGAGAAAATGGGAATTTAGCGCTGGTACATAATGGTGCCTCATGCAGATGATACAACTGCAACCCCATGGCCATTTACTAATGCTTGAAGGAAACAGCCCTCTGCCCTTTCTCCATGCTTCAGGAGACAGGGATCCAAGCCATGTCAAGGCAGATTGATGAGGTGAAGTGCAATTTCAAGGCATGTGACTTACCTGCAAGTCGTCTCCAGTAAAGCAAGTCAGTTCTTTTCAGAGACGCAGGGGGCTGGCTTCGTTACCTTAGCAGTTGCTTTGATTCTACTGCACTAATGTGGCTCGTAGGCCACGAGAGAGAAGTTCTGAGCGGTGCTTGGGCACAGGGGCTGCTCAGCTGGAGGCTCCTGTTGTTGCTGCAGCACGTCCAGCTCTCAGCAAGCCTCAGACTGGCATCTCCAAGGTGGGCAGGCTGACTCCTCCCCTTGGAGCCTGTGGGGTGGGGGGCTGTGTGGGACAGCACTGCCCGTGTACCATCTGCTCAGCGCTGGGGAACTCCTGGCTCATGGGCCGCGGGAACAGCCCTGTTCCCTCTCCCCTGTGCAGAGTGCAGCTCAGCGGGCCAGCAGCCAAGGAAGACATTTAACCCTGGACACACTGCTGGCACCCTGAGAGCCGTAGGTGGGCAGGAGTGGCAGGAGCCCTCTGGCAGGGGCAGGGCACGGGACAGTCAGGGTTGCTGTGCTCACACACCAAACATTCAGTTCCATCTTCTTTAGTATCCTATGGTGTAGGAGGACGTGTACCTGTTTGAGAAGTGACTCAGTGTGTTAGATGTATTTAACTTAGACCTCTCTCCATTTGGATTTGGGGGGAGAATCTTGTTGAAATTTTTGTAAATGTTTTCTCTTCTTGCTTCCCTCTTCCTCCCCATCCCAAACTACAAAGCTTTGGGATAGTGTTGATGTTTATACATTTTACACCTAAGTATAAGGCCAAGAAGCTATGTATATTAATCCTATTTAAGCAACTGCAAATCATTGTCTGCTGTTTAAAGCCAACAGAACAGTCTTAAGTTTTAAGTTGAGTAAGTATTGCATAAATATATCTTAAGTTCAATTGATGAAAATTGTGCATACAATGTTACCAATGTTGTAAATTATTTTTAATAAAGAAAATTGTATGACAGTTCTTGTATGTTACTGTCTATTTTGAATAGATAGTAAGGAATACACTTAAAATGGTACTGTGTGTGAAGGGGTGGGGTGAATAAAGGAAGGGTATATTGTGTATTATATAATGATGCATGTTCCATTTACTTGTTAGGAGTGAGTTTGGGCTCACAAAGCACAAAGCATGCTTAGCTGGTGTAGGAGGATGTTCTCTGGGTCAGCTGTGCTCCGGACACCACTCTGGATGTTACAAGTGCCTTTTTAAGAACTTTTTCGCTTCTGAAAAATGTCTCATTTAGAATCTAGATGAAATCCTGTATTAAAGCAAGCTGTTGGCCAAGGTTACAACTGTGACAAGATCCTCAGAAGTGATTTGGGGATGTCCACCACTAACCTACTTCAACCCTCACTTTCAGCACAGGCATTACACTGGAGTTCAACTCATGGATGCTAAATTATTCAAGTCTATCTTTCTTCAGATAATAATACAGGCCAAAGTACAACCTTCACACTCTGCCTTGCCTCACAACAACAGTGAGCTTCCCCCAGAGCACCAGGCAGGCAGGAGAAGCTCAGAAGTTCATAGGTCTTTGCTTTCACAGTCCAGTCTGGCAACTGAAGCAAGACTAGGGAGTACAGCTCTGCGCTGTGATCTTGTTTGCAGAGCTCAGGAGTTCATTTCTATAATCAGCTGTTAAACCACAGCAAGAATACTTTCCCATTGTATCGATTTTACTCCAATGAGCTAAAGCTTCAGGGCCTCAGAAATCAGGAGAGGGAACACTAAATATTTTACAGAGCTCTATTCTTTGTAGAAAAAAATCCCTTAATTTTGTTATTTCTAGTGAGAAGAGTTGGTCAAATACTTTTTTTAACATTTGTTCTGAAACTGGAGTGAAAAAGAAATTGTTTCTTGGGGAAATAGTTTCCCTTTTTTAAATTCCCTATTTGGTTAAAATAAGCATTTGATGAAGGTAATGTTTTCAATTTTGGGTCCCTAATATTAGAAACAATACTGAAATTTTGTGATAGAGGATTTTTAACTGATTTACTTAAGATGCTTTAGGTGTTGTTTGGGTTTTGGGGGGAGTGGGGGTTGTTGGGTGTTCTTCAGCTGTCTTTCCTAAATTCCTTTTTCTTCAGGTTTCTAATTCTGTCATAGCAGGACATCAACTACAGCAGATTACCTTTTTTTCATTAGGAGTTTCAGAAGATATTTCTATATTAGTTTTAAGGTTTGTCATTATTTTCATTAAGGGTAAAATTTTCTGGGACTGGACCTATTGTCCCGGTAAAAACTCTCTGGGACAGTCTAAGGACATCCCGAGCAAGATGCCTCAGGTTTGTTATATGTATTTATATGTGGTCTTCAGTCTTAGCATTCGGCGGAGATTTTGATGTGGTGCGCTGATAAAAGGGTTTAGAGAAAAGAATAAAACGTACGTGTTCCCTCCTGCCCGCTGCGGGCGCAGGGGTTTTTAGCGTTCTGCCTTTGTGACAGGAAGTCGAAGCTTTCCTCCCCTCTCGTGCCGCTGGCAAAGCCCACGGCCCGGGGCAGCGCTCCTGCGCCGCGGGGAGGCTCCGGCGCCGCTGCCTGCGGCCGGGAGGCGCGGCCGGCCCCGGGTAAGGCGCGGGGGCCGCGGGCTCGCCTGGCCGCGCTCGGAGCGGGCGCAGCCCCGCGTTCCGCTGAGCACGGGGCGCTCCGGCTCCAGCAGGGCAGGCGGGAGCTGGGCTGGCCGGGCCCCGGCTGCTGACGGCAGCTTCTGCAGTTCCTCGGCCTCCCCGGGCTGGGCAAAGGTTGGCGCGGCTCCCAGCGAGTCCAAGGGTTGCGCTCGTCCGCGGAGGCTCGAGATTCCTGCAGCTGGGCAGGAGAGAGACGAGCGAGCGTCTGCAGGTTTGTGCTGCCTTTCTTAGCACAGGAATTTGGAAGGCCGTTACCAAGCAGAAAGATTTAATCTGCTTTAACGTTATGATTTACTAAATAATTCTTGCCTTTTGCAAGCACGAATTGAAGACCTCTGATCAGGGATTCAGCAACTCTGCTGCTGAGGGAGTCATTCCTACCTATCAACAATACCAGGTTAGGCTGCTGCTAGAAATGAGCTAATAAAAGCTTGGTTAATAAGCTCTTCATGTCTGCTATTCTGAGCAGATTGAGTGCATCTCTCTGGCAGTCTTTCTTTTGAGGGGCTGCAGCCTAAGTATTTGATAAACTATGATGTAAGAAACCTGAGCTGGCATAGGGGGTTGGTTTTCTTTGCTTGTTTGATAAATGTAGGAAACTCTTCTCCAGTAGCTGAATGCATTTTGTTGCAGTCATTACTGCTTCTGGTGTCAGAATACAGATCAGATCATCCAGCTTTTCTTTTTCTCCTAGAGACACAATGTCTTCTGGAAATGACTGTCAACCCCAGACCTTGACCAAACCCACATTTGATGAGAGAGAGGCAGCTGAATTGGTTGACAGGGTGTTTGGATTGAAGGTATCTTGGATCAGGTCTCTCCCCAGCTATGATGATCAGAACTTCCACGTGCGTGTCTCAGCTGAAGGTGCTGATGAGTATGTCCTCAAAATCACCAATTCAGAAGACAGCCAGGAGCCTGACCTCATTGAAGCGCAGACCCAGGCCATGATGTTTCTCAGTGCCGAAGGTTTCCCTTCACCTACTCCTTATCTGACAAAAGATGGTAACATAATGTCTCTGGAGTCAGGAGGTGAGCCACTGTGGGCACCTTTACTGCCCCACTCTCACCCTTAGCTCGGCAGTAGCTTGCTGTATGGCATACCCTGCGTATGCCATAGGGAAACTCTAGGCCTGTGTTTGAATAGTAGGGGTATGCATCAGGTGACCTGTATTCCAGCCATAATAGTCCAAAGTTAAAATACCAGAAGCAAAGCAACTCAGAGAGAGTAATAATTAACTGGGAAAACACTTAGGAAAACACTTCAGCTTAAGGAATTGGAGAAAACATTTATCTGACGTGTGTCCATGCACAGGAAAAGTTAAAAAAGCCTCATTGACTAGGTGGTGCTTGAAATTATTTGCCTTCAGAGTGGTGTAAAATACAGTTCTCGCCCATCCCTGAAGCCAGAATAAATTGCTTTAAGAGTGCTTGGGACAAAAATGGTGTTGGCATTTAGCTTTTACTGTCACTGTAACTTCCAAACAACATTTGGGATTCCTGAGGCCTGTTCTGCTGCAAAACTTTATGTGGGTGCGTGCAGGCACTGGAGGAACCCTGCTTGGTGCTGAGTTTTTCTCAGCATAGATTTTCTAAGTGTGTTAAGGTTTGTACATTACACAACATTCTGGTAAATCAAATCTTT
The DNA here is from genome assembly GCF_017590055.1 of Onychostruthus taczanowskii. Taxonomy (NCBI): domain Eukaryota; kingdom Metazoa; phylum Chordata; class Aves; order Passeriformes; family Passeridae; genus Onychostruthus; species Onychostruthus taczanowskii. The sequence continues at coordinate 1,192,148 of NW_024498329.1, read as the reverse complement.
GCATTTTTATGGGATACATCTGACAACTTCCACACTGGGATACGCCTTTTTTGCCTCTTGCATTAACTGTTACTCAGCACAGAGCAGAGTGATTGACTGCATCTCTCCTTCCTTGTCAGGTGCTGGACTTGGGAGCAAGAAGTACATGGTCAGATTGCTGACTTACCTGCCAGGTACACCAGTAGCAAAAATCAGTACCAATGCTCAGATTCTGTATGAGATCGGGAGGCTCGCTGCCAGCGTGGATAAAGTGCTCTCAGAGGTGAGTTCTCATGCTTTAGCCTCACACTTCTCTCTTAATCCATGTCTCTTCAGCATTTGCTCACGTGCTTGGTGCCTGCTTTTCAGACCTGCAAAATGCAAGTTGGTGACTGCAGATGTCAGGTGCCAGCCTCCAAGCTGGCTAAAGCCTTTCCCCAAGTACACGACAAGTGACACGGTACTGGTGATCCTTCTGCAATGCATTTTTGTACCATGAATAGGGAGATAAGGAGATCTTTTTACTTATGCAAAGCTCGCCTGTTAGCGTTTCAAACCTGGCAAATAAAGGAGAATGAACCCTAGGCTGCTCCAATTAGAAGAACAGAATGCCAAGCTTGTTTTAAAGGATTTTTGTGTAGTGCTCAGCTGGCTGATCTATTATTTTGAATTCCTTTTGACTTGCTGACTTTCTTCTCTTCATTAGCACCGTGACCATTTCACATTGATACTCTCCCTACAGTGCCAGCTGTGCCAACAGAGATCTGTGGCACTTCTCATTTGCACCACTTCCCCTCAGTCTTAATGCAAACTAAGCTCTTTACTCTGTATTTACACAGGATAATAAAGCTGATCAATCAGCCAGTACTAAGTTTGATGCATGAAAGACCTCACATTATTTTATTAACCTTTCATTAACCTTTCCTTCTCATGTTCTGGCTACAAGCTTCAGACAGTTATGAAATGTGAATTGCCAGTTTTACTAAGCACATTCTTAAATTACAAGAGCATTTTCAGTTGTGAAAGATAACTTACTGTTGCCTTCTGACACACTGGTCACACTCTTATAATGTGGTTAAAATAAGCTAGCCTCAAAATATGCTGTGATTGATCCTGCTAATGAGGAAGTAGTTAATGAGAAGCAATTCTGATGGAAAAGGCTCTTTATTCCCTTAACACATGGATTATCATCCACCAAGGTGATTTAGGCTTGATCTTGTTCTCTACTTGTTCATACACTGTCTACTTTTGACTTTCGTTTAGTGATCTTTAAGAGCCTTAATTGCAAACAGTTTTTGTAGTTTTTTTCTTAAAATGAGGCCAGCTACTCTTGTGGGAAGTTGGTTTGTTTTTTTTAATTTGCCCTATGCACTGATCCAACCTGGCCCAGAGGTTACCTTAATAAGCATTTGAGGAGTCCAAGATAAGCAAGGTGTGCGTAGTGGGAGAGATGCTTTTCCTCTTTGAATGTCACTTTCCAAACCATCCCTTCCACTTGCTAGTGAGAGAAGGGTTAAGGACCTTCTATGTTTGAAGTAGTGAGGCCTGGATGTACTGAGGCAAATTTTCATAAGCATAAAGCCATGGTCAGTGTCTCCATAAACTACTGTGCTCAGGATTTTCCACACACCAGCTGTTCCTAAGGCTTGTCCCCTAAAGGTGCAACCTTTAGGAGCACAGAGTGTGCCTGCTCCCAGCATGCTGGCAGGTTTTGTGTCTCTGGTGCTCCCACAGCTTTCTGCAGCCCTAGCTGTGTAGGCTGAGCTCTGCCAGAGTGGGACTCTGGCCTTGGAAGAGGCTCAGAGTTGCTACGCTAACATCACCCTATGGACAGTCAACAGCAGTTTCACGTTATTGAAGTGACAAATGACTTAAAGTAATCTTTGTACCCAAAACATGGGAAAAACCATTCAGGCTGTGTGTAGGTATTAAGATGCTTGCTTTAGTCATCCTTCAGGTTATTCTTTTACATGATCTAAAACAACAGTCCAACTCATGGTGCTTTTTGGTGAGTCTTATTAGAAACCTGTTGAAATTAATAGGGGTTTTGAATCAAGCCATTTAATCATATAGTCTGCAACTTTTTTATGCCTATATTATTGTGTGCTTTTTCCAAAGAAATTCCAGCATCCATCGGTAAAAAGTCTGCATCGAGGTCAGTTCATTTGGAATCTGGCAAATGTTCCTCTTCTAGATCAGTACATTTATGCCTTGGGCCGAAACAAATACTGTGCAGTGGTGGAGCAAGTTATTGAGCAGTTCAAAGGCAAAGTAATACCCAAGCTAAGCAGTTTCCGAGCCTGTGAGTATTTTATTCTCATTGTAATTATGTTGAGCTGAGACACAGAAATTTCATACAGGAGTTTGGCTCTGTAGAGAAGGAAAAAAAAAAAACCAACAAAAAAAGTAAATCTCTTTTCCTTAGCCTAGATATGGACATAGCACAGAGTAAGCCAAGAGGAATGTTCTGTCCAGTCAGGGTCAGTTCTTTATTTTTCTGATGAGTTTCCTCTCATTTAAGTTAATGGTTTTCATGCTGTTATATCAGCTTACTAAATATATACAGAGTACAGTGCTACCTTTCATAAAGGCCCAAATAAGTACTTAGTCCAAATGTTGGAATTCAAATTACATTGATATTGATGATGAGGTGACAATTCTACAGTTGGAAACTACTGTTGTGCGTTTGTGAACACACAGTGTACTGTAGATCACAACAGCCTGGAGCGCCATCCCATAACGCTCCCTCTCCTCTGTCGGTGGTCTGGCAGTGCAGTGGAGCTTCACGGGAAGCAGTAAAGGTGTGACAGGCAGCACTTGATGCTGCAGGGGACTAGTGTGGTTTTGTAGCTGAGTGTTAGTTTGACATGCATCTTCCTAAAGCTGTTTCAGGTGTTTAATAATTATTAAATACTGTTTCTATTTCTTCTGTGTTTAGGTATCAATCATGGAGACCTTAATGACCACAATATTCTAGTAGATTCCAGTTCTGCTTCCCTGGTGAATCCCCAGTACAGAGTGTCTGGCATCCTGGACTTCAGCGACATGAGTTATGGGTATTACGTGTTTGAGGTTGCGATAGCCATCATGTACATGATGATTGAGAGCCCAGACCCTCTGAGTGTAGGGGGACATGTTCTCGCAGGGTTTGAGAGCATCCTGCCGCTCACTGCTGAGGAGAGAGGTGCCCTCTTTCTCCTGGTGAGTGGGAGGTTTGCACAGTCCCTCGTCATCGCTGCCCACACAGCTCTTCTGTACCCAGAGAACAAGGAATACCTCACCATCACGGCAAAAACTGGCTGGAAACACTTAATGTCAATGTTCGAGTTGGGCCAGGAAGCTGTGGAGAAAAAGTGGTTTGAGACTGCCCAGGGGTACACGCACCACACATCTGCCCCGTAGGTCCGTGGCTGCTGAGGTACTGGGGGTGACACCGGACTGAATAAAGGCGCACATAAAGCAATAAAGGCAGCACTGTCTGAGCTGGATGGGTAGCGTCCGCGGGCAGGGCGGGACCCGACTCATCTCCCCGGGAGAGAAAACCATTACCGCCCCCATGGTGGGCGCAGGAGTGTGGCCATCACCGCCCTCACAGCGGGGGAAGGGTACGTGACCATTATGCGCCCTCATGGCAGCAGCCGGGCTCTTTTCCCGCCCTCACGCCGGGCTGCGGTGTGACCATTACTGCCCTCACGCCGGGTTGCGGTGTGACCATTACCTGCCCTCACGCCGGGTGCGGTGTGACCATTACCTGCCCTCGCGCCGGGTGCGGTGTGACCATTACCTGCCCTCGCGCCGGGCTGCGGTGTGACCATTACCTGCCCTCACGCCGGGCTGCGGTGTGACCATTACCTGCCCTCACGCCGAGGTGCGGTGTGACCATTACCTGCGTGACCATTACCTGCCCTCACGCCGAGGTGCGGTGTGACCATTACCTGCCCTCACGCCGAGGTGCGGTGTGACCATTACCTGCCCACCCTCACGCCAGGCTGCGGTGTGACCATTACCTGCCCCCTCACTCCGGGTGCGGTCTGACCGTTACCTGCCCTCGCACGGCGGGCGGGGCCGTTTCCCGCCCCTTTCGGCGGAACTCGGGCACGCGCACGTGACGCTGCGAACCGCGCGCGCCAGCTCCGCCCCAGGCCGGCACGCGGCACCGCGCAGGCGCGGCGGCCATTTCCGACGCGGTGGTGAAGGCTCGGGCGCGGCCGCAGCGCCCGGTTCTTGCCCGCCGGCTGGGCCTCGCCGCCCCCCGCCCGGCCCAGCGGTTGCCTCCGGCCCGCCGTGAGTGAGGACGGGCGGCGGGCGGGCGGTGGGGCGCGGGACGCGTCTCTGTGCGGTGCGGGAGGCGGCGCGGCCCTCGCGTTCTGCCGCGCTGAGGATGACTGTGCAGTGGGGGCACGGGCGGCAGCGCCCCCTGGGGCCGCGCCGGGGTGCGCTCGGTGCCGGTTCCCGGGGCTCCCGGTTCACGTGCCCTGTGCTCTCTTGCAGGCCCGGTGCCGGTTCCCGTGCCCTGTGCTCTCCTGCCGGCGCGCTGCCCTCTGCCCGCGGCGCGTCCCCGGCACCATGGTGAGTGACCCGCCTTCCCCGGGGCTTTGCCGAGTCACGGCCCGGGCGGGGGCGGCGGGCGGCGGTCCCACTGTAGGGACCCGGCTGCGGTCCCACTGTAGGGACCCGGCTGCGGGCACCAGTGACCAGCCCGAGGTCACCGAATGGCTGGGTCTGTTATATAGGGGCTTTATGGCGTTGGTGACAAGAGACTGGTGATACTTACTGAGCTATTCCTTTTACAGTCTCGAAGATATGACTCCAGAACTACCATATTTTCTCCGGAAGGTATTTTTTTTACCCGACACTTTCAAGTCAGCTCTAACTGTTCTGTCTTCTCAAAACTATCAAAACACTTGCACAAAGGGTGGTTGTTAGTAGCATGTTTCTGTCTGAATATGAATTACAGATATCATATTTGCCCACCCAGTTCTGTAGGGACAGCAAGGATCCAAAGTGGACACTTTCAAATTCATTCTAACTGAAGCAATAATAAGACTGAGTCCCATTAGTGAGTAGTATCACGTGCCATGTTTTTGAAATAACCATTTATCTCTTGTTTGAGCATGGTTAGATTTTGTCACTGTCCCCTGAGAATGGATAATATCCTGCGAGTGCAGTCACGCCTCTCCTTGTTATTCTTGCACATGCTGAAACAAGTACGTACAAACCACGTTTTCTTACTTCTTAGATGGGAAGAACCCAAGAAATACAGTATAAAATATTTTATTCATTTATTGAAAAATTGTCTTGGGTTATTCTACTGCACAGAGTTCTTTAATTCTTATTTTTTTCTATAGAAAGGTGGTTTGGTTTTTTTATAGAAAGGGTCTTTTTCTCCAGTGGCCATGTTCAGTATTACCTTATTTTCCTTCTGTGAATCCTTCCTCCTTTTCAGCCAATTAATTTATAACTGACTGCTAAGAGACTGGAGAAGTAGATGGGACAGCGAGCACTTGTCAGATTCTTGTAACTTTCAGTCACCTTGTGCAGTTGGTCTTGTTCAGTGTCGTTTTTTGATGACAGGAATTCCAATCCTTTCCCAGGTCGCCTGTACCAGGTTGAGTATGCCATGGAGGCCATCGGCCATGCGGGCACTTGCCTGGGAATCCTAGCAAACGATGGAGTTCTGCTGGCAGCAGAGCGGCGCAACATTCACAAGCTGCTCGATGAAGTGTTTTTCTCAGAGAAGATATACAAACTTAATGAGTAAGTTGGAATGGTGATTAAATGTCCTGTGATGTTGTTACCAGCAAAGTGCTGATTAGCACATAACCTGGTCTTATTTTATTTGAAGTGTTAATAATTTTTTGTTTGGTGTTTTAGACAAGTATGACTATTCTGTCATTGTTCACTTCAGCAGTTCCCCTTCTAAAGTAGAAGTATTGCTGGTTTGTTTTTTTTATCTCCAGGAGAATTTTCTAGGTGGAATAGCCTGCTTGTTGGTACTATGCCATACAAGGTAATGGTATTGTAGCAGTTAAAAAACTGGAAAATCTCAGCTTTACAAAATACTGTTGGGGGGCAGAATAAAGAGGGCACACAAAATTACCATGGTATTTCAGCTTTCCACATCTCTGTTTTTCTTTTGTGGCTCAAAAAGTCCGAGGTAACTGGATAAAATGTGCCTTAGGCTTCTTTGCCACAGTTATAGCAGAGATGAAACATCTGTCTGTTATCATTTTCATTCTAGCTCCTGAATGTTAAATTTGTGATGTCAGAGCAAAGGGTTTTATAGATTATGCTTTTTTGTTGCAAGGGAGGTAGAGCTTCATCCTTGACAAAAGCTGCAAATGACCACAAATAGTTTTCCATCCTGTCTTGCCTCCCATTCCATGTTGATCTTGAAAGCACCTGGAATGGTAGGAAGTACTGGATTTTCAAGGAGGCAGTGTAACAGCACACTGGAGTAGTCACCTAGAACAGCCTTTCCATCTTTTGGAGAATTCCTAATTTCACAAATCTTTTTTGTGTAGCAAAAGGTTTGTAGCGTATCAGATTGAGCTAAAGAGATACTAAATTAAGATCCAACAAAACAATCAAGGATTGAAGTGCTTATTTTTCTTAGGGCCCTACCAAGACCATGAAGTTGGTTACACAGATGCCATGTGTCAGCCAGCAGCTCCCACTGAAGGCCTGTCACATCAGTGTGGCTCCTTCAGTGCTGAGATGTGCTGTGTCAGGTGGCCTCCTGAGAGGCACCTGTATGAATGTGCCTAACAGCTCTTGCAAAACCACTCAGAACTTCATCATCCTTGGCAGGCCCTCTTCCCAGAACTGTAGGTATAACTGGCATCCTGACTTGCTGACTTTGGCTGTCCACCTCTGCTCTTAGCAAATGGTAACTGATATTTTTGATGCACCTTAACGGCAAGAGCTGATGAACCCATTTTGTGTGGCAGCTGTGTAGCTTTGATGAGAAAGCAGGTGCTCTGCCTGAACCTCTGTATGAAGATGTGAGTGTTGGTTGGAGATTAACAGGAATTCAGTTAATTTGTATGCTTTTCTTGCAGGGATATGGCATGCAGCGTTGCAGGAATAACTTCAGATGCCAATGTTCTAACAAATGAGCTGAGACTGATTGCACAGAGGTAGGTCTGCTGACAGCTAGCGTGGTTTTACTCACCTGTGCTGTCATATTCAGCTCTCTTTATGCACTAGATCAGAATGAACATGCATTTGGTAAATCAGAAGTAGGTTGAAGTAGAACACACAGATACTCTAACTTGGGAACTTGTTTCCTCTTAAATATTGTGCAGGATATGGTCAGGAAAACAAGTTTTGAAAACTGTTTTTTTTTTCCTCTTTGATATTAGGTATTTGTTACAGTATCAAGAGCCTATTCCTTGTGAACAACTAGTAACAGCACTGTGTGATATCAAGCAGGCTTATACACAGTTTGGAGGTAATGGAGTGTGATGAATCATTGTGTTAATAAATGTCTCAAGAACAATTCTTGCATAATGTGAAGGATCTAAGTCTGTGGACAGTTCTACTGAATTCTCTTTAAAAGTTATACTTAGGGAAAAATAGCCTAATTTAAGAGGGGAATGGGTAGTCATGGTAACTGTTTTGTGCTGCTGATGCTTCTACTTTTTATGGTTTGGGTAATTGATGGCTGAGATGATGGCTTATTGCATAGAATGCTTTGAGTGCTCTTGCATTTAATGAATGCCATCAAAAGACCAGCAGACAATTGTTTAGACAACCTTTCAACATTTTGGGCCCATCCAGCATAATGGCACAATGAATCAAAAACAAGGCTGTATGTAGGGGTATCAATATTCTAACACTTGAAAAAAGTACTGTTTATGTGGCTCAAGCTATATGTTAGAAAATTATATTGTAAATAGTGTTCCTCAGTTCCTGAACTGATGATTGTGTTGTTTTACATCTATGTAGTGGGAGAGAAGTACCTTTTAAACTACCTGGCTTTTGACATTGCTAAGTTAAATGCTTTAACAGCTAAGCTACATACTTGAAATACTAAATTTTGATTTAAAGTTCTGAGATAGTAAATTACAATTTGTGGAGACACAAATGAACTGCTCTTAAGGTTAAATGGAATAAACCTCTGCTGCCTCCCACCCCATGTCTTTGAAGGAAATGCTGGCATGCTTATCTCAAGCAACAGAAGTGCAGAACTGTGTTAAATCCTAGTTCACAGGAATAGATTGAAAAACAAAATCAAAAGAAAATAATTGTAACTCATGACCAATCTTGTTACTAAATTTAGGTTGCTAATAGCCTTCTTTTCAACAGGAAAACGTCCTTTTGGTGTTTCATTGCTCTATATTGGCTGGGATAAGCATTATGGATTTCAGCTGTACCAAAGTGATCCTAGTGGAAATTATGGAGGGTGGAAAGCCACATGCATTGGAAATAATAGTGCTGTAAGTTCTGGGTTTTTTCTTCTCAAAAAGACAAGTTAAAAAGTGTCAATTGTACTGTATGAATTAAGCTGAGTGATTATTAGTGTGGGAGAGATTTACAGGTAATTGTAGGAATGCTGCTGTTAACTCCTGTGTTGGTATCACCTGGCAAAACCCCACACCCTGGCTGTGTGGTTGATTGCCCACAGACACAGCTTTAAATTCTGTGAAATTTACAGGCAGCTGTGTCAATGCTGAAGCAAGACTACAAAGAAGGGGAAATGACCTTAAAGACTGCCCTGGCGTTGGCCATTAAGGTTCTAAACAAGACCATGGATGTCAGCAAGCTCTCTGCTGAGAAAGGTGAGCATTCTCTACACAGGACAGCACCCTCTGCTTAAACAAAGGGAGCAGTGAGTGCACATATTCCAGATGTGGCTCACTGGAGTGTTAGTTGTCACAAAAAAATGTTTTCAGAAGATGCAGCAGTTCTCAGCCTTAGCCTAAGAGGCATTCAGATAGCTCGGGCCAATGGCCCTGTTAGCCAGCTCCAGAGGTGAGGCTGCAGTTTGGGGATGGAATGTCTGTGTGTCTGGGAGCAGAGCCCTGTGAGGAGCTCCCCTGCTGCTGTGCCCTGCTGCAGGAGGGAGCTGGGGGTGGCTGCCTCCAGCCAGGCTGCGTGGCACAGGGAGCTTTGGAGCCTTCTGCCTCACTGTCACTTGTCATCTCAAACCTTGCCCTGCTGATGATTGCTCTGCCTAAACGCTGCTGTCTGTTCCATGTGTTTCAGTTGAAATTGCAACACTGACAAGAGAGAACGGAAAGACAGTAATAAGGGTTCTGAAGCAAAAGGAGGTGGAACAATTGATAAAACAACATGAGGAGGAGGAAGCAAAAGCTGAACGTGAAAAGAAGGAGAAAGAACAAAAAGAGAAGGATAAATAGAATATGAAATCAAGTGTTCTCTAGATAATAAAGGACCTGCTTCAGCAAAAGATAATCTGGATTTTTGTGCTGTAGAAGCCTACAGCTATGCCATGGAGGACCCAGAAGTACCTTTGATGAACCAGGTCCTTAGTCATGATTTAGATAATTAGTTTACTGCTCCTTACATTGACCAATAATTGCTTTAATTCTTGAACACTCTTTCTTTCATCTTCTATTTTTTATTATGGAATAAAATTTAAGAAGAATAGTGATGGGTGTCTTTATTTCCTCAGTAATGCCTGGATATGCACAATCTTGAGGAATTTAATTGCTTTAAACCATTAAAACAAGGTATATGCTAGTTGGTAAAGAACAAATATGGTGTTAGAATTGCTAGAATTTTGTGTGTATGTGTGGGTTTTCCTTTAAAGGTAGTGAAAAGAGCTCCTAAGTTTGAAAAGTCATTTCACAAATACAGAATTAAAGTGTGCTGGCATGCCAAGTTTTAGTTTTGGCCTATTTTGTTCTATAGCAGGCTCTGTCAAACTGATGGTCTTGCAAGCAGTAGTGTTTTAAAAATGCCCTGTAACAAATGTGTTCAGTTTATCATAGCCTTCACAAGTGCATGTGTTTTCTAAGGAATTAATCATACAACACTAGTTATATTCACACAAACTAGAAAGATATTTTACAAAGGCCATGTGAAAATGCTTTGTCTTGTCAAAGTACAAATAGGTAAGTAAAATAGTGCATGATTTTTAGGCCATGTTGACTACTTCACATTTTATCCTGAAAGGAAATGAAGATGTTTTATGTTCAGTTGAGTGTTGCTGATACTTCCCCAGTGAATTTGATTCCCTTCTCCGATACACCAGTCAAAAAAACCTAACCAGTTAACCACCAATTAATTGTGCATCAATTAGGAATCATAGTCATTTTTGTCCAGCTTTCCCCTATACTGAATGCAAAAAAGTATGATTATCAGATTAGGAAAAAACTCATCTACTTCTGAAAAAAAAAAAAAAGTAATCTGGAGTGAACAAAAAAAAAAATGCTACTGAAAATTACTGTGCACCCATTCAGATATCAAAGTGAAAAACCTGAGTGCTTAAAAGTGAGGCCTTGCTAAATTTCAAACCATAACAGCAGTGATCCAGCTCATTTGTGCCCACCCTGGATTGTATTGCTCTTGTAGGTTGGTTTGGTTTGGTTTTCTTACCCCAAAGGATATTTGATGTATACAGGATTTAATATGACCATTTAAAGAAACGGAGTGAATCCATACAGTGTTTTGTTGGTTTAATCCATCTCAGACATTTCTGACTAAAATGTACTTTGTCAACATGGCCAGAAATGACCCTTCCTCCTGACTGAACCCATTTTTGAGCTCACTGCTGCAAGAGTCACTGTGGAGAACAGAGGGAAGGAATCTGCCTCAAGATGTCTGTGCTGCAGCTTGTGTAGTTACCCTGCACTCGTTCTGGCAGCCTCTGTACACAGAAGGGGGAGGCTGTGGGTTCTCTGCAGGACCTGCTTGGTCATTCTCTAAGCCTTGGTGCAGCCCAATTGCTTTAATCTTTAGCACTGAACTTAGATAGCACTTTGTTAGTATGCCAATTTTATAGCTAATGAAAGTTCTACTGACTTATTTAGGCCTTGTGCAACAGTAGGTCTTCCAAATAACAACATAGGAATGGTATTTCATGTAACAAGTCCTGAATAGTTGCAGACAACATGCAATATGTAATATTTCATCTCCATTATAAAGGATTGTATAAATACCTCAGGCTCCGTTTCATGTAAAAATTCAGTGCTGAATCTTTCTATTTTTTGATACCATGAATGCAATATATCAGCATCTTTTGCAGATTTCTGGATTGCTGATGGTGGTTATACAAGTACTTGGAATATGCTCTAAAAGCAGCAATGCCAAAATGGAGTTTTTTCTCACTTCTCAAAGATGACTTGCAACAATACGTGATAGATTCCAGCAATGCTTTCTGTCTTCTGGGAAACTTAGTGCATCTGAGCTTGTGTTCATCAATGTATATAGTTCATAAAAGGCAGTTTGTTCAGTGTAATAGTGTAAGTATTATCAGGTATCTTAGAATATAGACTTAGTAAAAATATTTTTCTTAGAAGCATTTTTTTCTAAAAAAATGGGGATAACTCATATATGCATATTTTGGTTTAAAAAATTACCAATACCATTTTCTTGCCAAACATGGCATCATTTGCTGGTAAAGGAGAACTTTTTAGATACTGTAATAATAAACAGTTGGAATGACTTTAATAAATATATTGAAGCCTTGTAATAAGTTTTAAAATATCTATTTATTTAAAGGTTTTGTTTGCACAAAGTGGAAGAAGTATTGTCTAATACTTCTTGAGTATAATCTTTGAACAGTAATTACCAATTTAATTTAAAAAACCATCATCTCTCCTGAGTGCTGTCAATAGCTGATTGTGAGCTGAGCCCCAGGACTGCCTTGGAATAGGCAGGTAACTCTAGCTGGCAGTCATGTCCAAGATGTACAGCCAAGTTCTCCTCACTGAAATTCAATTTGGGATTCATTTCTGCATTTGAGCCTAGAGCAGTAAGCAGATGCTGGAGATCTTTCATTATTAGAATCTTCCTGAGCCATCTGGACACTAATGCAAGTTTCTTTCCTGTTCTTCCTAGAAATAAGAGCAGTGTTTGACTGCATTGGCCTACTGTATTGATTCTGGCTTTGTGTGTTAAAAAAAAAAAAAAAAAAAATCACCACCAACTGTGCCTTTTCTGGGAGTGGTTTGGGGATAAGTCGTAAGAACAGAAAAATGATTCTGGCGATACATTTGAGGTATCTTTGCTAATCAAAATGATCTTCCTGTTCTTTGTATGTTTTTTTTTTTTTTTTGGTGTACGTAGTGTTTATGTAGAGTTTACAGTGTAATACATAAGTATTTAAAATATTTAGCTATTGCTGTGGATTTAATGTTATTTTAAAACAAGATCTTCATGTGGTGCTGTGGAAGGTGACAGATTTTTCAAATTAGGTAAAAGTATTTACTTAAAATTGTTTGCATAATATGATGTTTATAAACTTAAAAAACTGGTTAGCTTATATCTCACTTGAGTGCATGATAGAATTTGTTAGGGCAAGTATGCAAATATTCACAAATAGATTGTCCTAAGAAATTGTAATGTGGTTTGTTATTCTAAGTAGTTTAAGGGATAATGAAACTACTGCTTCTCCAATAATTACCTGTGCTGTCTCTTGCATCTGTCAGTGTTTAAAAATAGTTAGCTTGTTTTCTAGGTGACTGTATTCTGTTCAAATAAAGTCAAATTAACTTCCAAGACTGCTTCTTATATGATCTCCTTTAGGTATGCTTCCCTCTTCATCCAAATATTTTACTTGTTGGTTACAAAAGCACCCAAATTAAGAGGCAACAAAAAACTCCTGATGTTAAATTTGGAAGCCTCTTCTGGTTTCTTGTATATTTCCAAGGTAATTATTTATTCTTTCCCTTCATAACCTTAAAATTAGGAAGAAATACTTCTCCAATGTGTTGTGAAAATGAATATAATGATTGAAAGGTGTTCAATGGTTTCAGGACTGTGATACATGGATAACACAGACATGATACAGACAGGATAATACAAGACATGTAAGTCCAAGAAGCTGGTGCACTCAAATACTTCATACATGAGAGAAATTGTTTTGTTTTAGACTGGTGGAGATCCTAAGACTTACTTAAATGTCTTTAATTTTCTTTAAAGAGTGTTTTCCGCTATGTTTTTCTGCAGTAAAAATGATCCTAATTTTCAAGTTTTAATTGCAGTCATTTCTACTACAATGTGAAGACCTACTGAAGTTACTGGATTTAAGAGTACCCTTCACTGGCTTTAATCTGGAGAAAATTCAGCTTCACAAAGTTTTTAGAACATTTCTCATTTTACAAATAGAACTGCGCAGCTGCCTATTTTTATCCGGGTTTAATTTGGCATTTGGCTTTCCAGTTCAACTACTCTTCAGTGCACAGTAAAAGCTGCCATCAGCCAATTTATTGCAGCTTCTCGGAGTGTACTTCAGCAGGGACCTTCAGATGTCACCTCCTGCTGACAAGGCTCCTTTGAAAGACAGCATTACTCTTAATTGTTTAGGCTTTTATTTAATGGTAAATAGTAAACTTAACATGCTGCTGATACCATTAACATTCTGCTCCAAGTTCAAAGCAGCAGGAAAAAAACATCTACTTATTTATAACTACTGTTTTCTAAAACAGTAATAATACAACATAATTAACATGTGCCAGACGATGCTACAGAAAATATTTAGCAAAATGTTAGGCATGTAACCCAGACAGTTTAATCCTTTTATATCCTCCAGCATCTGTTTTGCCTAGTTAGGACCCAGCTGCACACAAATCCACAGTTATGTAATAAAACCAGTTTTCCTATGTCCTGCACGTTCTAGTGGCAGCTATGTTCAACATTGGTAACGACACATCATAGCTCTAAAATGCATCTGCTGCAGTGCACAGAAATACAGATTTTACCTGATAATCTCATGTTAGGAACACCAGGTGCAGTGCAGTAGTGAACCAGCTTCCATCAAAAACTACAGAGTTGCAATTAGAGTACAAATTTTGCCCAGTAATTCTTGAAGCACTCAGAAAATATCACAAGTAGAGTGTCACCAAAAAAAAAAAAAAAAAAGCAAAAAAAAAAAGTGGGAGTTTGTGCCCTGTTTTGGGCTAAAATATATTTTTCATTTAGTATAAAATCTTGAGTTGACAACAGCATATACTTTGAGCATTTCAAAATAAGAGCATGCATCCTTTACCCAAATATTCTGATTGTAGAAGATATGCCATATAGAAATGGATTCTCAATATATGAAATGACCATATTTACTGCAGAGCATCCAAATCAATAGAGCCTGTCACTAGAAGTGTGCTGGAAGAAACTCCTGTGTAAGCAGCCTTTTTTGTGTGCTTGTACAGCCTGCATTATGTCTTGCACAGACATGCACAACACAAATATGGCTGCAGGAAAAGATAATGCAGAAAAACATGAATCTAAAAATTAAGAAAAGGATTTCTCCAGTATTCTGTTTTGGTCATTGAAAAGATTCACTGTTTACACAGAGATGCAGTTTTTCTGTACAATAAACAACTGGTATAAAAGAATTTTGACAACTGACAACATGCTTAATGAAATTGCTGTTTGGGTAGTGCTCATTTTAGAAAGGTATAAAGATGCCAAAATTATTTCAGTTAAGTAAGACTATTTTCCTGAGGAATGCGGTATCTAGCACTTTTCATGTAGAAGCTGATTAACACAGTAAAGTCATTTAGCCCTTCTTTCCAAGTCTCTTCTCTCTATGAAATATTAAACACTGTCTTAGATGTAAAAAATGTATTATTGCCAGCTGCTTCTATTTTTTGGGCAGTGTGTACACTACACATTGCCATTAGGATGATTTAGGGAAAATCACTGATTAAATTTCACAGTGTGTATGTTGGAATTTGTCCTTTGTAACAGATTGTATTTATCTGATACAGAAAAAAGTGGTGTTTTGTACAGAGTATTTATTATAGATGTCGTATATCTATAATATATCTAAAGATGTGGAAATATCCTAAGTCTTTTTGGCTTGCATTAGTTTATTTTAGACTAAAAGTTCCAAAATATTCTAAATTAGAAGCTTTAAAAAATCGTACTGATTTAGAAACTTACCAAAAAAAAAAACCCTGCCGAGTGTTTCAAACGCAATGGAAATGAAAAGGGTTTTTTTTCGCCAAAAAAAAAAAAAACCCTACCGAGCGTTTCAAAAGCAATGGAAATAAAAAGGGGTTTTTTTTCGCCAGAAGTGACTTACACTCGCACCCTCCCCAAAGCTCGGTGCAGCCGCAGCAGGCGTTGCCCGGTGCCGTGCCGGTTACGGGGCGCTGCAGCCGCGGCCGCACGGGACAGCCCCCGCGGCCCCGCACCTGCTCGGCCCCGCCAGGAGCCGCTCCCGGGCGGCGGGAAGGGCACGGGGACCGAGTCTGCGGGCGCAGCGCCGCCGCCTCCTCCTCGCGGTACGTGCCGGGAGCTCCTCCGACGGCACCGGCTCCCGGGCCGGGCCGAGAGCGGCTCCCGGCCCCGGCGGNCGCCGCCCGGCCCCAGCGGCTCCCGGCTCCCGCCGCGGGGCCCGGAGGGAGCGGGGGCCGTGCCCTAGCCATGGCCGGGCGCGGAGCGCAGCTGTGCTGCGGCCGCCCTCCGTCCGTGCTCCTCCTCACCTGGCTCTGCGCGCCCCTGCTCGGCCAGCCCGGAGCCTCACACGCGGGTAAGGCGCCTCGGGGCGGCTCCGGGGGTGAGGGTCGGCGGGGCTCCTGGGAAGAAGAGAAGGGTGAAAGGCGCTCCGGTGAGGAGCCAGGAGGGTGTCGGAGGGGAGGGCTCGGCCGGCCGGGGGCTCCGAGCCCGCCTGGCGCTGTGCGGGGCCGCCGGGGATGGAGCGGGCGGTGCCGTGGCCCGAGGGTCTGCGGGCGCCGCTGCCCTGCCCGGCCGTGCCCGGCTGGGAGCGCGGGCAGCGGGAGCGCTTCGTGAGGGGAATGAGGCGGGGTTTTGCGAGCGGGGAAACTGTCGGAGATGGGGTCTCTGCGCGCCAGCTTCGTTTTCCGCGCCATCAACTTTTTCCCCGGATGAGGTTAAGGTAAGGCTGGTGCCGGGTGCGGCGGCGGCTGCTGAGGGAGGATCGCAGGGCTGCGCTGGCTCCGGGAGAACGAGCGGGACCTGCCGAGAGCGCTGTCCCACGGGCCCTCCGGGGCCGCCCCCTCGCACAAGAGCGGGGAAAGTCTTTGCAAAACTGCAGCTTTTCAGGTGCATTATCAGTCTTGAATGCCTCGCATTTCATCACATTACATACACTTTCTAAATGTGTCTATATATAACGCTTTAAAGATCTCGGCTGCCATAGCTTTCAGTTTTTAATCTGCTCACTTCTTGAGAGAAGGTGCGGTTGGGTTTGTGGTGCATGCTCTACATCTGGTACCGAGGTAAACTTGCAGATTTATTTTAATAACTGTAATTTCACATATGGATGTGACTGCACATGAAAACAACCCTCTTAAGAATTTATAGCATGACTCTCTTTAGTTTGGTCGTGCATCATTTCTTTGACTTCAAAAGAGGCAGTCTCATAATTCAATCAGGATTTAACTTTCCGAGTTGAAGGATGTAAAGTAGCGTGTGAAGCTGGAGTGTTTATAGAATTACACAAAGATTAAAGGAGCAAAATCACCTCTCTTCCACAGATTTATTTAGAAACAGTTGTTTCAAAATGTTGCGCTTACATAATTTGTAAGTACATTCCCAAGAGTTTTGCAGACTGTCTTGAAACCATAACTACAACAATTAAAGGCAGACAGAAAATTAATGAAAGATAAATTTGAGCGGTTTTTTTTATATTAACTGAAAATTGAAAAAGTTGGTTGTAAATGTCGTTTATGGAAACATAATGGAAAGGTGTTGATTGTATCAACATCTAGGTTTTCATTCAGCCTACAAATACTCAGTCTGTTATTGCTGAATGTGGTTTAAAAGACTATTCTTTGTCCCAGCATTTAGAAATGTAGTGTTTTTCCTGTTCTTTATGACAGAAGATACAAAATCATTATATTACATTGTATGATTTGTATGACTGCATGGAATTACCTGCAGTCAGGGTAAGCCAGGTTTTGCCTTGAGGCACAAGCCAGCAGTTTTGACTTCACTGAGAACTGATTGTATACAGTGAGGCTAAAGTTTCTTTTCATAACTTGTTTTTTTCTAAAATAAAATTAAATTTTCTATAAGAGTGCTTGTAAATTAATTTGGTTTCCTTCAGTTAATAGTGAACCAATATTTTATCTTGGCTAACTCTGAATTGTCAGGAGAAAATACTTGCTGATTTAAAATACAGTTAAAGTACGTTATGTTCTTGCTCTGAATTTTCAACTAACAGGTGAGACTGGAATGCCCAAATGGAGTTGAGGTTAACAACAACCTCTAGCCTAGCCCTGCTGTGCTGCAGACCTGTGATGGTGTTTCCCTGGCACTTTGTGCACCCAAGTGTTTTCCACTCAGTTTAACAGATCAAATCCTTCTCCCTACCCAACAGGGAGTGCAAACCCTCCTGCTTGTATGGGTTTCTTGTGATTTTCCTCTTTAAAAACTTTGTGCTTCTTGTAGAGGCTCTTAGGGGGATAAATGTGAGCATTGATTCATGGAGAAATACCTTTGTTGATTTGTAGAAGGAACTGTGAAAGGAAATACTTGCATAGTTTCCCATGTTTTAGAATGGTAAAACCCAGGGTTTGTGTGATATTATAGGTTTTGAAATCTCCTCATCTGGTTTTGAGCAATATAGCTGATTTCTGTGAGCTGTAGGATTCTGTGTTCCAGTGTATCCAAGACTGGAATGGAGCTGAGTGGGCAAAGCACTCCTGAGGCAGAAGGCAAGACTGGTGCCCAACATCTGCAGCACCCAGGGCTGCACTGGCAGCTTGTGAGAAGCCCTGGCCTGTTTCTTATTTCTGCAAGGTCTTTTTAACTTACATTTCAGATTTGTGTTTAATTCCATGACACGTGGCCTCTAAATTTATAAATGGTTCTACTTATCAGATTCTACATACTTGTTCTTCCTCGTGCTCCTTGTGCTATCTGCACTTCCATACACCCTTTTTGCTGCTCGCTTTCAGCATTCCTCAATGCTTCACAGTCCATTTTACCGACAGGTCAGCAATCAGTGAAAATGACGGAATGATTAAAAGTGGTACAAAGAGGGATGACAAAATCCTGGATCTGTTACAGGAAGGTCCCCCAGCCTTCAGCGTGACAGGGTTTTCCCCAGGGCAGGCTGGCATGAGGCAGCCTTTTCCCGTGGTGCGGCTGTTGGGCAGGGAGGGGGATCCCAGCTGTGTCTGCGGGAGCTGAGGGGGGCACGGTGTGTGTCGGTGAGCTCGGCAGCAGCGCTGCGGCACGGTCACTGTCACTGCTGCTGGCAGTGCGGCACGGTCACTGTCACTGCTGCTGGCAGTGCGGCACGGTCACTGTCACTGCTGCTGGCAGTCCTGTCCTAGGGAGCACAGGAAGCTCTTTGGCACGTGCTGCTGACTTGGCATGGATGTTCAGAAAGGAATGGTTGGTGGTCCAATTAGCTCTTAATCTAAGGACTGTCAGTTCACATCTATTTCTTGGTTAGTTTACGAACTACGTGCTAGTCTGTTATGGTTACTAACCAAACTTGTACAGGTATTCAGAAATATGTGCCATAATGATACCTTGTTGCTAAGCTGTTAGGGGGTAGTTCCATTCTCCTTTACAACTCTCAAGTTGTACCTTTAACATTTTAAATTTGAATTGAATGTGAGCAGCCTTTGTGCCTCCGTGTGTGGTTAGAATCCCCGCCTGCCACGCGGGAGACCGGGGCTCAATTCCCCGACGGGGAGCCAAGCTGTAATAAACAGGGCCAGGAGATCAGCTCCTTTAAAAAGGCCTTTATTAAGAACAGCTCTTGGGTGGGGAACCCGGGAGATCACACACACCACCACTGCTCCCACAGGATGACCACGAGAGGCCTCAGGAGGCAATGCTGGCTCATAGCCTAGGGGTGTCATCCCGACTGAGTACTCCTCAAGCCATGGTGACAGGACGGAATCCACCTCTGGTCAATGGTGGGTGATTCCCTGTGGTGCTGCCAGTTTAAAACCATAGTTTATGTGCTGGTTTGTTGTTTTTGAGAGAGTCCATACCGTACCAACAGCTCCTCATTAAATTCAGTCCGGGTGCCAGTCCCTCTGGGAGCAGGGGAAGTGGTTCCTGATGGAAAGGGATACAAACACAGGGTAAGATAGTAGCACTTAACAGTGGCAACCAAAGGCAAACATTCAACATTCAACAACAGACTGACACTTCAAATTAAGATCCTATCAACTTCATCAACATTAACTAGCAACTGCCACTCTGAAAAAGAGCTCCCATATCCAGTGTTTCATTTCTCACAGTAAGTACTAAGCAGTATTGCAGTTCAAAATTCCTCACAGTTTCATGTCCAATATATGTTGTTTTATTTTGCTCCTGGTTGGCTGGAGGTTGATGTTCTAATTTAGAGAGAAGGCACAAATTTTCCCAGTAACTTTAAAGCCACCTTTTCCATGCTTGTAGGTGTGCTGATAGGGTTTGCCTTTATTTTTTAAACAGGGGAGGAAAAGGTAGTTCTGGGAAGTTCAGAATGTAATAGCTGGTTTTTCTGACTTCTATTCAGTAAATAGAATAAAGTTAGTATTGCTGCTTTGACTTACAGACATCCTAGTTAAGATGATTGTGATCTTTCTAAATGCTTGCTGTTAATTAAGCTCTTGACTGTGATTGGATTCTGGGCAATTGCTAATGCATAGAAGGAAAAGTAGGCCAAAAATTAAAGACCATGCAGGAAGTATGACTCATGATTCTTTTCAAAGGGTCAGAAGAATCAGTATAAAATAAAACTTTAATTTAATCCATTACTTGTCTTTTCTACCTAATGAAATAATGATGGGAGATCATCTCAATAAATATCCTAGAGTACGGAAGGCAGGGGTATTGTATATATTTGTTCACCTTACAGATTTCTAAGCACATTCTTAGTTGTAGTATGTAGCAGTTAGATTTGTGGATAATGGTTTGTGTTATAATACCCCAGAATTAAAGAATATAATGTTAACTGCGAAGTATGGATATTTTGCAATGTTTATTGTCCTTAGCAGTGGTTTTTGATTGTTTTTTTTTTTTTTTTCTGTAATGGTATATGATTATAAATAGTATATTACTTCTGAATATGCATGTTAACATTACACTTCTAGAAAGTGACCCTTTCCCTTTCCCCATGGGCCTCCTTTTGCACCCAGTAGTGATGCAAAGATAACCTGAAATCATTAACACTCAATTCTGTCAATTAGAAAATGCTTTGAGTTACACTGTTTAAATTAGAAAATGCTTTGAACTGCACTGTTTAATGTATAAGGACCAGTGTTACACCTGCACTGCCATTCTGGCTCTTAGACTCAAGTATTTCACTGGTAATTCTTATAAAAGGAATAATGTTGCTAAATCATATTAAGATGCTAGGAAATTGAATCCCATAATGGCACAGTAAATTACAAAAGTGTTATTCTTTTGTAAAACCCATCTTTTGTTTCTTATCTACAACATTTAACATGTCAGCCATTAGCAGCCCATGTGAAATTTTGACTTGAGAATGTTATAAAGATAAATAGACATGTACATGTTTCATCATGCTATTCCTGTATCTGAGGCCCATGTAATGTTTCACCCAATTTTCTAAATAGTTCTTCCAAAGTACTTTAATAAAAAAGTTTGTTAAATACTTATGGAGGAAGTGGTAGAACCGAATTTTTAAATACAATGTTTTCAAGGTCAAGTGTTTCATTAGAATTTTTACTTAGCCTTTGTCAAAAGCATTCTCCAGCTACTTCAGAGTTTAAAAAAAATTTGAATAATTACTCTGCTTTGTGCATAAACATTTGTCTCCTTTGTGCAGAATTAAAATTTAGGCCATCCAACTTCATATGCGATTTAGGTGCGGTTTTTTGGGGTTTTTTTGTTGCTAAATATGGACTTAGACACTGAGGGGCAGTGAGAAGAGTTTAAGGTGCAGATAATAAAGAAAATGTTGTCTTTGGGAGTTATCACTGAACAGTGCAGAGAGCTACCTTTGATGTAAACTGCAGAGGTTCCCTGACCTCAATAAAAATGAAGACACACAAATACAAGCCAGTTTAGAAGTGCCCTTGAAAGGCTACAGATCTTTTTTAGTACTCTGAGCTGGAGGCAGGGGTGAGTGTTGCTATAATCTCTTGCCATCTGATTTAGTATGAGATTGTACTCCGAGTTGTTTGTTTGGTAATCTTGCTAGTCATAGGTTTTAACCTCTTTCTGTTTTTCTCCAGCCAGCATAGAGACTCTGCTGCCTTAAGCCATTAAAACCTGTTTTCCTCTCTTTACATTTTTTCCGCTTGTCACCAGCTCTTCACAATTTTTTGAACTGATGTTAATACAAGGAGTAACTAAGAAAGCCCTTTGTTGTAATCTTAAAATCATAGACACATGGAAAAGAGACACATGCAGTCTGTGTAACAAATTATTTGAATGGCCATATTAAATAAAATGTACAAGGTAGGGGTGATTACTTTTTTTAGTTTTGCCAAGTCTTAATATACTCTTACTTTTTCCAGCCTCCTCATGGAGCTCTCCTTTGTTCAAGATGTCTTTTCTAGACCAGTTTGCCCCAGTGTATTAATAAAGAGAACAAACTAGAAATATTGAAATGTGTGGATGCATCTGTGATCAGAAAAAGAAAGAAATAATTGAACTATATTGTTAGTGAATAATGGTCATTGTAATAGATCAGTGAGTATACTATAGGTCTGAGTATAAAATGTTTGAAAAATAATCTAAGTATATAAAAGCAGTAAAGAAACATGTCCCCTTTTAGCATAGCAGAGGAGATGCTGTGTTTTAAGAGAAGCTTCATCTGGAAAAAACATGTAACCTGAAGATGCTGTATCGTTGCACAGGAGGTCGTCTTACAGGAACACAGAAATGGTGAAAGTGCAACTTTGCCTCTGCATTGCTTCAAGGTCAATTAATTGAGAGATAATATCCAGCTGCATTGTCAGTCTTAAATTCAGTTGAGAGTTGTAACTGGAGGAGGGAAATGTAATTAATGCTAATATAGAAATGAAGTATTTATGAAATATCAGGCTGAAATATACACAAAACCATTCATAATTCAGGAAATAGGGGTATAGAAATAGAGAAATTAGGTTGTATCTTCAGGAAGCATTCTTTCGGATGTCTGTAAAACGTAGGCCTTGGCAAATCTGTCTATAGTTACAAATAAGAATAAACCCTTGGCTAATGAAGATATACTGAACCAGTTAAATCTATTTTTGGCACTTGTATATTTACAAGATAACGTGTACATGTGCAGCATTCTGTTGCTGGATCCTTTTTGGCAGCAATTCTCATGTCCTGTGAGTTTTTCTGTATCCACCTGAGCTATCTCAGCAGCATGGTGTAAGTTGCCCATCAGTTCTTTGCACATCTCACAAGTCAGAAAGGTTTGTATTTTGAAACAGAAATTTTGTCTTAAAACCCAAATGTTGATTTGGGTTTTAAGACAAGCAGGAGCCATTCAGCAGCATGTTAGTGTAGGGTAAGACTTGTAGGAAAAGGGGTCCTGCTGCTCCCCCTGTGCTCATCCTGTTTCTTATGCTACATTCTGCTTTTGCTGCTACTATGACATTTCAGAGAAATCTGGTTAGTGTGTAAAGCAATAATATTTCTGCTGGACTGCCCCACACCTGCAGTGCCAAAGGTAGGGAACTGCTTTGCTGAGCTCTGCAGTGCTTTGGCTGTTTTGACCAAAGGACCTTTGGAGCCTTTTGCAGCACAGCAGTCACACTTCAATGAATCAATGGGAGCTTAAAACTTGGACTGCCCATCTTAGTTTGTCCAGGCTGCAGTGGCTGCAGTCGTGGCACTGGGTTAGGTCAGTTCAAATTAATGGCTTAAGGGGTGTCAGCCAAGCCTCTGCCACAAACACCACGTCATGGAAGTGTTGGTCAAGTGTTGGTCGTGGAAGTGTTGTGAGCTCTGAGGCAGCTTCAGCAAGTTTTGTGGGAATGAGAACTGATGCCCTATACAGGTGTGACACTACCTGACATACAGCGTAGTCATCCCAGGCAATTCTGAAATCCTAGTCCTCTTCAGTATCTATGAATTGCTGATTTACTGAATGTTGATGGTAATGAACTTCAAGGAGACATTATTTATGCTACCTTTAATTGATACTTTGTTTCCTTTAGCTTGTTTTATGAGAAAGATTAGATACCACCACTGTTTTTGCTGCTTGTATCATTCCTAGTTGAGCTACTTCTGTTATGTTGACTAAATTCACCTCCTCTCCAAACAAAGTAATGTTAATCTTTTAAATCTCTCCTTTATGGATGACTGTCTCTGGTTTTAATCTGTTTATGTCATTCTCTGGTGATTTTCTCCTTCTGATGTATCTTTTTTTAGATGGATGCTGTTAGTGAGCACATGATTTCTAGAGAGGTTGTGCCATAGATTTATGTAATAGCATAATATTTTAAGTCTGCATTTAAAAGAGATGGTGGTGAGCTCCTTTCTTTTGTTTATGCTGTCCCTTAAACTAATGATAATTGTTGCTAGGTCTTTTTTTGGCAGTAGTTCCCTTTAAAATTTCATTGGTAAGTAGTAAAAATCTTTATGTAGAACATGTCAGTGTTTTCTGGTGGTCGTTCTAACTTATCTCTGGGGATTGGAGACCCTTCTGTGCAAGGTGATGTTGTAGTTTGTGCTTCTCGAGGCAGCAGCCATCTTCAGGTCTTTCACAACACCTTTGAAAACTGTTCTTACTCAAGTTATTTAGCTAGACTCACATCTTCCCTTTTTTCCTCCCATCTCTCTATCTTCCCCAAAATTACCCCTTGAGAGCTGTGAAAAAGAGCTAGAAAGGTGCATTCCAGTCAGTGTAACATTAGCATGGGTAGAGAGTCCACTGGTAAGTAGTTTGGCATATGCATCTAAGATACAAAGCAGTGTGAGGGAAAGTGTTCTACAAGTGCAGCAAAATTTATACATGGTAAATGTGCCCAAACATTAGAAGAAATACATTACACATTAAAAATACATTAAGAATGTGAGGGAAAGTGTTCTACAAGTGCAGCAAAATTTATGCATGGTAAATGTGCCCAAAATTAGAAGAAATACATTAAACATCAAAAATACATAAATACATTAAGAGACTGAAGTTTCAAACTGGGTTGCAAGTTATGCAATATACTACAGGTGTGTGATGTGGATGTAGGTTGACAGAACTTCAGTCCCTCATAGGTCAGCTTTCTGTTTTAGAGGAGATCCGTAGTTGCTTGGCACTGGGTAAATGATATAAGAGCTTTTTGCCTGCTGAGATTATCTTAATGTTCTTGAGTCATCAATTTTAGAAGCGTGATGATGGTATGAGGATGCTAATAAAACCAGGTAACTTCATAAAATTCTACTTCCATGACCTTGGGCATGCTTCTAGAGAGAAGGGGATGAGATGAGAAATTGAACTCTGCAAAAAAAAAAGCTGTAACTGTTTGGACACAAGAATGCAGATGTACACTTCTCATTTGAATCAGTGTTAATAATTTATTTTTTTTTTAATATAGCTGTATCTGAACCTTCTTTTATTGCTAAAAGTGAAGATCGTTTGTTTAAGCATTTGTTTGAAGACTATCAAAGATGGGTTCGTCCAGTGGAACGCTTGAATGACACAATAAAAATCAAGTTTGGCCTTGCAATCTCTCAGCTGGTAGATGTGGTATGTAGTAAATAAGTTGTATTTTTTTTCCACTAATTTTAAAAGGAGCATAATTTCATGTGAAATAATTGTGTCTGTTAAACACAATAGATTAAGCATCTTAAATTATTATCTGTGTAATGAAAATGCCCTGTAGATGAATATATAATGTTCTCATATAAACATACATAGTGATTAGAATGCTTTCAGCAGGGTGTTTTGTATTTTAAGGCCTCTGTGAACTAAAGCAGTTATTTCCTATGGATAGATTATTTTTTGTGATATATGCTTTATTTTACAGGATGAGAAAAATCAATTGATGACAACAAATGTGTGGTTGAAACAGGTATGTGTAGAATGCTGATGAAAATTTCTGAAGCTTCATAACTGCAAATCAAAATTTAGGAGAAACTTTTCTAGTTAATGTATATTCAAAAAACTAAGCTCTTGCATGAAATTTATTTCACATAGTATCTTTATATACTGTCCCTGGAAATGATTTAAAGGATTAATTGTGACAAACCTCTTAAGAAAACCATAACAAGGTAAATAAAAATTCACCAAATTAAAAGTAATATGATATGGCATTACATGGCCATTTAATATACCAAGGTGTATATATCCAACCATAAATTGCTGCTTCAGTATGAAAGTTTTCAATCAAAAGCTTTATTAAGAAAAGTATGGTTGGTGTATTCTTTTGTATAATATTTTTGAGGTCTTTTTTTCTGTGGGATATTTGAAATTATTTGATATACATTATTGTAGAATTCCACTTTCAAAGTTAAATATGCTTGCTAGAAGGAAATACTTTTTTCTCTTAAGAATATTTGGGTTTGGGCAGGAAAAAGCCTTAAGCTTTTAAATGTCAGAGTCCAGTGCTAAACTTAATTGCCAGTATTTACTTGGGTAATGCTGCTCACAAATCATTCTTAATTTCACTGAGAAGAATCTTTGCAGATGCTGGGTATACTGACTAGCTTATGGAATTATTTTTGTTTGGGCTAATTCCTTTCTGTTTGTTTATTTGATTTTTTTCCTTTGGCTTCCCATTTCCTTCTTTTCAGTAACTGTAATTTTAGGCCAAGTTTTTATTTTTAGGAAAACTTTGAGATTAGTCAGCAAATATGAGATGGCCATGTGGACTGATGATTCTTTGTGCCCTCTGTAATAGTTTCTGCAGATATTCTTGAAGTTGAACCAGTTTTAAGAGTTGGAACATGATGGAGTTTTTTTTATAATGAAAATGTTTAAATTGCTTCTGATTAGCTTGCAGTCATTGGTATTCATCCAGAACAAGCTTTTTTCAAATTTAATTTATACAATTAAATTACATTATAATAGCTCTTACTTACAAATACATGCTCTGAAAAAGGAACATCATATCTTAAGTTCTGCACAGAAACATTGTCAAGCAGCTCTAATAGCAGAAAACAAATACTGAATGAGGTAACTACGTGCCTGTTCAGCAACTTCATTGTTTTATGCCAATGTTAGTTCAGTTTGATTGTTGTTAATTGTCCTGTTATCTATTTTCATCTGCTATCACCCTGCTGAAATCCACTTTCCAATAATAATGATTTTTGCATCTCACATTTCCACAGGAATGGATAGATGTGAAATTAAGGTGGAATCCTGAAGACTATGCTGGAATAACATCTATCCGAGTCCCATCAGATTCTATTTGGATTCCAGATATTGTGCTGTATGACAAGTAAGGTTTGAATCTTTTCATACAAAATGCATTTACTTTATAACTTTGCTGACCAAACTGCTTCTAGGAGGCTCATGGGATAGATAATGTGTACCTTTAGTGGGCTAAGAACCTGTGGAAGAACTTGCCTCTGAATGCAAATAGACTTTGTTGCCATGTTAAGTGCTCAAATGTTTTGCTTTACTTCTGAATGGAATTTCTAGTCCCTTTGAAAAAGTTACTTCAATTTTGTTGTGTGACTTTCTTTCTTTATTGGAGAAAAATATCTTACACAGTGCTGTCTATAAATAGTGTAGTGTGATGGGAGAGAAGCAACTAATTTATGCTGTTGTAGGTCATATTCAGCATGGAATGAAAGTCAGGTGCATTTAACTGTAAGGGGAGGTTGGGTTGGTTTTGATTTTGTTTTTTCTTTGGAAATTAACAGATTTCAGAAACAAGAACTTTTGAATTAACCTTTCTGAACAACTTAGGTGCATATACAGTGATTTTACATTCCTGACTTGTTGAGTCAGGATAAAAGGCTGTTGCAGTGATTGTAAATTCAAGTTTGGGCACAAGTATTATTTTACCTGTTTCGTGACTCTTTTTCTTCAATAATTATGATTTGGCTAAATTTAAAAGTACTTATTCTCTCTTACTAATAGAAACACCAGAGCTGGGTCATGCTATTAAAAATCAGGATTTAACAGTTGTTTCATAAGTCATTGGGACCATAGAAAGTTGCAGAGATCTCTCCAGGACTTGAAAATATTCTTCAGTCTTCCAAAGTAGTTTACCTATGTTAGGTTCAGATTTGAGGGGAAAAAGTTGGCTATGAAGACAATACAAAATTTTGGCTATCAAGGGATAGACAGCTGAAATGACAATAACGAAGCATCATTTCTTCTTTAAATGCATCCCCACACCCCATTGTAATTGCCTGCATTTATCTCTCTTCTTTCAGTGCAGATGGACGTTTTGAGGGAACATCTACAAAAACTGTGGTAAAATATGATGGCACCATTGCTTGGACTCCACCAGCAAACTACAAAAGTTCTTGTACTATTGATGTAACATTCTTCCCCTTTGACCTTCAAAATTGTTCAATGAAATTTGGTTCCTGGACTTATGATGGCTCGCAGGTTGATCTAATTCTTGAAGATTATGATGTAGACAAAAGAGACTTTTTTGATAATGGAGAATGGGAAATAGTGACTGCAACAGGGAGCAAAGGAAACAGGACTGATGGATGCTGCTGGTATCCTTTTGTTACATATTCATTTATAATTAGACGTTTGCCACTTTTTTACACTTTGTTTCTCATTATTCCTTGTATTGGGCTTTCATTTCTAACTGTCCTTGTCTTCTATCTTCCTTCAAATGAAGGTGAAAAAATTTCACTCTGCACTTCAGTACTGGTATCTTTGACTGTTTTTCTTCTTGTTATTGAAGAAATTATTCCATCATCTTCTAAAGTTATCCCACTCATAGGAGAGTACTTGGTGTTTACTATGATATTTGTGACCTTGTCCATTGTGATCACTGTCTTTGCCATCAACATCCACCACCGCTCCTCGTCCACACACAACGCCATGGCACCCTGGGTTCGCAAGATATTTCTGCACAAGCTGCCCAAGCTGCTTTGTATGAGAAGCCATGTCGACAGGTACTTTGCTCAGAAGGAGGAAACAGCAAATATGAATGGATCAGAATCATCCAGGAACACCTTGGAAGCAGCTCTGGATTCCATCCGCTACATTACGAGACATGTGATGAAGGAGAACGAGGTTCGCGAGGTGGGTGTGTCGGTCCTGCTGCGCTGATTTTGTGCAAGTGCAGATTAGAAAACCAAGTTGCATATTAAAGATGTGCTACAGATTCCCAGCTTTTGTACTTGGCTGTAAGTTGTGTAGTTGTTTCCACAGGGAAAAAAGTGCAAATATGGTACAATCCTGAGACTATTTGGCTGATACAGTGCAGTATTTGGGGTCTTCAGAAGTCTTTTGCTGTTTTCTAATAGTTCTTGTCACTAGTTACACATTGTGAGACACTTGTCTGTCACAAGAGCATGTACTGTAACTGTTCCCTACAGCACTGCTGAGATGACAAGAGAAGGAGCTCTTTTTCACTTTAATGTTGTACTCAAAGGCTGTCTTGAAAAGTGCATTTGCCTTATATTTTCCAACTGTATACTGCCAATACTTATCTTGCAGCTTTCAATTTCAAGTAAAAACAGTCTGAGTGCTCTAACTTATATTAGTTTAAATACAGGCTATAGCCATATGTTGGCCATTTTGTGCTCAGATGAAACATGGACTCAATGACTTTCTAAGTGTTCTCTCATACCCTTATTTGCCCTAAGTTTTATCAAAAGATGTCAGAGGCTTTTTTTCAGTGTCAGAGTGTATTTGCACTCTGAATTATCCTTAATGAATGCTTACAACATTTGTGTAAGTGCATTAGAAATCTGTTTTCTTTACATGCTCTTTAAGCTAGCTCCATTGGTACATCAGAGACTTAAATGCTACTTCCAGTCTAATGTAGAAGTTTGTAGAAATATAGAAGTTTGTGGTGCACTGTCTGTTCCTGATGGCAAAGCCTGAGGTTCTTTCAGTCTATATGGGAATTGCTGTCTTCAGAAGGCTCTGGTTGCTGAGAGTGTGTTCTCCCATACAAGACTTGGAGTAATGTACCTCCTCTGATGTGCCTTCTCAGGACTTGATTCTGACATTGTCACAAGGGATGTGGCCTAGATTTTTAATAAATGTATCTGCTGTACTGTTAAAGCAGCATCTGCATTGTATGAACAACAGAAATATAATAGTTTGCTATTAAATACATAATTTCCTGTAAATTAAGCGTTGACTGTGAGTGACAAGTAGTAAGTATTTTGTTTTTCAAGTGTAATGTTGTTACTGTAAACCTTGGAAATTAATATACAGCTGTCTGGGGATTCGGCTGTTTTATTATTACTGGGCTCCAGAGAATGCAAGCTTTAATTGTAAGAGTTGTTAATAAACACTAGACAGCTAGTGCTATTGTAGCCTTACATCTTAGGAAGCATTAGGCTTGGGAAACATGGATAGCTCCAGTTCAAATCCAAGACAATTGTTTGGCACAGTTTTAATTTGCTTGCACAATTAAATCTGCAATACCTGCAAAACTGTGCATAGATGTGAATAATTTTATCAAAAAAGAAATCAGTTTTGAAACTAGTGTGAGTATTCTCCCCAGTATAATTCTTTGCAGCTTTCAGCAATTGTTTGTAACACAACTGCTCTGTACTAACAATTAAAAAAAAATTATTTACTACTTGGCAGGTTTGGTTTTGGTTTTCTGGTTAGTTTTTTTGTTGTGGGCTGGTATTTTTGGTTGTTTGGAGACTTTTTTTACAACTTTTGCTTCCAACTCCTCCTTGGCAATTCCACGTTGTGATGTCGTGTGCCATGTAGCCTGCAGTGTGTTAGAAAATGGCAGGCCAGCCTCATCTCTATAGATGAGGATGTTTGGTGCTTCTCAGGGTCAATTTCTGCATCAAAATCTGCATCTACATAGCTGATCAATCTTCACAGAGGGAAGCTTGCTTCAGTTCTAACTCAAAGTATAATTATAAAATATTGTTCCAGAGGGTTATCATAGGGACATGGTTGGGAAAAGTGTATCTTGAGATAATTAAGATTTGCAGGATGTGTTATTGTGTTTTTGCCTGTTCTTGCACACACTGACCAACTCATGTGCTCTCTGTGTTTTAGGTTGTTGAAGACTGGAAATACATTGCTCAGGTGCTTGATCGAATGTTCTTATGGGCTTTTCTTCTGGTTTCAATAATTGGATCACTTGTGTTATTTATTCCTGTTATTCATAAATGGGCAAGTATAATAGTCCCTACCCATATAGGCAGTACAAATGCATAAAATATTTTTGGAGCTATGTCCTATTGATCTGGCTCTAAATTTTGCAGTAGCTCTGTTTCCATGCATGTTCTTTGTAGGTATGTTTCTGGTAGAGTGAAAAAAAAGTCCAGAACTAGAAAATTAGTTTTATCTTAAAGCATGGCATTCCCAGGACACACAGAAGTCAGTCTGCTTATTGCCAGTCTACTGAGTTACTGACAGCCAGGTCAGGATTAAAAGAACCATTTCAAGTCATGGCATGTATGATTTATCAAAAAAGCAGACACTGACACCTACTGTGATATAGAAGGATTTCAATTTTTTAATGATGATCACTGTAGTCCAATTATTAAACTACTATATCAATTGTTATACTGAATATTACATATTTGCAGTTATACAGTAGAGTTGTTTATTTCAATTTAGAATACAAAGGTGAATTTTCATCACTTCTCTTCAGTGTGTTGTAGAAGTCTGAAATTTCACCAGAGTAATTTAAAATAATAAAAATATAAGTTAAACTTCCTGTGTATCTAATATACAACTAAGAAAAGCAATTTGGCCATGTTTAGCCTTTATAAATTTTCAGTGGAATTTGCTGCTAAATTTTAAAGCTTGATAATTCTGTGATACCAACATGAGCATTTAATAAGCCTTAAAATGCCTAAAGCATTGATGTCTCCATCAGCTTTGGAAAGAAAGGCAAAGGCAGTTAACTGAGTTCCCAAGGTGCATAAGTGTTCTAAGGGGCTGGAACATTCAGATTTCTTTACTCTTGATGAAGAATTCGATACAGTGTGTGAGTTTACAGACATGTTCATTATTTCCTATATCTGGGTGTTTCTCAGAATTAAGATTTTTAAGCACAGGCAGAAGGAATTTGTGGGGCATCTTTCTGAAGGAAATGGGTTATTAATTACTATGCTGTGGAACCAAATGGAGATGATTAATGATTTTCACATTTGTTTAATTGAACTTAAGAGAGATACCTTGGATTAGTTCTTTCACTTTAAAAACCATGTGTAACTCTAAGCAGCAAGGACTTAAGAGTTTTCTGTATTTCCTTTTGCCTAAAATCACTGAAAATGAACTTGCAATTTTCCAATTATTCCATTAAAATGCATTCTTTACACTGATTCCAATGCCACCTTTCTTCCTTTCTTAAGAGTTTTATTTCTGGAAAAGACTCTAAAATAGTTGGGTATTTTCCTACACTAAAGTTTTTTCAGTGTTGTTCATAATATAATTGCATCCTGTAGGCCTAATACAGGAGTAGAGCAGGCGAGAGCAAATCTTAGGAAGTTTTTGTTTGCTTAAATTACTACATGAAATATAACATGTCTAGGTGAGAAGTTTTAATGTAAACTGTGGTATCTTCAATAATTTAAAGTTTTTATAGTGATTATAAATTTGAACAACAGATATGTATTTCTCCCATACTCCCTCCCAGATCTCCTTTAGAAAAGCCCTGCATTAAT
The DNA here is from genome assembly GCF_017590055.1 of Onychostruthus taczanowskii. Taxonomy (NCBI): domain Eukaryota; kingdom Metazoa; phylum Chordata; class Aves; order Passeriformes; family Passeridae; genus Onychostruthus; species Onychostruthus taczanowskii. The sequence continues at coordinate 1,160,372 of NW_024498329.1, read as the reverse complement.
TATAATAGTGATTACTTATGTCATAATTTATATATAATTGAATATTTATTTCAAAATATTTTAATCTGCAAGACAGTCTTAGTTTTGTGTAGCTTTAAAGGCTCACAGGTAGGGAAATTATATCAGGCAGACCTTTTTATTTCCTTTTTTTATAATAGCAGTTACGGATTTACTCTTCTTCAGTTACACAGTTACATCTGACATTGAATATCCATGTTTCCTCTATTCCCATCATAACTTGCACAGTGAATTTGCAAAGATTATCTGTTTTAATTCATTAATATAAGAGCTTTAACTTCCCAGTATTACTGAGGTTAAGCAATGCATCAATGACTTTCTCTGTGTGCAAGTTGCAGAAATACTTCAGATTGCTTGTTTCCTCTTCAAATACACATTTCTTTTTAAAGTCTTCCATCGGTTTGAATTACTGAAATTTATCTTACCTGTAGAGGAAGCAAAGTGAGTGCAACTGTAGATTAGATATATATCTCATTTTTTTACTCTCCATTTCATCTTTTTCCCCTTGTTAAATGATGTCTCCAGGCTGCTCAGTTACATCATGATGGGCAGCACATTGTCCAGTGTAGTCACTCTCTCTATTATAGTAACTCACAGTTTTTGCAAATGCATGAATTTCTTTTAGTGACTTCTAGTCTGATCATGATAGATTCAAATAACACAGCTGACACTGGAATCCTTGGGGTCTTCTGCTTATCAGGTGTGTCTGAAACAAAAGAATGTTAATATACTCAGAAGCATGGACTTTTACTTCTGTAACTTACTGCTGAATGTATTGAACTGTAGGTAATACTACCTTATCTAGATCTCTGTCACTTGCTCAAAATAAATGAAAAAAAAGGCACAGTTTTCAACAGTTTGATTATCTTTATTTTCATAAATGTTATATCACTTGATACACTGTATTTCCACAAGTTTTCAGTTTGGTACAGAGAGAACAATTTGTATTTTTTACAAAATATGATCTGATTACAGTGTTTTGTTACATTCTTTATTCATACTCTTAAATAATCTGCAGTTACTGATTAAAAAAAAAAAAGAGAAGATATATATGCCTAAGCAACAATTTTAGCACATTTTACAGGACTATTTTTGTCTACCTGCCTTACCTTGGCATAAAACACTTCACTACAGCAGGATGCCTCTGTATCCAAACTATCCTGTCCAAGTGTTTTGATCCTTTACATCACTTGCAGACTGTCTTATTGTGTGTTTTATTTGTACACAATTCTAAACATCATTAGGTTTGAGCACTTTTTTTCCTGACAGCCTTCACATACATTGCAGTCTGGGGAAACACAGAGTTTACTTTATGGTTGCTTTATTACCATCATCTATTATTTACCTATTTGTTCTCCTTTTGTACTAAACCCCTCCTGAGTCCTTTCTTGCCACTGTGTGGGTCAGTTTGTACAGCAGGTGGCAATGTCTGCACTCCAGCCATTTGGAATTGGTGCTTCCCACCCTTCTGTCCTTGGGAGGGTGTTCATGGAACTCACTGTGAACTCCTTCCAGAAGATCCTGGCATGCTCTGAAGAAGCTTGGGACCAGACTACAAACAAACCTAACAGCCCAAAGCATTCAACTCATCTTGACTTTCCAAATACTCATCTAATTTTCCATTTCTTTATTAACCCCTTCTTAAACCATTCCTATAAAGTTTAACATGCTGCCTCCATCTTCTATTGTGGGAAGTAGCTGTAAAGCATAGCTTGTATTACTTTGAGATCAGCGGTCATAAAGTTTCCAAATAATTCCTTTTTCTGCATTTTGAACAAATATGCCTTCATAAAGTGAAGTTGAAGCCAAGAGGGATCCTTGTTCTACTGCATGGAAGAGATGTGAGGTGCTGGGAGAGGAATGCAGAGTTGGTTGGCAGTTTTATTTGATTTCACAACGTGTTTAATTTTTACATTTCATCTCCAGCCATCAGAGGTTGTAAAAACAATCCTGCTGTTCCTAGAATACATACCAGGATGAAAACCCATAGAAAAATACGATCAATTACCATGGCAACATATTTCCAATCATCCTGAATCTGAAAAGAAAAAAAAAAATAGCAAGTTGGCATGTTTATTAGGTAAGTTGCATTAGCAATAATACCATTTCATATAAGAAGCACAGTTTTTTCTGTATGTAGATATCCTTATGAAGACACAACTTACACATCTGTTTTCACTGACAAATGAAAATTTGGGGCAAAGCCAAAAGCTGCTGCTTCAAATCCAAAAGGTTGTTCACCAAGACACTGGACTTGAGGAGACACAACGTCTCTATTCAAGCTTTACATTCTTAGATGAACAGGTTTGTACAGAAAACGTTACTGAAACAGACTGCTCCTACTGGCCTTTAGGTAGTATGTAAAAAGCAAAGATTTATTGGTATGTAATTATTTGGTACTTTGTTATGTAGTACTGAAATTTGACTATTTTCATGCATCATGTAAAATTTGTCTCTGTGCCTTTCATGTAAGGAGGGAACCAAGTTTCAGAAAACACCTGATTTTTCTAATTTTCTTTTTTTTACAGTATGTTTTATAGCAAGAGTGGCAATGAAGTATTATATATGTTATATATTCATAGTAACTCGGTGATAATTTTTCGTTACTATTAAGATTACAATTCAGGTTTTTTTTGTTTTTCTTCAAGAATGATAAGAAATTTGTTCTTTTTGGCTTAGAACTTCTTTGTAAAGGGAAACTTAAGAATCCAAAGCAACTGTCTATTTTCTGTACCAACTAATTCTAAATCTAAATAGAGTTCTGATTTAAGTATAAACAAAATGAAGTTAGAATGAAGTGCTATAGTTTGGGGATTTAAAAACTGTGATGGTGTGGCTACTGCTTATATTATGTTTGAGGAATATGGTAGGAAAAAAAAAACCTTTCAATTTTTTTTTCTCCTTTATTGTATTAAGATGGAGCTTTATGAAAGATGCTGGTCCCTCTCTTGCAGTAGTTGCCTCATTTAGCTACAGCACCTTACCCTGCAGCAGCCACAGAATGAACACCATCATCACTGTGAGGGACATTCACTCTAACATTTCTGTTGTTGAAAGTAAGCTGTGGGAGAGAGAATGTAACTTTCTAAATGCCACAGGGTCAGGAAATTCCACTATTAAGATTATAACTTGGAAAATCCTAACTTCAGCTCTCATGGGATGGGTGCTTTGGTATGTTCCCCTTAATGTGCCTCACTCAGTGTATATATTGTCAATAAAGAGAACACTGTGCAGCAGAGCTGCTTCTCAATTATGTAAGTTCAAAATTGCACATATTTGTAATATAGCTTGTGTAATTTACTTGTATAAAATAATGGTCTCTTTTATCTTTTTTGTCTGTTTGAGATCTTTTTCTTACCAAACACTCTAATGGCAAAAGGTATCTGCAGTTTGAGTAACAGTAAAATATGTTCTTACCTCTTTTGCTTCATTCTGCATTTTCATATTTTCTGCAATGTATTTCACACTTTCAATAGCATCTCTCATTTCTGGTGAGAGAACTGAAAATGAAAGCATAGGATCTACAGACTCAGAGCTTGAACTTCTAGTGAGATTGCCACTGAAATCCGAGAACTTCGTGCACTGATACTGACAGCAGCTGCATGCCATATCTTGACAAGCAAAGCCATCTTTGCAGCATTTGGTTTCAGAGCCATTGATGCAATTTAAGTTTGAAAACTCAGAAGTGAATAATGGTTTTGGCTTCTGATTATTCTCTTCATCACTGGCAGGCCTTGTCATGAACATGATCCGGGGAAGTAAGTTTAAGAAAATGGTTCTCACCCACACGGGCATTGTGTGTGTCTTGGGTGTTCTGTAGTGCACATTTAGTACAAATACTGTAATGACAATGGAGAGAGTTACAAATATCATGGTGAAAAGGAGGTATTCCCCAATAAGGGGAATTACCAGGGAAGTAGAAGGTATGGTTTCTGTGATAACAAGAAGGAACACTGTTAAAGAGAGAAGCACTGATATGCAGAGTGTCACCTTCTCACCACAGTCTGAGGGCAAATAGAAAACTAATACAGTCAGAAAAGAAATCAGCAGACAGGGAATAATCATATTGATAGTGTAAAATAAAGGTAAACGCCTGATGTAAAGAGAATATGTGATGTCTGGGTATATCTCTTCGCAACAGTTGTATTTGATGTCATGTTTATACCCAGGAGCTTTAATTATAGCCCATTCTCCGCTCTCCCAGTAATCTTTCAGGTTCATTGTAGAGCCAATTAGAACTAAGTCAATTTTGGCTTTGTCGTAAGACCAGGAACCAAACTTCATGGTGCAGTTCTGATAATCAAATGGGAAGTAGGTTACATCTATTTTACATGAACTTTTGAATATAGCTGGAGGTATCCAGGTCACATCACCCGTGTATTTTAACAGGGCCTTTGTCTTGTCATCAACCTGGAAATCCCCAACTGCACTGTAAAGCAAGTAAAAATAGCAAAAATTAGAATTATCTACCCCAGGTAGTTTCATACATTCAGATCATATACATGAACTCTTTAATCTGTTTTGGGGAAGTCAGCCATTACTTGTTTACTTGGAGCTGAATTGCTCATGCAAGACTGACTCAGTGACCATCATAAATTCGCATGGTTAAACTGAAACAAACAGCTCTATAAACTCACCAGGGAGGAGGTGAAAGCCAATATTTTTCCTTATTAATAGTATGGCTTGGTGCAATCAATATTCAAAATGGCAAATAACAGATTGCAAATGGCAGTCTGACTAGACGAGTCTTGTAGGCCCCTTCCAACTGAATTATTTCTTTCTGTTCTATTCTAGATTGATCAAGCACATCAGAACTCAGGGGTGATAAGAGTATTACTGGTATTTCCACCTCTTCCATGGACAGTGCAGGTAGTAACTATGGAAGGAGGGATGAGGTTTGGGGTGTATCTTTGCATAAGGAGTGTATTTGGTAAGAGGTTATTTTAAGTCCCACTTTGCTAACTTAGATGATCCAGTTGAGTATATGAAAAAGTAAAATTAAAGGGTAATTTGAAGCTTTAAGGCCCCAGTTAGAAAAGGAGTGTCATCACTGTTGATCCATAGATCTGAGTTTTGGATCTGTGTAGCTGAGTCCATTTATATGAGAATTGCATTCTTACAGATCCATTTAGTTATGGTTTGGCTCTTTACAGTCTCAGGAATTGACATCTAAAGAAAAATTTATCTGTGGCTTTTATTTGTCAAAGATGTCAAATTGTGGATTTGACTGCTAAAAAGCTAGAATTTGCTAGAATTCCTTTCAGTTAAAGCTGTAATCGCAGGGGCTTGTGAAGGTGAAAAACAAAGTTCACTTTGGCCTGCTTACTTGCAGCTCCAGGGTAGAGCTGGCTCCTGCCCACTGATGCTGACACAACTGGCATGAAGGTGAGAACAGCAATGGGGGATGCAGAACACAGGTGCAATGAAAAGCAGCTTTTCGGTGCATTCTGTGAACTTGCTGCTGATTTTTTTAGAGCTGGTAACATCACCCCTCTCATCCTGAATTAAGAAGTTAAATATGCAAGAGCCTTACTTGTTATATAAAACAATATCTGGCTTCCAGATCTGGCCAGATGGAACTCGGATGAATTCAGCACCTCCATAGTCTGCTGGATTCCACCGAAGCTTGTAATCATTCCAGATCTAGTTATGGTAGAAATGAGTCTGTGTTAGGTTTGTGAAGAAACTGAAATTCAGTGGACTAGATCTGAACCAAGTACTGTCATATCACTTCCTGGGCTGATTTATTTTGGATAGCACAGTGCTTAAATGTTTCTTTAGCAAACACATATGTGTTTGTTCATATGCAGATTGTGGGGGGGGGCTAGATATCTAGACATTATATACATATATGACTTAAATGTATGTGGCTGTCCCAGGAATGCCTACTCCATACCTGAACAAGCTGAAAGAAGGAATAAGACACTCTCAGAGTGTAGGATTGTAAAAAATGACTTTGATCTCAAAAAAACCCCAGATATCTATGGGACAGTGAAAACAAGTTCCTGGAGGCTGGTGGCACAAGTTGTGAGCATCAATTGAGGGACCTTGGGTCAGACAGTGCTCCAGCGTGTTGTGGCTCGGGTAACAGCCTTTGTCACTGGCGTTTGTTAAACCCCATTTCAACGGACTTTAATATCAAGCTGAAGGTGGGAACTAAGTTGATTACTAAGCTGACTGCAACAGTGGGTAACTGCATTTTTAAAAAGGCTTTCTAACATGAAGTACACTTTTTTTGTTTGTTGGCACTTTACGGGAGCTAACCAGCACCAAATGGCGCTGTGCAGGACCGCCGAGCCGAGGTGCTTCCTTTGCGTTGATGTCTGCCAAGGCAGAGATTTGGAAGTCTCCAGAGCAAAAATGTTGTATTCAGCGACTGCAACAAGTGTAGCACCCTTGCTCTCCTCTCCTCCCGTCCCGTCCCGTCCCGTCCCGTCCCGTACCGTCCCGTCCCCGCTGCTCCGCTCCCGTCCCGTCCCGTCCCGTCCCGTCCCCGCTGCTCCGCTCCCGTTCTGTCCCCGCCTGCCGAGCGGCGCGGCGGCCGCTGGGGGGCAGCAGCGCCCCGGGGAAGGGCTCGGGCGGCGCCGCCGGCGCGGAGCGAGGGAGGTGGGTCTGCTCTCCCGGCATCCTGCCCAGAGATCCTGCCTAAGGATGCTCTCCCGGCATCCTGCCCAGAGATCCTGCCTAAGGATGCTCTCCCGGCATCCCTTCCAGGGCTGCTGCCCAGAGATCCTGCCTTAGGATGCTCTCCCGGCATCCTGCCCAGAGAGATCTTGTCTAAGGATGCTCTCCCGGCATCCCTTCCAGGGCTGCTGTCCAGAGATCCTGTCTAAGGATGCTCTCCCGGCATCCCTTCCAAGGCTGCTGTCCAGAGATCCTGCCTAAGGATGCTCTCCCGGCAACCTGTCCAGGGCTGCTGTCCCGGGATGCTGTCCAGGGATCCTGCCTAAGGTTGCTCTCCCGGCATTCTGTCTGTCCCGCGAGGAACCCGAGCCTGGCGCCGACCCCGCAAGCCCGGTGCTCCCGGAGCCCGCTGACGTCTCGCAGGCGGGCGGCTCCTGTGGCCCCGGGTCGCCCCGGCGGAGCGGGGAACTCTCCCGCACCGGAGGGGCAGTGAGCTGGTGCCCTCTGTGCTGTCACCGAGCGCCACTTACGTGCTTCAGCCACAAGTTGGTTTCCATGATCTGGTTGACTTCGTCCTGGAAAAGAGAGGTGTGTCGGGAGAAGCGGCGGCCCTGCCGCGTTGCCCGGCGGGGCGGTACTCACCACCTTCACCAGCTGCGACATGGACACCTCGAACTGGATGATGACGGGGTCCGAGACGTTCTTGACGGGGCGTACGAACTGGTTGTAGCTCTCGAAGAGGGCCGTGTAGAGACGGTGCTCGGCCTCGGAGCCGTCGCAGCCTGCGGAGGGCACGGGGTGAGCTCCGGGCCAGCCCCGTGCGGGGCAGGGCTGCCCCGGTACTGCCCCGAGTGCTCGGCACCCCCGGGCGCTGGGCAGAGCCCCAGCCCCTCCTGGGCAGAGCCCAGCAGTGTGCCATGGGCGCGTTCGCTTGGGCTGCGAGAGGGAGAGCGGTGAAAGGCAGAGCTACGACACAGGTTTTCTAACACACGTCTGCAAATGAGTTACAGAAACAGTTTCGGGGAATGACTGAAGAACTGGGGGTGCAAAAACCCTTTCCCCTCACAGTCCCAGTCCCCCAGACCTGGCAATGCCGCAGGGCTGTGGAGCAGAGGAAAGGGAAAGCATAGCCCAACAGACCAGGCCTCGGGTAAGGGGTAAGGATGCCTCGCAGCAGGAGGAGTCCCAGGAAATGAGAAGTTTGCTTTCTAGTCTGAGTCACGATTGCGTGATTACAGTGAGGAGAGCAGCCTGCTTCTTAAAAGATATATTTAAAAGGATTAAAATTTGATTAACTGTTACATTCAAAGACTTTTCAGCACACCCAAATAAGTATGCTAATTATCCCTTTATTATTCTAAGTAGTTTTTATTTATAATATATTCCTATTGTCCTTTTGCCACTCATAAATGCAGTTCATCATACCCTGTGGCAAACAAAAAACTGCAAACTGAAATTCTTAAACAACGAAGCACTTAACCTGTTTCAGGATGAGGCGTGACAGCCTGTATTTTACACTGCCATTTTACTATCAAACTCTATAGGCAATAACCATCCTGACACTATTAGAAGCCAGTGGCCTTTTATTTTTAGAGGGCTATCTCTTAAACTCTCTTCTGGACAACACATGCTCATGAATTCCAACTGAAACACCAGAAAAAGTGTTTTGTCGTTAATGTCACTATGCAAATTTGGCAAAGGTACAAACTGAAGTTTGTCAAACATATTCTACAGTTCCTTTGAAACAGAAACATGGATATATATGAAATATGAATATTTGTAAGGACACGTTTATTTTCTGCCAGTTGTTTTTTAGAAGAGAAAGAGGGGAGGCAGAATTATCTGCAGGTGACAGAGTACACAAAGCAGGTGTTACTTTTGAATCTGTGAGACCTCACCTCTCCCTATGACAAGAGTTCCCCTCATGTGAAACTTCAGCTAAAAGGTCCTTCGTTTGCTTTTGGTTTTGTTTGGTTGATTTTAACCCCTTGTGCCTTCCCTTGTTCGCTTGGAGTACATTTTTCTTTTCAGATTAGTGAAATCATTCAAGCCAACTTGCTAACTAAAAAATGAACACTTTTTAACTGCCAGTCTTGCCCATATTATTTCCTGATATCTTCTATCTCTTAAATTGAGATTTCCTGGAATAAATAGCCCCCAATCTTTTAGGTAAATAATTTTAAATCTAGATCTTAACAACTATTATAGTCAATCCTAAACCGCCAGCCTTTTTACACAGTACTAGCACTCTAATTAAATTAATCTAGCATCCACTGTTTCTAAAGAAGTGCATTCATGTGAGGGTTTTTTGTTTAACTGTTTTGTGCTTTCCATATCTGCAGAGAGATGTGCTGTTTGCAGCACATACTTTATGCTGTCACTTTCTTGTCTTCTCTGCAATATGTGAAACCACACCTTCATGTGTGAGGTCCTTTTCCTTCATGTTAAAATGGCTTTATGTGTCCTGTTTGGCATTTTAAATAAGGACTACTTAACTACTTTGCAAGGATAAACTTAAGCCCCCCGCCACCACCACTGAACAACAAGCTATGTAACACAAAGAGCTGTACCACAATTCTGTACATTTGCCCCTTAGGTTTCAGAGTGCTTCTGCACTTCTTAAAAATAATTAGCACCAAAACCGTCTCCTGCTTCCCTTTTCAACCCTCCCACCAAAGAATAACAGATTAAGGATCACTCACCTTGACAGAGAAAGCAAAGAGCAGCAGTTAGAAGGAGAGTGTTCCAGCTCTCCATGGTGTTATGGATTACTGCCTGTGGCCAGAGGCTGTTGAGGATGAGCTTCACTGCCAGGACTGTAGGAGCACGGGCAGCAGGGAGGGCTGGGCTCCCCCGATGCGTGAAATGCCTGCGAGCAGCAGCCGGCAGGACCCTGAGCAGCTCTGCGCACTGAGCTCCCATTAGCTTTGCTGTGCTGCCCCCTTTCAAGCTACCAGGCTGTCAGAGCTTTGGGAACGGCAAATAAAGTGCAGGAAAAACAGATGTTATTGTAGGCAAAGAGCAGTCTTCTGGCACAGATAGTGGGCGAGAGTCCTTAAAATGGTGCATAAATGAGCTTGGTAATCTGACAACACTGAAGACTTTTCCAGCCAGCTGCTATACAGGATCCTTATCTATCAGAAGATCATGCCAGTCTGCTAGGGGAAGTTTAATACAAATCTTTTAATTGAATTGTTTTGAAATGAATATCGACATTAGGGATGACTGATTTAGCAGTGAACTGAGATCATGGGACCTGATCTCCAATGAGGCTGTTGACATTTATTTCCTCCTTGTGTCTCATCTCACAAGAGCATGTGCTGGGTGCTTGGCCATGTAAAAAGGATGTGCTATTCCCATGGAGTAATTAAAGGCATGTACAATTGGTGGGATCTGAGCCCAGTGTTAAACATAGCAGCTGGATCTGGCAAGAATCTGGGGGCTTTGAATGGAAATCAAACTTGACTAAACCCTTGAGAATAACTGTCTTTGGAATATTCCTATTTTGTAGATTAGAAAGGCGAAATCTGAGAAGGGGAATACGAGTGCAGGATCCCAACTTGATCCCACAAGACCTTATTGTTCATGGGAAAGGACACTAGAAAGAAGGAGGACCTGTTTGAAGTTCAACCATAAAATCATGATTTGCAAAGTGAGACATTTCCCAGGGGCCCATCGTCTTCCTCGTTAACTTACAAGTCACCTTTTGCACTGCCCTCCCCATCTGGAAGGACCAGGTGATGCAAGGCTCATGCAGTGGTTGTTGCACACATCTGTGCAAAAGGAAGAAGTGGGGAGAGAACAATATGGGATTCTACCCCTGTTTTTAGAACCGATGAGAAGGAAGCCCTGTGGGACAGGAGCTGCACCAATAGGTGCTTCACTGTCTGCCCTTAGGCAAGGATAAGCAATGACCCCGGTTGGTGCTGTGTTAAGAGGTAGCAGTGGGAGAAAGAGCACCAGACTGGGTTCAGTTCTTGGCACTGAGCTTGTTTATCCTGTTAGCCCTATCTCTCAGAGCATCATTCACTTTGTCCCCAGACACATGCTCTTATGATAATTTCTGTAATTCTATTAGCGTGGAGGAAATAGGCTTTACTGTCCATTTGATTTTATTTATTTTCTTTTTTTTTTTTTCTTTTTTCAGAGAACTCAGCTGCTTGGTCTTTTAGCTTAACCCTTTGTGGATCCTTTTGGTTTTGCATTTCCAGGGCATTGAGGCTAAATGTTTTTCATTTCTGACTCTTTGCTATAATGAAAATTATAACTGAGAATTTTGTTTGTTCTTTTTAATCCCAACTAGAAATGAGTTAAGATCAGACTGTAATTGGTGTTCCCCAAAAGTCAATGTTTAACCTGAATAATTTGGAAACACTGATCTGCAGAGGAAGCGAAGAGCCATAGCATCAAGGGATATAGATATTTTAGCTTAATTTGCCTAGTTACTGAAATTTGCAGTGATGTTTGTATGGCACAGATATTTTTTTCCTAACATCCCATGCTGTATCTCTTGGTGAAATCAGCTCAGAATTGTGGTAGAATTATTTTTATGGCTGGGGAGGGTGATGTGATAAGAACACGTCACCAGGACTGCATTGCAGAACTACACAGAAGAAGAATTTGTATGGGTAGGGGGAAGCTGATCTACACAGGAAGATATGCAGTAACAACCTATGCAGCCTTTGTTCTTTAATAAACATGCTGCTATTAGAGGGGTTTTGCTTTGTTAATATTCGTTAAGATGAAATCTTAACTCAGGTGAGGAAGAAAAGAACATTTTCTGACCTTTGGTCTGGGGTACTGATGGTCCCACTTGTTTCCAGTTTGCTGTGGCAGCAGGGGTGCAGAAAGTCCCCAGTAAACTCATCTGAGTGCAGGTGGTGGAGTTGGAATTTCTACATCTTCTGGTGGAAGGCAAGAATGGTTCAGGATTAAAGAGTTTTGTAATGGTTGGGAATGGAGAGAAATCAAACAGAGATTTTTGCTCACTGGTAGGGAAGCAAAGACTGGTTGCACAATACCATTGAAAAACAATTTTAGTGTAAAATACATTTTGAATGTCCACTTTTTTTTTTTTTTTTTTTTTTTTTTTTTTTTTTTTTAATGGAAAGCATTATGGTAAAACTCCTGGAAAGCAGAAATGTTAAAGTTTATTTTGTTCAATGAGCTGGGACATTATCATATTCATATTTGCCTGCAAGAAGACATTTTTGATATTTCCTTTTCTCCAGTCTTTTAGTTTTAATATCTTGCCAAAAAATAAAAGCAGAAAACCCTATAATTCTTTGACAAGTTAAACTGGGAGCAGTTCTATCTATTATGTAGGTGGTTCTGCCAAGAGTTAGGCAAAAATAGGATTTGCCAATTGGAAAATACAGTTTTAGGAGGTCAGATTTTTCCAAATTTTAGGACTTTGGGTGAAATTTTTCTTTCTCAAGTTTGCTATGGATTAAATTAGATCTGCAAATGCTAATGACAGAGAGGTGGTTCCCAACAACGTAACTAGGAAAGAGTATATTGGTTTGCTATGATTAAAAAGGAGTAAGGTGGCCACATCGGATGAAAAGCACCATTTCCTGGATGAGAAGCTCTGGCTCTGCAGGGATCTCCCTGGGGCCAGTGATGTGCCTCTTGAAAGCTTTTTCTGGGTTTGTCAAGTCTGAGGACTTCATCTGCCTGGACTCTGTGATAGCTGCTAACCGAGCTGCCAAATCCTTTCTAAAACTTTTGTTCCTGCTGAGGATAATTCAGCTGAAGGCTGCAGTTACAGAGCCAAGCATTGTCAGTCTTTCCTGCTCATAGAGATAAGGCCAGTTCTGAGATGGGAGCACCTGGGGCCTCATTTCAGATGCGTTCAGGCAGTGAGGGGGAGGATAAGAGGGAGGTGGGTAGGAGAGTAATGAGGGTAAGAGTGGGACAGAGCCCAAAGTGCTGTTGATGCTGGGTGAAAACAATAGAAAGGGGTCTGTCAGGGGGCTGCAGCTGCTTTGCTGCATCCATGGCTGCTTGGCTGGGTGAGTCCCTCTCCCTCCTGCCCTGAATTAGTTTGCAGCAGCAATTGTAGCTTAAGTTTGCGCTGCCTCTTTCACATTCCCTGTTCAGCGTTAAAGGGCCTTTATCTTTACATTGCCTGCACAGTGCTGGCAGCTTCTCTGGCTTCCCTGTGCCTTCACTGCAAGCAGAACAAGCTGTTCAGCAGCTGAGGCATGTGTGCACCTGCGGCTGGGATGTAACCCAACATACACAGCATCTCCTTGCTTGGGGAAGGCAGCCCTCTGCTCCCGGGGCTGTCCGTGCCCCATCTCACCTCACAGCTGCTACAGCTGCCTGCAGAGGAGCAGCTCTGCTCTCCAGGTCTGGGAAGGAGAAGGAAACATTTGAGGTAGGAAGAGTCTGTTGACCCATTTAAACTTTACAGCACCCACCGGTCACCACGGGAGTGTCCAGAGCAGTTAATGTTTGGGGAGGTGGCCAGGGGCTGCCCCCGCTGTGCGAGGAGGAGATGGTGATCCCAGCGTACGTGCATCACTGGGGCGGGCAGTCCTGCAGCTATCCCTCGCCTCCCTGCCCTGTGTCAGGGACACAGTGCTTAGAGGAAGGGGAATGGAAGGGAGGGTGACAGTGTGAACTCTTCCTCCTTCTAACGAGGGGCTGCAGACAGCCTCACCCACCCCACTTGTGATACTTCTCCCCATCTTCTCAGGCTGCACCCGGCCCCGCTGAAGGACCCGGGGACCCTCCCAGGCCTCAGGGATGGGGGGTGCCTCTGGTGCAGGGGGGTTCAGCCAGGGGCTGGGAAGGAGTGAATGCAGCCCTGCAGCTGCTAGGAGCAGTTGCGAAGGCGTGAATGCAGCTGTTTGGCACAGCTGAACCTATGTCCTTATCTGAGGCTGCCTGGGAATGACAATCTAGGTGGAAATGTAGCTTGGTCTTGATGAAGGCAAGTAGGGCTGGAACTGTCAACAAGCCACAGCTGAAGAAGAACACAGGTTTAGGTGTCAACTAATCCCCCTGCGACAGGTGAGACTCAAATCCCCTTCACAAGTAAGAGTGGACTTCAAGTTTGTTCACCAGGCATTAGTTGTACTTACCAATGGTGATACAATTGTTCTGTGTCTTCACAGCACCCCAAGGGAAAACTGAGATTGGTTTAACTTGAAAAGTGCCAGGAGCCCACTTCTCTTTTTGCAGGTTACCTGGAACAAACTGTGGTGGGATTGTCCTGTGATGGGGGTGGGGTCTGGGGCCTCAATCTGTCCTTTTGCCCAAGACTTTAAGACTCTATGTGCTTCCCTAGCTGATTTGTTGAGGGTTATATTTAAATCCACATTAAAATCTCCCCAGAAAAACACACAGGTCTGTGCATGCTCACATGTCCTCTCATTCTTGCTGCCTTTCACCATTGTCTTCTCCCATTGCTTTCCTGTGCTCGTAGCCTTAGACTCATTAAAGTGTGTTTGTGCCCCAGACACATGAGCTGTCAAACTTGCAGGAAATTTGAGGACTAAATCTATATAAAGGAAAATGTTATGTTTTATTTATATTTCATCATCAGAGTATTAAATACATGTTTGTTTATCATACATTAATTTGGCCTTTGTTGATCCCTCGGCTACCAAAGGTGGCAAGCTGAGAAACCTTTCAGTGGCTACCTAAGAAGTGTTTCTGTTTCTCAGTTCAGATGTAAGTATCAAACCCACTTGCAAAGCTCTTTATAAATCAGACACAAATAACTTTGATGCATTTGAAGGAAGTAAATTTCACAGCAGTATCTTCTTTGTAACACGGAAATTGCAGTATTCTAAGGAAAGAAAATATCCTTCCTAAGGCAATGTATTTAAAATACATAATAATAAGATGATGATGATGATGATGCTAGGATGACATCTTGTACAGCAAAATTCTTTCACTGTAATGTTCAGACTTCAAATAATTGAAAAAAGGGCAAGATATCACCAGAAGTACAGAACTCACTGGAAAAAAATAGTTTTTTCTTTGTTTTGTTTTTTTCCTATCCCAGTAAGTCAAGCTCTACGTTCCTTTTCCCTACTCTAAGGGACGTAAGTGCAACTCACTTGGCACCTCTGTGGAGTTAACAAAGGGGAACTGAGAGCAGAATGAGACCGAATGTCTGTGTAAGTATTGACATTTTAAATAATAGCTAAGGGTTTATGGCAGCAGTGTGGTTTTGAAAAAGTGGTTGCAGAAATAATCCAACAGTCCCCAGGACACAAACAAGGACAAATATCCAGAGAAACAGCCTGTCCACTACCATGGCAACATACTTCCAATCTTCAATGACCTGGAAGAAAAAGCCAATTAAAGATATTAGTAATTTGTCATATTCCTTTGGTCTTCCTTTCGCTAATGCTGAGTTTTTGTTTATCAAAATAAAAGGAAACTGGTCTCAAGGTTCAGGGAATAAACTGGCTTTAGGCTTTGTAAGGGATTTTTCTCCTACAACACATCTGAGCAGTGGAGAAAAATACAGTAAACATTTCTTAGCTTTCTTGGATACATCAGATACTGAGTGTGGCTGTCTGGTGTGGTGCCAGCCTTGAAGGGCCCACACTATAATTCAATTAACAAATTTCTTTCTTCAGCTTTAGTTTGTAAATGCTATTAATCTGAATGGGCAAAAATAGATGGTGTTTACTGCTGTTAAACAAGGTTAGCTTCAGAGTTCTTTTCTTATCAGCAGTCATCTTATTCATGGGGTTTAATGCATATTAATACTGTTGGTTTTATTAAAATGCCTTTTTGCTCTGCATGTGTTGTCTGTGAAAGTCATGGCCTTAGATTCTGTCTCAGACTGAAGTGACTAATTGGGCTATTATTGTAAAGGAGAAATGTAGCAATCTGCATTTGCATCTCAGGAATAATTTTTCCTCTCTCATTGATTCTGGTTACGCAGGGGATGTCTTCACATCAGTGACTTTATCATCCTTGTCAGTTGAATCATGTCTGATATTAGACCATTACATATTTTTCCTTCAGTGCACACTTTTCATTCCCACTGCCGCTAATGTAAATTGAATGCTTCTGCAGTCAGAATATATAAATGTACATGAACAGTTGTTATCAGACCGTTGTGATGAGGGAAGGAAGCAGAGAATAAAGGTAAGAATCTAGAAAAAAATGTATGTAATATCAGAGGACCATATGTGAAAAGCAGTAAATGGATTTTCAATATATAAAATGCTCTTGAACATTGTTCTTACTACCAAGTGAAAGCATTGTCGATCCTTTAGTGTGCACCCTTGCAAGAATTTCTGAGCTATTAGAAAACCTTTTCCTGCACTGTGAAGTCAGCTTCTGTTCAGTTTCAATGTTTACAAGCTCATGTCTAATGTTAATAGCTGAACTTCTTTATTTATATTGACAGTAATTTCAGTTAATAGAAAACATGAACTACTCAGCAGCATGCTCCTCTAGGGACTGCTGCAAGATCAGAAACCAGACTTTATTTAATCTGCTTGGCTGAGGTAGGGGCAGCACAACAGGAATAGAGAACCTGGAGTCTCACTGTGGTCTGGATTAGAGAGAGGACAAGGGGAGGTATGAGGATGATTTTTCCCAACTGTAGGCACTTGTCTAAATAAAACCCGTGACCCACCTGAATTTTCCAAGCATTATTCACAGTGTATCTATCAGCTCTATTGTGCTAGCTACAGGCCTGTGAGTAGGGCAGGGGAATAGAGCAGCAGCAGAGCTTAAATAACCAGTAATGAGTCTGGTGTATATATGCAAATAATGAAAGAAGTGTCAGCTCTGTTGAGGTTTTTAATCCTGCCCATGGTGTTTGCCATATACAGGCAGGTGTTTTGGTCTACAGAGGGTGTTTACAAGGGCTTCTACCAATTTTGCTAAATGCTCCTGCTGTGCTCAGTTAGGTAAATGAAGCATGGGCTGCAGGAAAGTTGTTTCTGGTTAACTTGGCCTGGCCATGGATCGAATCACAGTCTTATTGATTCACAGTGGTGAAAAATGGTCTATTTCTAACCCGGAACTGAATATTGTTTTCTTCCCCTGCCAATCACTTGAATGTGACAACAAAGCTTTTTTAAGTGTTTCATGACTTACTGGGCAATCAGCAAACTCTTTTTGTAGAAATAGCCATGTTATTTATCAGGAGAGTATTTGCAGTTATCAAATTGCTTTTCATTAATGGCATAAATTGTTTCCTCCTATGAGCTATATCTAGAATCTCTCTAAAATCTTGACAATAGCTAGAGAGTTCAAATATGTTTTCTGAGGAATAGCATGTTACAGAGGAAGACAGAAGATGAAGTTTGGAAGGGCAGGGATTTCTTATTTTTACTTACACTCTGGTCGTTGTCATCGCTTTTCATGTGCTCTGCTATAAAACTGACTCCATCAATTGCTTCTTGCACTTCAGGAGAAAATTTCGCACCTGTTCTTAACCTAAAATCTCGATGACTGCTGACATTGTCAGGTGTCTCAGAGACTTTCATATCATGTCTTTTGGCAGAAGCTGTATTCAAAAAATAGGTAGAGTTCTTGTAGAAGTCAGATGGCTCCATACAAGGATTCTCTGGTTTTGTCTTTTTGCAGTTGCATGGCTTTTGCTGTGGAGGATTATTTTCTGGGCGCTTCATGAACAAATAGGCTGGGAGCCTTTCAAGGAAAACCATCTTTACCCAAGGGGGCATAGTGTGAGTACTGGGAGATCTGTGGTGGACATTGAGCACACAGACACTGGTAACTATTGAGAAGGTCACCAGCACCATTGTAAACATGAGATACTTGCCAATCAGCGGAACATCTAGAGATGTTGGAGGGACAATTTTGGAGATCAGCAGCAAGAACACAGTCAAGGCAAGCAGCACAGATATGCATAAAGTCATTTTTTCACCACAGTCTGAAGGCAAGTAGAATACTAGGATGGCTAAGGATGTAATTAGCACACAGGGAATGATAAGATTGATGGTATAAAAAAGTGGTTTCCTTTTAATAATGAAGTCATATGTCACATCGACATAATTGGGGTCCAGAGGGTTTACAGTCCTTCTTCCTGGGAGTGCTACAATGTCCCACTCTCCGCTCGGTGTGAAGTCGTCCATGCTCGCCATGGAAGTCTTGAGCACCATATCAATTTCTGTGTGGTCGTACGTCCAGGACCGGAACTTGAGGGTGCAGTTTTGTTGGTCAAATGGGAAATGCTTCACCTCAATCTTGCAGGCACTCTTGTAAATGGCTGGTGGCAACCAGCGAATGCTTCCATTGTTATTTACAATGGCATTTGTGTACAGCGAGACTTCGTACGTGCCGTCCGCACTAACGAGAGGAGAAAAGAGAAAGGGGAGGAAGTGATAAAATATTAGGAGAAAAAACATAGTTCAAAACAGAAAAGGTCAGACATTCTTGACCTTGTGGGCCCCAGTTGTTCTGAGAATCAAAGTTTAGTAATACTATTATTCTGAAATCTATGCTGTAGGGAGCTAAACTTGATAGGGAGACCAATGTATGCATTTCTCCCAGTCAGATAGTTGATTTTTGGTCCAATACTTACAGAAAAAAAAAGTTGTAAAATTATAATACACACCTCTGTTTCATCCAAAGAAATCAATGTATTTTGTAAATGTTTGCTCAAGTAATCAAAGCTTCCTGCATCTCTGAAAGCTAAGCAAAAATGAGATCATCCCATGTGAAAACAGAGGGATTTGGAGTGTAGCCACTGCTAAGAACACAGAGCAACACTCCTAAATGACTTGGACAAGGAATTAAGGATGAGCTGCATTAGTTAGAAATGCAGGGAGAGTGTAGGCAGAGGAAATGTAATTATATGGCTTATAATTTATTGCATCTCTCCAGTTAATGTTTACTTATTACAAAACCAGAACAGACAAGCCACAGCGTTCTTAGTGCCCACAAATAATCTTGGCTTTGTGTCCCTTCCAACTGCTGAACCAGGGGAGTCTTCTATGTTCTGATGGGCCCTTTAACTTAGGGAGAAGATCATTGTCAGGCACTAGCATCTCCTCCTGCCCAGCAGTGTGAGCCAACAAGGTAGGGCTGTTTAAGCCATTAAGTATCCCAAGGTAGTGTTTGTTAGCAAGGCATCATGGAGAAGAGTTATTTCAGTGCTAAGGGTGATTTCTTTTTTTTTTCCCCTAAGCAGAGAAATGCTACAAATATCTAAGGCTTGGCACATGTGTCTGAATCAGTTAGGTTTGACTCTGAGCCCTTTCCAGAGTCAAACTGGGTGAGGCAGTGAGCGCCTGTCACTGAGCTGAGACGTTTGCAGTTAATTCATGCAGACAGTGAAACAACCAGATATGGGAGTGAGTGGCTACAGCCACTAATAGGGGTCATTGCCAATAAGGTAGCTATGTTTTGGAAAATGAATTGTATCTTAGTTGGCATATCTCTACTCCCTGAGTTAGCTTTGCCATCATGCCAGGCCATGTGCTGGGCAGAATCCTGGGCTGGGAGTATGTGAGTTCTGGTGCTGACTGCCCTGTCTGAGTGGTGGGGCTGCACCCCCAGAGCCCTGTGCACAGGTCACACACAGAGCTGTGGGCATGAGGACATGCTTTGTGTTTCCTGAGCACCTCAAACCGACTGATGCCTGTGAAACTCTGCTCCAGCAGCAGGAAGCTGTCCTTTAGCTAAAATTTAATTGAAGCTTTGTACTAATGTAGAAATCCATTACAGTGTGGCTTGTTCCTGTGCATTTAAGAAACCTTTTGAAACTATTCCTTTCTATTTTTACAACCTATTAAACAGTATCACTTGGCCAGTAGCAAAAAGAAGCAGAGGGCAGAGGCACAATTTACCAGAACAAGCTTTGAGCAGGCAGAGTACATCCTAATCCACTGGCTGAATTATTTTGTGACTAATACACTAGGTTTAAATGTTCATCAAATCTGGTTTCCAGTAGTAGGATTCCAAGGACTTAACTCAGTTATATATAAACTTCCTGAGTTTCCCATCTGTATATGTTCATAAATCATCATGTGTTCTTGAATTCATTGGTTTTCAAAGTATCATGAAATTATAAATTTTGATTATTAAAAAAAAAAAAGCTTATGATCCACTTCAGTGTTTTGCCAGAGACTTAAACCAAAGCAAAACAAAATTGTCAGTTAGCTGTCTGTTTGAAAGAGGAACTGAAGTGTGATATTTTTCTCAGTACTATAAAGCAACAGGGTCAAATGCTGACAGATTTCTTATGTATTTATAGAATGGGTTTTTTTCAGTGCTTTATGAAAATTGAGTATGATTTGGTTTTCTACATGAACTCCTGGAGTTATGGTATGTGTGAACTCTGTAACAGATTTGTGTCTTGGGGTCTGTGGTAGAAGAAAGAGAGGGGGAAGAAGGAAACAAAACTGTATCTCAGCCCCTAAGATGTCTGATAGGATTCCAGATGTCTTCTTGCAACTGCACTTATACCTACAATTTATTCTTTCCATACAGTCTATTTTCATATAAATCTGTCTCAGTTGTGAGCTTTGGCATGGATCCTCTGCTGTAACTGCTCACACTGCAGACATCTTCCAGCTCTGCTGGAATTTCTTTAACCAGAGTGCTGATGGTGAAAATTATCTTTGAGCCCAGTAGCCCAGTCAGATACACTTGCTACCATCTAAAAGTGACAAAATTCAATTTAAAAATTTTACCAGACCTACTTCATTGTTTCTGATATTTGTTCCTTGGATATAATTTTGTTCATTGTCTGTGTAAACTACACCAGTTTTACTTACTTGTTGTAAAGCACAATGTCTGGCAACCAGATGTGTTTTGCAGGTATTCTCAGCTTATTTATTCCTTCATAGTCAG
Organism: Onychostruthus taczanowskii; assembly: GCF_017590055.1. NCBI lineage: Eukaryota > Metazoa > Chordata > Aves > Passeriformes > Passeridae > Onychostruthus > Onychostruthus taczanowskii. The sequence goes on along the minus strand of NW_024498329.1, from coordinate 1,139,924 downwards.
AGGGCTTCCAAGCCAGCCGATAATCAATCCACTCCTAAGAGAAGAATTGTACAGTAGTGATGGGAGTGTCCAGACCAGCACTAACAAAACAATCATGTGATGGAGTGAGAGCAGTTGTATTTGTGGTTTGCAAGAGCCATTAGTCTGTGGGTTTGTTACCTGGTTCAGCCAGACGTTTGTAGTCATGATCTGCTCCCGTTCATTCTGCAGGGAAAAAACAGAGACAAAAACTAAAATATTTCACTTTATTGCAGTAATAAGATTTATTTATTCAGTGGGTTTTTGAGCATGATTTTGTCTAGTGTATTTCAAGACAGACATTTCTCTGAGGTACAATGACCAGTCTTGTACACATACTGATGATAAGCAGTAACCCCATAAATGTAGAATTCCAAATGCCTTTTAACAAGAACAGTTATGGCAGGAGTGAGTGGAGTTACTTGGAAACAATGACCACCACTTTGCTAAGCTGGTTTCCTCCCTCATTCCACCCCACTTCTCCACCCTTGATTTGAAACAGGAGGGACAATTGACCATCAGGGAGGCCTACATGATGTTGGGTGAGGTTGGTGTAAGGTTTGCCATGTAGTCTTTCAGCTGGCAGGCTCTGCTTCACGAACTGCTGTGTCTGGATAGCAGTCCAGAAGAGAAACTTCTCTGTAGAAGATCTGTCAGGAGGATTTCTGCAGGAAAATGAGTTAATTGTGTGATCCTGAAGATGCTTGAGATTGTTGGAGCCTGCAAGATGCCTAATTTTGTTCTGTTGGAAGAGCGAGGCTATAAAGGGATAGGGACTGAGCTGTGCTGGTCTTGGTCTTTGCCCATTCATCCACCGTGCTTAGGCTGTTGATCACCAGGGCCTCTGGAGCAAGATACCTCCCTTTTTATGCCCAGAATCAGCAGTCTGAGGAGACATTGTGCTCGTGGTGGTAGTGCAGGATATAAGGATACACGTCTGTGTGCAGATGGAGCTCCCCAGGAGAGAGCACTTAACTAAAATCATCTGGTATACATGCCATTGAATCCTGAGTGTATATGTATATACATCTAGGAGTACCTATATATATTATATCCAGTCTGCATGGGTGTATGAAACCTCAGCTATTTGTACAGTTTCCCTTACGTTCCAACAGAGTCTTTCTCATTTCCTCTTGAATTTCAGAATGTAAATTCTTTATGTCTCTAAAAGTTTGAAGCAGTCCAGTCACTAACCCTTACACAAATTCTGACAAGGGAGGCAGTCATCTGTATCTTCTCTGTCATCCAGGGAGAGCAGCAGAGTTGAAAGCCCCAGTTCAGGAAATTATTCCCACTTATATACTGGCTCTTGTTCCCACTGCAGTTTATGTTAACCTCTCTTAGTAAAGATGTGTTTATACCTCAGAATAACTGTCAAACACATACTAACCTTGTGGGTGAAAGTGTATTTTAGACCCACTGAAGTAATTGTTATTGAATATGAGGAGTTGCTTTCATGAGGATTGTTTAAACCATGTTAAGCTATTCCAGCCAGAACTGTGTATTTTTCTTTACAGCATTCCAGTGTTCTTTATTAATATGCCTGATATGTCATATGATTTGGATGTGGCTTTGTAGCTTGTTTTCAGGCCATTGAACCCCTTCAGCAGAAGATGGATTAGCATTCCACTGGTGGTGGATGGTGTGCACGTCGCTGGTGTGCACTGTCCAGGATAGGTCCTGATCTGGGGTAACTTACAGTAGCTGTACTGAAATCAGTGGAATCATTTTGAATTTTAGCTAGATGAAAGTCTGTTGGATGAAGATCTGACCCCATCCTTCAAAGCTTAGGCATAGCCTGATTTCCCCATTGTAGCTCCATTGTGAGGTATAAAACTGGTAAATTGCGTGTATGGGCTCTGCCTATTAACAGTGTTACACAAATGAGAAAAGAGCAGAGATGCAGCAATGCCAGTATAACTACTAATTAGAGTGCTGTGCAGGTAGTATTGAATGTAAAGGCATAGCCTAATTGGAACTTACCACACTGATAAGCTGTGCCAGGGAAACCTGCAGTTCTATGGATACCAACTGGGAGGAGTTGACAGCTGGTCGAATTAACTTATTGTACCTGTCAGGACTCAGCAGGTGGTTCATTAGTTTTTCTTCAGCATCTGCTGCCATGCTTCCTGTAAAGCATCACAAAACAGAATTAGAGAAGGGAGACTAAAGTCATGATGTAGGGCTCACAGAATATCTGTGCATCAGATCATCTTTGGGAAATAATGACAGCTTTTGATTTTCTAAAGGCTTGTGTGAACAGGAGGATAGGGTGCTTGCACTGATATCTGTTCTGCTGAAGCTGACTGTCTTTCACAGAGCACAGATCAAAGCAGATCCCTTTCAGGGTTTTTTGCAATAAAATGTGAAGCTCAAATAGGTAGATACTTTTGGGAATTACACTCAGAAATAGAAACTGGGAGCAAACCACCCTCTTGATAGCAGGGGAAGAATTATTCTATGATCCAAAGGGAGGGATCCAGCTGTGACTTCTCTCTTTAGTGCTATAGGAGACAGAGTTGTAGGTACACATTCAAATTTAAAGCCTCTGCTTTATGTAGAGAAAACCAGGGGATAAGCTTTAGGAGTCATAAAGGATTTTTAATGACTGGGGACTCTCTGGTAGCTAGTGATGTTTCTGTTTCAAAATTTGAAAACCCAAGGCAATATCTTAGATTTACTTCATTGGAAGCAAAACCTGATTTGTGGACTAGCACAAATACTGTAAATCTTTGCCAAAGCTGGAGTCCAGTGACTACAAAATACAGCATCTACAGGTTACTATCAAACAAGCCTGAACATTCCCTGTGGAGCAGAGCAGCTTCTGGCACAATCCCAGGGTCATTTATTCATTTATTCTGTTCTCATGTTCTTTGTGTGCTTTTTAAAGTCACCCCAGTGGACTTTCAAACCACTGTTGACCCCCTGACCATACTGGTGAGCAAGGTCCTGCTAACATCCTGCTGACAGAACCGAGCCAGAGACTCTGTGCTGGGCAGGTCTGTGCTGTGGTGCTGATTAAATCACTGTGTTAGTGGAAGCAGGCTCCAATACAATGGATAGAATACCTCTTCCATAGAAAAGGTCACCTAATTCAGCTCACCTAATTCACCTCTAGACATTGCAGAAATGAGGGTAGTGTCCTTACAGCATACATGCTTCGTTATTTCCCAGAGCAATTTCACACAGTAAAAAACACTGGACATGCAAGTATTTTAAATTTGTGGTGCATTAATTTGTTTTGGGGTTTTTTTATGTTGTAGCATATCCATGAAATCTGGGGAAAGGCAGACACCAAAAAGTCAGGATCAAATAAGCTGCCAAAATTCGTGTGCATGTCTAGAAGGTGCCACATTTCCTCGTGACCTGGGCTGCAAGTTGATAGGCTGAACAAGTCTCTCTTTAAACTTGAAATTCTTCTGAATCCAACTTGGGTTAAAAAGATACCCTAAGACCTCCTTGTTTCTGATCCAGTGAGAAAGTGAAGTGAAGTAAAAGGAAAGATTATCAAACAGAGATTTCACGTCTAAGAAAGACCAGGCTTGATTTAATTCTTGTAAGACCAGCATGGACTGTGGCCTGGTAGCCCAAATTCTTCACCTCAACTATAACACTGTTCTTCAGAATATGCTTTTCAAATACTTTCCAAGGCACTTGGATGAATGTATCTGTGTTTGTTGGGTCAGTTTGTTTTTTGATTCACACTTGCTTTGTACCTTCCTGCAAATTGTTATAAAAGCCCTATACCACGTGATATTTTAATATGACATTTGTTCTCAATGCAAGGTGCCTAATCAAAAGCTTATGCTAGAGCTATGCTGAGTCTTGCTAAGCTTCAGATTCTGGGGTGGTTTTCTTCTGTATAGCAATCAAAGAAAAGCTAAATTAGATACTGTGAAGAAAAGAGGGCTGTGTTCTAGGAATGAATCTTCTTGTGGTTATTAGGATAGGTTAGAAGTTCTGTGGTAGTTCAATAGAGAATCCTTGTTAAAGTTGTTTTATTGTGTTCTTTGGTGGAGTTTTATGTTGGGTTTGTTTGTAGTAGATTTTTTTTAGTAGACATTCCCACTGTTGCATATGTAAGTGATGTAAGCATATGACTATAATTCAAATATAAATAAATCGTCAGTGGGTTTGTTTCATTCAGTGGTCACTGAATACTGTTAGCAAAGATGTGAGTTCTTGTTTGACTTGTTAACTATGTCTTCACTGCATTGCTGCCTTTGTCTGTGGGTATTCCAGCACAGAGAGTATTTGCTAAACATGGAGTAAGGGGTAGGAACTGTAGAATATTTGCAGAAAGCTAATTCTGGATTTGCAATTAGTTTTTACTCTGAAACCTGCTTTTAGCAATCACAGTCGTCTGGTATGCAAATCCAGACATGGTGTGGGGTCTGCATCTCTGATGAGAACAGCTGAGATTTCCAAGTACTGACTGTTAATAAACTTTATGTGGATTAATGACAAACCATGACTTTAGTTATAAAAAATATTTATTCAACAATGAATACCTTTGAGAAATTATTACCTGCTCTTAGTGAAGGCATTCCTTCACTAGGGATAATCCTTTGTAAAATTCCAGCCTTTGTAACTTAGTAATAAGAAATAAAGGGACTGCTCTGTCACCTGTATCATACACCACTAGATGTCAGCCCTACACTGCCTTAAAACTTGTTAAAACCAATCTCTCCGTAAATACTGGCGAAAAATTAGTGTTTCTTGTCTAACTTTTACAGTCTTCTTTCCATTAACAATCTACATATAAACCAGATGGCAATTAATGAGAACAAAATTACCAGGCATCCAGTTTCATCTTTATGTGCATTGCGTGTGAGTAGCCAGGCTTTTGAAATGTCTCTTTTTCCTCTCAGGGTTGGAAGAAATGGAAATCCAGTTTCCCCCATAAACTGTTTTTTCCAAATGGCAGTAATCACCAGAGATGTTGCAGACGTTAGACTGATGCTTTTAGACAAATTACTTTAACAACAATGATCAAGCAGTCCTAATTTGGGAGTGGAGTATCTTTGTGTACTGAAAGCAGCAAATAAATAAAGCCCATTGGGGTGGATCCTGAGCTGGGGAAATTATTTTAGCCTCACTGAACACGCTACACGTCTGCTCTGTGACAAGGAGAGCAATCACCACGTACCTTGCAGTACACATTCCTCAGAAAGTTCGTTTTCTCTGTGGGACTATGAGCATGAAAAAAAAAAATTGCACCAAGATGCTTCCAATTTCACAGCAAAAGAAACTAAACCACAGACTTAATTCGCTCTGCTGTGGAGACTTTTCTTGTTGCATAGTCTAATTTAAATACATAAAGGGAAATAATTAGACATGCTGTCTTACACTGCTTGATTTCGGTGTAATAACAAATTCATTGGAGTGATTTCCACAGAAAAGAATAAGGAGCAAAGCTGAGAGATACAGGCAAGTTCACTGTTATTGCTGTCTACATTTCAAAATGTAACATAAGACATATTTCTAGTATTTCTCTGAACTCAGTTCTCATAATAAACATTGAAATAATATTTGTTTAGGAGTAGCACTGTAGCATGTGTTACCATTTTAATCCTTTACTCTCTCAGGCATAAGTGACATACCAAGTTCCCATCTGTATTTAGTAAAGAGCAAGTAAGAAGCAGCAATGAAGCAGTCCCATTTTCTTCTCAGAAATTACTTCATGATGTTGTTACTTCTCGACATATTCTCAAGCAAAAAGACTTTCATAGCCTCTTGAAAGAACACATACTGATTTGGAATGTTTTTTGTTCCAGTGGAAGTAGCAGTGAATTTACTGTATTTTAAAGATTTTTAATTTTTACGTTGCAATTAATGCAAATAAAAAAGGAAGCACTCAGGTGTTAGAAGTGCATAGTTTAAAAATCTAAAGTGGGCCCTCACTCTCCTTTTGTTAACAGCAGATGTTTTCTGAAGTTATCTTTCAGAGACAGAAGAAACAAAACAAGTGTGGAACAAACAGACAAAAATGGGAAGTGTGTAATCTGAGGATCTTGGTTTAGTTTCAGCCAGTTTCTCTCAGAGCACTTCAGAGGAGCCTCTCCATGGGAAGAAGCTCCCATGCTAAATGCACTATTTCATGCTGCTCTCAGGCTGTTGTGTTGGCTAAAACATACCCAAGAAATCCTGACAGACTGAGGGAAACATTCTTGTATAAAAGGCATAAATACATGGGTTTTGTAGCATATATTTACATATGACAAATTAATTTAAACTGTTTCCATTCTAATTTAAAAAATTAGGAAGTATAAACTTTGTAAAATATAGGAACTTTGTAAAATAATGGTAGAAGGATGAGATCTGTCACATTTATGGATCATGTCGTGGTTCATTTTTTCACCTTCAGCACAATATGCTGCTTTTCCTATCACAGATGATGCTGGGAGCATCTAAATGGATATTATTTAGTCATTATCATTGTCATGTCCTACAGTTATGTAATTTTATATCCAACCTATCTGTCCATATTCGTCGTAGTGCATGTGCTGATACCAAACAAGCCCAAATCAACACTAAAATAATCAATTTTATACATCCTCTTAAAGTCAGCAACCTCCCGAGGTGATGGTTACAAATTGTCTGTGAGCTCATGTCACTGCCTTGCCTCTTACCCCCAAAAGCTCTCGCTGTTCTGGAACTGTAGGAGAAAGAAAAGGTCACTTACCGTTCAGACAAAAGGAGCCCACTACAACGAGAACGAGGGGGTACATTTTCCTCGTGGCAGTAAGAAGATGTGGATTACTGTTCTTCAGCTTGGACAGCTGGCAATAGGCTCTGTTGGCAGGGATGCACAGGGAAGAGATGGAAAAGCAAACCTGAATCTTGGAGGTATGAAATGCCAGGAAAGAGACAGACAGTAGGACCTGACAGAAGCGTTCTGCAAAGTGCAATTTTCCTGAGCATAGTGGTCCCTCCCCCTTTGCAGCTGTTTAAAGAGCTTTGTGAAGAGGAAAAGCAAATAAGAAGAGTGAGCATAATGTGATAATGTTGAAAAAGAGGAAATGAAAGAGCAAGCTAAGGGACGTGATGTACAAAACACAACTGCTTAATTCTTGCTACCAGATAACATTTAAAAGGCTTTCTGATTAATGAGTGCAGTGGGTGAGAACAGCTGTGTGGGAAGAACTGGTTAAACTTTGTGCCATAAAACCTCTTAGTGTCAATAAATTATAGCCCCAGCAGAGGGTTATTTTCTGTGTAAAGAGAGAAAGTTTAGTACCTACTGCCAACCCTTTTCCACTCCAAGGCCCACACATGTGATCTCTTTAAACTAGAGCTCCAAAAACTTCTTGGGAGCACCAAGAGAGGAAGAAAAAAATTGTTGTCATTAGCACGTGATAGGATTTTTAAAAGAAAGCTAAAGCAATCTGTGGTGAAGCAGCAGTAGGGATAAAGACATTTCAGAGGAGCATTAGAGAAATTCTGTGGAATTTATCTTTTAGAGCTAAAGGGTTTAGCAGACTATAGAGTGTCATGTGTTTTGGGACTTGCTATGGGAAGATTTGTGTAGAAGGAGGAGGCAAGAAAATCTTATGTGCCCTTTGCAAGTACTGTAGGACAGGCTGAAACCCTGTGGATAGAAAAAAACCAAACCAACTTTGATCCCCTGTAACTTCTAAACTTTTCTATACATACATGTAATCAATTCTGTTTAGAGGTGCATTTATTGTATTTATGCTATGCAAATATCTCAGATGATAAAAATTTCTGTGGACTATATGGTGGAATTGATGGTTGATGACTTCTGTGTACTCAAAAAGATTTCTCAGCACACTGTTGCCTTATTGTTAAACATCCCAACATTAGTGTGCTGGGTTTGCTGCAGATCTTAGTAAGTTGAGCCTGGTATCAGGGGTAATCTGATACCAGGTTCAAGTTCCTGCCTGTTATTTTCAGTCTTTTTTTCTGCTTTCATCACTCCCTTTTCTCTCTTATTCACTATCCATTAGCTAGAATTGGTTTAAATTGGGACTGTTTAGCCTGGAGAAGAGAAGGCTCTGGGAGACCTTAATGTGGCATTTGAGTACTTAAAGGGGCTTATAAGAAAGATGAGGACAGACGTTTCAATAGGAAAAGGGATGATGGTTTTAAACTAAAAGAAGTGGATTCAGTCTAGGTATAAGGAATTCAATTTTTACAGTGAGGATGTTGAAACACTGGAACTGCTTGCCTGCAGAACTGGTGGACTGTAGAGGCCACATCCAAGGAAACTGAGTCAGACTGGACGAGGCTCTGAGCAATTTGGTCTAGTTGAAGATGTCCCTGCTCACTGCAGGACTAGATGACCTTTAAATATCCCTTCCAACTGAAATTATTCTATGATTCTAAATAGTGTGGGACCCAAGAGGGATTGTGAATGGTTTCAGTAAGACAAACAGAACAGTCACAGTGAGGAAATCTACTTGACTTAAAAAAATAGTGCAGTCCTAGTGAGTACCTGTAAATAGACTAACTGCATGAAAATATAACACTATTTCTCTGGTTTTGTCATGTTTAATCAACAGCATGTAAAAAGAGACTATAGAAAATTCTTCTTTTGCAAAGGTCAAAAACCCTAGGAGGTGTGTGCCAAGTAAAGTCTTTATCCTGAGCCTTCCACTTTGTGCTTCTCACTTCAGTGTGCTTGTCATGTACCTTGTCAGAGGCTGGTACATCAGAGACCTGGCTACACTCCTGAGCCTGCTGGGCGAGATTGTCTCTCCTCATGTACAGGGAATTGCTTTCACAGAGCTGAACCTTCAGTTCACAGGGTGTGTTTGAGCAAAGTATCAGCGTGAAGGGAAGAAAGACTGCATCTGTTTCTCTGTTGTTACATTCTGATATCTGACCTCTTTCTCCCCAAAGGCAAGCCTTCCATCTGCCAACCCAGGCTCTGTGCTTTGCAGTGCTTGTAGAAGGAACCGATGTGTGGCCCCTGGAGTCACTGTGCTTGTGCCATGTTACGCTGGCTGGTGCCTGAGAGCTGAGTAGCAGTTCAGGGTATAGCAAAACAGGCTGGGATTGCTTCTCCAAAGCAGCGGGCCCTCACAGAGCAAAAGGGTCACAGACCATGCCCTGATTGCTTGGGTTATCCTGCTGAAGCTGAGGTGGAAGGGAGGAATTACCACAGCTGGTTTTCGCACACCTTCCTTCGCCATCCACTTTCATTCATTCATTCTGACGGAGCGCTCAAGGTCTTCCTTCACCACTCGTGCTCTGCAATTGTTTTCCCCGCAGTGATGCTGCAGGATTCCATTTGTTCATTAAGCTGAGGTCCCGAAATGAAATGCCTTTTTAGCAGCCATTAGCATATGTGATACTGTGGATTTGCACGTTCTTGCACTGTGAAAGCGTGGGAATGGCGCGGCAGGGAGCCGAGCCTGGACTGCTGGGGCTGGCTGCTAGCGATGCTTTGCATGCCGTGGGGTATTAGAGCTCTCAGATGCTTGAGGAATGCAAGATGTTCAAGTGTCCCGGGAAACTGGCAGTCCCCTTCTGTGGATGTATCGTGGTGATTTCCTGCTGCTGTTTGTATTAGGGAAGAACCAGTCAGAAATGCTGGAGCTTTCAAAGTGGAAGCAACCTAGGGTAGAGTTGGCTTCCTTAACGACACAAGCACAGGTACAGGCAGTTTGCTGCAAAAATAAATGCTTCTGGGTGGAAGGGCACAGTTAGTTTCCAATAGTTGTGATGCTGAAATGAAGTTTCAGAAAACATAGAACTGACTTAATGTTGCACTAAGAGAACAGCTGTCACTTTCTGGTTGAAAATTACTACAGAAAATGTCAACTAATGGCAATTTTTTCCCCCCCTAGCCCCTTTTAGGTGTGAAGTTAATGATATCTGCCAAAGTCCTGGCTCATGTCATCAGCAGCAAGGTTTACATTGCTTTCTGTCTGGTTGAAAAATGGAACTTTTTACAGGTAACTTCTGCAAATACCCAGAGGGCTCTGCAGGTAAAATCCTGGTTTTCCCTAATCACCACTGCCTAGACGAGCTCATTAGAACAGCTGTACTGGAGCTAATATTTTGCATTTCTGGAATTTTTTTCATTACAAGTGCACTTCCTGTCCTGTTAGAGAAGTGGGATGCCTCAGTCATTCTGGTGCTACTGTTTTTGGGTTAAATTGTACTGCTGCAGCTTCATTTCACAGTGCTGTAGTGTAGCCCAATTTAAAATCTGCAAGGCAAAACAAAACTGTGGTACTGTAGTTCCAGTAACTGTCAGCTGGACGAGCTTAGGAGGCCCTCACAACTGTTAGTAGAAATTAGTGGGAAGGGCAAGGATATGTGGAACATTTAGTCTTCTGTAATTGAAAGCTTTGGAATTTAGTGAGCTTTTTTTTTGATTACTAGATGCTTTATACTGGAGAACTAGTTTTCATCTAGAGGCTTACCCTACAGTGATGGACTGTGTCTATGTGGGTAATTGTGTCATAAATTCTGTTTCCTACAGCATTTCTGTAGATGCATTTGCCTTCCCAGATGGGTTCTAACCATTTTGTACAGGTATTTGTAATAAGCTGTCTTCAGGCAAGGCAAAACACCATCAAGCTTTTGCAAAGGGCAGTGCAAAACCGCTGTGGATGATACCAAATTATCAGGAAATAACACTCCTTAAGGCTTTCAGATGATGATACTATATGTTATCCCATCAGAATGTGCTCCAAAACCCCTAAAATGTTCCAGATAATTGCCACTCATAATACTGGGACAATGTTACTAACAGGAATGACTAGGTTGCAATGGATGCAAGTCCAGCTTTCATGGTTAAAATGCAAATTATTATGGATAAATGAAAAGCCACCTTTCTGCTCTGGAATATGACTGATGGCAGACAAAGTCACTCCTGAAAACCAGTGCTTTCCTCTTCTGGTTAATTTTGGAAGTGGTTACCATGTACTTGTGAGCTACAAGTGTGTTATGTTTGTAGAGTACATAGGCAATAATATTAAGCCTCTATCACTCACTGATTACCTTCACCATCTTTAACCTTTGAAGTGCCCAAGTGCAACAAGTCCAGAGAGCTCTCCAAAGCAGTGCAGAAGCATCAGCTGGAGGTGGTTATGCTATTTTGGAGCTGATATTCTTAATTTTATTAGTCTTCTTTTGCTTCCTCTTACTTGCTTTGAGATTACTGCAGGAAAACCTGCTGAGTGTCCAATATATGGCTGGCCAAGAGTCATGCATCCTTTGAAAACATTGGAAATGAAGCTGTAGCCTTTCTCACAATGCCTGCATTTTGTATGGAGTTAAAAGGGGCTAAATATTTGCACATCCTTGGCAATATCAGTGTGTTCCATATACAGCATACACATTTTTGCATGTTCTTACTTTCTGAAGTAAAAACTCTAAATGTAGATTCCAGGAGTAGGAAACAATTTCTTAAGTTTATCTTAAGAAATTGCTACATTATCCTAAATAAGAAACTGTGCTTGTTTAATTGCCAAATCAGTGTAATTGCTGTGCAGTTTCCATCTTAGGTGTAACCACAGACTGTATTACATCTCTTGGAAGGTCCATTTATAAGTTTTTAGTATTCACAATGTTTTCTAGATTGAGTAGAATTGCCCCTTTTACTCCTCCTCAATTTCTTTATCATCAAAGCCTAAGAATCAGTTACTCAGGATTTATTTCCAGCTTTTTCAGTATTTACACCTTTCTACTGAAATATGTGGAAAGTCCTATAGCAAAAACCTGCAGCAAAAAACTATTTACCATGGGTGTCAAAAACCTGTAATGCATATAACATTGCTGTGAAATGGAACATCATTATCCCAAGAGAAAAGATTAAGCAGTCTGTGCTAAGACAAATGCACAGTCACCTATGCAGATTGAGATTTTAGTACCATTTACTGCTGTGTTTTCTGCAGTAGTTGGTAACCTATTGAGAAAAGCTCTACTGTCTACCAAAAGTAAATGCTATGAATAAATCAAACATGATCTTTTCAAGCTGTTGTGAATTTATTGTTGCAGGGCCAGACCTGCACATCTGCTTGAACTGTAGAGTGATGTGAGTTTTATCCATGAGGTTGGCAAATTTTGTACTGGCCAGACTTGTATTAGAAGGGTTACTTTTTTGGCAGAAAAATTATTTTCCTTCTCAAGAGGCCTCTCTGTGCTGCAGGACGTTAATAGCAATAGATAAGTACATACCTGGTCATCTGGAAAAGCCAGCAGTGCTGTGGTGCAGAACACATCCACTGCAAAATTGTGAAGAGTTTCACTTGAATTCTAACCACTGCTCTTCAGTGAGACAGAGCTGCCCACTGCTACCTCCTTCCTTGCTTTCATGTTGGGCCCATGCCAGGGTAGTAATGGCTCTTCTGTACACTGGGCTCTTAGGATAAGACTTGGGCATTTGTGGATTAATCTTCTGTTACTGAGATCACTTGTGTGCCAGGAAAAAAAAAACCAACAAACTCTCAACTCTTTGCGGCACAGTGCAAAGGTTTCTCTCTTGCACCCATGGTGGAGGGAATCATAACTTCTGTATCTGCATATCCCTTCAAATGGAGAAGGAGGAGAAGACTGAAGGACAACTGTACTGTTTGAGCTTGACCATTTTATTTAGAACTGCTACATTTCTAAATGAGAAAATAGAAAAAGAGGGCTTTAGGATACAAGACTGAGAGCCAAAAGACATGGACTTGTTCTCAGCTCTACCACTAGTCTCTGGGGCTGTGTTTAGATAAGTACCATCCTTGCTCAGTGCTTCATTGTCCCCAGGTGTAAAGCAAAGATAAGGATTTCCAAAGAATTAACTAATGTTTGTAAAGGGCTTGGATGGCAAGGAATGAAAAAGAATCATGAAAACACAGGGAAGCTGTGTAGTAATTTGGCTTTCACAAAGAGGCTTTTGCTTTCCTTAACAAGCAAATGAAATGACCCCCTCCCCTCATACCTGCTTGGTGCTCCCTGGGTCCCCTCCCCTGCCCCTCTGCCCAGGTAAAAGGGAAGCACACCACGCGGTCGGGAGTGCTCTTGGAGCTGTTGCAGGATTCAGAGGCCGTGCCACCAAAATAAAAACTCTGGATTAAAAACTCTCCATCGGGACCCGCTCCTTTCTTCACCTCGCCTCAAAGGTTCCTCCAGCTCAGGGAGGCAGAGCAGTGACCCCCTCACAGCGAGCCCCAGCCGCAGGCCCTGGAGCTCGGGGCACGCCCGGGCTGTCCCCACGTGCCCAGTGCGAGCACAGGCACCGAACAGCGTCCCTGGGGAGGAAGGAGCACGGGGCCGCTGTTCGGTCAGCAGCTGGAACCAGACACACCAAGGCAGTCCCGATCGGTAATATTGGTAAAATCCAATAGGCTTGTCTGTCATGAAGTTAATTTGGTGTCTCTAAACTGATTAATTAAATATGTTAAATGTAAAGAAATGCAGCTGGGACAGATTAGCAGGGCATGTGGTTCTGTGGGAGGCCATTGTACATAAAATATGGCAGGCCATTATACAGAAAATTTTCAGTATGAGAGACTGTCCTCAGGGTCACTTGAAAGTGTTTGGGTACAAGTCAGATTGTTCCTGCTGCACTGCAGAGAAGGATGCAACTGAAAACACTGGTGGGAAAGGTCTTGCAGCTGGAGAGGCAGGTACAGCCTCTTTTTGCCTAGAGAGAAGCTTCAAAAATAATTCTTTAAATGTAGGGCTTTTGTACCTTCTCAGTTTGGGAAGCAGCAGGCACTGGGAGCACTAGAGGCCAGAGGTCTGATACCAGAGCAGATAGCTGGGAGATGGAGCTCTGTGTTGGATGCAGAGGGTAGTGGTGCAGAGCTGGAGAGGAAGTGTCAGCGGGATCTTTTTTAGCCCTGTGCACAGCCAGGCCCAGGGCAGGAGCAGGGAGTGCTGCCAGACACTGATGGCAAGCACGGAGCTGGCCACGAGGAAGGCAGCCCTCAAGCGATCCGCGGAATACACAGACTGCATAACCTCATGTAGTATGAAGTGTGTGTGTGTGCCAGCGCCCGGCACAAGCGAGATAGCTCTCGTGAAAACTTGTGCCCCGAGCCTCGGTGTGACCCACATCTTTATTCACAGAGGTGTTCCATAGGCGATACATTGCACAGCCTCGGCGTGCACAGTCAACCCCTGGCCCCGCCTGTCCTCTCCTGGCGTGCTAAATAGGTCCACGCCCTTCTGGGCTTGAGTGGTTCGCTGTGGTGGTCGCACGGGGGTCTTTCGGTGGTCTCTGAGGCTGAAGATTGTGGTCTTCATCATGATTGAACTTTTAAACTTTTCCTCTTCACGCGTGAGCTTTTGGTCCTTTGGTGCTTATCTGAGTCCGTCTGTCAGTCTTGATGAGCTTGGAGACAGAGGAGCCCCTTTGTCTGGGTTCTTTGCATCCCTTGGTCTCCTCCGGTACTGTTCTTTATGCAAGAAGCTTCAGAAATTTACATTTCCTATGCCCTTTGTACCATGGCGGAGGTTTCTTAAGAAAAAGGTTAAAATTCAACACGTCACGCTGGCAGCAGCGCTGACGTGCAGGAGCAACAGCAGATGGCAAGCAAGAGCTTGGCTGCTGGTGCATACAGGGCAGTAATGGAAGGGTAATAAAGGGATATTATGCAGGATAATGAAGCAATTCCCAGGTCCTGGATTTGAAAATTCAGTATTTCTATCTCAAGTAACAAAAAAATTTATAAAGTCATATGTCTGACAATGTGTTGGATTTTTTTTTTGTGGTTGTATCACTTGATCTAGTAAAAGATCCTATTACTGCCTGCAAACTTTGCAATGTATAGAGCTTGTGAACCTGTCATGTAACCACTAGCATTTCCTCTACTCTTCTTTCAACTTTGGTATACCAAGAAAAATTAAAAGAATAGGGAGCCATTTAGAAAAACACTCTAATTGCACATTCATTATTTTTCAAAGCTCAAAATAGAGCTCCTTAGTTTGCTAGGTAATACCACATCAATATACATTTAATGGAGAGACGAGAGCTCCTTAGTTTGCTAGGTAATACCTCTGTCTCTGAGTATTACACATCAATATACATTTAATGGAGATACATGAGTATCTAAACACAGGCACTTCTAATTGATGGGGTTTTTTTGTAATTTAGAGCAAGAATCCAAACTAAATTTTTAAGTATGTAAACCTTTTGACGCTCCATCAGTGTCCCAAATGAAAGGTTTTTTCTTTTGCCTTACCCATCATACCACAGCAGAATTTGTTATTTCCAAGTCAAAGGAAGCAGTTCCTTCTGTCTCTTCACATTTGGCTTTTGGGAGTTTCTTTAATGCCTCTGGTTCTATCATCTGCACTGTGTGGAAAGCAGTAATTTGTGCTGACATCATCTAACTGCCCTGAAGAAAAAATATGTTGCATATCACCAAGGAAAGGGAAAAATTTATCCATAATTTAGGGCAGTAATGGGGTTTAATTCACAAAGTCTCATAGCATCTCACATACTGACAGATTCTACTATCATTAGTGACGTCTTGGGATGCTGTTGTATGGATTTAATCAGTTATGACTGAAAGGAAATCATTACGAGGGCCTCTGTTTTGTAACCACTTCTGGGCATTATTATCCTTTGTGGCAGTTGTGCTTATGAGAACTCAGGAGACGTTTATTTTTCCAAGCAAGGAAACCCACGCAAATTGTTGATATTTGAGGGGGTTGGCGGCAGTGAGGTGCTGATGCTGAATAAAAAATTGGCTCCTCCTCTCCAGCCGCAAACTCCCGTGACAGCCCAGACTGATGGGTGGACATTTGTTGGTTATTTGTAGTTCTTACCTGGCAGGGCTGTGCTGATGGCCCTGGCACAGCACACCAGCATGCCAGGCAGGCAGCTGCAGAGCTCACCCGGGCAGCTCTGCCCAGCAGCATCTGTGACCTTACACGTACCTCATTGCTGCTGGGGTTTTTCTCAGTGGAGGGAAATCATGCTATGTGACATACAAGGCAATATGTTGCCTGTAGTTTAAGAAACTATGTTTCTGTTTGAAGAGATGAGGCACCTGATTAAGTAGTAAAACATTTGATTCAGCTGGTAATAGATATGACTCACTGCGTCATTTATTTGTTTCCTAAGTAGTCATAGAAAGTGATTAACAAAGCGTCTGGCTTACTACATGTTCTGGTTTTCTTTTTTTTAATCCTGTATAATTAACTTATGTATGTCTGTGTGATTCCTCCCTAGCAGTCCATAAAATCTCTGCCAAATTTGGTTTGTGACATGTCTGTCCCAGTGTGTGGTCAAAAACAATAGTGGCCCTGTTCTCACACACAGCTCAACAGCAGTCACTCTGAATGTGGCCACGAGCTAAATATAAACATGGGATACACTTGCTTGTCAGTAAAGGTGGTGTATTTTTAGAATTCAACTGGAACCTTACAATTTCTTATGTGTTATTGAGAGGCTTCAGGGACGACTGTGTCTTCCACAGCCAAAAACCTATTTTGAGTTCTACCCAGTCCAATCTGTATTCCATCTGCTCCTTATTTCTGTCAGTCTGAAGCATGCCAGCATGCAAGGGGACAGAAGCCATCCTGTTTTGACTAGGCTAGAACCGTGTCTGTAATATTCCTGTTACAGTCCCATTTGAGGCAGTAGGAGTAATTGATTTAGTGCGACTGGCACAAAACCAGACAGATCAGGTCAGACCAACACTGAACTAATTTTGTGAGGATTTTTCTTGCTGAAAATGTTTTTAAAATATTTTGTGTTGTCATCATACCAATCAAAACGTCCTGGTTTTGAATAAGTTGTAAATATTGCAGACACTGAACTGGAGATACCCTGAGGTGAAATGCTTCTAGTCTCTGATTGCCACTGATTTTCTTTTCCAGAGTTTTAAAAATATACTGACATTCCTCTTTGTAAAATTATTTTCATTTAAATGGCCACTTTGCACTGGGAGCAGGAAGATGCTTGGTTTGAAGCATGTGCACACATTTGACATTCTGAGCTAGGTTGGGTATTTCTGCCTCCCCCTACCTTGTGTTTGACAGATGTGTCCTGACTTCTTATGCTTTATGTGACTCTTTTCTGCCTAAATACCATTTTGTTAAGATTTCAGTTAGTTCTAAGAGCAATTAATTTTTGTAACAGCTGTCAGTGAGGAATTACTTTTCACCTGAAGACAGCTGCTGAATGTGAACACCTGAGAGAAAGCTGAATCCATGGTCATTGGAGCTGAGAAGTTTGTCCAAAGGAGGACACTCCTCCTGGCCCTCCTGGTGACCTGAGTTCTTTTATCCCTGCACTTGGATAGGATTATGTCCTTGAGGCTGCTGGCATTGAAACACAGAGGTAAAGAAGTCTTAGAATGTGACATGAAAGGGGTTGGAAGTCAAGGTGTTGGAAAACAGCTTCTTCAGGGCTCAGTTACGTGGCTGAGGAAGGGGGACAAACTGCTCAGAGAGCTTATAATGATTGATTTCTTTATAAAGGCTAAATGTGTTGGGACAAAGAAATTTAAATTGCTGTTTGTTAAAGACTTATTATCATCCCTTAGTACATGGGAATGTCTAATAAGAGGCCACAGGCCTTTCATAGTGTCTTTAGCCACATCAAGGGAAAATAGCTTTGATAAAGTGTATCATCCCAAGATTCAAAAACTTCTCTTTCAGATGAATCCCTTGTGTTTTGCCTAATTCTCACAAGAAAAAACTCTTTTTTGGCATGTAAAATTTATGATCCACTTATAATCAAACTGTCTTGCGTTTCTCTGAGCCTAGTAGTTCTTTCAGGGTTGGGCTGCCAACACTGGGATCAGGGAGGCTGCAGAAAGGGAGTGATTGGCACAGGAGAGCAGAAATGTGTGGATTATGAAGATATGAATATCTGTGCTAGGAATGAAATTGGATTTTCAAGTGAACAGAATTTCACCACTGCTCTCAAAGCAGATCTCTAGGGGTTTGTTAGCTGGAGCCGAGGGGAGAGAGAGGAAGGAGCTGTTCATTAGTGCACAAGGCTTGCAAGAGGTGACTTTGGGAAACTCCTATTGTACAGAACACTCTCTGCTTCCAGAGGAATCAGAGGAATTGTTCCAGATTTTCTGTGACCAGCTGGGTCCCTTGGTAAAACGGTTTCAGTGAAGGGTGATGATGAGGGAGCACAGAATATGTGCATGCCGTGTATTAGCTTTTCTTTTTTTCTCTCCTTCCAGTCCTCTCTGTCTGACTGAAGTCAGCTGCTGTGTGGTGAGTAGGAGGAAATCTCACATCCCCCAGCTTTCCCAAGTTCTGCCTCTGCCAGCTTGTGTTCAAAGGACTCTCCTGATGTCTTCCCTCCCACTACCCATCCCCTGTCTGAGCGGGCTCCCTTGCCAGGGACACCTCCAAAGCTGCAGCAGTAGCATTGATCTAAGCACGCACACCATTGGTGTGGAGTGCTGCTGGCTTTAAACCAAGAGCCATGCTGTTTATATTCCAATTATACTCTCCACAGCACAGCTGTGCTGGAAATGTCAGTGCAGCCCGTTTGTCCTGGCTCTTGTATCGTGTTTGTGCAGAGGGGAGCATGAATGTGAGCCTGCAGGAAACTGCAGATCCCACAGGTCTTTTTCTGCCTTACGCTTTGCCAAGCAATTATTGAGGTTTATGTTGGCTTCAGTGCTTTTAAAAAAAATTATCTTCAGGGTGTTTCATATTACCTTATTGTGTACACTTCGAAAAGACTTCAATTAAAGCAGATTAGTATTGTATTATTATGATTTGTACAGGCTGTTTTCAGACAGCTCCAATAAAAAGAGATGGAATCTCATAGAAGAGAGATTCCAGAGGATAAACAACTCCCAGCTGGAAAAGCTATGCCTGGTGCTTCACTTTACATTGCAGTCCTCACAAAAGATAGCTTTGAACTAACTAGAAACCATACTCCAAAACTAGAGATACTCTGGAGTGAATCTGTGTGAATGTGCTGGAAAGGATGCTGTGCTTTTAAATCCACTTGAAGGGCTGCTGGGCCACCTGCTCGTGGCCATGCTGCCATCAGGGGCACTTCGAGAGACAGGTTAGATGTGCAGAGACATCTAAACCAGAAGTAGAGAAGATTCAGAGCTTGTGCTCAGAGCCCTGCAATGCCAGGTCAGACAGGTGTCTGAGGAGACAGGTTCCACCACACTGCAGGCAGCCAGCTTGTCAAGACAAGAAGGACAAGTGTCTCTTGTGTAGGTGAGAGCTGGAAGCACTGACTGGATACCAGAATGCCTGGGGGATGTCTGTGTGTACCCATGGGAGAATCCTTTGTCCATTGTCTGCCAACTCTTCAAATTATCTGAAAATTTACACTCTGCTTTGGCTAAGGTCATGCAAAGAATTAAGGCTCTCTGGCCCCCACAGTAGGTGATGGGGGTTTTATGTAGAGTAAGCAAAGTATTTTATTTGGAGTTAGCACCCAACTACATACAGTGGTATGTTGTGTCATAATTTAAGCAGCTTCTACTGCCTAAAAACACCAAGAAAGCCCAGAAACTCTGGTACCCAGCCTTATTCTCTTTCTTGGGTCATTCAGGAATTGTTTGAAGTCATGGGTAGGTCTGACCCAGGAATTTCGGAACTGGCTGAAAATGGAGTCTGGTTTGCAAGGCTGTTTCTAGTACAGGTCCCCTGATTAATCAAGAGAAGTATATTGGGATTTCTCTCTGCTGGTGGTTGCCTGTCTGCAGAGATACTGAAGTGGTTCGAAACCTTGCCCTTCTGGTGAGCACAGCTTTAGTCAGCTGTGAAGTTCCAAAGCGCCTGGGGCCAACTGGGCAGGAATGTGACAAGGAATAAGCTCTTGCTTTACCAGGAATACAAAGCATGAAGTCACTACCCACAGGAGTTAAGGAGACGGGCTTTTCCTTGTTTTCTTAGCTTTTTACTCATAGCATGTTTTTTCATATTAGGATGGTAGTAACTTTCCCAACCCTTCTAATTTTGCTCCTTTAAATCTCTCACAATTTGTTAATCCCAGTGTTTTTGTGAATTAACTATTCACACGACCTCTTTTACTGTTGAGTTTCTAAGATATTTTTTCCTTCTCTAACTTGACTCTTTACACCCTCTTACTCCTTCCTTGCCTTTACCCACCTCCTCCTCTTTTGCTTAACACATCAGCTGCTTCTTCCAATTTTATCACAGCACTGGGGGACCAGCAAGTTGGCAAATGCATGAAACCACTTCACTGATGGTTCTTGCTATGTTTGCCAGTACTCAGCTGGAGAACTAAGTGCTGGTAAGCCAGATACAGCCTAATTTCATTGAACTTTGTATTACTGAGAGGCCCAAACCACCACTGATGCTTTCTGTGCATCAGCTGGCTCCTTTCTGTTGTGGCTCTGAGAGCAGCACTCGAGCTGGTTTTGTGCACATTGGGTAGACAGGTGGAACTAAGGGTGGTCATCTGTCATGTCCTGCTGGCACAGAATTACAGGGAAATGTTCTGTGGGAGCTTTTCCCTTTTATGACTTGCCTGCAGATTTACAAGTGCTTTTGTAAAGGAGGAAGGAGGCTGGCTTCAGAAAGCAGCAGGTGCAGCAACTGGTAGTTTTCCACATGAGGAAGGCTGAATTTTACTTTGCTTTATTATCAGTGATTTCTTCCTCCTCTGAGATTAGTGATGCCATTTCTGCAGACCCAGGTCCTAACCTGTGTACAATCAGCGTCACTTTAATCAGGTGGGATGAAAACTGTGTGCTTTAAGCCTGGCAATAAGATATTAGAATTCCTAGTTACTGACTCAGTACTTACTGCTCAGTATTTAAATACTCACTATTTATATTGGTTTAAATGATTTAAAAAAGAGAAGTCACGTGTTTAATTTTTACTTCTCTCACCACTTAGAGAACCCTTTGGGTCCATCACTAGGTTCTGGCAGGGGGAATTTTCTGGTGACTACAGCATAGCAATTGTTGATTACTTTTGTCAGGCAAACAACAAATATCCCAGCTCCTAAGCTGCTGAGCCCAGGCCAGCTGTGTGTTCTTCTAGAGAGATTGCTGTTCCTGTACAGCTCGGAATTGAGCTGGTTCCTTGGGTTATGTGCTTCTGGGGGAGGCATGTAATGAACTTCTCCTGTTTGGCTCATGAGTGTGCACATTATTTTGGGGATTTTTTTTTTTATTTTTAATCTGGCAGCAATTAAAAAATCAATGTAATCTACCATATTAAAGGATGATTAACTGGCTAGGTTTTATTTTTGATAATTTACTTAATAAGTCATCTAATTTGCAGGAAGATGGTAGCAACCAAAATGTGAGATGGTTCTTAATGATTTTTTTCTATATCCAGGAGTTTTGTCCTAGAAGCATAAAAATTCTTTATAACTGAATGCAACAGAGAATAGAGTTGGTTCAGATGGTTCCTTGGTCTTCCATCAGGAGCACTTGGAGTAAGCCTGAGCCTTGCTGAAATCACTGGAGCGGGCAACCAGCAGTCAGGAAGGAGAGCCATGGAAAGAGATCTTGGTTTTGCCCAAGATGTAGGTTTGTGTGTGATGTTTCCTATGGTTCCCCTCAGGACTCTTCTTTCTGCATGGAGAGTTCAGCAGGTGGACTGGCTCTGTGGCACACAGAGCTCTGTACCTGCTTTGTCTAGGTTGGATCCATTCCTCTCCACAATTTCTGTGTGCTTGAACAAGTCCCTCAGCTTCTCTCTGCTTCCTCACTGGGATGCTGAGAAGATAAGTGACTCAAAACGCTGGAGGCTGCTAAATCCTCTGTTAACAGGGATCATATACATGCACTATATAATGTCTTAATGTGAATTTTACCCATTCAGCTTGATCCATGTGCCAGATGAGCTTCACTTCGCCCAGGATATTCCATTGCTTTAGAATTGTTTCTAAAAATTGCTCTGGTGTTGTCTGCTTTAGGCTAGGTTTATGCAAACAACACTTTCTTAAGACCAAAAAGAGCTATTTGCAGCAGCTTGAATAGCAAACCAATGGGGTAAAAACGAAGATGTTTTGTATTTGAGGAGAATGGAAATTCCAAATCCCAGTCCCACTAGGTTTATTGACAGAAGGTTTTGCCATCCTTTCCTGAACCTATTCTGTCAGGGTGTGATTGTTTTCTAGCAGAAAAATTCACAAATACAGGCAGAGGAATGGAAAAAGAAGTCTAAATTCTGGACAGTATACTTTTCAATTATAATTTTGCATGCCTGCTTTGGTAAAGGCCAATTATTTTGCTCTATATGATTGAGCTAAACTGACAGAAAAGAGAGATAATGAATTCTAGTAAGGTTAAAATACCCAGAAAGTTACAGTATACAGAGCATGAAAAGTGCATCTATGCATAGAAGCTCCTGAGCCTGAATCTTCATGCAGTCAGCCTCTTAGTAGGTCAATTAGCACCTTTACTCTATTTGGGCCATAATAATCAACTGGTCTCCACAGAAATTGGAAGTGACATTCACTCCATGTCCCCTTCAGACATTTATGAGTTCATTACCAGCGTAATAAGGCAGCAGATCTCACACTGAGCATCATGACCTCAGAGTAATACCTAGATGCAAACATTTTGGCAAATAGTTACTGATTTCAGACTTAGGAAAAGAGGACATTTTAGATTCCACTCCTTTCTTCTGTGCTTGAAAGGCTTGTGTAGGTGGGTACAGCAGGGATCTGGTGAGACCTCCTCGGTCTGAGCAGGGGCATTCAGCACCTGAATTCCCAGGCTGTCTCCTTTGGAGGTGGAGCTGCATAGGAAGTCTGGACAAGACCATCATTTTGTTTATCCAGGTCACTGGAAATATGTTTTGAGGCCTCCCTTGTTGGGTTTGGCATCACCCACTGTCTTTATTTTAAGGTCTGAGAGACGTGTGTAGTAAAAGACACGCTCTGGCTTTTTATCAGCCAAAGGTTATTCTTGGGGAGTACAGAGAAATACATGAGCCTGTTGTGTACACTGGAGAGTGAGGTGGCTGGGGAAGTTACCTTGGTTTTACTTAGGCAGTTCTTGGCAAGGGCTAGGTAAGCATGAATTATAGCTGAAAATGAGTCCAGCCGTGCTTCTAGGGAAGGGGTGGTTGGGTTTCTTCTCAGTACTTCCCATGTTCTAACAGGACAAAGTCAGGGAAGCCTTTCTGGGCTTGTACATGCTCCAAGCACCCCTCCTTGTTAGACTCTTCTCTATTTCTCCTGCCAGCTGGCACAGCATTTTAAAGCCATCACCATGCTGCACTTGGAGCAGAATTATCTCTGCTGTAGTTTCCCTGAGGTCAGTGAAAATATGAGACTGAATTTCTGCAAATGGATTTTCTGTCCAATCTGCCTGTATTCGTTTCTTCCTCTTGCCTTTGTCCGTGAGCTCACTCAAAACCAGCATGGTTAAGTTGGGAGTATTCTGGGACACTGGATTTGTGCAGCAGATGCCATGGAAGGCACTTAAGGCTGGATAGATTGTTTTCTCTAACCAGTGTGTACATTTAGTACTAGGTTAAATCCTTTTGGATTAGTGAAGTGAGAGAAAAATAGACTATTTCTAGAGGGAATTTTCCTTCCATGCCCCTGATTTTTGTGTATTTACAATATTGCTCTGAACTGGAATCACTATTTGGTACACTTGATATTTTCAATCTATTCCAATTATTAAGATTTGAAGTAGCATCCCAAAAAAGTGCTGATTCCTTCAGGATGACACTGAGGAGTCAGCCCAGCACTTTGTCACAGCTCTGTTGGCCAGCATGCTAAGGGCTATTTATATCTTTCCCAAGTCCTGGCTGGAGAAGAAATACAGCAGGCTGGAATCTGCAGACAAACCTCACATGAGCCCTGGCATTCTCATTCACATGATGTGTGTCCTGTAATTGCAGACAAATCAGCAGACATTCCCAAAAACAGTTCTGTAACACTCATTCAGAGGTTTCTGCCTTTCCCCTTAGGAAAAATCTTGTTCTTTTGCAAGAACTAAGGACACATCAAAGGTCCAAATGTACACTGGGCTTGAGACCAGTTCTACCTTTGCAAAAAAGAGTTTATTCTGAAATGTAGGATTGGTTCCTGGCTAACAGGGATAAGGAGTATCAGTATGGAGCATCAGGCAAAGTCTCTTGCATTACCTTTTTCCATATCAGTAAAATTCCAGGAGAACTACAACAATTGCTATACATTTCTGATTTTTTTTTTAACAGAAAGAAATACTGCTAATGAGTAATGAGATACAGGCTTGTGAGTTTACTTTGCTGAGAGTTTATTTAGCTTATTTATTTAGCTCTCCTCTCTATTTCTCCTGCTTTTCTAAACAGTTCTGACATGGTTCGATTTGCTGACAGGGGCTTCAGCTGAGCTCTGGTGTGGGCACTGTACGACATCCTGCATGAGCTGCAGGACCAGGAGTGAGTGTGTCCTGCCAAGCTCAGTTCAGCTGAGGCTGGAAGCAGTGTACAAGCAACGGATTTTGCTTTTACACTGAAAAAGAGAGCAAAGAAAGTCGGGTTTGTATCACGCTTCACTGCTTGCTCTCAGCTGAGACACAGCTCAGGCTCTCATTTCACAGCTGCAGGGTGAGCACAGAAACAACAGCTCCTACAGGAAGGAGCAGAGAAACGTAAAATGTTAGGCCAGAAGCTGTTGTGTCCAGAGACATGGACTGAAATCTCCAAAGAATATCATCCATCTCTGCTCTTTACTCCACACACTCAAATAGACCCATATGTGCATGTGCACTCACTGGGAGCCTTGATGCATGAATAAAAGGAAAAAAATCAATGTGTTGTGCACATTAGGAAGATAATGATGGGTTATACCTCTTGTCCTGGGATCAGCTCTCTAGTGTGTAGTGAGCATAGCTGTTTCTAATGCTTTAGAGCAGTGAAAGCTATTAATATTTAAATATACATGTCTTTTCTGTTCCAATTTTGCTGAAGGTGTGCTGTTATAGATCATGCTATCCAAGAGACCAGTAAGAAAATAGACACAGTGAGTGTCACATTGATTTTTTTTTAAATTCAGTTTCTTTCAGTCTTTCTTATCCCAGCATTGCTGGTAGAACTGCAGTGCTGTCCTTGTAAAAATTCTGGGATGGAAGAACTGACACCAAGAAAAGGAATTGATATCAAATAATGTCATCTCTCTGTCTGTTGCCTGTTTGCCAGAACTCCCTACTGTCCAGATTGGAAATTTCATTTCTGCATAGCAAATGCAGAATCAAAGCTAAGGGGCTTTGAAAGTACATCCTCATGGATTTGGGCTCCTGCCTTGCTCTAATAATAGGTTTATTTAAGAAGTCACTGCTGATCTCAGGATGTTTGGGACTTGCAGGACATTGAATGAAAAGTCAATGAATAATGGGCCTAGACAATCACTCTGCAAATGTGTTTAGGTATTCAAACACTGTCCACTTGAAGACAATGGAAAGTGTGGCAAAAATGAATGGTGTCTGGCCCTGCAGGGGTGTTTGCCCAGGCTGTAGGTAAGTCCATGAGCCCATTTATAACCACCACTAAAAAATAGATACCAAAATGAGTGACAGGCACTATTTTGCTTGTAGTGATCTGTAGCAGTACTGTCATAATGGGGAGGACTGTCTGTGCACTATAGGTCTTACCACCCTTCATAAATACAGAAACTGATGAAGAAACTCAAGTGACTCACTCCAAACTCTGAAATGTACAAATACCACCAGTGATTTCATTTATGGAGGACAAGAGCTGGCTCTTAGGAGTAAGCACATTAGTTTTGTGTGGTGTGAGATGAAGGAGCAGGCAGGAGGTTAAGGAATTGGAAGGTTTTGTCTGTCAGTTCCCAAGGCAGAGCAGGGCACACACAGCAGAAGAGGAGTCACTGCACAGGAGGGACCTGCTATGGGCTTTCCATGTGTGGAAGCCTTGTAGTGTCTCCAGGGGCAGTGGATGAAGACACTACATTTAAAACCTGATCTAAAGATCACAGAAATCAACATAAAGATTGTACTTGCCTTCAGTTCTTTCCTCTTATGCAGAAATAGAGATTTCTCAGCAGTACCAATAAACTGAGGGGATGTAGTCCTGGATAACTGCACCTGGACAATTGTCCATACTGGCCTTCTGTGTCTGAAACCCTCTTCAGCAGTGTTACCTCTGCTGGGTTGAGGCACTACTTGGGCTTTCTTGGCCGTGTATGAGTTCCCAAGGGGATGATGTGACTGTTGTGCTGCCTCCTCATGCCAGCTCAGTCCTGTCACATCCCTGTAGCCACCCCATGACTGTGTGGCAAGGGTGCAGCAGCTGGGAGGGATGCTCAGCAAACACTGCTTACTCTGCTGCTGTACCCATGCAGGGAAACTAATTTGCTTCATCCTGAACTGAATTATTTGCTCTTTACACGATAACTGATTATTCTCCTTGAATCATCAGGTTTTTTAAACTTTGGGTTTACAGACAACTTCTTAAATGCCAGAACTTGCAGATACTGAAAAGCAAAGGTTTCAGTATTTATTAGTTCTTCTGCCACCTTTGTGTTGTGCCAGCCTGGAAGGTGTTCTCTCTGGAGCAGCCTTAGTCCACTTCAGCACATCTCCTTTGGTGTGCTGTGCAGCCGTGGGGCAGGGAGGGGCTGGGCAGGGCACATCCCTGGGGACACTCAGGTGCAGGGGATTGCTGGCTCCTGCTTTCTGTGAGGAGCAGCGATAGCTGCTCAGCAATTTTGGCATCATGGTTCAGCTCTGTGCAGGGAGTTGAAAATAAATAAAGAAATAATTTATATTATTTCTTTTTAAACATAATCTTTTTAAACATATCTTATAAAATCTTTTTAAGCATAATCTTTTTAAACACAATCCCACCAAAAATGTGAACAGGGAAAGGTGACTGGTGATTAGAACATGGATAAGAACAATCGTGCTTGAGCAAACAAAGGTCCTGGCATCCAAATTCCTGATTTCTGCTGATGGTTTGGTAATACACAGAATGCTTGGAGAAAAATAGAAGAAACAGATTAATGACCAAAACTCAGAGACTTGCTAAGAAAAACTCATGTTTTTCTCTTTATGTATATCTTCTTTTTAGGAATTCCAGACATATCTGCCTTTTTACTGCCTGTGAGTATCAAACATTTTCATAAACCATTCCCAATGACTCTCATATTACTTTATTTAGGGATGGTGAGTATTCTATTCAGAAGTATATTTAGTTAGCACTGCTTTACCCGTGTGTGTATTACAGTGTTTTAAGACTATTGAATTTGAATGCTTCTTCACCATTCTTTCTGTAGCTCCTTGCAGTCACATTTAGATTTAATTGCCTGAAATAATTTTCTATCTTTACCAAACCAATCAAGCAAGTTTCTTGCTCAAGTCACTTAATTGTGTGACTGCAAGGCAATTTGTCTTTGAGACAGACACTTTGAATGTGTGTATGTTTTGAATACAAATACAGATTTTCATGCTGTTACTATTCTGCTAATGATGGTATAGCATTGCTAACTTTTTTTTTTCCCCCCAGATTTAAAAGTCTAAATAAAATGACAAAGGCTTAAGTCCAGGCCTTTAAAATTACGACTATTCCTGTGGATAACGAGGAGAGTAACATCCTGTGTCCATTATCAAACTTCACATGTGTGCACAGGGACCACACAAGCTGCTCAAACTCTCAATTTCTGTTCTTGTTAGTTAATGCAGTTCTTGCATTTAGAGATGAGTGCATATTTCCTCTGGAAATTAGTAAACAATACTGCAAACATATTTATTTTAGATATTTAAGGACAGAAATTGGGTTGCAGTATTACTTTTTACATCCATAACTTTAGATTACTATGATTCAATATGTTCAAGTAATCTAAATATTGTAAATCCTGCTGATTGTGGCAGTAGGAGGGGTTTTGGTAACAGCTGATAATATAGTTTCTCTATAGGTATTTGTATTGGTAAAATTTATCCAAAAAAATCAAACCAGTTCTGGGAGAGCAACCACAAATGAACCTCACAGGGTAAACTTGAAAAATTTAATTCTTTATGAATTGTAAAGAAAAGACAAGGCTTGTTTAAATCATGAGGAAAATGAGGTCTCCTCTCCGTAAAGCTGCAATAAAATGTGAGTAATAAAGCATTAATAATTCCTATTTCCTCACGGACTATAACACTGAAGTACTTTCACCAATTACAGGGGTTGGATGAAAAAGGCAAACTCTTTGGAGGATGAATGTCTTTAAAGAGAACTAAAGGCTGTAACAGGAGGAAACAACTGATGTAAAATCAAGAAAACTGGATGGAAAGATGCCCCTTGTGGTTTACAGCCACCTGTGGGTGCCGTGGGATGCTCAGAATGTGAATCCTGGGAGCAGCCCAGCCATTTGTGTCTCGTGAAGGAATGCACTCCAGACGTGGCACCCCGTACCCCAAACACCCCTGAGTGTGTTTGGTACAAAGCACCGAGCTTTGCCACGAATGGAGCCTCTGAATGCCGAGCAGCTCCTGCTGGTGCAAACCCGCTTTGTTCTTCCCTGGGGGCTGTGCCACTGTGGGCAGGGCTGGGTCATCTGTACAGGACGTGAGTTTGTGCCCCTGGTCAGTTGTCTGAGGCTGAAATTTGTGTGTATAATAGCTCTGGGCTTTCTTTTTGCATTGTCAGTGAGGCTGTGACCTGAACAAACCCAGGAAGGATTTCTTGAGATCATCAAGTTCTTTGTCACTTGATGTGAGAACAAATCCATTTTCTAGGCTATGAAGTTAATTCCCTAAGTCACTGTCTCTGCTTTGTCCTTTTCAATTACTGCATTCAAAAGTCAGTGGCTATATTAAATAAAGGGCTTTGGAATGTCTCCTTTCTAGCGCATCCCCGGAAAAAATAATTTGAGAAAAATAGAGAGAAGATGACTTGGCAGCACTAATTCACCATTAGCTGCCAATTATATTTGTAGATGGTCAGCATCATACCTGGTATGGTATAATAATGCAGGATGAGTTAATTATCTGCTTCATGATGCTGGCCTGCTTCCCTTTCTGGTTAGCCCACCTAAGAGCATAAAACAAGGAGGGATGAGAGGCAGATACTAGCCAGCTCCTGTTATTGTTTGGGTCTTTTTTTAAACATTGAATTCTTTCCCTTAAGAAGCGGAACTTGGTTTTGCCCCTCAGGCCTGGTGCATGCAAAGCACAGGCACCACCTGTCCAGGGGCCTTCTGGCCCTCGTGGGACGGGATTTTATTTAGATGGTGCTTTCAGCAGCGATGGCAGAGTGACAGCGAGCCCAGGGACACCCGTCACTGTTCATCCAAGGGCCTCACCGGAGCCGCTCCTGCGGGTGCAGGACTGCAGGCAGCTAACTCACTGGGCTGGAGGAAGGCATGATGGAGTAGTCGGTGTAAATAAGAACAGGATTAAATTCACTGTGACACGGCCCTGGCCGCAGCTCATTTTCGGGCTAAGCTCACTCTCGGGACTAAGGCGCGCTTGGCGGTGCGTTAAGCTGAAGGGAGAAAGCAGCGGTGACTCTGTGCACTGCCCGTCCCGGGCCGCAAATCCACAGCGGGCAGGCCTGGAACGCCGGCGGGGGGCAAAACTGGGACCTGCCCTGGTGTGCAGCACGGAGGAAGGCAGGGGTGGGAGCGGGTTTGTGCGCTGCTTCCTCTGGGGAATGGCAGTCCAGGGGCAGGGCAGGCAGCACGGAAAGAAAACATCTCAAGAATGGCAGCTTGATCCGCTGCCAGCTGCGCGTCGCTTTAGATGGCGGGCCGGGGTGTTTCAGCAGGAAAATCAGAGGTTCCTTGCATATGGACTTCCACTGTGTGTCTTAAAAATAAAAACGTGTTTGTTCGTTTCTGTGGAAAAGAGTTGAGGGTTTTCAGCCGGCTGAACATAAGAACATTTAAGTCGCGTAATCTTTTACAACGGTAGTTACATGAGTGCTCGCCCTCCTGTCTAGAGCTGTGCTTTATGGAGCTGATGCCCACAGGATTAAAATTAATGTTTTACTGGTTTTAATTTTGCCCATAAATATGAAAGAGCTGTCTTACTCAATTACTGTATTCATACTATGACTCTGTTAATTCTCCTTTCTGCCAGATGTGAAAAGAGCAGACCCCCCCTGTTTTTCACTTGTGTAATAAGAGGCAGTGAAATGCACTAATGTTTCTTTCTGCATTACTGATCTGAATATTGGCTGTTCATCCAGGAGCTTTTCACCCAACTACTCATTTATTAGTGTGATTCAGTTGCAGTTTCTTTGTGTATACCATAAAGAGGGTTACTTGAGACATGCAGAAGAGAGAACTTAAGTAATTTCAGATAATTCAGCAGCTCCCTAATCGTGATAACTTTAATAATTTCATGACTAAAGGATTTTAAAAGGATTTTTAAAGGATTTTAGCTTCTACTGTTTTTTTTTCTTTTTACTGTATCTGTGTTATGAAAAAAAGTCATAGAAATAGTAGAGAAAATAGACATGTAAAAACTTAATGCTTATTGAGTATAGAAAGATGTGTGATACATTTCCAGGGGCAAATTTTTACAGGAGCAAATACAAGTTTTCCAGGTGTATATGGAAGATATTGGTTATATGAAAAAAAAAGAAAAAAAAGGATTTTAATTCAGAAATTGCATGTAAGGTGTTTAGTATAATCCACACATGCCCAGCTGAAGGAAGATTATGCAGTGAGCAGTAGTCCTGCAAGGACTGCTTGAGCAGAGTCAGGACAGCAATTGTAGAACAGGCTCGGGTCTGCAGCTTGATTTTGGGCACACTGGCTCCACCCCAACAGCTTTCATTTGCCCTTCCACCTTGGCTGTATCTTTTCTCTTTAGGATGTGGATGCATTATGAGTCGGATTCCCTTTGATGAAGTGCTTTTGCTGTGCAGTCATGACCTCTACTTCTGAAATAATATTTCATTAAATCTGCCTGGGTGACAGGGCTCTCTCAGACTTCTAATTTAGGAGCCATTTGACACAAGCAGTTTGATTTTTTTTTCTCAGTGTCAATGATTTTTTAATTGGAGCTGAATTTTCAATGCAATCAGAGAAATATTTTAATTTGCTTTGCGGTGTTGTTTCCTCCTTGTGGTGTATTAATGGTGCTGAAGTAACTGCAGGTGACTGGGGTACCCCAGCCAGGGGCTCTGAACACTCCTCTGACCCCTGCTGTGAGGACGAGTACCAAGAAGCCCCTGAGCTTCAGGTGCAGGGGAGGTTGGTGGTGGTCTTTGTTTTCTCCTGAGCAATTTAGAGTTACTGTTAACCAATGAGATCCTAAAGGGACAGTGAAAAAAGTGCCATTGTCAGCCATGTGTTGTACTGGTTTGGTCAGGAGCTGTTAGAGGGGAAGACACTTGCTAAGGAGCAGTGGAAGGAGAAGCAAACAGAGTGTGCTCTCTCAATTCTTAAAATTAGGTCAGTCCTCATTAGGCAGCATGTTCACATGTCACATAACTGGAGAACTCCAGAGTGCAATGTATCTTCTCTGAATATAAATGGACTTGTGTTAGTTCTGTGGATGTGAGAGCCTACACTGGACTGCACTCTTATTTTAGCACTAGTGTTTGCCCAGTTCCTGCAAAATGCTGGACATGAACTCCTTGGAGAAGTTTATGACATGTCTTTGATTTACTGTCTCAAGCACTGCAATCCTGATTAGGTTTTGCAACAAATATGTGCAAATTATACTATGAGTGTTTCATTTCCATGCTTGTAGCTCCTGGCTGCTAATCAACATGCAGAAATGCTCTTACATTTAAAAAGCTTTGGCCAACTTCACCAGAATGACTTCCTAAGAGCAAACTGCAACATTAAAGCTTCATTTCACTGGAGCTGCAGGCTTTCATCTGCCCATTCAGCTTTGACATGACCCCTTCAGAGCTGCACCTGCTCCTGACTTTGCATCGTGTGCTAGGTTTGTTCATGCAGCTCACCTGAGGGTAAACCCTTGGAGTGATCTTGAGAAGTGAAAGGTCAGGAAGACTGGGATCCTTATGCTTTTAAGCCAGTAGCAATAGAGCTGGCATCTAATGTGTTTGTCTTCCTGTGTTTTTGTTTGTTTGGGGTTTTTTAAACAGTTGGTAAAAAAAAAAAAAAAAAAAGGGGAAAAAAAAGGTAAAAAAAAAAAAAAAAGGTGAGGTTTTGGTTACACTTGGGGGTCTTTGACTCTCATCTCCCAGCCCTTTTGATCACATTTGGTCACTTAATAAAGAGACAGCATATCTTTATTAAAAAAAAAAAAAAATCCCACTTACAGGTTCAAATATTTCTTTACTGTCAAAATACCAGTTTAAAAACCTCAGAACTCAAATATATAGGCTTGACAAAATTTCTCATTTCAAAATACCCTGAAGCTCTACATCAACTTCTCACAGACCTGTACAGAAAGAACCACAAATAATTGAGTAGTAAATAAATCCGGATTGGCTACTGGCATTAAAATATTAGTCTGTAATTTACAACGTGCCATGTGCAGTCAGTCCATGGTAATTTGAGAGCATGAATTATAGTGCTGTGATTTGTTCCAGCTTTCCTTCTAGGGACATGCTTGAGAGGAAACTATGTACCAGCCCTACGTTATTGTTCTGCCATTCATTCATTTCAATGTCCAACTGAAATATTTTATATTGTTATATTTACCAAGGCACCACGTCTCAAAACAGCCACCTGAAAATAAGAAATTAAGTAGGGAAATACAGAAGGATAAATTAATCTTCTCTCAAAAGCCCAAGGCTGAAAACATTTGAGCACTTGAAGGAGAGTTCTCTGCACTGCTGGCTGGTGCAGCAGGTCTTGCATGCCCTGTCTGTGCTGGCCCTGTACTCACACGTGTGCAAAGTGCTCTTCCCTCAGCTTTATCCTCAGAATCCTCAGCCTTGTGCTCAAAGTTTCTGGTGCTGCCTCAGGGCTTACCTCCCATCAGGTTCTCAGGCACAGGGAAGGCAGAAAGAGGCATAAAAGCCCAGGCAGGTCCCTACTGATGAAGTTGCTGCTGCTGTTGTTATTGCATTTGTTTGTCAAGTGCCAGCAGATTTCTTGATGGTGCAGAGGGAGGTCAATGTTTCCTGTTGTCTTGAATTTAAAATCTGAGTGCCACTTCTGTGAGCAGCTAAGCTTTTTTTGATGCTTTCAGCTGTTCTTTGCAGTTGCAGTAACAGCAAAAATCATTGCAGCCTCTGATCCTTACCAAGCAGCTGGATACTAATACATAACAACACTGAGGAAAAGACAACTTATGGACATGATACTAGTGTGCTTTTTTAACTTGGGGCTGACCTGAAAGCATTTTCCTGTGATGTATTTGACATGGTGGATTTGAAAGAAGAGAGAATAATGCTGGATTTGAGTAGGGGTGGGAGCTGGTGGATGGAGCATGAAAGGAAGTGAATGATAAGAGGACAGTTTTGGAAGAAAGCTGGAGAGGAAAGTCTGGTCAGAGAAGAGGCTTGTTTTGCAGAAGAAAGAGGGTAATAATTAATATATGACCTATAGGCAGGCCCATGAAATAAAGGAAATAATGGAAAATTAGAATTGTTAAAGGAGGGAGCTGAGCCTTTATGCTTCTTTGTGCCTTTGAGAAATATCCTGCTTCACGATATTGGATTCCTTCCAGAAAGAATAATTCTGTTACCCCCAAAAGCCTCAGCTGTGCCTGCACTGCTGTGGTGCCACGTGAAGCTGTGGCTGCCCAGCTCTGTGGCTCCGCAGCAGCAGCAGCAGCAGCAGCAGCAGCAGCAGAAGCTCTCTTGCCTGCAGTGCCCTTCCTTTGGCTCTGGGGCATGCCCAGCAGCGCTGTAAATAATGCATCAGGACTGTCCATCTTCATCACAGCAGACACAGTGGAAAGATACTTGAGGAAACTGGAAACTTGCTACTTTCCAAATACTTCTGAGACCCATATGAATGTTTCTTCTCCTGTGTGTACATAGACATCAAGGTGGGGAATGGAGCTGATTTATGTTTCAGCCTAGGAAGGGTCTCATCTGATTTCACCCACCAGCTGCTGCTGTGCTGGGTCCTGTGAGATGAAAACAGAGTAAGAGAAGGATGGCATTAAACAAATTGTAATGACCTTTACTGGGCTTTTAAGAGCTTGGGAACAGATTTTCTGCAGTGTAATTCAGCTAAATTTCATGCAGTATTTTGCAAATAATTTATTCCTTTGTGCTCCAGGACTTGAAAATCACATCCTAGGGTCCTGCTCCAGTACATATTGATGTACAGTTATTCCAGACTGGACAGTTTCTATACCTGCAGAAAGTTTCTCTGCATTAACTTCATCTAAAAACCCCACACAATAACACCATCACCACCAAACAAACAAACAAACAAAACCCGAAAAAACCCAAAACAAACAAACCCAAAAAACCCCACAAACACCAAAACAAAAACAAACAAAAAACCGAACAAATAAAAAAAAGCCCTAATACTTTCAAAAAATTTAGTACATGCAGAACTTGGTATTATCAGGTAGTACTCTTACTATTTTTCACAGCAGCCTTTATTTGAATGCCTCATGAATATGCTTTATTTGAGGACTACTATAAAGCAAGGTGCAGAATATTAATTATACATGTAAGGAGAATCTGAAAAACTTAAGAATGTGGGCCTTGCCCTATGGCAGCACAGGGTCTGTTCAGCTGTGGGTGACTCAGAGGCTCTGGATCCACTGTGGAGTGGAATCCTGGTTGTGCAGTGACCTCTAGAGCTGGAGGGATGACGGAGGCTGCTCTGAACTCTGCTGCTCTGTGACTGGCATATGCAAGTGCAGCCCACATGTCAAAACCAATCTGCCTAACTGGTGCACAGAAACCCAAGGGCTTCCAGAAAAAGTTAAACTTGTAACAACCTGTCCCCATTTGGTTATGGATGACAGTCATGAGATGCCTTACATGTGCCAGTGACATCAGTGTTGTAAAAATACCACGGATACATTCTTGACAAAACCGAACAAAGGAAACCTAAAAATGTACAATGATGGCAAACTTCTGTATGTTCAACATGGAATTCCAGGCACAGTTATTTCCAGAAGTTTAGCTGTGGCTTGTTTTACTTGAAATTATTTCTTACTTATTGCTCAATTTTCTTTGTTATTACTTTTATTTCCCGTGCAAAGGCTGTAGATCATGTCTTCTGGTGGGGATGAGTGCTGCTGCTAAGTGGAGATTTGTCAAACAGACAAACCCATCCAGAGGTGATTGCTGTTATACACACTATGCCACACTGTTAGGTTTTAAATGGTTAAAATCAGAGCCCTGTTGCACTGAGCGTGTACTCTGGAACATCATCCCTGCTCCAAGGAGCATCCATGTGCAGAGTCTCACGTGGGGACACAGCTGGTGAAGGAAGAGTATTCTTCTCTCTCTGCAAGATGGGCAGCAAGCAGCTTGGCCAGATCATGCAGGAAGCCTGGGCCAAATGCAGTTTCTAATCAAGCTGGTAAACTGCATCAGAGTTGGTAACCTCAGCATTGTCCTCTCTTTCAAACACTAGGTTTTAAATTCTCCAGAATTACAAACTTGATGTAAATTAAGCCAGGAAAGATTAACGAGATACTCAAAGGTTTTAGCAGAATTTCCACTATATCCAAGTGAAGTGTAATTATGTTATGCTTGTGGAATAAGCTTCTCTGTTCAAGGCTAACACAGTCACAGTTCCTGGTTACAGCAAAAAGAGTTTAAGGAGTGTTACAAGCAATCCCTGCAGTAATGGTCTGACTTTCCTGTACCATGACTTCAACATGTTCTGTCTTCTCAGCCCCCCCTTCTGTCAAAACGCCTGGTGATGTTTGGCCGCAAATATGCTTTTCCAAATACGTGTGTTGGCTAAAACTTGATTTTTTCTTCTTCCTTTCTTGTTATCTGATCCATTTTGCATGGTGCTAGTGGCACCTTGGTGCCTTTCCACATTTCACCACAGACAGAAAAGCAAGCAATCTTGCTGCCAATTCAGATGCAGCAGAAGCTGGGATTACAGCCGAGTGCAGGCAATGCTGCCAGGGCAGCCAGCACAGCTCGTGGGCTGTGTGCTGGGGCTGCCCACACCTGGCTCAGCCTGCTGTGCTCAGACACTTGTGCTTGTCACACATGAGCTCTGAGCAGCTGCTTCCTAACGTCTTTCGAATCTCTTTGGACCAAAGCCTGGAAGTTCAGCAGCAGAGAGCAAATGACACTTGGAATGGCAATCCTGCTGTTCTGTGCTTCTCTCTGAGTGAGTAAAACCCAGGTGTGATAGATAGGCTATTAACTGGCACTGACAGAGGGACAAGGAAAGTGGTTTTCCCGTGGGACACTTATTCATCACGTGAAAACATTCCCTGGCTTTGCAGATGAAGTGTCTGAAGTGTGTGGCAGGGTGTGTGCTACGGGTGCTGTGCAATCAGTGGGCACCACAGGTTGCTGGGTGGGCTCTGCCAAAAGGCCCCAAAATGATGGGTTACTCCCCCAAGAGCAGCCCTGTGAGCTTTGTAAGATACACACAGGTTCACAGGATGCTGTGGAGTCAGCCAGGTTCTTGTCTTTCCAAAACCAGAATAATTACTGTTTCAACACAAACACTAACTGATTTTTTTGCTTCCAATAAGATTTGCTCAAAAACATTTTGTAAAAACAAAAGGAGTAGCAAAATAGAAATCAAAGGTGTTACTTGACATGTATCAAATAATACCTACTTCTGCAGGGCTCCAGGCATGCTCAGCACAGCT
The DNA here is from genome assembly GCF_017590055.1 of Onychostruthus taczanowskii. Taxonomy (NCBI): domain Eukaryota; kingdom Metazoa; phylum Chordata; class Aves; order Passeriformes; family Passeridae; genus Onychostruthus; species Onychostruthus taczanowskii. The sequence goes on along the minus strand of NW_024498329.1, from coordinate 1,103,382 downwards.
CTCAATTTTTCATTCCCTAGAATGAAAGCAGCATATTTTTCACAGAGCAAATATAGCAAAAGTAAGCAAGAAAAGAGTCTGGTGAAGCAAATGCTTGATACAGTCAAGGGCTCAATTATGCATCAGTGGATTCAATTTACAGAGTAGAGAGCATCAGTCTTGGATAAAGTCAGTCTCCCACACAAAGCACTAAAGTACATGCTGACAGAATGAATTAAGTAGAGTGCTAGCCAGAAGTCACTTCTTCCAAAAGGTAATTTGATTCACTCCTACAGAAATTAGGCTCCAGAAGTGGAATATTTACATCTCTTGCTTGAAATCACTTTGAAGGTGCAGGAAAAAACCCCAAGCAAACATATTTATTGTTGGGTGGCTTGTTTTGTGGTAAAAACTTTTCCTTGGATACAAGTTTATCTCTTCAGAAGTAACTGAGTGAGCAGACACCCCTGCACACTTGGTTTACAGAATCTAAGCATATTGGACTATGTCAGTGATAATTTTTCCCCCAGATGTGTTTTGATGCAAGTGAGCAGTTTTGTGACATTTGGATAATGCAGGTGGTACATAGGACTAAAGAGCATCACAAGCCATCTTTATCTGCTTCTCTTCATTACAGGGCCAAGAAAATCTTATTTGTGAGAGTGATAAAGTTGGTCCTTTTATTCTTGGTACTATGTGCACTGCTTTAATGCACAGCATCAAGCATCACAAATTATAAAAGATCAGTGTTGAGGGCTCAGAATGAGGTCAGCTGTGTTTCTCTTTGCTTTTGTGTGACAATAAAAGCCCTTGTATGACTGTGGTCTGCCTGCATGTGAACCTAGGAAACCAGTGTACCTTATCCTCTGTTGTTGCAGACAACCAAATCCTGGCTTTCAAGCATTCCCCTATGAGCTTGTGCATCTGAACTGGTTAGGTTTGTTCCCATTGCTCCTCTTGGAAGGAGGATTACCTTCCAGAACCACCTGTCAGATTTGGAGATTTTTTCTTTTCTGTTTGAACACATCAATGCAGAATGCGGAATGCATTCAAGCTGCCAAAACTAGAAGATTTTTGCTTCATATGCAGAGGACTAGAGAGTTGCAATCAAACTGCCTCAGGCCTTGAGTTTGACCAAGTCCTTGAAGTCCCCTCTCAGATCTTGGATGATGAAACAGTGGTATGCTGCCAAAAGAAGGGAAACTTTGCATTTATCTCTGGTGTGTTCTGCTAGAGAAGCTGCCATTGGTTGCTATTAACTGACACAGAGGCGAGCAGACACAGAGTGAGGTATCGTGAAGGACTCTGTGTTCTGTGACCTTTCATAAGCCTCCCCACCCATATAGAAAAGGCTTGGAGATGGTTTGGGTGATCTCCAAAACACAGTGCCTCATCTTCTTCTTCCCCCAGCTTCATGCCACTAAAGAGTCAGCAGCTCCACCTGAGGTTGGTAGCAATGTGTTGACATCAGGCCTTATTCTTCTGTGGCTGGAGCAGTCTGCCTGGTCCATGATCTGAGGGTCAGGTCCTTGCAGGGAGCTGTACAGTGTGTTTTGTAGCTATTTTTCACTCAGCTGTTGGCAGGGCCCCAGGCTACTGCAGCTTACTCCATTGACTCTTTCACTTGCATTTCCAATTTTCTTTCCTGAAAGCTCAATCTATCACAGGCAGCCTTTCCACTGGCCATTAATTCTCACGACTGGCTGACTGACTGGGCTCCCATGCTGCATCACTTTGGAAGTTCTTAGGGTTACTAGAAATGCAAGAAACAGCTCACATGGTGACTTTTAAAAAAATGCAAAAGGAAGGAAGGAGGTGATAGCCAATTTGTCAGGATTCATACAGTGAGTGAGCTCACCTCCTGTGAGCTATCCAAAATTGCATTTGACTGCTGGCAGCCTTAATGGACCGATTGTCATTTTGGCTGACAGCTCTACAGCAGAGTCTAGTGAAGGTGGTATAATTTAAATGAAGTTGCAATGGCAGTGGTGGCTCGGGGCTGTCAGCAGGGTCCATCCCTGCTCAGAGCCAGCCTGGGCCCCAGGCTGTGCTTGAGCCCATCCCTGGCAGCAGGCGAGATCCCCTGGGCTGAGCGCTCGTGCAGGGTGAGCAGGGCAGCGCTCACAGCGAGCGCTCCGCAGGCAGCACAGCTTCTCGGGGCTCCTGCACCATGCCGGCAGGACTGGGAGGCAAACTGGGCATGGCTGCTCCTGGGATACAGCCCAGTTCCTTGGCTTACACTGGCAGCGTAGAAGCACAATGGAAGATAAGGATTTACTGGGATATAGGCCACATTTTAGTCTACACAACAGTCTAAAGCACTCTTTCATGCTGTGTTCCTTTGCCTTTGGATTAACAAACTTAATAGCTGTGTAAAGGGCAGGTATGTTTCCCATTGCTTTTCTCTTCTGATTGACAATTGTAGTTTGCATCAATAATTTTTTTACTGGATACTGACGAAAACTGAGAAGCAGAGAAGGCTGACATGTCTTCTACCTGGGATTGAAAAGAAGCTTAATTATTGAGCTTCCATTCAGCTCCTCCTTCTCCCAGTGTCCCATTTGTTTTTTTCCCTACCTATTAAAGCAGACTTGGGTACTGTATGGTTACTGGTGCCCTCTACCTGATTCATTCTGCTAGGAGCCTGAAGAAGGTAAGAAGTGCGGAGGTGGTCTCCAAGGAGGGGATCTATAAAATGGTTGTAAATTGAAGAAACTACAAAATAACTGCTCCTGCAGGTTTGACAAGAGTGATAGTGCCTCCTGTTATCTTTGTCTTCCGTAAGGTTCTTCCTAACACTTTAGGTACTCAAACTATTCAAATATTTCTGTTTTCTTTTTCTAACTCTGTGTACTGCAGTTCTCTCACAAGGCAAGAATTTCTTCAGAATCTGATCTTCAGCTGCTGAATTGGTGTTGATTTGGTTTTCTTTGCTTGGTATAATCTTGTTTGAAGTGATTGTGGGGGCTCAGTATTGCTGACAATAATTTGGGAGTGGTACACAGTCCACATCAAACTTCCCTGTGGCAAACACTTGAGTGTTTGTGTCCTTTTGATAACACTGGCATTAAGGTCAAAGAGTAAAGCTGAAAGACAAAATTGCTCACAGCCCAAGAGTGATGTGGTTCTGCTGGGAGGTTCAAAGGGAGCAATTTGGGCAAAGAAAGCAGCATCTTGTTGTCTTCTGTTGGGAATAAACCAAGGAAGAGTTGCCACTGCCTTCTTTTCCTCACAAAAACACTCAGCAGCTGAATTTTTGACGGAGGGGAGAGAAGATTGATTATTTCTTTCTCACCCTTTACTGCCGAGGCAAGTGTTCTCTCAAGTTAGCATTGCTAACTGCAGCGGCGGCTGACCTTTAGCTGTGTCCCGGCTAGCTGCGGCCAGCACCGCCGGCAGCACGGGGGCACTCTCCCGATCCGGGGCTCGGTCAGGGGAGCGCCTAAGGCTTTCGCCTTGAGGGACGAGGATCCGCGGCTGAGAGAGAGAGGGCTGCTAACCCACAGGAGGCAAATGAAGAGACGGACTCCAGCGGTAGTGCAGCCTGGCTTTAAAGTCCAGGGGAGGTACCAGCTGGAAACCCCCCAACTGCGCTCCAACCTGGGTTTTTAAAGCAGGGGCGGATACAGAGAGGAAAGGTGGTCTCCAGCGAATCACAGTAAAGGTGGGAGGGGTGGGAGGATAACAGGCATGTAGGGAAAACCAATGGGGGAAGAGCAGGGGAGGAGTCCTGGCCCCTGATCCAATCACTCGATGCCCAGGATGGAAGGTTCTGGACAGAAGGGCTGGGGCACCGAGTGACAGACAGGGAACCAGGGAGGGACTGAGGGAATGGATACAATGGTTGCTAGGGGTAACAGGGAGGAGAGAGGTGACGGACGGGGCGATCAAGGAGAGAGAGAACCAGGGCAGAACCATTACAACAGAAAGGGGTGTAAGGAACAAACCAAACCAGCATATAACATAACAAACACAATACAACAGCTTTCCTTTCTGCAGGACTTGTTGCCATCAGCTTTTATATCAGTAATGCTGCTCTAATTCTTTCCTTCTTGATGTAGCTGGTTTGGGGGGGCACCCCGGGGAGTCCCCGGAGGGTCCCCTAGGCTGTGAGCTGGCTGGGAGCAGCAGGCAGGCAAGGAGACTCCACACGGGTTTTGAGGGGGCTGATTAGATGAGGCTTTATTGGGGGTCCCATCCCCGGGAGCAGCATGGTTACTGGGGGGGAAGGGGAAAGGGGAGGGAGGGGGAGAGAGGGAGAGCCTAGGGGAGGGAAGGGCCAAGAGAGGAGAAGGGCCAAGAGGGGAGAAGGGCCAAGAGAGTCTGATTTCCCTTGCACAGCTTAAGAGGGAAATTCAAAGCGGGCGTGGAATCAGACCGGGGCCGATGGGATACAGATCCAGGTGGGTCCGGGCAGGACCGCAGGCTTGGGATGGACCATACACCTTGGAGGGGTGAGACAGGGCATAGCATTTCAATAAAACCTTCTGATTTTGTGAAAACAGTTGTGTGTGATCCCCGTGCTGTAAGCTGTGCAATTCCAAAGGCAGCAGTATGTGTGAGATTTCCCACAGCCACAGGAACAGAGCTGTTTCCAGATCCATCTATTTGTGTAACTGCACATGCCAATCCCAGAGGGAGTGCAAGCTTCTGAAACTGTGTATCCTCACATGCAAGAAGAAAAGTGGTTATGAGGATGACAGGAGCAATTTGAATATGTAGATAAGCAGAACTTCTAAGACTGATAGTGGTAGGGGATAATTTGGGAACTGAATAGATCATTCCTCTCAGCACTTTCAGACTCTCTAAATGCATAGGTTTTCATACCAGGAACAAAGTCTGTAGACAAAAATACGTTGGTTTGTACTTTTACAAATACAAATTGATAGTTGTGAAGTTCATAATTGATCAAATTAGAATCAGATTGCCTTTTATCAGATTGGTTTCCTATGCAGGAATAACCTTTTCTGATTTAATCCTGTGCACACACACTGGGGACAGTTGTCTGTATATAAACAAGACAGCCAAAATGCCAAAGCTTCTGTGTGAGAACAAGGTTCACAATGCATTTTGAAAGTTCTTGTTCTAGTGGCAGTGCAGCCAGTCAGGCACTTCTTGTGCATATCCCCAGAGCTCTTCTTTCCCTCTTGGGTTTGTTAGATAAATGCACTGAGGTAAATACAAACAAACAATCTCATCTGCTGGAGTAGCAGTAATAAGTCAGCCAACTGTCATCTTTTACCATGCACAGCACTCACAGGAACCCTGTTCTTTTCCTTTATGAATAGGTAGAAAAGAATGGGCTTAGAAAAAACATGTCAGCTGTAGGAAGTGAGAGAACCAAACACAGATGCTGAAACTGAGCATCATTAATATTTTTGTTAGGCTAAAGAGGCTGCATGTAGAAGTTTATGTAGTTTCAGGGCAAAATGAGTTTTATATGGTTTCCTCTTACACAGAGCAAAAGGGTGAGCTTTTAGTCTCATTAAGTTGACAATAAAGAGGAAAGAAAAGCTGAATCTCCAGGGGGGCACATAGTGTGTGTTTGCTGTCTGCAGACATGTGCATTGAGCTGAACAGGTCTCAGAGGCACAGTTCAAAAAAAAGGGCTACCACAGCTGTGTAGGTTGTGTGGGGTGATGCATTCCCTTTACACACTGATTTTTCACAACTGCCATTGAAGGGGAGGAAAATTCATGTGGGCAAACCTAACTTTGGAAGGAAAAAAATGAGCAATCCTTCTAAACTGAAGTAAGTTATCTACTCAAAGCAATAGCTGCTACTCCAAGCCAAGCATGGAAATTACATGAGAGATTCAGAGATAGTCTGAAATTCACATTTCTCCCATGGACCTGACCTGTGGGGTGTCGGTACCACATTGGGCAGCCCCATCAGCCCCAGCTGTGTCTGCAGCGCAGCAGAGCCCTCACAGCAGCTGGCACAGGGCAGAGCTGGTGGTGCCAGAGCTTGGCACAGCCCCTCATCCACATGCCCAGCTTCAGGCAGGGCTGGAGCTGCTCTGTGGATTCTCCCAAACAGCAGCTGCAGCCTGAGCGCTGCAAACCCAACTGGCTGCTGGACAGCATTTCCTTCCACTGCTCCATCTTCCTTTTGTATTTAATTTATGCTGTCCTTAAGGACTAATTCCAGTGCCAAGGGAGTCTGTCTGAGGAACCGTCTTTCAGAGACACATAAAGAAACCCCTAAAAGAAAAGCAGGCATTTAACCAGTGTGTCTAACCACTGCACCAGTCTTGGAATGCATCACATTTTGATTTCTGAACCATTTCTGTGTCTAGGGTTTTATTTGGTGTTGTGGATTTTAACTTCCTTGGACTCTTATAATCCAGCAACCAACAGAGTTTTATTCTTTTTTTTTCCCAGTAAATAGGAGAAAGGAAGTGATAACTGTTTGCCTTCCATTTCGTTATGGAGTGGGAAGCAGCTGCAGATCTGAGTACAGTGTTTAACTTCACTGCTGCTGCTGATTGTATTACATATGGATATTGCATATCTTGCAAATTTTGTATCTGCAAGGCTTCTGGAAATACTTTAATGACATTTCATGATTTTCTTTTTGCCTCCTTGGCCTTATGAAATGTATGTTAAGAATGTAAGAGAATTTTAAAAGGGTACATACGGCTTATTAAACATCTCCAAAGACTAGCAGAAAAACAGTTCACCTTGGCAATGAAGGTTACTTCTACCAAGAAAAATTTATTTGCTTTTAAAGCTGACAAAGTGATTTCTTGGTGTCTGATTTATGGTGATGACCTGTACTTTGAGTTGCTCTTTGTCTGTATATCCATGTGGGGTTTTTTATAAGAATCTTGAAATTTTTCTGAAATGAAAGAAGAGTTATGTAAGAAGGGAATTTGTGTGCTTTCCTTCTTTGGTCAAAAACATAACATGGACAAATTTGTTTCCTGTCAAATACTAAGATTTTTTCTAAGAGCCCTCAAAAACTCTGCTCTCCTGAAAATAGAGCAACAGTGAAGAATTTCACATGTAGAAAATAGCACAGTAAAAGGAGTTTTCCAGTAATGACACATGCTAATAATATCTTGTATGGTTTGGGCAATTCCTCATGAGGTCCTGAATCATGGTATAAAACCATCCACTAGGAATAATAGTACTAAAGATCTAAAGAGTTTATGAGCCATCTAAAAATCTGTGTCCACTTCAGTACCCAGTTTAACTGAGCCTCAGGGAATGCTGGAAAGTTTTAGCTCAGTAGATGACAGGTCCTAGGAAGCTTTCCTAGCACATTTAGAAAAGAAACTGTTGGAGACCAAAAAGCACTGAAGGTCCCAGATGGGTACCAGAAGTGACTGGAATGGTTCCTATTGGCTCATCTAATGGAAATAGTTGTTCCCAGGCAGATTTTGCTCTTTCTGCCCCTGATTTAAATCCAGAACTTCACTCAAATGTAAGGAGAGCAGGTGAGCTGAAAATAAGGCCTCACAGATTTGCCCTGCAGCAGCTCTCTCTTTTTGTCCCAGCACTGTGAAGCTCGAGGCACAGTGGCTGCCTGCAGGCTGCCTTTGCTGCTGCTCTGCAGCAGGACTCTTGTTCCTCCCGGAGTCCTGAGTGCTGCACATCTGCTGCAGGAGCACTCCCCAACTGCATTCCTGCTCTTGTCCCACACCGTGCAGGTCCTGGCTCTGAGTTCAGTGGAACTGTCCACTGTAGCAGCAAAAGACCCTATGTCCACCTGCCTGGTAGGGATTCTGTTGCAAGCTGGTGAGTTTCCAGCCAAGTTTGACACACCTGTGCCTGACCCAGGTCCCAAATCACATCACACACAGCCACACAAAACCCGTCAGTGGCGGGCTGTAATGATCAAGAACCCCACAGAGAAGTGGCTGCCAAAGTTACCCAGAGCTGCTCAGGAGCCCCAAGAGTTAGAGCTGTTGGGTTCCTCCCCTGCACCATACTGCGTACATTCATCTTTGTCCCACTTTCCAACACCAAACCTTTTAACAACCTACTGCAATGCCGAAAGGAGTTCACTGCCAGAAGGTGGTGTAATGTTTTAAGCCATGTCACAGCAGATAACACGTAGCATTCACATCCCAAAAGCCTTCCTAAAGGTTTGTTTTTAATTTGTGGGGATCGGGCATGGGCAGGAATCCCTTCTCGGCTTTTAGGAGGGCCATGTACCATGGGGCAGTTGTCCCTGCTGACACCCAACCAAACCATGATTGGTGGACTCGAAAGAACAATTTGGTCAGCAAAATTCAAAAGAGAAGCATTGACAATTTGGACCCAAATTATGACTCAGAAATTTTCCACTGGGCAAGGTCAAAGCAAATTGTTGTATCCCTGTCCTTCCATGGGTTGCTCTAGGTGAATTGGGCACCTAGAGTGCTGGGTAGTCAAACAGGCAAACTTGACATCCATGGCCATCAGCTGTCTTCTAGATGTAGTAAATAGGTATGATTTGTGCTGACAAAATTTAAACAGTAATCAATATTGATACAGTAATTAATATTTGGAAATAATAAAACAGTTGCAGGTGTAATGCCAAGAAAGAAAGGGAGAGGAGGGGCCCCCTCCTTCTCCTGCAGATGTTCAGAACAGGAAGAAGCAAGAGATAACTATGACTAAATTTAGTTGGAAGAGAGAATTTGGTTGGACCCCAGGAAAATGTTAATTACATGAGATTTATTGCTTTAATGTTAGAACATAATATTGGCTTATACTATAGCAGCTTGGTGTGCATGTGTAATCAAAAAAGTGAATTAAAGGCCTTCCTCAAAGAAGACCCCCAAAAAGTGGCACGACCCCCTAAAAGAATGGTGGAGCATGGGTGGTAAAGGTGATGATGAGGGCAGTGATACAAGTGTGACGAATTGAAAATGGGAGGAGGTGGTGATGACACACAGCATAAAAGGGAATTTTGGCTTGACAAGCCTGTACGTGAGGTGAGGGGTCAAGCCCTGCCCTCCGTACCCCGCGCGGTTATTTTTGTTATGCGCTATTCTTAGAACCAAATTATTCCTTATTTCAACCAAATTATATTGTCAATATTTCAAGTGTATTCCATTATATATATATATATTAAGCTACTTAATTCAAATTGCTGTTACATTTAATTTTGTTTGGTTTTTTTGATAGGATAATTGGGCAAATATAGAGAATGAGGACATTACCAGGCAGGCCACATTCCAAAATTTTGCAGCCATAGATTTCCTCCTGCTGCTGCATGGACACGAGTGCCAAGAGTTTGAAGGACTTTGCTGCTTGAACCTAACATCAAAAGCACCCAACGCCCACTGGCTCTCCGAGAAGTGAAAAGCCTGATCGGACAAGTCCAGCAGGAATCCAAGGACTGGTTCAAGGATTGTTCAAGGACTGGGGACTCTTGGGGTGGTCGACTTCGATAATTAAGACAATTCTTTTGGTTTTTGTTGTTCTTTTTCTAGTCTTGTTAGCATTCAGAATTCTACATCACATGCTTTTAAAAGCTATCAACAGTTTAGTCTCCACTACCTCAGAAATCAACCGCATGGAGCTTGTGGACCTAAAGCAAACTGACAGACCTGCAAATCATGAGTGGTGGATGAATTCACAATCTGGAATAGAAGAGGTCAATGCTTTTCTTTTAAGTTTTTCTTAACAGAAAAGGGGGGGTTTTGTATTGCACTAAATAGTTTATTTAGACTATTTAGTGCAACAGTTGTTTGTTTTGCACTGGGTTTGGTATTTTGCACTTAGTATGTTTGTATCCTCATGGGATTCCCCTCTTATATCGCCTGGTCTTTGCCCTCCCTGCCCAAGCCCCATTGGTAGTGGTTTCTCCCTGGTCTGCTCCTGCTGTTGTCCCCCTCCTCACTTGTATCCCACTGGCTGTGGTTCTTCTCCTCCACCCCCCTTCTCCTGGGTTTAAAATCGCCTGTTATCACACAATCAGCCTCTTTGTCCTCTGATACTCTTGGCCTCCCTTGGACCCCCTGGAGTAATTCCACAATAAAGCCGTGAGATTTTTGGTTCTGAGGAGAAGAGCACCTCAAGTCTTGTGTCCTTGTAAGGCTGAGGGGGGCCGAGGGTCCAGAGCTGGCCAGATTGGACCCTCAAAGGCCCCGGTGAGATCAGCCTCACATCTGTGCAAGACCTGGGCACTCGTGTAGCTTCTGTTAGTTCAGCAAGCCTTGGGGAGCAGCTGCAGTTGACTGGCACCCAGCTGCTCCTGGCAGAGGGGAATGAGTCACAGAGCAGTTCTAGTCATTCAAAACTGAACTCATGTAAGGAGATACTGCTTCTCAAAAACTTCAGAGTAGCAAGCAGGTGGATCCCTGACTCCTGGGAAATACAGTTTCTGCTGTTCTTGTGTCACTGGGGCAGGACAGGGAAGAATATATCACTTCATTGAGGTCATTCCCTTAGTTGTCATTGTTTCCATGTCCAGTACTTCTAAATCTGCCTTTTGTTCCCACAGTAGCTCAGATTAGCAGTGCCTTCCTTTAGGGAGCTTTTATATTGCAAAAATAAATTTCTGGTTTGCTATTTTTGCTGCAAATATAACGTAAGCAGAAAATGATGGGGTTTGCATGCCTGGAGTGAGAATTAACTTAAAAATTGCATTCAATTACACAAAGAAAATCCCAAATTCCATTTTTGCCTGCCCAGATAGGAAAATGCTTTTGTTAATTCTAGTAATTATTACATCTTTTATTAGCCTATCAGTTTCATCTAATCTGGTCTTTCCTCTTTTACTCCACAAACTCTATACAGGGTAGAAAAAGAAGCGTGGTTAAGCCTTGCGCTTGAGTGGAAATTATTTATGTGTGCATGTTCTCCCTCTCACCTGATCCCCCACTTTTTCTTTGTCTGAATTGCAGTGTGACTGATGATCTCACTTCTACCAAAGTCAAGAAAAATGCTGCTGTTTGCCTCCCTGTGCACAAAGGGTAGGAATGATCTTTTGTCACAGGGTAGTAATGGTCTTCTTCCACAAAGAAGAAAGAGTTTTGTTCTGTTGTATCAAAATCTCCCTTTGGCCGTAACCATCAGAGAAAATATCACTAGCAGCATTTCTGGATGGGTGATCTGTGGCCACATCAGCTGAATGTGTCCTGATAAGCTTCTCCATGGCCCCAGTGACTCCTACAACTCTTAACCCCTTGTCCCTCTTCCCCTTCCTTTCTCACTTCAGAACCGGAGACTTAAAAGCACTTAAACAGTGCCTCTGTGGGTTGAGAATAGGGTCAAGTTTTTTTAAGATCCCCTTGTCCAAGAGCAGGGAGTCCTGCGTGGGGGAGAGGAGTTTCCTGGGACACCTTGGGCATATGAAGTCAGCTGTGGTGTGGAGCCCTGGGGCTGTGCTGGCAGTGAGGGAGGGGGACACTGCCAGCTCTGCTTTACCTGGGAAAGGTCTCTGCCTGCAGCTTGGAGCAGTGATCCTTGTTCTCAGCTCCTCTGATTGCCTGTGCACGTGTTCCCAGGCAGGAGCCGAGTGTCCTTCAGGCAGGAGCCGAGTGTCCTTCAGGCAGGAGCCTGAAGTGAAGGCTGCAGTTTCTCTTTGACTTGGACCAGGCTTCTGTGATACTTCCCTCACAAGTTTCCATTCCTGACCACCCACTTGGTCTGCTCTGAGCTCACCTCTGTGCCATGCTGCTCTGGGCTCACCTCTGTGCCATGCTGCTCTGAGCTCACCTCTGTGCCATGCTGCTCTGAGCTCCCCTCTCTGCCATGCTGCTCTGAGCTCCCCTCTCTGCCATGCTGCTCTGAGCTCCCCACTGTGCCATTCTGCTCTGAGCTCCCCTCTCTGCCATGCTGCTCTGAGCTCACATCTGTGCCATGCTGCTCTGAGCTCCCCTCTCTGCCATGCTGCTCTGAGCTCCCCTCTGTGCCATGCTGCTCTGAGCTCCCCTCTCTGCCATGCTGCTCTGAGCTCCCCTCTCTGCCATGCTGCTCTGAGCTCACATCTGTGCCATGCTGCTCTGAGCTCCCCTCTCTGTCATGCTGCTCTGAGCTCCCCACTGTGCCATGCTGCTCTGAGCTCCCCTCTCTGCCATGCTGCTCTGAGCTCCCCACTCTGTCACTCTGCAGGGTTTTCATTGACTTCTCTGAAGCTGTTCCTGACCACAGTCACCTGAGAGGAGAGGGCTCAGTGGCACCAAAGTAGCCCAGTAGGGTTATCAGATTTGCTCCAGGGTTCTGAGAACAGGACAACATGACCAGAAGCCCTTCAGACTGTAAAGATGCTTATCTGCTGCTTCTTGTACCTGCCCTGTCAGCAGGCAGGCAGACACTGCACTTCTTTCCCCTATGCAGGCTTGGTCCCGAGTCCAGCTTTTGCTTCTCTCTTTTGCACAATCTCTGAAACATCCAGAGGCAGCTGCCAGAACCTAGGTCTCCTTAACTGGTAAATTACTTTGTCCCTATTTTGCTCCTCATCATATCCTGCCATTTCCTGTTCATTTCTGATCTATTTTGCTGTCATCTTCTTTGCTGGATCTGTGTTGCTGTCACCTTATCTACTTCTATTATGAATAATCTGATAGAACTTAAAGAAAGTGGCTTTTCATTCTTACATTTTTATGCAGCAGTTCCAGCTAGTGTGCAATAGAACACTTGTGTATCAAAAATGGACAGTCAGGAATATGAGCAATAAATAGAAATGCTCATTAATGTGTTCTTCTGCTGTGAGAATTCTCTGTCTCCTAATTATTTTTCCTTCTTCAGAGTTAATTAGTTTAATGTGGTAACAGGAATTTATGATGGTGCTGCCAAACTGCATGTGTCTCAATCTCCTTGGATTCCCAGCATGACTTTTTGTTATGCACTGAGCAGTGAGAGAGGTGTGACACTGAAAACATTATTCAAACCTCTTCCACTTTATCTTTGGGCCAGAATCACTTAAAAAAAAACACATGGGCTAGCAATAACAGTACATGAACTTGTCCTTTCTTGGTCCTGCAGAGATTCCTGTGTGTGCTGGTGTTCAGATGCAAACAGGTCCATTAACCGTGTCTGGACTGAGCAGAGATAAGGAAAAACATGGGAATAAATCCTGCAGGACTGGGACCTTAAACCTGAGCAGAACACAAGGATACAGCAACTGCACAACCCAGTCTACCCTGGGCTCAGTGTTTCTGAGTACAGGCTGGTTTACAGGAAATTATGACACATCCATGATGCTCCTCCTAGCTCCAAATCATCTGGAGGCATTTCTGTAGTGACAAATATTTTTCCTAATCTTCTTCCAGCCTGGATTGTAATGACTGGGATCTGAGATTGGGCATGAGCTTTTGAACAGACACTTAGTCTGCAGATTGCTGGACCTGTGATACTGATGGATGTTATTATTTTGGCTGTGTTGCACTGTCAGCACTTCCCATAGCACAGATTTTTGTATTGTGACCAAGATGTGCAGTGCCAGCTGAAACTGTTGGCAGCTGAATGGGACACATTTGGGGTTTTGGTACTTGTTCATTATGATTTGGTGTTGGGTTTGAGCATTCCAGCTGCCCTTCTCAGTACAATATTCAGCTGAGACATGATTCGCAATTTTAAACTTTACATTCAACATTTTTTTAAATGAAATAGTGACTACTCAGAAAGCTCAGAGTTGGTGTCTGAAGCTATCTGGGATGTCTAGAAGAGGGCACTGAATGTGATGACTTGCAGGATTTGTGACAAGGACTGTGCTTGAATAAACTTGTCAGCTAGGGAGGGCATTATTTATTTTTGCACACCTTCTTGGGTTATGTCTTAGCATATATATTGTATGCACATAGAAACTTCTCCCAGAAAGAGTTTGGAAGAGCAAACCTTCATTCTGGAATAACCATTCAAGCTTCAATTGTGTTTTCTGTTTATACACCTGCTGCAGATGTTTTATCTGAAAATGCCCAAAGCATTTTCTTAGCAACACTCATGATGCTGTCCTTTCAGGCCTTTGCTGATGTTCTTTATCTTTATTAGTGCTGCATCTGGGCATAAGCTACATTTTATGGTTGGATGGAAGATTGTTGTCTGGGCATTTATCATTTCACACAAATCTCTCTCTGTAATCAGTGAAGTGGATGTAGCTTTCACAGGCACTGCTTTGTGTTTGCACCTCCACCCCTTTATAGATTTCAAAGAACAGCTGTCCCAGGTCTGCTCTGTTTTGGGCCAGTGGAGGGTCCTGGTACATTAATTGAAAGCTCGTCTGAGACCATAAAGAGGTATAAGAATTAGGTTTGTTTTGAGCTCTGTCCATCTAACCCTTCCCTCAGCAGTGGCTTCAGCATGGGTTTATTTTTGAAAAAAATATACAAACAACAGATATAGAGTGTGTTTTATCATATAATCATTTTAGAAGATCCTAGCACTGAAGAGGAGGATAGATTATAGATTATTTCAAGGATTAGTCACAGGGTGAATGTTAAGTTAATGGAAAACTAGGATGAATATTGGGGAAAAAATAATCTTGCTACTGCAGTCCAGTGGGAGAGAGAGGAAATGGAAGGACTATTGATTGGCTTATTTTAAAAGGTCTAAGAAATATATTACATCAATCTTTCCGTGGTTAAATCATCCAAACATTATTTGAATGGAAGGACTATTGATTGGCTTATTTTAAAAGGTCTAAGAAATATATTACATCAATAACAATCTTTCCTTGGTTAAATCATCCAAACATTATTTATCTAATCAGACTGAATAAATATGTCAATACAGCATTTATTCCATCTGCATTAGGACCTAACACAAATGTCCACCCACTTTTGGAAAAGTACTGACACTTGAATGCACGCTTAGAACAAAACATCTCTTTTGAACTCAGGTTGAATTGGGCTCTGAACCCTGAGGTGGTTTGTGAGCAGCTGTGGATGCTGCCCTGCAGACCATCCTTTCACGCGGGTGCTTTGCCCTGGCAGCAGCTCTGCTGGCTGGGCTTTGCAGCATTTCTGTGCTGCTCTCTGTCCCTGGGGACCGCAGGGCTGGCACTCAGGGAGTTGTGTCCAGCCACGTGCCCGCCTCACCCCGATGGGATCTGCTGTGCTCGGGTGCCATCATTCCCTGCAGAGCCGACACTGAAACCGTAACAGCCGGGCAGGCCCAAAACCACCCGCTGCAAAAGTACATGGCTTGCATGTTGCTGGGCTTTATTGCCTACAGTGCAGCATTCATTCGAATGACAGTCTTTCATGCCTTATGTTCTTTTGAAAAGCTGTACAAGCTGTATTAAAACTGTTCCATTTTCTTTGTGATTTCGTCTTCAGAGGAAACTTGTTATAGTTTCATTCTAAAAGGTCATCAGTGGATCTCCGCTGCATTGCACTAAAGTTGTTTTTACGTTGTAATCTCATATAATAATGGGGTTGTAATGACTTTGCTAATAGACGTGCAGGATGCAAATTGTCTGTTTCTCAAATTTATAATATTTTTGGTAGAAGGAGCAGCATAATGGAATCATCAAGAGGGTTTTGAAAAGTTCCTTCTCTGTTTTTCCTGTCTGTGTGCTTGTACTTACAACATGAGATCACTGAGACAGTATTACAAAACAAGATTTAGTGTCATTTTACAGGAGCTGTGTATTTCATAGGCACTCTAATTTGTGGAACAGTGGTCTCATCCTAAATGGAAATCCAAATGGAATTATGAGCACTCTTGAACTTTCAAAATTGTACACTTAATGATGATGGGGATTAATTTTATTGTCTGTGCTTTGTGGCTGAAGCTGCAGGGTTAGAAGCAAGCATTAAAATTTGATGAAAGATATTTTCCCATGGGGAAGGTCTGTTTCTGATACTGACCAGTCATCCAGATTTGGCCCTAGATGGATTTTTAGGGCAAGTACAAGGCTGATGGGTGGAGGTAAGTAGAGAGAGTTGTTAGAAAAATAAGAGTGGAAGAGACCACCACGAATGACTTGTGCAATGCTGGCCTACAGGTTTTAGAATATCTGTGCTGGATGTGCCTGTAGCTACAGTGTAGCTAAAGGATGTTTTTCTGTCATTTATAGGGGCCAGCTACTCCTGTCTACTGTGAGGTAGGTAGGTAATCCTCTGGTCTAGTTTATGCTTCCTCTAAATCAGCATTTCTGTAAGGACCTCTCACTCATATCATACATAATGTGATTAAAGAATCATCTGACTTCAATGTGTTAAAATCACATTAAGTGATTCCTTACCATGAATTTCAACAGATATTCCCTGTAGCCATTTCTGTCTAAAAGTTGTGCATTGTTTCTCCTTGGAAGTCCCATGCTAGTTGTAAATTTGGGGTTTTTCCCTCTCTTCTGTTTCTGCTTACCAGCTTTGGCTCCCAGTGGCTGAGAAGAGCAGCTGCCAATGCTCTCTGACTTTGTAAGGCTATTCAGGTGGAAAAGAAATTGTGCTTTCTTTAGTACCAGTGTCATTTGACTTTCCCACAGTTACAAGGATTTCCAGGAGATTTGTTTCTTCTGCTTCTCCCTATGCCAAGGACTACAAAGGTGATATTTTTTTCTTGGCTCAAATCTTTCTATTTATTGTGTACTTAAAACTTGTAAGAGAGTTGCTAGAACTTTCTTGTCTCCAGTGATACTGGTCAAACACCTGAGGTGTGCTGAAACCTGGCTAGTAAATATCCTAAACTTTGCTTGTTAAATGCACATTTAACAATTTGATTTAACAAATTTAACAGATTGAAGAACTGGCAGCTGTTCAAGTTCCAGAGCCACTCTCTGGACAAAGCTACAAAACTGTGGCTGCCGGTAGAAAGAACAAGTAACACAATAATGAGTGAGACTGGGCTTTTCAGTGATTTTGTTTCTAGAGCTACCAGAAAATCTTGATCATTAAATAAACAAATTGTATTAAAAGGAGAGAAGGCTGGGAATGTTTTGATGAAAACTTTCTCATTGCAAAGTATCACAGCTGCACCTGACTAGAAACATTTCAGTTTGGTCAAAATCTGTCAGGAAATTTCTCAGGCATGAGACAGAAATGATTGTAAAAGCAAGCAATAATTAGAATTTAATTTTCAATCATGAAAAGTTTGGGCTCAAGATCTTTGTGCTTTAAGAGCAGATATTTAATCTTTCTCTCCCAGATTCCCAGTCTCGGCAACTACTTTTGCAACAAAAAATGCTGATTTGAATGCGTGTAAAGATAAACTGCCTGCCTTGCTGTGGGAGTGGTATAGTTTATAATACATTTCAGAACTGACTAAAAGGGGGGATCTACCAGAAGAAATACAACAGAATCTATCAGACAAAGTACAACATTCCGGAATCTATCAGAATCAAAGGATTCAGAATGGAAGGTCCAGGTTTCCCAGGTCTCATGTTGCTATTTCTTCAGAATTAGAATCAGTAAATCCATTGGGACAACATATCATTACCTCCACGTGGTAATTACCTGTACAATATATATAACATTCATCAGAATAAATGCCTAATATTTGAGTTTCTGACTGGAAGAGTTAAGAAAGAGTGACAATTAGGAAAGTATTTATGTACCTGGGGATTGGAACAAAGTTTTTTTCTTAAGAGAGTTAGAAAAGCTTTTTCTTTCTTTTGGCTGTCATGAGATCCTTTTCCACGTATGGCAAACATTCTCCTCAATGCTTTAGATAGATAGAGGCTTGAATAATACTTGTAGCAAATATTTCTGAGGTGTATTTTATTTAAAAAACCAAAGAAGCCAGCAAACAAAAAAAACACCAAAAATCCAAACCACATCTACCTGTGCAGTATGCCTTCCTGGCTGTATGCTGTGCTTGTTCCAAGCCTGATTTATGAAAGAACAAATACAGCACGCTCAGCAAGAACCCAGGAGAAGCTATTTCACCTGTGACCTCTACTTCCACTTGTAGATGCAACAATTGAAATGACAATTGCTGCTAAATTGCAGTGACTTTGGGAATGCTGGGGTCTGTAAGATATTTGTGCTTGTGGCTTGTCCTTTTCACAAAGGGCTGAATCTGAAAAGCATTATCATCACAACCCATCCTGTATTAACCTCCCAATAAACTTGAGAGGAACTGTTTTGTCAGCTGGAGTTTGTGCCTGCAACACTCAATACTGAGCCATTTCACTGCTTGCAGATGTCAGCAGTTCCAGCTTATCTATTACAATGCTTCACTGAATTCAAACAAATTTCTTTTCAATGTGAAGTAGACCATCTGTGCATTGTTCAACTTCTCACTCCTTAGAATGCTTAAATCGTGTCACAGATGAGTCATAAAAGTGTGTTGGTTCATGCACTCAGTTCTATAAAGTGTATTAGTATTCACGGTTTTCTTAACACTCCTGCACCCTAAAAATGGAACTGCTTGAATTTTAGTCCAGCTGTCAGTCAAGCAAATACTCCCATGCTGATGTAGTGATGAACTCAAGTAAGAGATCAAAATGTGGAATGCTATTTTAAAAATGTTGGTGAGTTCACTTCTTGCACAGTGCTAGAGAAGCTGAGTGTCTGTGCGTTAGATCCCTTGGAGATTGCAGATGCAGCTGTGTTTGTACTGCAGCCTGTTCCAAGGGCCTTCAGGAGAGCACAGAAGTCCCTGAGCCAGACACAGAAAGAGAGGGGCTCACCCAGAGGGAACCACATATAAATGTTGGATGGGAGGAGACAAAGGGAGCAGCCAGCAGAAACAGCTGAGAAGGAAAGTTTCAGTATGGGTCAAGTGTGGGTACAGCCAAAGCTTCCTGGTCCAGCTCAGTTCTCTTCCAGATTTGGGGAAGTGTGTCCTGGATGTTAAAGAGCCCAGTCCTACAGTCTCATCCCAGGGCTGGCTTTCAGTTCTTCCCTGTGGGTGGTGGCAGGAGTGTGGTCTGCCAGCACGGAGCTCCTCAGGTGCTTGGCAGCTTGGATGGGGCTCTGCAGTGCCACGGGAAGTGAGCTGGGAAAGCCGCCCTGCGCCGTGGCCTGCAGCACCAACGTGCCTGTGAAAGCAGCCCTGGCAGAGCAGAAGGAGGCTGCTGTGCCCAGCTCAGAAACTTCTGTGTGCTCCTCCTTCTGGAAAAATGAACAGTGTGCTGATCTTTGGCAATCCTGTGAGAGCAGGCAGATGCATGTAAAGAGCTGTGAATAAGCATAAAGGTGAGGAGTACTGACACTGCTGTTCCCTGAAGAAATGATGTGGAATGAAAGTGCAGCATGAGTCTTGCTAGATTTGACATGGTGCTCACTCACCACACTGCAGATGCAGCTCAGTTTGAGCCATGTGTGGCAGGGTGTTTTCTTTTTGCATTCAAATCTTACATTTATCAGAAGTATTTGATACAATGAGATTAATTTCTCTCTTTCAATTACTTTAGTGTTTTGCTCTTGCTCATTCTAACCTTCTCCCACCTTTTGTTGTGCAAAATATAAATATGTTACTATTTTCTACTGCATAGGGTCATAATTGAAATTTTTGCATGAGGACCAAGGTTTTCATGTTCATGGTTTAAATAAAAAAAGCTGTATAATTGCCGTCCCTGACATGGATGGGGCTTGAAGCAACCTGGTCTAGTGGAACGTGTCCCTGCCCATGGCAGGATGTTGGATCTAGGTGACCTATAAGGTCTCTTACAACCCAAACTATCCCCTGACTCTATGAGTCTATACTCTGAATATTTATAACTTAAAGTTGGGTAAAATCATGAGAGATTTTACCTTGCTCAAGCTGGATTCCATTGGCTAAGGTGTCATTCCCAGCTCACCCAGAGGAAAACACAGCCATACAAGGTTTCGTATGCTCCAACTGCACACAGACTTTGTGTTCTTTTAGCCTGAGGATAACTCAGGCATAATCTCTTACTGTGTAAATTCAAAATAAAAATAAAAATAACAGTTCTAAATAGCTGAGCTTCTTTTGCAAAGTCGCTGGGTGAAGAGCTGTCATGTTACATTAGAGCATGGTCACTGCAACTGATTACTTCATACATGGTATTTGCCAGTCTGTCTCCTGTGTAATCATGAAGAATGCGTTGACTTCAGAATAGCTGCACATAAATAAGTTGTGAAAAAGTCTGGGAGACAACTGAAAGGTCCTGTCATGATTGGTAGCGTGGAGAAATATTGCCAAAGCTATCAGAAAAATACTCTCTTTTCATTATGTATTCCAGGAGATACAGACCTGCATCCCAAAAATTCTTCAAAATACTTGGATAGAGAATGGGCACAAATAGTTAACACTTGCTAGTGCTGGAGTTAATGGACTTAGTCCAGGCAAACACCAATCCATGGTATTGTCTGAAGTGCATTGCTGTGTTCTGTTGCAGAAATGAGTCAAGGAAGTAGCTGTAGTTGTGAAGTACTGAATATTCCATAGGAGTAATTAATGTTTGTCTTTTTTGGAGAAAGCTCTTCTGAAGTCATAATCTACAAATGTATATTCCCTGGTTCTCAGGCAGACTGAAGCACTTTGGCTTTGTCCAAAGCCTTGAAGAATAAATACCTTCACTGTCAGTTTTCTCTGCTCTGCCTGGGTAAGACACAACCAATAAACTGGTCAGTGAGTTTAAGCAATTTGGAATTGCACCAGGAGAAGGAGCAACAGCTACTTTCTTTGTTCGCATAAATCAAAGCCAAGGTGCTCATCCACAGAGCTGTCCCTTTGAAACCCTGTGGATGACACTGGATTTCCTATAGGATTCTATTAGGTTTAATATCCATGTGTTTCATGGGGTCGGGGGTTGGAGACAGGGACAACACACACCCTGATGTCCCTGTGGCAAAGAAGAGAGTTTATTCCTCCAGCCCCTCTTTATAAAGGGGTTTGAAAAGCCTGGTCTGATGGATCATTGGTCTGATCTTTGACACTGCCCAGCTCCCAGAGTAGTGGGATGTCTGCAGTTGAATGGAATGGAATTGGCTGAGGTTCCTGTCACTCAGCTCAGGGCTGGTTTATGGAGCCGGCTGCGTTTCTTGTTTATACCCAAATTAACTGCCCAGTACAAGCCAGCTTGTACAGTAACAGGATTCTACCTTTAAAAAAATCTTCCAATTTCTTTCTCTCTTCCATAATTCATTTTCTATCTTCTTTTTAATGCACCAAGTCTTCTACATTTTTTATTTCTCTCTCATCGTCTGTTGGCATTTCCATTTGTTAAAGGTTTCTAAGAAGGGTCAGTTAAGTTGGTTTAGTTTTACCAAAGATTTAGTAAATATAAAGAAACAAACTTTCTATTAATGCAGTCATACTGCTGTCAAAAATGGAGAGGGGAAACACTCTGAAATCTTATATTTACAATTTTGCCTTAAGCAACTGTGGTTTGCAATGAAAACTCAAAACATTTCCCAGGAAACTTTGTTTGTGTTTGACAAACATGTAATAGATATTTTTTCTCCAGATGTCTTTAATTTTCAGTATTTCTAAATCCTTTCAAATTTGCACTGCTTTCTAGGTTGCTGCTGCAAATATTTAGTGTACACCTTCCTTCCAGAAATGCTGAATGGGGAAACATGAGTGATTTTAGCTATTTCCCTGAGGGAGGATGGTGGTGTAAGAGCACTGCAGCATTGGCAGTTACCCTTGGATCAACAGGGAGAATCAGAAAGGAGCTCCAGGCCTACTTCTAAGTGTGTGTTCAGTATTTGCTCCAGATTAGCTGCATTTCAAAACCTACCATTTAGTGACCTGGTGGTTTGACCTTGTTCTCTGTTAGGCTATAACCAGCAGTCACCTCATGGCAAAAATGCACATTACAAACCTCTTCATCCAGAGATGTCCTAGAAAAGCCTGCTTGTTTTAACTCCTGTTCTGACCTGGGTAAAGCAGAGCTCTAGAGATATGCTGTATTTTATCCTGTATCTTGGGGTAGATTATTGGCAGATGAGGCAACAATTACCACTATTTTCTCCGGTCATGTGAACCTCATGTGGTAGGTCCACAACAGGAAAAAGAATAGGAGGGTTATTGCAACGGGTAGATTAACTATGGGATTATTGCTGTAGGATTGCAGATGCCCAAGACTCCATGAACAAGTTTGTGGAAAAGAGATTCGTATTCTCTAGGCACCACTAAATACCTCAAACCCAGTGTCTTAGGTTGGAAACACAAGATGTGGCTTGGGGTTTGTATTCTATTGCCATCTGTTAGAGGTGGGGCAGTTATCTTCTGTTCATTGAGCAGTTTTCTTTATCTCTTCACATGACTAATCCTCGCTCCAGGAGATCTCTTCTGTTCATGGGCCACTGAGTGTCCCTGCATGGCTGATCATCCCACTGGGAGATGCTCTGCCCAGGGGAGGAGCCAAGCATTCCTACCTGGATAGAATCTGAGGTTTGGAACATCACAGCAGCCTTTGCCCACTGCATTCCCAGAGGAGCAGCTTTCTCCTGCCCTGCATTCCCAGAGGAGCAGCTGTCTCCTGCCCTGCATTCCCAGAGGAAGAGCAGACCCATCTCCAGCAGCCCTGGAGCTTCAGAGGAAAACTCCCCCCTTGTGCAGGATCCCTGCTCCAGCAGAACCACAGCTGGCACTGCAGGAGGGCTGAGCCACCATGGAATGGCACTGTGCCACCACCCTGACACACAGGGTGTCAGGGCATGTTCTCACTCTGACATTGTTGTTTTGTATTACTGCACTTTTGTTTTTATATTTTCTTTTATTTTTTTCCCTAATAAAACACTGTTATTCCAACTCCCATATCTTTACCTAAGAGCTCCTTAATTTCAAAATTATAATAATTCAAAAAGAAGGGGTTTACATTTTCCATTTCAAGAGAGACTCTTGCCTTCCCTTAGCAGACACCTGTCTTTTCAAACCAAGACACCCAGGAAGTCTCTGAGCTGCAGTCTGTAGAAGGGTATTTGGGGCTAGTACTTTCTCTCTTGCCTTCTTTCTGGAGCATCCAGCTTGGCCATCAGGAGATCCAGGATAGTGAGGTCAGAGGTATATTTAGTCCAATTCTGTATGGCTGGACCTTGCATATTCTAAGCTAGAAGGTGAGAAATGAATTTGCTTGTAAATGTACCTAATTGACCTCTGAAGACTGTGCCTCATAAAAGGGCTGAGATGCATTATCATGTCAGTGCCATACAACACAATCTCCCTGTACTGCAAAGCTTGCTCTGTGGGACATCAGGCTGCAGTTTTGAGTGCTGGCAGTTCAGCCTCTTTTGTGAACACCAGATGAATTTTTAAAATGAAAAAAAGCTGAACCATTGCCAATAGGTTATAAGGCTGTTGAAGGAACATGAGACTGGGGAGGAGATAGCACAAAAAGAGCAGTAAGTGAGAGATTCTTCTGGACAATATTTGTGCTCTGAGCTCTATTAACTGCACTGAACTGGAATGTGTTAAATGACTGAGAGGAGATGGAGGCCATCTCCAAGCAGCACAGAACCCTAGGGACTGGTAAATAATGAACACAATTCTTCTGCTGTTAGTGGGATGACTCATCACTCGCTGTCTGTTTCAAGCACCTGCTGCAGGGGTTGGAGGAGGACTGGACCTCTTAAACCTGTATTGCAAGGAAAAAGCAGCTCTTGGCTGCTACTAGGTCATTCTTTTATCCACCCGTATATAAAAGATACCAGCAGCAATTACTGATAGAGGGAGCCTAAACAAGGAGGACAAATTGTCTTACTGTGTTGTTTGGCAATGGAGGATTTTGACCCATAAGTTATTGTTTTTCTTGGCATTCCTAAAACCAGGAAAACTGGAAGGTGGCAGCTGACACAAAGATCTCCAGGCCTGTGTAGGAATTTCTGCTGACAGGCACCAAGGGCTTCCCTGTGCACAAAAGCCCAGCAAAGTCCTGGGACAGAGCCATTCTATCAAGGGAATGCCCAAAATCACTGACCTGGATACCAACTGCTCTGTGTGCATTGCTAGTTGCACCAGCAAAAACCTGATACTGTGCCCCATCATTTGTCCATTTCACCAAGCCCAGAATAGTCAAATGTGAGGTCTTCAGCTTTCTCCCCCAGCTCTGACATGTGGAAAAACAGAAGCCATTTCCTGCTGATGTTTCCACAGGTGATGTCACTGTCAAAGTTTGTGTCAGTTCCACTGTGCAGGGTTAGGGGCAGCTCATAACTTCTTAGCAGTGGCTGTAAAACCATATTTTGTTGTAGTAACAGAATGGTGTTGCAGGATGCCTAGACCAAAGAACAGGTCACAGTGTTCCCTCTTTCATGCACCAATGTCCTTCGCTTGCCTTTTGCTGGGTGTCTGTCTTTGCTCACAAATGAGCAATATTGAAGAAAATGAGCGGAATTGACTTTTTCTCTTGGAGGTCTTCGGAGCCCAGAAGAGGCTAGAAAAATGAAACCTGTCCCTCTGCTTGGAAGACATTTTCTCCCACAGATAAATCATGGAAATCCCACTGTAAATCATGGAAAATAGCTCAGCAGACTTTATTTCACTTTACTTTATTAGCAGACTTGACTTTATTAGCAGTATGGGAAAACTAAGGCCATATTTTGATATTGTGGTGGCTAACAGCTGGCCTGACCATATCGCAATAATAATTAGTCCCCATTTTATAACTGAAAGGTCACTAATTGTACAAGTACCTTGATTATATAACCTGACAGAGAGCAGGCATTGTCTGGCTGGCCAGAACAGCGGTTCGGCCGATGGGGAGCGAGAGCGCCGACCCTCAGCGCCGTGTGAGACAGAGAGTGCGCAATGGGCTTTGCTGCTACGCACAAACCTCGGTGGTCTTCGTCACATTCCTGCCTCTGACACCACAGCGACATCTTGGAAACAATTTTACCTGTGTTTGGACTTCCAAAGACACATATGAGTACACCCATTGACCTGGTTGTCATAGCTATGTTTTCACTGTGATTAATTTGATCCCCAGCTAATCACACTTGCCTGAAAGCAGGATCTGATTTATTGCCTGAAATTCTTGAAAAGAGATGGTAGGAGTATCTAGTGGCATGCTGGGAGAACATGCTGCTTCACATTTAACTGTAGGAGGGAATTTTCTTTCAAACAACGGGATCAACTTCAAGTGTCACAAACTTTCCATTTGAGAGTTCTTATTCAGGCATACAACAAGAAGTTGTTCTGTTAGTGATGTGAGATAAAAGAATAATAATTCCTAATTCCTAAAAGTCCAAACCCAGTAATTGGCAGGTACAGCTGTTGCAGCTGATTCTCAATTGCTGAGATGCAGGAAATCCTCCTTTTGCTAATCAGACTACTCTAAACTTAGAGTACCTCCTTATCCTCTACTGGCTGTTTTACTGATGGAGAACCTATCAGTTGATGAGTGAAAAGTCACCGTTTCAGAGTTTTTGAACTGAGATGTTAAAAAAATCTCTTCTGTGAGATTTGGGACATATTTATATCTGTTTTGGGATCAGATTCTTGTTCGTATTTTCTAGTAGTCACCTCTTCAACCTATGAGAAATTTGGGATTTTTGTAATGTTTTTTAAAGTGCTGTTCTCTGTTGCCTTTTTATCCAGGAACTGTTGTCTTCTTGCTAGTAGGAGTGCCACCACTTCACACCAATATCCTGCCTCTCTTTTCACATCCAATACTGTTCCATATTTATAACCACCACTTATTACTATAAGTATTTTTCTCTGGTATGTATCTGTTTAACCAGGTATTGATCTCCCTGTTTAATCCTCCTTTTTCTGCAAAAACATTTTCTTTCTTCCTTCCTTTTTAAGAAGGTGAAAACAAAAATCTTTTTAGGTCATTGAGAAACTTAGAACAGCCACCATAGTATTTATTAGTTAGATGATTTCAGTGACTACACTGTCTGTTCTTTATCCACAACTGTGTGTATCACATTAGTTGTCTGCCTCTGAAGTGAATTTAATGACTATAATGTGCACACTGATTTGTTTTTGACATTCAGATGAGCAATCTTATTTGTCATGAATTCTGCCCTTGACACATCCTTTGAGAGCACTTCTTTGGCCTCCCCAGCCTCGTGCTGGGGGCAGTCTCAGACAATAGCTCAGCTCTGCTTTTGTGCTTCCCATTGTGCTGCAGTTGTGTCTAGAAACCACACCTGTGATCTTGAATGAGTTTGTTGTAAGAAGAAACCCTTGTTCTGCAGAGCTCCGAGTCTAAAGAGCTGAGACAGATGACAGGTGGAAAGGAAAGGGAGGCACCAGCAGGCTCTGTGACTTGCTTGACCTCATGTAGCAGTTGTGAGGTGCCACGTGCAGGGTGTGTGACAAAGCTGGGGCAGTGATCCAGCTGTCTGGGTCCCCATGGCTTTGGCACAGCTCCTAGACCAGTCAGTCTCCAAAGTATCAGGCAGTGAGACCTTACCAAGAGTCCAACAGTACAGAGTGGCTGTAAATCAAACCAATGCAACTGTTTATCATCCCAGGAACAATTATCAGGAATAAGTGCATAATCTGTAGAGCCTTTATGTCTGAAATGGGATTGCTAGGGATTATTTATAGTGGCTTTTTACAGGGCAGTCGTCATGGAGAAATTGTGTAATTGTGCTTCTACTTCTGTAAAGTATAAGATCATTCTCAGAGGGAGTGGTTTCTAGGAAGACAGCAGTGAAGTTCCAGAAAGATATCTGTGAAATGAAATAGCCTGTCTGGGGATCAGCCGTGCTGCTCCTGCTAGTTCATAGGATCTCAGCAAGAATGTTCTTTGACCAAAGTAGGAAATACTCGACTCAACATTCTCTTTAGATTTCCAACTCTGTACCCAAATGTGCAGGGCAAGCACAGGAGTGAAGAAGCTCAGGTGGGAAAGTCAAAATCCACAAAAAGATGGAACAGCTTCTTTTAGAAGGGGAAAACGTGAGAAGACTTCTGTTTTCATCAGTTTTCCCTTTGCCTGGTTTACATACAAGCCTCATAGTCTTGGGTGTGTGAGACTGTGTAATATCAAGAGTACACTTCAGATACTGTGATATTTCTATTCACCTTGGTTCCTATTCCTAGAGGCATGCCTGGAGATCATCAGCTGAGAAGTCTAATTTACAAAACCACTTTTTTGTAATGCTGACAAAGACATGGCCAGTACCTGGTAAGGAATTGCGAGTTAAACTACTAGGGTAGTTATTCTTTTGTTGTTAGCATGTTAGGGAAAGGGTGATGTAACAAGGAAATCCTAAGAAAGTAGGCCAGAGATATTGCTTTGGATATTTCAATACTGCTTTGGATACTGACTTTATAGCAGTGTTTTGTTAGTGTGTCAATATACAAAACCTATCTTAAATCTAGTTACAAGACATGTTCTTACCATCCCATTGATTTACTACACTATAAACCAGATTTTCTATCAAACTAAGCACTTGCAAACAGCTACTTATCAGAGGCTGTGCTCAGGGCTGCTGGCACAAGGCAGCTCAAGATTTAAGGTACCTTGATGCTGCAGCAAGAGGGGTGTGCCTGGTACAAGCTGCAAGGATGCACTCTTGTGGCAAAGAGGTGTCATACAGAGAATAGGTGGAGTTGAAATCACCTTCTGTTTATTAGGAAATTGAAGACTTTCATACTCAAATAAGATGAAGAGATTATCACCTATACTAGGGAATTTTCACTGCAGCATCAGTATTTTGTATTAGTTCTCATTATGTTTTCTCTGCTGGAGGGTACATTTGTACTTGTTTTCTGAACTTCTTATAAGCAGGTGCTATTCAACATGCCTCAGTGTTTGCTCCCCTGGGCACATACTCATAGCAGCCAACTGTTTCTCTGGATGACTAAAGGAGAGGAGCTGTCCAAGGGCAGAAGCTGGGGGAGCACAGGCAGCTGTCTCCTTGAGGAGATCCCCCTGCATCAGCAAGCCTGCACTTCATGGAACCCTGCCCCTGCTGCCTTTGCTCTGCACACAATAAACCCACCACGGCTGAGGCAGTGCAGGACTGTGTCCCACTCCTGCTTTAAAATACTGCCAAGGTCAGGTGGGGAGAGTGCCAGGAGAGGATGGTGGCTGTGAAGTGTTGTGTTAACCCCAGAGCAGCAACGTCAGAACCATGGCAAGGGTTGTGTGTGTGCAAAACCCGGTGACTAGCCAAGAACCAGCCAAGAGGAACCACGGGTTGATTGAGGTGAACTGCTGAAAGATTCTGAGCATGTTTTAAAGGTTCTTGGGTGCCTGCTGCTATGGATGGAGTTTTGAACTTCCCCAGAGAACCTACCTGGAGGCTGTTTTCAGTCTCCTCTATTGGCGATGGTGAGAGAGATGGGGAGACTGAGTGGTGATCAGAAGCTGAATTTACTATGGAGTACATATGCTTATATACTATTCTAGAAAGGCTGGTAATTTTTTACTACAATGATTTAGTTAATCATCACATAAACAAACTTATATGTTTTGCCACATTTCTTGCTTGCAGAAGTTGATTCAATCTTTTTTTGCTGTCAGCCAGTCCTGATTCAATCCTCAAAGCTCTGTTTGTTCTTGCCAAGGGATCCTGATTATCGATCTCCTATACTAATTACATCCAAAGTATTCTCTGTCTTGTGTGCCCCAGTATTCCTCTTGGAGACATTGTTCCTTCTCTGTAGCTCACAGCTGATCATGTGTTTTTTCTCTGCCACTGGTTACCTAAGTTGTGTGTTCAGAGAGGTTCTTTTTTAACAGTTTGCTGATGTGCAACTGGTAAGTCTTTAGCATGAGTCTCCCCTGCCCACCTCTGTCATTTAGGAGCCCTGTTTCTACAAACAGATGTGTCTTACAAAGACTTTCCCTGTGGAGGAAACTGGGGATATTTGCATACTGTTTATGTAAGGTAACACTGACAAAACCCACTTGAAATGGTATGTAGTTATGTCACTGATAGGGTGTTTTCCAAATATTTCTTACCATGTTCTACAAAAGAAACCATAGTCAATCAGCAGCTAAACTAGTAATGCAAAAGGTTAATAGCAAACAAAAATGAAGAATATTGTAGCAGACTGCCAAGCAGTTGGCTCCATTCTGAGTGTGACAGATGGGTTGCAGGTACCAAAGCGAACATCGGATGTGCAGAGGAAAACACAGTCTGTAACACTGCCTCACTTCTCATAGAGTCTCTGAAGATGAATGGCTCTCTCTGTTTTCCAAGACACCCAAAAACATCCTGACAAAGTTACTTAGAATAGGACTTTGCAGGATCTGCCCTCAGGAAGCGCCATCGAATGTCAGATGGCTCAGGAACGATCCAGCGCAGCCAGTGCAAAGCAGGGAGCTTCCAGGCTGTTGGACTTGCTCCTGCAGGGAGCTGGGGACCTTCTCACCGTGAGGCCACCGGAGTTCATGTGCATAACTGAGTGAGAGGGAAAGGGTTTGGGACTGACACTGAGGCCATCTGGATCTCAGTGGATGTACAAAGGGCCCAGGTGGAACACAAAGCCACTGGATGCTGGGTGAGCAACTGAAGTAGGAGATGTTGAAGATTCCAGTTTAACAGATAATGTGGATTATTCCTATAAAGTCCTTCTTATTTTGAGATTTAAGATATTAGCATATACAAGATAGGAACATAAGATTGATCAGGACAGATTTGAATAGTTTCCAGTGTCCCTAGTTGAAAATGGGTTGGGAAAAGTTAAATAAATGGAAACTGAAAGGGAAAGAAGTCATGGATAAATATTGAGCAACACTGCTTCTCCAAACTGAGTTTTTCCCCTGTGAAAATGTGGTAGTTTAATAAAAGGGAATAGACTAGCTTTGGAACATTAATGTGATCATACTTTCCTTTTTATACTAAATTGTAACCACTGTCAATGAATCTGCACTGAAAATTGTTCATCAAACCATCCTGTGCTGCACTCATATGATAAAACTCCATCATAACTCTGTCTGGCTATCATACAGAATTAATTCTCCAGTTGACTTCAGTCTGAGACAAAGTAAATACTGGTAAACAGGTGAAGGCTTTATGAACCTCAGAAAAATAGATTGCTAGGTGCTTTTTCAGAATACAAAGTATGTTGTAGATTCTCAGGAACACTAAATTTACCAGAAACATTTAATCCCATACTGGAAATACATGTGGTTTTGCCAAGACACTGAATAGTAAAATTAGTGTGACTTAAATTAATAGGAACTGTTGCCTAGAAATAGAACACTTTGCTTAACTTAATAGTTCAGTTTAATTCAAGGAGCATTTTCTGAACTTGCACATCAGCTCAGTAGGAGAAGAAAACAACCATATAAGGAATATCTTTGAAAGTCCTTTGAATGTTCTGATCTCCTCTGGATGAATGCTGACCCATAGTAGCTGCTGTGATATCATAGGAATGCTCCAGGTTTATCTGAGTGTCACTGGCTTCTTGTGTGGAGATACCTGCCAAAGAGTGTAGTGTCTGCACGGCCTTCTGAGAAAGAGCCATGATGTCTTAAGAATATTAAGAGTTATTTTCTCCCCTTCTGCCTCAAAAGATTTGTAGATGTAATTTTTTTTTTTTTTTACTCAAACTTTACAGATTTTTAGAAAAATTCAGATTTTCAGAGCAAACCGGATTTGGTGAGCAGAAATGTCCCTTTAATTAACCACAGCTCTCCATCCCTGTGTCCCGTGAGATGGGTCTGGCTCCTCCCTTGCTTCCAAGGGCAGCTCCTGCCCAGCCGAAGGTCAGGGTCCCAGTGTGCTTCCAAAAGTGTTCCTCTGTCTCCATCTTCTGGTCAGCTCTTCGGCATTGACTGCACGTCCTGCTGCACACAGAAAGTGTGCATTTTTCAATGTGAGAAATGTCCTTCTCTGGTGGAGGCATGAGCCTGCCCTTTCCCTCTTGTTCCTGCTGCTTTGCCTGGATTGTGAAGAACAACACGGACCTGATGGGGATGGCACTTGGCTTAGTAGGTGTGTGAAGAAAACTGCTTGTATTAACCACCAAGTCTGCTCACAAACACGAAAATCACAAAAAATACTATGAGCCCCATCCCTGTGTAGGTAGGAGCTCTACACGTCCTGGATGGTTTTTCTTAAAGCAGCTCTTCTGTAAAAGGTGACAAATAGTAGCACCGAGGAGGGTAACAAGGGAATTGCTCCGAAATCGCTCACACTGAGGGCCATGGAGCTTCCTGTGCCTCAGCTCTCAGGTGCAGTTCTTGGATCAGATCGGTGTGCAGAGGAGCAGCTTCAGCTGCTGGGACAGAAAAGCTCAAAGCAGTGCCCCTCCTTGGAGGGCTGCAGATCTTATCTTTGGGGACTGAAGCCCATAACTGGTTAAACCAACAGAAGTAAAATTAAAGATCTGTAAACAATAGAGCTAATTATTGTTTACTGGGGGTGGGGGGAGAAATCCAAAATATCTTTTTTATTAAGGCTTTCCTGCCTTAATAACTACATACCTTTTTCCCATCCTAAAAAGAGCAACACGTTACCCAGCTTGTTTCTAAAAATGTTAGGCAGGAGTTGATCGCTGACTTCTTATGCTCATGTAACCTACATAGCCATATATCATTTAATCAACAGAGATGAAATTGTGTTTCTTCAGCTGATTTTGAAATTGCCATAGACAGTGATAGGCTGATGACTTGTGCTCTTTTGTTATAGAAAGAGATTATATTTTCTACAGGTAACTAGGCATAGGAAATTTGAAATGCATTCACTTTTTTCAAAAAGTCAGAGCAGTTCTTGGTCCTGCACATCCCCCTGCTGGCTGTTTTAAGTGGATTATAATCACATTTTCCTGGGGTTTTTTCAGTGTTTTCCTCTTCTGTGTTGTGTGTGAAAAGCCCACACAAACAACACGGAAAACTGATTGACAGCCTTGGGGCAACAGTGAAACTCTGCAAAATGCTGCCAGGCACACAGAGCAAAATGACTGAAACACCAGGGAAAAAGCAATTCTTTTTAGTCACTATATGTTATAATAGGAGCCTAATGGATTCTAACAGATGTGGGATTTTTGAAACAAGATGGTATCCTCAACACAGATGATGCTGCACTTTTTTGGTGAAGGTTGAGTGTAAATGCTGCTTCTCACTTCACCATGACTCATGTGATCCCCTGGAAATTTCAAAACATGGGGTGATATAGACTCCAGAAGATCTTTCTTTGGAAGAGGCAGCTATCTTTGGCTCCTTTCCCTGGATGGGAACTCTAAGGTGGAGTTCTACCACTGAAGCAATGTAGAATTCACTGCCTCTGGGCACACCACCCTTTCAAAGTAGGCCTTGTGCTTCTCATGAGCCAAAGCCTTTGTAAACAACTTCCAAAGGGATTTTAAACCAAACCAACTGACAAAATGTGGTACCAGAACCAGCAGAAATGGAGGAGGGCTAAGATGGCCAGAGGCAGAGGCAGTCTGGAGAGCTCAGTGCTGCACTCCTGTTACAGCTGCCCCCCTGCAGCTGTGCCTGGCACATTTGGGGGCAACCTGTCTGGGGACACTGGGACCTGTGGCTGGATGACCCTTCTTATCTGAAGAAGGCAGAGAGGAGACCTGGGGTCTGAGTTGCAGCTCAGCAGCTTAAGAATTTTCTTAGGTAGGTGCCATCCTGGTATGAAAAAAACTTCAGGAACGCAGCTTCAGCTAAATCCCATCTGAGCTGTGTGAGTGCAATAATCAAATTAGAAATTCAGACAGATGGAAACCCCTCCAAAAAATGTATGCTATTTTGTTTCCTGGAAGGATTTTGACAAGTTGTTTAAAGCTGTGCAGCTTACTACCTATCTCTGCCTGGTTTTTGAGACACAATTCAAAATAAACTCATTAAAGGTTTGTGTTTCAGCAGGGGAAATGCAGAGTTGCCTTTTTGCATTTCTAGTGGCAACATCAGCAGCACATAGCAACAAACAGCTGGAAATCTCTGTTTAGGTTACTGCCTAGCCCCCATAGTGGGATGTATGTATGTGATTTCTTCTAAGTATGAAAACTTACCTCTTTGTAGCTCCTCTAGTGCATGTGCAGCACCAGCGTTAGTGCTTGGTATGAGGCTGCTGGCAGTGAACCGTGAGAGGAGACTGGACAGTTGCATTTCACAGTGTGAAGTTCTCATGGTATGCTGCAGGCATCAGGAAAAAGTAATTGCTTCTGCATAGGTATCTGCAGTTGCTAAAACCCTTTATCTCCCAAATGTGGCAAGTGCATGAAGGATGTGATTCAAAAGAGAGATTGGTAGATGAGTAAATCTGAAGTTCAAACATTTGCTTCATAGCAGGTTAACAAAACTTCTAAAAGTGTGGCATTTCAGTTGGGTTTTTTAATTGCAGCCAACAACAAAAGCTCCATGCCCCTTAATAAATATGTGCAGGCTTGTCTTCCCCACAGTCCCTGAAGTAGGGCAGGGAGAGGCTGACCTGGGAGATTTGTTTCTTCTGGACCTGCAGTAAAGTAAGGCATTTAGAGAGATTTTCTGTGGCTCCTGAGAATGCTTCTAATTACCCCAGCGAGCAGGGCAGGAACCTAATGGCTGTACCTACAGCCACACCTTTACACAAGAATTCCGTTTGCAGCTGCCCTGAGCTGCTGCCCTGGGAGCTGCACAGCTGTTTGCACCTGCAGCACAGGGACTGGGGGCGATGGCACTGACGAGGAACAAGAAGACTGGAGCCCCAGCTTGTCTTCAGTGCTGGCTGCAGCTTGGCATGGAGGTGAAATGGGCCCTTCTGGCCACGTTGCTGAGGCTGTTCTGAGAGGGGCTGTTCTGGCTGCTGCTGAATTGGAGTGAGAGCTCCCTGTCTTTGCCTCCTGTTCTGCTGTCCCTCACGGTACATCCTGCTCTGCCAATGTGACTGCACACACAGTCACTCCCTAACCTAGTTCTGTCAGAATGATGCAGGTTGGGTTAGCTATTTTTTTAATATGGGAAAAGTAGCCTCAAGGCCAGGTTCTCTTGCTCAACTTCTATTACAATAATAGCAGGCAACATTCATATTATGCTCCGCTCGAGTGTGTGCGATCAGCTTGTGATTGGACTTAATAGCTCTGTAAATAAAAGAAACACAGAACAAAAAGCGCAATAGTCCTCAGAAATCCAGCTGATTCCTGGAAGAGTTAACTCATTTAGAAACCTTTTAGTGGGCCATATTGATTACATGGATGTGTTCAGAGCAGCTGTGGATATTGCAGTAACAATGAACTGAAGCAGTTTATCAGCACATCAATTATTTTACTGGTATAAAAAGAAGCTTTAATTGGACTAATGATGATGGGCTTAATCTTATGTTGAAGCTATCTGTCTATCACAAAATTATCTCTCAATGAGCTCATCTGTTTTGCAAGGAAGAAGCTCATAATCTCATGGGATGGAAGATGTTCTGGCTATTTATAGTCACTGAATTTATTTGTAGGGAATATCATGACTTCACAAGTGCAGTGGCACTAGTCTCCCTCGTAAAGCATTTATCCTAATCGAAAGGGAGCTGTTTGCTACAAAGCTAGCCATGTACTTAAAAGGGCCATTGAACAAATCTGAAACACTGGCAGTCATTTGCTTGTAAAAGCAGCAGGTGAATCAGTGTGTCCTGAATGCACAGCAGCCCAGAGCCAGACTGCTCTGTGAAAATGAGACAGTGAGACAGAGGAGATATTCCTACCCAAAATGGCTGAACTGCCGAGATGAACTGGGCAACAGCACGTGAGCAGCTGAGAACGTGCTGCAGCCTTCTGGCTGCTGGGGGCATGCAGGGCTGGGTTTAGGCACTCTCAGTTAAAGAGGAGGCTGCTGTTCCTACACCAAGGACAGGGAGAGAGTTTACTTTTTCTCAGGTATTTCCTACTAGCTAGTCTGTTCCAAAGTAGCTAGTCTGGGCTAGCTTTTAGCACTAAGTTGTGTGGAATTACTTTTGACACCTGCTGCCAAGGGATGAAAATACCTCTCTGGTTATGTTTGCAGAGATCACTGAGGACCATGGAGGTTGCTGGAGTATATCTCCAAGAGATCAAACATGTTCCCTACAGAGACAAATGGAGAATAAGTTAATCAGAAAGCAGGGTGGAAGTGGAGTTTCTGTAGAGCTCAGGGATGAGAGGAGCAGCGAGCCAGCAGAGATCACTGCTGGGGTGGAGGATGGAGACTGAGGGACTCTGACCTGCTTGGACCAGGCTTGGGTTAACAGTTCCACAGTTTGAGCCTTCAACAGGATGTGGAGCCAGCCCCAGGACAGCTTGGGGTGCAGGAAACCTTGTCAGAGCTGTGAAGGGAGGGAGTGTGGCTGCACAGCACCTGCTGCTTTCTACCAGGCACTTCATTTCTTGCATTGTTGCAGCAGTATCCACAGCTATCAGCAAGCCCCTGGGCTGCAGCTGTGCCTGAAAGGACAATGCAGCCCCAAGTCTGAATTTTTTTTTTTCTCCTTGAAATCTCCAGGAATAGAGTGCCCTTCACTAGCTTTCTGCCTGGTCTGCTGAGGCCTGCCCTTCCTGGTTGTGGGCTCAGTGATACCACAAAGATGATCAGATTTGTACACAAGGTACGTGCAGGATAAACTAGGACCACATCAGGGGAAAAGGCCAGATGTGTGTTCCTTTAAATAATAATCCTTCATGTAATATCACACTTAGTTGTCATAGAAACCATGGCATCACTAAGACTTGCAGCTCTTGATCCTGCAAAACAGTTGAACGTTTGCTTTTAATATAAAGTATGTGCTTAAATTCCAACTACTTCTGTGGCACTGCTTGTATACCTAGAATAAAGCCCACACTTTATTTTTTTCCTGTGTGAGAGTGATCTGGCCCAGTAAAACCTCCTGGTTTCTTTAGTTAAGCCCAAACAGTATGCACGTTTCACAATCAGAAAAATTACTAGCACAGGAATGGTCTAAAGAGAGTCCAAACAGAACTTTTCAAAAAGATGTGTTGGCAATTGTGTGCTTGATTAGATCACACCACTGTCTCTGCTTCTGCAGCCTGAAAAAGCATTAGTATAATGCTTTTCACAATTTCTTCCAGTACTTAGGACAGTGGACAAGTCTTAATTCTAATGATTGTATAAGGAGAAATTTTTTTCAATTAGTCTAGAACATATAGAAATTCAATCATAATTTCTAACAGAAATATTCATGCTCCCAAATTAAATAACCTACTTATTGTAGCTGTTCATTAAGCATTTTGTATTTTTCTTTGAAAACTTAGTTTCTGATTTAAATGTTTAACACTTTCTGTTTTAATTTTAAGGTACGTTTTAGCATTCAAAGTGCTGAGGAAAGTATGAAAGTATCCCTTGTGTCTCCAAGGAAACAACAAGAAAAGTTTGTAGTTCTGGGAGTTTTAAAACATCTTCTAGCTGGGTCTTTGAGCAGGTGTCCATGTTGAATATTCAATTCTGTTGCAAATGCGTTTGCAAGATGACACATGATATTTCACTCATTTACATTAATTACAGTGTTTTCCCCCAGATCATACTACAAATGACAAAAGACAAAAAGGTCTGGGGTACCTTTTCAGGGACTAAATGTTCCCCTGCAGACAGGGCCTCATTCTAGGCTTGCTGGGCTCAACAGGCAGATTTCCACTGGAGCCCAGTGGGTTCTTTTATCAGAATTAGGTGTTTTATAGTTCATATTTGATCTCATGATAGACGTGGGGTAATGCTTTGACCAATTTCAGCAGTTGATAACTGGGCCTACCCACATCTGTTACAACTGTTCTACATAAAGTTATACATTTATATTTGTGCCAAGGAAACCTGTTCTGTAGAACTTCAGTAGGTCGAGGTGGTGGCAACTCCACAGTAAATTCAGTGCATTTGTAATGCTTCCTGCCAGCAGAAGTAGAAAAGTAGCAATATCCCAAAGGCATCAGCTTTTGTGGAAATTAAAGCAGAAGGTTAATAAAGGTGGCTGAGTCACAACTCTCTTCCAATTCAGGGGATGTTTGTGGACAAATCTTCCTGCTATTTATTGAGCTCCACCAGCTGGTAAATGACTGTGTATTTCTAAAAGCCCTTCTTGTAAAAAGCTTAAATTTTGTGAATGGAAAAAGGGTTTAAAAATGTTCCTGACTAATCTCCTTGCCTGGAGAAGAAGGTATCAGCTTTGTACGACTAAAAAGATAAAGTGATGAGCATGCTGTTGATTTTGCTGATTTCAGAGTACCTGGACAAAAAGAATCTCATCCATAGAAGCATTTTATGAAATAGCATGATTCACACCAAAAAATGAGTAAGAATTTATGGTCAGCCATATTCACCAGCAGACACACAAAGTGAAATTTCTCCAGATTAGTTGTTAATAATACTGTATAAATGTCATTAATTTAAGCTGAAAACAAGACAGGTAAAGGGAACAGTAAGCTACTTTTCTAGTTTATACTTACAGGGCTTAAGTGTGGTTTTTACACAGCTCCTCTGAGTCTAAGAATTCATAGTGCTCCCGAGTGTTCGCTGAAGCCCATCGGAGGTGATGGACAAAATGCGCCCGACCGTCCTGAACGCGTGAAATCAGTTTCGGAGCACAAGAGCGCCAGCGCACTCCCTCATCGGTCGTGGCTTAGGGGCCCGTTTCTCCCGCCGAGCCCCGAACACCTCGGCCGTGTCCGGGCCGTGTCCGGGCTCTGTCCGGGCCGTGTCCAGGCCGTGTCCGGGCCCTGTCCGGGCCCTGTCCGGGCTCTGTCCGGGGTCTGTCCGGGCCGTGTCCAGGCCGTGTCCGAGCTCTGTCCGGGCCGTGTCCGGGCGGGCCCGCGGTGCCCTGAGGGCCGCCAGGGGAACGGCCCGCCAGGGGGCGCCGTGCGAGCGCAGCGGGGCCGCTGAGGAGACAGCCCGGGACAGCAGGACGGGGGACGGAGCGACACGGGGACAGAGGGACGTGGGGACAGCGGGACGTGGGGGACAGAGCGACACGGGAACAACGGGACATGGGGACATGGAGGCACCGGGACACAGGGACGCCGGGACATGGGGACCGAGGGACATGGGGACAGGGGGACATGGGGGCACCGGGACATGGGGGACACCGGGACATCGGGCAGCTCCTGGGCACACCCGGGACACACCCGGGACACCGGAACGGGGCAGCTCCTGGACACACCCGGGAGACAGCCGGTACACACCCGGGACACACCCGGGACACCGGAACGGGGCAGCTCCTGGGCACACCCGGCACACCGGGAGCAGTGCCGCCCGCCCAGCGCTGCCCGCGCTCCGCTTCCTCAGCCCACCTCGCCGCCGTGAAACCGCAGCCTTTTCTCTCGGCCTTCCCTGCCGTGCTCACCTTGGGCCACCCTTGGCCCGGTTTGGTGGCCACTCCTGGCAGCTCTTTTGCCCTATGGCATTGCTTCCTCGAGGAAGCAATCCTTCTAGGGTCTCTTATGTCAGAGTGGCAGGAATCTTTGGGCCAACATTCAGGTAATATTTTCCTCTTCCCAGCTTCATTTAAATTTTCTTGCTTCTTCTCTGCATCAGAACTAAATAATCCCTTACATAGTGCTCTCAGCCTGCAGATTTGGGGAGCCAGAACATAAAGGCAGGCCCATGCTACAACTTGCTGTACTTTTGGTTACGTGTTACAACCGTGTACTAATGAAGGGAGGGGACAATAAAGGTCCTTTAGTTCCTTCCCTCCAACCCTGTTCCTCTCCCCCTGTCTCTGTGGGAAGACAGTGTATTCCTATTTGACTATTCCCTAGTTAAAACTGTTTATATGAGACTGGTTCTTCAAGCCAGATAAATCTTCCAGATTTATCTCAGCAGATAGGGGACAAGTTAAGACTCTTGTCTAGAAAAAAAACAATCACCTTGGTGAGTACATTGCCATACTACGTTCTTGCAGGTGTCACACAGATGTTGTTCTGAGGTTGCTCAGTTGTGCCTGGAGCTAAAGTGAGTGCAAGCCAGGGCCAGGACTAGGGTGCGTAAAGGAGTATCCTAATGGACATTGGCTGCATCAGAGAATCTAGCTCTGGTGTTTAATACTATTAGGCCTCACATCAGAAATCTGTCCTCCAAGTCCCACACTCTGCTCTGGTTTTTGATAATTTTCTGCCAAGATCACAGTTGCAGTGTTCTAGGTAAAAGAGCACAATAGAATGTACCAAGCAGGGTAGATTCTGAAACCAGCGACAGCATCTGCTCTGCCTCCCCAAGCCAAAACAGGCTGGAAGTGTGGGTGGAAATATGGAGAATCCTATGGAAAGTAAGAAATGTGGAGGCATGGGAAGGAACTGAGAAGGTGTGGGGTGGGGCGTATTATAGAATGGGCCCAAGTGAGATCCAGGGTGATGGTGATATAAAAATGCAATCTATAGGAGAGCAGGAATCACTAGGTTTGTGGCTTTATAGATTGACATGATTTTTAAAATTTATTTTTCGGCACCTGTTGGAATTATTTTCTTGTCCTCGTTGCTATTCAACATGTGTCTCTCTGCCATCTGATAATTTCATCAATTGTAGTCTCTTCTAAATCACACTGAAAGTCTTGATCTGAACTCTAACACAGCACTACCATGATCCGTTTTAAACACATTAAGTATCTTTTCCTGCTCAATTATTTGCTATTTTTATTCCTTATTCACAATTCTTAAGCCAGTTCTCAAATTATGTGGGTGCTGTTATGTCAAAAGAGATGTGAATTAGTTACATTCAGAATTCTGTGATTCAGTCTTCCGAATGCTGGTTTAATGCCAAGTATGTTGGTTCTGTTACTTTCCTTTTACTCACTGATGTTGTAAATCTATAGGAAGTTCCCTTCCTTATAAACTCCAGGGCACATATAACTGCTTGACTCTGTTATCCTTCACCTGTTTCAGCACAAAGATAATTCTTTGTGCTTGGAATTTGTTTCTAGCAGGAAAAGAGTCAGATTTACAGAAAGGAATTGTTATGATCATTCTTTTTCTGAGGTGTGGTCTCACATTTGATTCTCAGACTGATGTTTTCTTTGACTTTTTCTCAGTCTTTCTGAGGAAAGATGACTTCAAGTGAACTTTATAATGAAAAAACAAAAAACCATTATATTTTCTGTCCTTCTTTCACCAGTAACGGTAGATGGGTTCGTTTTCCAGATGTACTTCACTATTTTTTTTATTTGTGTGTGTGTTTGTGGGAATTATTTGTTTTGTTTTGTGGTTTTGTTGTTATTGTTGATTTTTTTTTTACAGTGTTCTATCTACCAAACTCAATTTTGTGCATATGATATTTAAAATTTAGCAAATACAGATTATGTAAAAATACTGGGGCTTGGTAGACCTTGACTTGCGGCCTATGGACACTTGTGATTTCCAAATCAGCAAATGGTTGAAAACCACTGGTTTAGCTCCCCAGTCTGTCCTTCCCCACATACCAAATGAGGCTGCATCCTGTCACACCTGGTTTGGTGTGACACTGGTAAGGCAGCACTTGAGTCTGTGGAGGGTTTGAACAGGGACAGGTACTGTCCGAGGCATAACTCGCTTCCCCAAAATCTAAACTTGCCTACAAAAAGAGATGAAAGTAAATGAGAAGCTGTGGATGGTCGGGTTGCTGAGATGCATTTGATCTGTCTTTTCCATGCTAAGTGATGTGCTGCAGAATCTGGAACAATAACTCTGACCTGCCCTGTTCACCTCCGCGTCTGCCAACTCCCATGCCCTGTGCTGATATTTTAAATGTAGACAAAGTTAACTGCCTATCAAAATAAGAAATCAGAAGGGGGATGGAGGGGCTGAGTATTCAGCTGTGGCTATGATTGCATGTCAGCCCTGGGAGCACTTGAGCTGGGGGTCTGCCCATTCCCTTGCCTCCCACTCCAGGCAGAAATGCCTTTAGCAGGACTGAGCCTGGCATCCAGCCTCTGCTCCTGAACATCCCTTTTAGGCATCTGTGATGGCAAAGGAAGATAAGCTCGTTGGGCCCTGCAAGGCTTTTGAGCCTGTGGATCCCAAGGAAAGGGTGCAGGTCCTAGGGAGTCAAGGGAAGGTGTGTTGCTCTGCTCTGAACAGTTCTGTTCAACTACTTCTTACTTCACCCAGCTGGTTGGAAAAATGATATCACATTTTCCTTTTTTCTGTAGCTTGTTAATTTATTTTATCAAATGGAATGCCTCAGATATGGCTGCATGGCTCCTTGTTGCTTTCAGAGATGTGTTTTTAATCTGTTTTCAGGAAGCTGTGTGAGCCATTAAGGAGAGATCTAGGAGTGTCCTCTCACTGTATGCAGGAGGAGTTTGATTTCTGATGTGTATACAAAGAGGATTTTAATTCCCATCTGCAGCATTGCAAGACTGTGATTAGCATGGCTTGGCTTTCCTGGGGCACCTTTCTTCTAATAAATTAACTCCCACAACTTTCATATAGAACAAGAGCATATCATTGACCTTGCTTTGCAGACACCATCCAGCTTTTGACAGTGCAGAAATATTCACTGTTCAGTCATGAATGTAAGTACAGCCAGAACTACACAGAAATCCACAAACAGTAGTGATCTCCACCAACAGGTTATTGCTGTTTCCTGTACAGGATTACAAACATTCCTCAGAGGATGAGCCAAAGGACTCCAAAGAAGGGACCTAAATTACTTCAGTGCTGACCACCACAGGGACAGACTCAGAAGAACTGGAGTTGAAAACTACTCTGACCATCCTGGGTACAATCATGCAACTTGGTTGTTTGGTTTGGATTTTTTTATGTTAAATTCATAGTCATAGTATTTGAGTGCCTGCAGACACCTCTTTGACACCTATTACTGAACATCTGGGCAACAGTATCCCTCTGTCCCAAGCTGCTCTAGGAGAGATTGGTGTTGGAATGCCATTCCTTAACTGTTAGAGGGAAAATTGTTGTCTGAGGGACTAATCAATCCCTCACCCACTACACACGATGTTTCTTGAAACTAGCCATTTAATCAGCTTTCATGCACTGATGTATGTCTTTTTCTCAATGCTTTGAAGGTGACTTCATTATTGAAGAATGACATTGGTGCTGTGAGCTCAGAATGATGTGAAAGCCTGGCTTTGGCAAGCAGGACAGCTTGACTTGTATCTTGGTAAAGCAGGATCCTCTTGACTTTTTCTGCCTTTGTCCAAGGTTTCAGGTAGGGTCCCTCTCTTGTCCTTCTCTTTATGGGTGTCAGGTATTATTTGTCTTTTCTAGTCTCAAGTTCTGCTGCTATCTGTGAAAAGTTCAAGAGTCTACCTGGGGATCAACTATTATCAAACTGCATCATCCATCAGTAAAATCAATTTACACTTCCTCCTGTCTCATTAACTTTATCCTTTACTTTCTCTGTCTGCCGAGGTTCAGGGATACAAAAGATCTGGGCCTTCCTTATTTCTGAAATGGCAGTTCCTTTTTGGTGCCTGACATTTCTTTGTGGGAAGTGACATCAGAATTAAACAGAAAGACCCCTTTCTAAGTGCTAGGCTGTAAATGAGAGAAGTGAGATCAAAAAACAAAACTACAAACTACTGTCAGAGAAACAAATCAATTCTCTGCTAGGCACACTCAAACTGAATGTACAGGAGCTTCATTCAGGGGTAAAGCTGGAAATACAGCAGACCTGGAAAAGGCATTCACAAGAAGAAAAGGACTAACACAAACTGAAATTCATCTGTGCTCTGGAATATCCTTTGTTTAAGCCCCAGACAACTATTGTTTTCATCAAAGCCCATTCATCCTATATTTTACTTCATTTCCTTCTTAATGGCTCCTTCTGAGCTCATCTTTCCTTCAGTTCCCTTTGCCCCTTGCTGCTGGCCTTCTGTCTTGCCAGGGACATGCCCATCTGATGTGTTGGAAACAGGGCTGGCAGTAAATGATGAGGGGAAAGACAACTTTGGTCTAAATGGTTGGTCTCCTTGTTCTACCCAAGAATGCAATGAGGAATCTGCTGGGTTTTTTCTGAGAGTTTCAATTGAAGATTCTTACAACATTTCCTATATTTAAATAAAAAGGAGGAAAAAGAAACAAAGAAGGTTATGAAGGTATATTATCTTCAAAACAGGGTTTTGGCCAAAGTTCAGTCCCTGGCTGAACTCTGGCTATATGATAGAAAGAGGTCATTGTGATGTTGAAGATGTGCATGCAGATTAGAAAACAATGGTGCTTACAGGCTATATAGATCAAGGAACTTAAGAGCAACTGTAACTACTGGAATCTGATAGAATGCTCCTGGGGGCTGTACCAACATTCATTACATGACATTTATTAACCTGAGATGTCAGGTCCTGCCCTGTGCACCATAATTTTGGCCTTTGGGAAACTCTGGGCTTTCCTGAATCTTATGACCAACATGAGATTCATGTCAATGTCCCATGGCAAGTCCTGAAAGAAACAGGAATGTGTCACACATGTCTAACAGCTCTTCACACCTCTGAAGCAGCCTCTGAATTCCAGAAGAGGAGACAGCCCCAATGTGTTCTCAAGGTCTCATCACAGAAACGAATTCACAGCTTGCACAATGCCTACTAAATACTGAGAAAGGCAGGAGAATTCAGAGTGGTGGCTGTGCAGCTGCATGTTGCTTCTTGAAGCCTGCAACAAAAAGGCAGATTGAATGAGTTCTGGGGAAAGTTCT
Source organism: Onychostruthus taczanowskii (assembly GCF_017590055.1). Classification (NCBI taxonomy): domain Eukaryota; kingdom Metazoa; phylum Chordata; class Aves; order Passeriformes; family Passeridae; genus Onychostruthus; species Onychostruthus taczanowskii. Next base: position 1,060,182 of record NW_024498329.1, on the reverse strand, counting down.
AGACCAGGTTTGCAGAACACACTTGGCCAATTAATTTGTTTGGCCTGCCAGGTGCTGAGAAGACATTGTGGCAAGTGTCCTCCCAGCCAGCACATCCACACATCTCAGCTGTGCAGCTGCCAAAAAAAAGTGTGGTGTCACAGTCAGTGGAGAGGCAGAGGAAAGGTAGATGAGAAGACAAGGAGGATGGAAGAGCAGAGGTAGTGATAGAGGCAGGTCTGGTAAGGTATGACAGAAGGTGCAGTTTGAACTTGCTAAGCCTACTCACCTAACTGCCGCAGTGAGGCATTCCAGGCCAAAATCCTATCGTAGGAGGGAAATTGGGCTGAGTCACCAAAGTCATTCCTCTGCTGTTTCATGCATCACACCTGACAATGCCTGACAAAGTCTGCTTTGTTTGGTTTTGTCTCTGGGGTTCCCATAGGGAGGCTCTTCCAGGTCCTCCCTTTCTAATAGGTATAGTAATTTTCTGCTTCTTATTTATAGCTAGTTTGCCCCATACTTAAACCATCCCTTATCTCTCAAAGTTCTTTGCCCTGCCTGTTGATGTATTGACACACAAGAGTTATATCCACTCTGGCTTCACTTTGCCGGCTGTACAGTCTAAGCAATAGTTCAGCCTGTCTAGAAGAGCTGAGTTGCACACACTGTATAATCAGTCTTTCAAATGACAGCTAAAAAAATCCTGTGGGCTTTCTGGTACCTTTCATTCAGAGTATTTAACTAGTGTCAATCCCTCCTGAGTCCTTTTGTAGCAGTGTGTTCTTTGCAGCTCTCTTTGATGGAAGGATAGGAATCTCAAGCCCACAAATCGGTAAGACTTCCATATGCTTGGAGCTGGGCATGTGCATAACTGTTTTTCTGGATCAAGATTAGAGTTCTCACCACTTGACAAGGTTCACCTTGTGGTTAGTGAAGTGCTTCCGGTTTGTCTGGAATTAAAGATTTATAAAAAATATCAATTTTAGAAAAGGCAATTCCCTGTTTCAGGTTTATGTATGTACTGTATTAATTAATACCTGGTTGGTGCAACAACATTGCTTGTATCACACTTGTCATGTGAGAGCCGCTCCATATTCCCAAAGAACTGACAACTACCTATATGCAAAACCAAGAGGGGAAGGGACAGATAAAGGTGCAGAGATGGTATTTCCAGTGTCAGGAAGGAGCAGTACCTCTTGATCTCTGAATGTAGCGAGTGTTCACCTCACCACTGATGCTTTCATGCATCATGATGCTTTTTCTGGGGATAAAATGTTGTACAAACAATTATAGGGGACCTTAAATAGAGTAGTAGCAATTTTTCTTTGCCTCTGATTCCCAGCTTGCAGTAACTGACAGCAGATTTTATGTGTATGGATCCACCAGAAACGTCAGGACAGCAATTCCTGGTTTAAGTCGACTGACCCCCGACCCTCGAGGAATACTGAAGGACTGACGGGACTCTGAGATGACAAGTACAAACCCAATGCTGGAGTTTTTTCTCAGCAAAACAGAAGTGCGGTGAGGAAGCAATACCGAGTGCCCTTCCGCAGGGCTGAGCGGTGGGAGAGCAGGAGCAGCACGGGTGAGCGGTTCCTGCGGCTCGGCAGCGGGACCGGAGGGCTGCGAGCAGGGCTGCAGGAGGCAGTGCCCGGGCAGGGCTGGGGCGGGCGGGCACCGCCAGCAGGTGCTGCGGGCCAGCCCCGCC